>NC_090934.1:53437725-54077010 GCF_040938575.1 Ambystoma mexicanum | reverse complement strand
ATAAAAAAACAACAGAACTGTCAGAAACTGCTCATAAGTCTAGTGATTATCTTTATGCACAAAAAGGATTGCTGTCTTTCAAGCTTGTGTTTTCCCATATGTATAGGTTTCATATGATGTGACTGTACTCTAAGAGAATTACTGTAAGAACCTATTAGAAGGATACGTCTACAAATAAAATATAATTCTTAGTTTCTGACTGTTACTGAAGAAAACCATGTGGCCTAGATATGTCAGCTAAAGAAAAAATAGTGAGGCAGACAAGTGATGTCATCAGTGATGTCATCAATGACATTTGTGATGTCATCTTTGATGTCCTGGGTGTTAGTCTTAGCAGTGCACGGTGGTGGCGCGAGTTATGGTTGCTTAGCTTACCATAACTGCCGAATTTAAAGGGTTTTTCGGTTTTACTTGGAACCATAACGTCCCTTTAACAAAGTTTTTTCACTGAATTTCATAGGTTTTTAGTAGCGCAAGTTAACCATAACGTCCCTTTAACAAAGTTTTTTTCACTGAATTTCATAGGTTTTTAGTAGCGCAACTTAACCATAACGTCCCTTTAACAAAGTTTTTTTTCACTGAATATATATATATATATATATATGACTCATCAGTGGTTGAAGTGGGTGGGAGCTACTGGGAGCAAGCACCACTGCTCCTCTACTTTTTTAAATTAAGTTTTACTGTTACTATACTTTTATTTTTAAAAGAAAGAGTTCCGGAAGGTTTTCGTTTTAGAATAAAAGTGTAGGAAGAAGTTGAAACTTGCACTTTGGTTCAGTGCACTTAACGTTCCCTTAAACCGCAGGCGCATTTCTTTGGGGGTTTGGATTGCGTGTGGGAGTGGGTGTGATGATGGGGCTTGTGGGGAGCGTGGGCAGGCCAGCAGAGAACACAGTCCCACTACCTCTTTTCATCCATTTGACCACTGTGACTCGTAGTTTACAGTTACTTTACTGGTTGCGTCTTACTATAAATAAAAGAACAATAAAGGCCAGTGTGCATTATGGGCTCAGAAAGGTTGCAGGCTTGAATCACTGCCAGAGATATGTCATATATGAAATGTGTGTTCATACTTATGTTCCTCAAATTCTTACTTTTATGCTAAACACCATGTAGTCTACATTGGTGGTATTTATCCTCCTACCCTTTCTCACAGGTGCTCTCCTGGGTGATTTCAGGACTGGCTGAATATGTCAGGTATAATTAAAAGATTTTAAGCACATTTAAAAGGATACCGCCTTTAGGTTGAGAAGGCTGTTGCCTCCAAATGTGCATACTATTCGCCTTTGCTTGCAAGGAGTTAATAGCAACTGATTATCACAGGACAGGCAGACTGCAGGGGAGCTGAAACTACAGATGAGTACTTATGAGCTATTAGGCACTCTGGGCCTGGGTCATTTATTTACAGAATCAAGGTGATTTGCTTGCTGATTTAATTGTTTATATCCCTGAATCAGAAAGGGATTTATTTACAGACAGCAATTGTTTTGGAAATAAAATTAGAGGTGGGTTTATGTACAGTATATACACTATAAACCTGTCTGAGGTAAGATCGCCGAGAAAGCAGGTGTCATGCAACTCCTCCAACACATCTAAGACAATAACCTTGTTCAGTCCTATCAATCTGGTTTCAGACCCAGAGGCAGCACAGAAACGGCTACCATCAAAGTGATCGACGATTTCCTTAAAATCCTTCATGGTGGTGTGAGGCTGGAAATGCATCGGAGGGACAGGGCCTCCGTATCCTTGTCCTTTACTGAGTTTTATCGTGTGTTCTATTGTGTTTTCCGTGCAGGAGTTCATGTGGGACTCCTGGCGGTGCAGCTCTCTCTTTTGGTTTTGGTGAACAGACCCATGGGATACCCCTATGGCACCCATGGGTGGGGGTACAACCCTTTGCCCCTAGTGTATGTTTTTGGGCACCTGTGTTTGGCCCACAGAGCAAGGTATGGGCTGCTTGCAGCTCCATGCTGAATTGACTGGTGCCCTGAGCGTCCTCCATTTTGGGATGCCCAGGCCTTGTCATTGGAATCGGTAGATTCCTGATGGGAACAAGATGGGCCACGTGGCCTCTTGCCTTCCATCGCCTGTTACCTTGATCTTCCCAAAGTCCTGGGAAGCCCTGACTCTGTCCCTTACCCCTGACTGTCTGTTGGTTGGAAGTTCCACATATGGTAGTGTGGGGAAGTGCCGACCAGATTGGCTGGAGCCTTCCAAACAACCGTATGTTGTGGGTACACATGTGGGTGGGACCTGGGTGAATGGAGAGTGTGACTAATAGGCACTTCTTGTTGTGGATGTCTGGTGTCTGGTGTTTGACACAATGACTTAGACAGCCCTGCCCGAAACTGGTATGAATGCAGTGTGTAGTGTTGAATGGCGTTGGTACTTGTCTGAATCCACATTCTGTGTTGTGAGTGTCTGGATGGAGAAGAATGGCCTGAATGCACTGTGTGCCTGATTGGCTGACAGACTGCTGAATGCCCTTCGTAGTGATTGGATGCACGAGTGTGACCCAGCGGAATGAATGGGAGATCAACAGTATATCTGGGGACCTCTCACTGCTAGGTATCGTGTTCAGAAGTGTTCAGAGCTGAAGTCCAAACTAAGAAGAGTAACTGGAGTGAAACTGACGCTTGACTTTGAAGCCCTGCTGGAAGAGAAGAATTGCTGTTGCTCTCCTTCATCAATCTGAAAGCGGCTGTGTCTCCAAGGACTGTCCCTGAGAGGACCTGGTAAGGGGCCCTCTTCCCGAGCTACGAGGGACCATCGTGCACCAGCTGATCTTTGCCAAAGCTCCCTGGTAGACAGACCTTCGACAGGCTGCCGACCCGAGACGGGGCTGCCGCGGAATCCCAAGGAGAACCGCCCGGACTGTTGTCCGCCACTGTCGACGACCGCCGTCGCATACCGGAGCTGCCGTGCTCCTGTTGCCTAAGAACTCTTGATCCAAGGACACTCTTGTCTGCATCATCGTCCGTCTGATCCCGCTGGAGAAGGCCAGGCCGTCGACGTGCTGAGGAGCATCCGCCGGTGGGTTTCCCACCACCAGAATACCACAGAGACGCTGACGACTCAATGCCCTTGCTGGGCCTCAGTTCTTCAAACTCTTTGCGGTCCAGAAACTGTCGACAACGAGGTGCCCTGCACGCCTCTTCCTTGCATGACGTTTACGCTTCCTCGTCAACAAGCACCGCTAGGAAAGAAGCTGCCACTTCACCGTTGTAGTTCACCTTTTTCTCTGCCGGACGTTCGATGACCCGTGACTCCTGTCTTAAAGGGAGGGCACTCAAGAAGAGCCGCCGATTCCCCGACGAGGAACGCTACAACGCCATGTACTTTGGGGTTGCAGAACTATTGGAAAGTCTCTTGTGAACAATATGTGGACTGGGCTTGTGATATATCTTTATTCTACAGGTTGCCCAGGTGGGGGGATCTCCACACAGAACTGTGTCTAGGTATCGGGGCCAGTATTCTGCCAATTGTTCTAACCAACTACTTTCCTCTTATATCTATTGTTGGTATCCTTTAGGAACTAATTTGTGTGACATTTAACCGTACAGTTGATGCACTTTAAAGAGATCTAATAGTAATTGTGGTACCACGTAGAACTGTATATTTGCCATTATAGATAACTGAGTACAAAGTGAGTTATCGTGATATTGTACATAACCTTGAATATTAATTATATAAAGACTGTGTTTTAACCGATACAGTGTGCGGACATTCCTTTGTGGGTGCTTGGGGACTACACTGTATTTAAGAACCAGCCCGCATCACCTCCTGAGACGCTAGGCCTTGATTGCTCGACCACGCACCAATAATAGAGAATCTTGGCAGAGGTCCTCTGTGCCTCCCCTCTACCAAAAAGAGAGCTGAAGTACAGACCCCCCATCTGGCGTCTTCACAGGTGGCCATTCTTGCCTCCTGGTTCTTCTTGACATCTCAAATCTACATCGCTGCATTGCGATCAGGAAGATTGTCCTCAGCTGGTTCAAATCCTACCTTGCTAACCATGACCAACTCGTCCATATAGATTCATCCAGATCACCAACTCCACCAATCACCTGTGGAGTCCTGCAAGAATCCTCCTTTTCCTCCTTTTCATTCTTTTCTTCCTGGATCTTTAATATTTACATTAACCCACTTGGACACCTCCTGGCTCCACACAACATCCGCATCCACCAATACACAGATGGCACACAGCTCAAGATATCCTCCATCGAAGATGGCCACAGGCTCAAGGCCTGCCTCACATTGATCCAGCTATGGATGTCCAGTGCTTGCCTGAAGCTCAACTGATCTAAGACTCCTACTGCTGACCAACAACACTGAACACCATGGCATTCAGAGCTGGCTTCCTGCTATGAACCTCGAGGGCTTCACCACTAGCTGACCACCTTTGTCCCATTCCTTGGGTTCAACAGACACCTCTTCTTCAAGCAGCACATAGCAAGGAAGACACAAACGGCTTGGTAACAACTTTCTTTCCAGCAGAAAATGAAGCCCTTTGTCACAGAAAACAACTACAGATCTACTGTCCAAGCCTTGGTCCTCTCCCACCTGGATGGCGATAGCCCTTCTTGGAGACCTTCCAATGACTACCCTGAAACACCTGTGATGTGTCCTGCATGTTGCAGCCAGACTCCTGAAAGGACTCTGAACATGTGATCACATCACCCTGACCCTCATTGAACTGCAAAGGCTTCCGCTGCAAGCACATGTCATCTTCAAATACTGCTGCATCCTCTACAAGTCTGTCACCCAGACATCCCCAAGATACTTTGCTGAGGAACGTAGCATCTCTGGAGACCTACAAACCACCAGAACTAAGGACATGTACTGACTTGAACTCCACTGGTGCAGGAAAGAAAGAACCAGAAGACAGGCCTTCTCTGTCTACACCCCAAGACTCTGGAACCTCCTCCCCATGCACATAAGACACACCTTGTTGCTTCTAGATTTCATGAGGGAGCTCAAAACCATGCTCCCTAACTCTTAGGTCTCCACACCCTCCACTCTCCACCCAGCCTGAGACTGGGTGATCTGCCACTCTCTCCCCGTTTCCTCCCCTGGTTCCTTGTAAATCCATTTCTGCCAAATTGCTCGTTTCCCCCGTTGTTAGCTCCCAGCTCCCTTGTATTTCTGCTTCCCTCACCATGTTCTTCCCCCTTTGACTTGTAAAGTGTTCCGTTGCTTGCCGAAGTTAGGTCCGTGCTCAATAAACACCCTAATATTAATAATAAAAGTATGCAGGGAGTCAACAAGACCACATGCGTGGCCATGCATGAAGGGCCTCATGATGTATTGTTTGTGTGGGGCAGGTGGCCTTTGCCTAGGTCACATGTCCCTCCTTTAGGCCAGGTCCGCCGCAGCGTGGCCACACTTGCTTTCCAGAGCCCCCCTCGATTTCATATGCCACTTAAATCACTGCTGCTAGAGTCAAGCGCCGACAGTGCCAGCCTCAAAGATGCCCTGCTTGCAGGTGTACACACTGGCGATGCGTGTGAGTTGGCGATAGCATGGCAGGCTTGCTGCTGGCACACCTCCAGCACCATTCGCCATCTGTGTCTGGAATCTGGGCCTGTCAGCCCAGTGGGGAGTCATCCAGACTGCCAAGGGGGGGCTTACCCGAAACACACACACCTGCATCAATCTGCTGCCCACAGACCTGGCTCGCGATGACCAGGGGCTAATGAATGAGCGACAGAAGACAGCGGGAGGGGCTGAGTGACAGCTGGATGCAGCTGCCTGGTACCCAATGAAGGGCCTAGGGGCACTGCTGGGCTGTTTTGTTAAACAGGCTGCTGACACCTAAAGGGTATTACGTCTTCTGCATATGTATCCGTACTCATCCTATCCTGCGCGTCCATTAACGCAGACGGAGGAAGCGGTCCCACCCCACTCTGGGGCTATTAGTGCACGCTAACACTTCAGCATGCACTTAGCCTGTCTGTACATTCCTGTGCTCTAAGCCCCCGTCCCTTCAACCTGGATGTAGCCTACACGTAGCCTGTCAAAGGACAGTTTCAGTATTCAGTTTGTGTGCTCAAGAAGCTGCCCTCAGACTCTATAAACACTGCCCGGACTCCATGTTCATTTGAGCAGTGCCAAGAAGCCATGACAATAGTGAACACTGCGCTTTGTAAATACACATTAACAAAGCAACAAACTAGCTTTTCTCGCCATCGACTCTGTTTATGAATTCGGAGGACCTCGGATATCAAGCTTTGGGTTCTTCAAACCTTAACCCCTCCCAACCAATCCAGTGTCATCTCTTAGATGATGAGTGGTGGGGCGCTGGCCCCTCATCCCCTACTGAGGAGCCAATCCAGCCCAGCGAGAACACTGAGAGGTAGCTCGGTTGCATCAAGCAGCTGCAGTCATGCTCCTAGGAGGGCTTCTACTACTGTTAGACAGTGGCTTTCACGTCTCACTATGGTGAACTGTGAAGTCTAGGCCACCAGGCAACATACCATGGGAACATTGGTAATGCACCCTTCAACTTCATGTGTCTGCCCATACCTAAAGGCACTGAACAACCACTAACATAGCAGTGTGTGATCCTTATGCAATGGATTGTTAAGTGTTACAACCACTGCAGTCGCCCAGCATTGGGCATTCACAAGTAGCAGTCAGCATTTGAAAATGTTAACTGCACAAGTGCAGTTTTTCAGAAATGCAACAGTGCCTGTAAAATTACTAAACTATTAAAACCTGTTTCTTTTGACTTTTTTTTTAGCCTAAAGTTCACTAGTCCTCCATTTAAAAAGAAATATGAAGAACTGGGCAGGAACTAACTGCTTTAATTATGTAAGTGCAAGCATCTCTTTGAACATTGTACTATTTTCTCACTGCTTTTTCTTCAAGCTATCAGTTCTGTGCTATGGATTTACAACTTTTAGATAAGTGTCAGGAAACGCTCCAGGTCTTGTACCACCCCTGCGGTTCTCGTGCCCCATCCTCGCCAGCAGCTTCGGTCCCGTTCTAGTGTCGTACAGAAGACGGGATTGCGGTATCCACGCTCCACGCACGGTACACATTTGTGTCGGGAACGTAGTTCCCGACGTTTCACGTGGAAGTTGCCATGGAGACTACGTCAATGGACGCAGCGTCTTCCACGTGACAGTAAACGTGTTGGATCACGTGTCCAGCTTGTTGCCGGTACTTCAGTTACTTAAGGACCTGGCGCCCACTTCTCGCTGCTTCTGATCCAATCGTGACAGTGGTTTTCTTGCTTGAATCTTCTGGTTTTTCTTGATCTCGGATTACGTTTACTGGACTGCTCTTGGATTGCCCTTACCTGTTTTGTATCTAGACCTCGGATTGTTTTTGGGATTACTCTTGTCTAGTGATTTGGTTAAGTCGAATTTGGACCTCGAAGGTTGGGGGACCTCTTAACTTCTTTCTTTCCTTCCTTCCGCCTCTTCCTTTCTTACCCCTTTTCCTTGTCCTTCCCCAGGGTGCTTTTAGGCGTCCTCGTGCCGGCGGGTATAGGCTTGGTGCTGGACTAGAGACTTCCTGAGCACCTTTTAGGCGTCCTCGTGCCGGCGGGGATAGGTGGTGCTGGACTAGTGACTTTCATCGCTCCTTTTGGATTGTTTGGTTCATCGTATTCAGAGGGCAAACACCATCACACTGATCCTACAGGAAAGAAGAGGGACTTGCCAAAGACGTTCCCTTCCAGGGAAAACAGGGTAAGAAATCTACCTTCCCTTACCATTTTCTGCTACCTACTCTCTGATACTGATTGTCTTTTCTCTTCTTCTGGTCTCCAGATTACCTCAATTTTGAGAACACTCTTGCATGAAACACGTCTGGTTAAATCGTTTTCTGCAGGTTAGTTTGTTGAGATATTGTTACGTGTTCTTTTACAAGGGGTGTATTTGATTGTAATCAGTATAATATTCTGCAGTCGTTGGACGGAACCTGGAACCACCATCCACCGGAAAGCGACGGGCCACTCAGCTCTACGATCCCAACGACTCTACACCATCTTCCGATCAATTGGATTCTCAGACTGTCCTTTCGTACTCCTGAGAATCACATTGGTAGGAAGAAACATATTCTTCACGACGGGTCAACACGGAATCTGGCTCCCGGATTTCTGACAGAATCAGAAGCCTTACCATGGATGCCGCGAATGACCCGTTGGCCGTTTTGGTTCAGTTAGTGGCCGACCTACGTGCCGATATGACTGCCGCCCAGGCTGACACCCACCGGCGCATTGACGAAATGCAAGCTGGTATCAGGGAAGTTGTTACAGGATCACCATCTTTGGCCTCCGCCTCCGCTTCAGGTCAGGCAGGGTCTTCGGTCAGACCTGATTCTACGCATGTGTACATGGCCGCTCAGTTTCCGCTTGCCCCCCCAGAAAGGTTTACTGGGGATCCAAAATCCTTTCGGACATTCATAAACCAATGCAGACTGCATTTCTTGTGCCGGCCTACCTCGTTTCCGGATGCGACTACTAAGGCAGCCTTTGTCTTATCTAACCTTGGAGGTATGGCCGCGGTTTGGGCGAATCCTTTGTTGGAACAAGGCAGTCCGCTATTGTTCGACTGCGATGCATTGATCAGTGCTATGACGAGGGTCTTTGACACTCGCTACAAGACTCAAGCCACGGATCTGGAATTGCTGAATCTCCGTCAGGGGGACACTCCTTTATTATCATATTTGGCTAAGTTTAATCAATTGGTGGCTGAAACTGGTTGGCCGGAAGATAAAAAAGCAGCTCTGTTCTATAAAGGACTGTCGGATACCTTAAAGGATACTATAGCTACGGTTCCGGTGGTTCCCACGTCCTTTCCTGATTTTTTGGATCTAGTACTTCAGATTGATGCCCGACGTACCGAAAGAAAGGGGGAGAAGAGAGTGATTCCAGTCAATACTACTATACCCCCAATTCCTGTTTCTGGCGGTGACGAGCCTATGCAAATTGGGGCAGTAAGGGGCCTGTTAACGACGGAAGAACGAGAACATCGTAGACGGAACAATTTGTGCTTTTATTGTGGTTCCTCTACTCATCTGCTTAGTGCATGTCCAAAGAGACCCCGCAAGTCGGGAAACGCCAAGGCCCGGTCGTAGAAGGAACCCCTACGCCGAGCTCTACCCTGCCGGGTTCCTCGTTGTCCACGCCTTTCTATATTGATGTCATGTTGTGTTATGATCAGGTCACCCCTTGGAGTACTGCTGCTGTTCTGGACTCTGGGGCAACCGGTAACTACATTGATGCCCAATATGTTCAGAAATGGGGTATTCCATTATCGTCAAAAAGCGTTCCGGAGGTAGTCAATGCTGTTGATGGTTCAACCCTTCTATCTGGGCTTGTTACTGAAAATACCATTCCATTGTTGTTAACTGTTGGCGCCGAGCATTCGGAAACCATCACATTTGACGTCATCATGGCGCCACAATATAAACTCATCCTGGGTCTACCATGGCTCAAGCTCCACAATCCGGTTGTTAACTGGGAGACCGGGGCTATCGCTTTCAATGCTCAACAACGTCTTCAATCATGCAGTTCATTAGAGTCCATGTACGAAGTACCTCAAGCTCCTAGTCGAGCATTGTTAAACTCGGTGGTTACAATAGGAGCTGTTGTTAACACCGTATTGCCTGTCGAATACACAGGTTACAAGGACGTCTTTGACAAAGGGAAAGCAGAAATCCTGCCACCTCATCGGCCCTACGATTGCCCAATAGTTCTCAAACCAGATGCCAAGACACCATCGGGACGTATCTATTCCCTTACACAAAAGGAAGAGGTCGTCCTTAAGGACTATTTGGACAAAGCCCTCGAGTTGGGTTTTATTAGGCCTTCTCACTCTCCATTTGCTTCACCGCTATTTTTTGTACCCAAGAAGGAGGGGGACTTAAGGCCTTGTATTGATTATCGGGAACTTAATGCAGGAACAGTCCGTAATCAATACCCAATTCCCTTGATTTCTGTCTTGCTGGATCAATTAGGATCTTCAGAATTCTTCACCAAGTTAGATCTAAGGGGTGCTTACAATTTGGTCCGGATTCGTCGAGGGGATGAGTGGAAAACAGCCTTTAAGACTCGATATGGCCTATTTGAGTATTTAGTGATGCCATTCGGGCTTTGCAATGCCCCGGCCACATTCCAGAATTTCATTAATGACGTTCTACGCGACATGATCGACAGATTTGTTATTGTCTATTTAGACGACATACTCATCTATTCTCCATCTATGGAAGATCATGTACGTCATGTTTTACAAGTCTTACAACGCCTGCGAGAGCATCATCTTTTTGTCAAGCTGGAGAAATGTGTATTCCATGTGAAGGAGGTCGAGTTTCTTGGATATGACATCACCAATAAAGGTGTGCAGATGAGTAACAATAAGGTGAAGGCTGTCATAAACTGGCCTGTACCAACTTCAAGGAAAGAGTTGCAATCATTTCTGGGGTTTTCTAACTTTTACAGGCGGTTTATTAGACAATTCTCTTCGATTGCTGCGCCCCTCACCAAATTGACTAGTAGCAAGAAACCTTATTTATGGAATGATAACGCCCAAACAGCGTTTGAGTCTTTAAAAGCCGCGTTCACCACCGCCCCAGTGTTGCTACACCCAAATGTCAAAAGTCCTTTCGTTGTCGAAGCTGATGCTTCAGATGTTGCGGTAGGGGCCATCCTGTCCCAAATCTGCGCCGATACTAAGGAGTTGCATCCTATCGCCTACCATTCGCGCAAATTAACACCCTATGAGCGCAATTACACCGTTACGGAACGGGAATTGTTGGCCGTAAGGGACGCATTCATGGTCTGGCGTCATCATCTCCTTGGGACGGAATTACCAGTCCAGGTATTTACTGATCACAGGAACCTGCTGGCGTTGCAATCATTGACATGCACCACTGCGAGACATGCCCGTTGGCATGAGTTCTTTTCCATGTACAACTTTACTTTGACTTACCGCCCAGGTGTCTTGAATTCCAAGGCGGACGCGCTATCCAGAAGCCTGGGTAATGATGGTTCACGTCCACAGGACGGATCATTGTTATTACCAACACAAGTGGTTTGTAGTTGTGTTCTACAACCCACCTTGAAGTCAACGCTCCAGAACTGGGTTGATAAAGAACCCGCAGAATTGGCGGATTATAACATGGATATTCTGCATGGTCTTCCTTATGTCCAGGGTCGTGTCTTTATGCCTGATCAGGATACTCGGTGTACAGCTATTTCTTTGTGTCATGACGCTGCCATAGCAGCGCACCCTGGTTCCCAGAAAACTCTTGAACTCCTCAAACGCTGGTGTTGGTGGCCTTCCATGCGAAGAGACGTTTCGCAATATATCTCGACCTGCGCCATCTGTGCCCAGTGTAAGTCTTATTCAGCGAAACCTGTGGGGTTACTACAACCATTACCAGTACCGGTCAGACCCTGGGCGATGATTACCATGGATTTTGTGGTAGAGTTGCCTTTGATTGACGGTTTTGATACCATATGGGTGGTGGTTGACAGTTTTTCTAAAATGTCCCTCTTTGTACCTTGTCAAGGTCTGCCATCAGCTGCTAAGCTGGCTGAATTGTTCTTGCGGCATGTTTTCAGGTTTTTTGGGTTGCCTGAGATTGTGGTTTCTGACAGGGGGTCTCAGTTCACGTCACGTTTTTGGAGGCATCTTATGTGCTCTTTGGGGGTAGACGAACGGTGTTCCACAGCGTTCCATCCCCAGACGGATGGTCAAACAGAGCGGGTTAACGCTACCATGGAGCAGTATCTCAGGTGTCTCATATTACAACATCAGGAATCCTGGTTAGCAGTTCTTCCCTTAGCGGAGTTCGCTTATAATAATTCCAGCCACTCATCCACGGGAACTTCGCCATTCTATGCATTGTATGGACAACACCCACGCACCCTTCCTCTTGATTGGAAGCTACCTGAGGATTGTCCGGCAGTTCAATCTTGTATTAAAGATCTGTCTCTGGTCCGTGATAGTGTGCTGGAACATCTGAATCATGCACAAGAACAGGCGAAGAAGTACGCCGATCGGAATCGTCGTCCTGCACCCATCTACATTCCAGGTTCACGGGTTTGGTTGTCCACTAAGAATTTACGCATTCCAGGTCGACGATGTTTGTTGCCACGTTTTGTAGGTCCTTATGTTATAAAGGACGTCTTGAGTCCATTGGTGGTCAAATTAGATCTTCCGCACTCCTGGAAGATACATCCGGTTTTTCATGTGTCCATGGTTAAGCCGTGTATAGACAGCACCAGGATTCCGGCTTCTCCGTCTCCGATATTGGTTCAAGGGGTGGAGGAGTATGAGGTCAATTCCATTCTGGATACTAAGGTTTCTCGTGGTACCAGGTATTTTCTAGTGGACTGGAAGGGGTACGGTCCGGAGGATCGGACATGGGAACCGGAGAAGAATGTGCATGCCCCGTTGTTGGTTTCCCAATTTCTGGCCTCTCGGAAGCATGGGGGTCCTTTGGGGGAGGATACTGTCAGGAAACGCTCCAGGTCTTGTACCACCCCTGCGGTTCTCGTGCCCCATCCTCGCCAGCAGCTTTGGTCCCGTTCTAGTGTCGTACAGAAGACGGGATTGCGGTATCCACGCTCCACGCACGGTACACATTTGTGTCGGGAACGTAGTTCCCGACGTTTCACGTGGAAGTTGCCATGGAGACTACGTCAATGGACGCAGCGTCTTCCACGTGACAGTAAACGTGTTGGATCACGTGTCCAGCTTGTTGCCGGTACTTCAGTTACTTAAGGACCTGGCGCCCACTTCTCGCTGCTTCTGATCCAATCGTGACAGTGGTTTTCTTGCTTGAATCTTCTGGTTTTTCTTGATCTCGGATTACGTTTACTGGACTGCTCTTGGATTGCCCTTACCTGTTTTGTATCTAGACCTCGGATTGTTTTTGGGATTACTCTTGTCTAGTGATTTGGTTAAGTCGAATTTGGACCTCGAAGGTTGGGGGACCTCTTAACTTCTTTCTTTCCTTCCTTCCGCCTCTTCCTTTCTTACCCCTTTTCCTTGTCCTTCCCCAGGGTGCTTTTAGGCGTCCTCGTGCCGGCGGGTATAGGCTTGGTGCTGGACTAGAGACTTCCTGAGCACCTTTTAGGCGTCCTCGTGCCGGCGGGGATAGGTGGTGCTGGACTAGTGACTTTCATCGCTCCTTTTGGATTGTTTGGTTCATCGTATTCAGAGGGCAAACACCATCACACTGATCCTACAGGAAAGAAGAGGGACTTGCCAAAGACGTTCCCTTCCAGGGAAAACAGGGTAAGAAATCTACCTTCCCTTACCATTTTCTGCTACCTACTCTCTGATACTGATTGTCTTTTCTCTTCTTCTGGTCTCCAGATTACCTCAATTTTGAGAACACTCTTGCATGAAACACGTCTGGTTAAATCGTTTTCTGCAGGTTAGTTTGTTGAGATATTGTTACGTGTTCTTTTACAAGGGGTGTATTTGATTGTAATCAGTATAATATTCTGCAGTCGTTGGACGGAACCTGGAACCACCATCCACCGGAAAGCGACGGGCCACTCAGCTCTACGATCCCAACGACTCTACACCATCTTCCGATCAATTGGATTCTCAGACTGTCCTTTCGTACTCCTGAGAATCACATTGGTAGGAAGAAACATATTCTTCACGACGGGTCAACACGGAATCTGGCTCCCGGATTTCTGACAATAAGATGATCAGAGCAGGGCCTTGCTTTCTTCAGATGGCCCTCTTGTAAAACTCTCAGAATGTGTCTCTCAGCAAGGTCTTTGAGACTTTCATGAGATAATGCATTTGCTATCTCAGCATAGTATTCACAGCTAGTCCAAGAAAAGTTATCAAAACTCGAAATGTTGTGACTTTTTATAGGGAAACATGGTTTCTCTGGGGTACAGTTATCCAGCAGCACATGCCCAAATGGCCATGAATGGATTGAGGCATTTTGCTTTGCCAGCCTTGCATGGCCCATTGGGCATGCAATCTGGGGGGTCTGTGGACCCAGAAGCACAAAGAGCTGGCTCATGCACCTCCCCGTGCATAGAAAGGGCCTGGTATGGTGAGACAGTGGCACCTCACTGCGCATGTCAGGAACCAGGAAGGCAGAGATGTTTGATTGACACCTGCTTCTGCTTCCTGTTTCTTGTCTGCAAGGAGCAGGAGGCGGAGCAGGAGGGCCAATAGGAGGGCCAATAGGGGCAGAGTGTTAGAAGTGGTGGGGTCTCGAGCGGGCGCTGAGGCGTTGTGCAAAGTTCTTTTTGTACATAGATGTGTATGGGGCAGGCAAGAAGTTATTTAAGGGCACGTGTGAGTGAGAACCTGATAAGGTAGTTTCAAGTGCAGCAGATAACAGTTTCTAGGTGGCAACAGGCATGACAATTCTTGGGACCTTATATTCTTCGGAATCTGGTTTCTGTCTCCCGTGCTTTCTTGAAAGGGTTTCCAAGGAGACTCATTAACCTTGCGTCTTCCAGTGTTCTCTGTCGGCTTGCTATTTGGACTGTTGTGGGGTTATCCGCACACAGGCTGTCTCTTGGGCTGTGTAACCGGTGCGCATGCTCGTGTTTACGTCAGTTGTGCACGAGGTCTTGAAGAGGAAGATAGCACGTGATTTCCTTAAAACACTTCCTTCAGAGAAAGGCATTCCTGAAGTAGAGTGGACTGAACCAGGCCAAAGTTCTGCAAGATAGAAAAGACCCGCTTAAATCTGAGAGTGAACTCAACCGTTGGGGAGGCAAACCACTGCATGCTGGGAGATAGCCATACAGCCCAAAGTGAAATGAATTGTGCAAGTTGAGTTTGAAGATCATTTGCCTCACTCTGCATTTCTACCCACTTGTCTCCTCCGTCACAGGCTGAACGCATACTGATGACGTGGCTACATGTCTTTTGGTACAGTACTTAGGGAAGGATCTTCCTGGCTTTATCTCCATGATACTCTTTTGGGGTGACCCTTAGCTCATCTACCATACCAGTGCTGCATCCTGGGAAAGAGAGTAGTCCAGACTGTCGTTTGTCTAACAGCACTGTGTCTTGAGAAAGCGAGGCTTAAAGCCCCGGATGGTCCCCTGTCTGGAACCATTGCATGCTGGGAAATGGCATGCTGTGATGAGAGTCTTATCATTCAGAGTGGATTGATTTGCTATTGATCCGAAATACTGCATGCTGGGAAAAGAAGTTTTAAACCCGAAAGCAAGTTGAATTGCTACTTACCTACCTTACTGCAGGCTGGGGAAGCAGGTCTTAGACCTCAGACCGAGCTGTCACTGGCATGAACCCTGTCACCCTGGGAAGGCAAGTCTGAAAACACATAGGGGAACTGAGTAGAAGACAAGTGCAGACTTGAATGAAAGTCAAGAGGAAGCCGCCATATTAAAAGAAGCCGCCATGAAAAAAAGAAAAACAATTTAAATCTTCAAAACTCCCTGCAAAGGAAGGGTCTGTGATTGGAAGACTGCAGCAGAGAGAACGCTTCACATGGGGAAGCAGGATTGAGTTCCAGCGTTGACGAGAGACCATCTGTATCAAGTGGAGAACACATGAAGTAAATTGCAGGCTAAAAACCTGGGCAAGTGGGGCGAACGCACCCTACTATACAGGAGCCAAGCAAACTAGATTCAAGAGGGCTATCCACACCAAGGAGAAGGAGAGAGAAACGTGGACGAGAGGCGAGTAAGCCACAGGCTATGGATATGAACATGAAGTACAAGGAGAAGATTCTGAAAGAAAGAGGGGATGAGAGAGACTCCAAGGGTCAAGGAGTAAAGCAGTTGCCTGACTGGATTATGGAGACACTCCTGAGCGACCTTGACTAACATAATACTGTAAAAAGCCAATCAAGGGGCTATTAATACTTTGGGGCACTAATGTTAACAACCTCTCAAAGGCCATCGTTTCAAGGGGCTATTGATACTTTGGGGCACTAATGGTAACCACCTCTCAAAAGGGCTATTAATACTTTGGGGCACTAACGGCAACCACCTCTCAAAATCCATTGTTTCAAGGGGCTATTAATACATTGGGGCACTAACGGTAACCAACTCTCAAAGGCCATCGTTACAAGGGGCTATTAATACTTTGGGGCACTAATGGTAACCATCTCTCAAAGGCCATCGTTTCAAGGGGCTATTAATACTTTGGGGCACTAATGGTAACAACCTCTCAAAGGACATCGTTTCAAGAGGTTATTAATACTTTGAGGCACTAATGGTAACAACCTCTCAAAGACCATTGTTTCAAGGGGCTATTAATATGTTGGGGCAATAATGGTAACCACCCCTCAAAGGCCATTGTTTCAACGGGCTATTAATACTTTGGGGCTCTTATGGAAATCTCCTCTCAAAGGCCTCATTTCAAGCGGCTATTAATACTTTGGGGACACCTTTGAGGTACTAATGGTAACCACCTCTCAAAGGCCATCGTTTCAAGGGACTATTAATGCTTTGGGGCGCTGATGGTAACCACCTCTCAAAGGTCATTGTTTCAAGGGCTATTAATATGTTGGGGCACTAATGGTAACCACCTCTCAAAGGCCATTGTTTCAAGGGGCTATTAATATGTTGGGGCACTAATGGTAATCACCTCTCAAAGGTCATCGTTTCAAGGGGCTATTAATACTTTGGTGCACTAATGGTAACCACCTCTCAACGGCCATCGTTTCAAGGGGTTATTAATACTTTGGGGCACTAATGGTAACCACCTCTCAAAGGCCATTGTTTCAAGGGGCTATTAATATGTTGGGGCACTAATGGTAACCACCTCTCAAAGGCCATCATTTCAACGGGCTATTAATACTTTGGGGCTCTAATGGAAACCTCCTCTCAAAGGCCATCATTTCAAGTGGCTATTAATACTTTGGGGCAATCTTTGGGGTACTGATGGGAACCACCTCTCGAAGGCCATATGTAAATGAGCAGCTGCATACCTCTGCAGGAAACCCCGTCCTCCTGCCTCCCATATGTTGGAAGCCTGAGATTGTTCCGTGTTTGACACCAGCAACTGTACCAATACTGCAACGTATGTTTGAAAGAAGATACCTTTTGAGACAACCCTATCGAATGTATCCCCAAAAGGATGACATTTTGAGGAACTACCTGAAGGAATATGAGAAAAGAGTAGAGAATGAAGCTTGTGACATCATAAGAGAGTATAAGTGACATCACAGGATACTGGCTGAAGAGGATGTATGAATCCTACAGAAACTAATGACAGAGTAAAGAATCAAGAGAATTTTTAAATATGAAAAAAAAATGACATGTGCACAAAGTGCTACAGAGAATCAACAGTTCAATAATTGTACAGATGCTGAAACGCAAGTAGACTAAGACATCATAGAAGCTGGCTATATGTAGTGAATAGAACGTAGGCGGAGACACCATTGTATAGAAGCTGGACATCGGTATCATGAATTTTAGCAAACCAAGACCCATGAGGAGGAAACGGAAAACTGTGTCGCAACAAGAATAAGCTGAATCACGGAGCTGTACAGCAAGGTTGTCTTGCCTGAAGTCAATACTGAAACAGCGATGGTCGGCTCTCTATCCTGGAAAGGAGCAAATATACAAAGGATGAATCATCCCTTGTTAAGGTGCAAAGAAAGAATGCCAAGAGTGCTAATTTTAATTCATTTAAGACATTTAAACCTGCAAAATGGACCAAATTGCAGTCTCCTGTCCCGTGAGCCAAAGATGAAAATAGAGTTGAACCTGGAGTCCTAGAACCCGATAGTGAGTGCTCTCACTCCCATGTATTCTCAGAGACATGGATACTTTGCAAGGCCAAATTCAAAGACAATCATCATGGCAGAAGGCATGGGCGATGAGAGATGTTGGACTAATTGTGTGGGGAGGTAGAGTCAGGCCCACCTCCTTGCACCTGGTTCTGGGTTTAGGTGCTTCTAAATGAACCAAATGTTACAGACATGGCACAAGCGTGCCAACCAATTGAAGGGGTCCATATAGCGAAGGACCCTATAGTTTGAGAAACCAATAAGAAACTGTGTACTTGATGTTTTTGAAGATTACACGTTTTAAAGGTAGGCATGTATAGTCCACCTGACAGTGGGCAGCCAATTACAATCCCAGGTCCTACAGATAGTATACTTAGATGTTCCCTTTAAGCCTATTCCAATCCCAAGTAGGTTTTTAATTATCTACCAAGTAGTATGATGTCACCTCACGTATTTCGAGTATATAACCATGTTTTTATGAAAAGATCACTGAGAGAAATCGAGCGTCCGTCCATTGACGTTCATTGTAACTCCCTATTTCAGATCATTGATAATAAAACAGTACTTTGCCATCTTCCTGAGTTGGTTCGGTTATTTGGACTCAGAGTTATTCTGTGAACCCATCTATTGCATGCACGTTCCTAAAGGGCCCTAAGCTCACGTGGTAGTGGTATGGATGGTTAAAAAAGATCCAAACTAGTTTGTCTCCAGATTTTTGGACAATCAGGCATCCTCTGCCATTAGCTGGAAGATTGCTAAGATTCCTGTGGAGAGCAGACAAATAGAAATAAACTTGCAAGAAAAACCACGATGGTGGGCAGGTCCCCATTGGACAAAATCCCTGCCCAGTTTCGACAGACGCTCTGCGGATGGAAGGCAAATTGGTCAGATAGGAGGAGGCGTTGATACCAAGGGTTCAAGTGGATTAACGAATTGTGAGTAGACTAAGGGGAATGGCAAATAAGGGGACGGGATTGTAATAATTTTGAGTAACAGGAAATAATTGTAGAGATAAGAGAGACCGCCTAAGAAAACTTGATACAAGGTAATCAGAAGGAGACATGTCAAATCCCAACAGGGGTAGAGTGAAATATAAAACGCGTAGTCAGGACTATGTAAGGTAATGTCTCAAACCCTGTACAGGGTAAAAAGTAAAGGTGAGGGAACAGGTGATCACAGTGTTTATAATGTGTAATGTTGGACTACTCTAAATTATTGTTTGTTGAGTAAACTATCGAAGAGCGATAGAGATTGTGAAAAAATTGAAAAATGTTGAGGAGCAACAGTGATTGAGTGTAGCAAAGCAATTGGGGCCAATCAAGAGAACTAGATAGGCTATTGAAATAAGAGGATTGAGCAGCGATTGATGGTGCTTGCTCATAGATGGTGTTTTAAAACATTGAAAGTGGTGATTTAAGCCAAGGTATGAGGTTTATTTAACATTCTGGTAAGTATCGACAGTCGATTAAGACTTGTCATTATGTGGGATACTCCTCTTATGCACCTATGTAAGATACTGCCAAAACATATGCCCAAGCTCAAACAGTATAGTGCGGAATGGGTAAAGGGCACAGCGGATATAATGTTCATGTGTGGCCACAAGTGGGATCATGGTCAAGAGCAGTATTGCAACACATGACGACATACGTGCACACTACGTACAGGGGTAAGTAATTAGAGAAAAGATTAGCAATTTTAGAGCCCTGGAAGATGTATCAAGAGGAAAGAGAAGACCTGCCACCTGAGGAGTGGATGCGTTAAGCTCTCAGCTCCCCTTACCTTTCTTGAGGCAAAGGGTGTTGCTATGGATGAGATACGAGGGGATCCTTTGAAGGAACTTAGAGCAGCGACAGGGTATAGTAATCTGATATATGAACCCCCCCCCCGCTTATAGTAGCAACGATAGCTCCGAAGAGAATAAAAGAATGGAAGGGATGTATAAGATCATACAAGACAAGGAAGAAAAAAGTGAGCTGTCCAATTTGTCGACAGAAATAGACAGTGAGATTAAGAGATGGAAAGGAGAAAAAGATATGGGTGATGAAGTAGCGCTCGTACAGAACAAATGTATGGGAGGACAGATATTATTTAAGATAGACTGGAAAAGTATGGAGGAAGTTAGGCAAAGAGAAAATAAGGACAAATGAGAAAGGAAGGATAAGGAACGAGAGAAAAGACTGAAAGAGGATGAGCAGAAAAGGAAAAGCAGGGAGCGATGAGAACAGATATATCAGGAAGAACAAGAGAAAATTGAAGAACGGGCAGAAGAACAGAGGAAGTATGACAATGGAGAAAGAGCAATAGAAGAAAGGAATATAAAGGAAAGAAAGAGAGAAGAGGAGGAAGCACAATGACTAAGGGACAAATGATTACAGCGACAAAGGGAAGAAGAAGAAAGAAGAGAAGGAGTAGGGAGAGGAGAAGCACGAAGGCAAGAGGAAGAAAGAATTAGAAGGGATGCGAGAGAGCGAAGGGAAGTAGATGAGGAAATAGAACGGAAAAGGAAACAGCGAAGTCTCGATGCCAGTCTCATTAGTATGGAACAAATGAGTATGAGCAAAGAAATACGATGGGACAGAGTGGAAGAAATTCTTTGGATAAATGAAATAATGACAGCAATATCTAGAGTAGCGCTCCAAGAAGAAAGATTTGATGCAGAAAGCATTGGAGAAAAAATCGACAAGGTCTATCAACAGTTGAGGTGAGGTAGCGAGTATGGATCTCGAGGGAACGGTGATAGATCCCCAGTACCTCAATCACAAAGTGAGGAGGTTAATCTGCTAAGTGAAGAACATTGGGCATTGTCTTTGAGTAGATTGAACTTAGACAAGGGTTAGGGGGATGATAGTCATACTAGTTGGGGACTAGACATGTCAGACGAAAAAAAGGGAGTCCGGTCTTTGGAAAGAAAGAGGGGGCCCATGCGCCACTGAAGGATGTGTGCAGATGGATAAAGAGGTGATATGGTCAGATCTGGAACAGCCTAAAGATAGAATGCCATATACCATAGCATATACTGAGTGTCCCCGAGGACGATCACATAGTGAGAAGGGAGAGTCGGCCAGCACATGTAAGCAGGTTAAGGTCATTACAGACAAGGAGACAGACAGGGACCATTATCCATGCCATGGATAGACCAATAGTGGGATCTGACTATGGGATGGTGTTTACACAGCTTCCCTTAATCGAGAAAGGGGGAGCAAGGCTGCAATACATTCCATGGCCACAAATGGACAAGGATAGCTTAAAATGTAAGCTCCCTACTTTGACTTCGGGAGCTGGGAAATGGATATACGAATTAGAGAAAATGACAGGAGTAAATACGCTGGCCATAGGGGACATAAAAGGTCTCCTTGCAGCCATTCTTGGACAGAGGGCTGATGACATATGAAGGAGAGCGGAATATTCAAGTGCGACTGCACAGAATAAAGTGCATTATGAAGCGAGGTTTAATAATTGTAGAGCATACGTTTGGAGGGCTGTCAGAGTACAATATCCGAGCACATCAGATATGGGTGCAATTATGACACGTAAAATGAAAAACAAGCCTTCCCCTCCACCACACAGGCCTGGAGACCTGCGAACAGCGCGGCACCAGCGCCATTCACTGGAAAACCCCAGGCAAGGTGAGTTGCCTCTCTGCCCCATGGCCCCATACAACCCCCCCCAAAACAGCGCCAGTGCCTTAAAAGCACGCGGTGCATGGCGGCAGTGCGTTCTCTCCCCGGGCTTCTCAGTTCCTGGATTCCCTTATCCCCGCCTCCCAATGGCCCTGATTGGACAAGCCTTCCCCTCCACCACACAGGCCTGGAGACCTGCGAACAGCGCGGCACCAGCGCCATTCGCTGGAAAACCCCAGGCAAGGTGAGTTGCCTCTCTGCCCCATGGCCCCATACAACCCCCCCCAAAACAGCGCCAGTGCCTTAAAAGCACGCGGTGCATGGCGGCAGTGCGTTCTCTCCCCGGGCTTCTCAGTTCCTGGATTCCCTTATCCCCGCCTCCCAATGGCCCTGATTGGACAAGCCTTCCCCTCCACCACACAGGCCTGGAGACCTGCGAACAGCGCGGCACCAGCGCCATTCGCTGGAAACCCCAGGCAAGGTGAGTTGCCTCTCTGCCCCATGGCCCCATACAACCCCCCCCCAAAACAGCGCCAGTGCCTTAAAAGCACGCGGTGCATGGCGGCAGTGCGTTCTCTCCCCGGGCTTCTCAGTTCCTGGATTCCCTTATCCCCGCCTCCCAATGGCCCTGATTGGACAAGCCTTCCCCTCCACCACACAGCCCTGGAGACCGTGATCCCTCTCCTCAGCCCACCCGCTTCCTGGTTCCCCTCTGCCCGCCTCCCAACACGCCCACTCCATCCGGATTGGTTCCCAAATCCCACATCAAGGACACCCCAGGGCAGCCCTCTGCCCGGCAGCCCTGCGGCGAAGGACCCTGAGGCAAAGGACGGCCCCAAGATGTGTCCGCAGGTGTCAGCAGGGGAAGCCACCAGACACCGACAAAACTGTAAGTGCTGGCATGGGTAGCGGGTAGAGCAATTACTCTACTCCAGAAAGCCCCTGCCACTCTAACTTACCTTTCAATGGCCTAGACGGCTACAGACCTACACCATGCATTATTAGAGAGATATGTGACCTTCAGCCTAGACCTATTCATGGCTGGACAGCAAACACTGCGTGCAGTATAATTTAACTAGTACCATACCCCGAGAGAACCACAAAGTTTAGCTCGCGTTACATCTAGATAGAAATGTGACTGTTAGCATTTGCCACCCTAGTATGGAGCTCTGAACTTTAGAAGTGCATTTAGAAGTGCCCCATTACCCTCTCTGTGAAATGCTGAATTTAAAAGTGTACCCAATAGCCTCTTCGTGTAAGTTGAATTTAGAAGTGCATTTAGAAGATGAATTTAGAAGTGTCCCCAATAGCCACTTTGTGAAAGTTGAATGTAGAAGTGTCCCAATAGCCTCTCTGTGAAAAGTTGAATTTAGATGTGCATTTAGAAGATGAATTTAGAAGTGTACCCAATAGCCTCTCTGTGAAAAGTTGAATGTAGAAGTGGCCCAATAGCCTCTCTGTGAAATGCTGAATGTAGAAGTGTCCCAATAGCCTCTCTGTGAAAAGTTGAATTTAGATGTGCATTTAGAAGATGAATTTAGAAGTGTACCCAATAGCCTCTCTGTGAAAAGTTGAATTTAGAAGTGGCCCAATAGCCTCTCTGTGAAATGCGGAATGTAGAAGTGTCCCCAATAGCCTCTTTGCGAAATGCTGAATTTAGAACTGCATTTAGAAGATGAATCTAGAAGTGTGCCCAATAGCCTCTCTATGAAATGCTGAATTTAAAAGTGTGCCCAATAGCCTCTCTGTGAAAGTTGAATTTAGAAATGCATGTAGAAGATGAATTTAGAAGTGTGCCCAATAGCCTCTCTGTGAAAAGTTGAATTTAGAAGATGAATTTAGAAGTGGCCCCAATAGCCTCTCTGTGAAAAGTGGAATTTAGAAGCACATTTAGAAGTTGAATTTAGAAGTGTGCCCAATAGCCTAGCCTCTTTGTGAAAAGCTGAATTTATAGTGTACCCAATAGCCTCGATGTGAATACTAGAAGGTACCCAATAGTTTTGCTGAGAATCTAGAAGTGTGCCCAATAGCCTCACTGAGAATCTAGAAGTGTGCCCAATAGCCTCGCTGTGAATCTAGAAGTGTGCCCAATAGCCTCTCTGTGAAAAGTTGCATTTTGAAATGTCCCCAAAAGCCTCCTTGTGAAAAGTGGAATTTTAAAGTGTACCCAATAGCCTCTCTGTGATTATAGAAGTATGCCCAACAGCCTCGCTGAATCTAGAAGGGTGCCCAGTAGCCGCTCTGTGAATTTAGAAGTATGCCCAATAGCCTCTCTGTGAATTAAGAAGTACGCTCAATAACCTCCCTGTGAAAGTTGAATTTAGAAGTACATTTAGAAGTTGAATTTAGAAGTGTAGAGATTGTCTGAGAGGGCACGTTTGAGCGTGCCTTGGTTGAATTTTGATGTGTGCCTAATATCCTCTCGGTACAAAGTTGATTCTAGAAGTGTATATAACACCACCCCTCTGGCATAGCGGGATTTGACAGTGTCCCTAATAACGTCACTGTACCAAAGTCTTGAAAGTCTACCCTATATAGGGTGAGCGGGTGAAGTGGATGCCCTATATCGGGTGAAGGGCGTGGATGGGACGGGTGAAGGGCGTGGATGGGACGGGTGAAGGGCGTGGATGGGACGGGTGAAGGGCGTGGATGGGACGGGTGAAGGGCGTGGATGGGACGGGTGAAGGGTGTGGATGGGACGGGTGAAGTGACGTGGAAAGGGTGAAACGGTAGAACAGATGAAGTACCCGAATGAACGGGTGATGTACTTGGAACCGGCGAAGTGGGGGGAACTAGTGAAGTGGGTGTAACGAGTGAAGTGGGTGCAATAATCGAACGTGCAAAGATGACATATGTGGATGGCTGATGCATGGAGTAAGGATAACTTGGGTAGAACGAATGAAAGGAGCAGTGTGAAGATGACTTATCCGTATGGATGATGCATGGACAAATGATAACGTGGATAGAACGAATGAAAGGAGTAGTTCATAAAATGGTTGAAGTGCATGGAACGGATGGGAGTGCATGGAACGGATGGGAGTGCACCGAGCGGATTGGAGTGCACAGAATGGCGGGACGTACATGAAATGGTTTGGAGCGCATGGAACGCCCGAATAAGCATTGAAAGGAACGGTCTGAGTGCTTGAAACGGTCGTAATGCACGGAACAGTCGGAGTACATGGAACGGATGAAGTTCATGGAACTACTGGAGTGGGCGCGATCTCAAGCACCTACAGTAAACCACCATATTCACATCTCCACGCTTACTCTCTTCCTTACACCACCACTCAAATAGAACACAGCGATACTATGACACCATTCGGTATAGCTGTTCTCATACCAACATCTGCCTCATACTCCCCATCACCCTAACTAAACACTGCTGGTTACTCACCCCCCAGCCAGGCGTTCTCCTCAGGCCTAACGCAGCCACGATCGGTCTGGATAATTCCTGCCAGAACGAACACATACTATTGACCTCTCAACCACCACACCTACCGCTAAGAAGCAGCTATTACACAAATGCCACTCCAGCTGCACACATATCCGGTGCTCACACGCACCTTTGTCTCCCTCTACTCTCTCTACTGACTTGAACTTCGGTTCCCAAGGGCGTTCAACCTACCAGCGCCTTTAGACCATACCAATGGTATATAAGGCGCTATATAAATGCAAAGTAACATAACATAACATAACAAGATGAAGATCCTATTGCTTACATTCAGGATATCTAGGAGAAATGGCAGCTTGAAACTCACGAGCCGTGTGAAAAGACAGTGGCATAATTTCACCATATTTTATGTCAGGGGTTGCCTGAGCCAGTACAGAGGCAGATGAAGGAACAAGTAGGGATGGAAGTGAAGCCATGGGCTGAGATAAAGTTGACAATAGTACAACATAGTCGGTTATTATAAGAGAAAAACAAGAAGACAGATGAGAATAGGAACATTGAGGAAGCTAAATTAGTTCAGAAATAATTGTCAAAATCTGCTAAAGATGGGGTGGTATTGACAAGCGGAGAAGGATTAGGAATGAAGGAAGCAATAGGTACATCGCAGGTAAATAATTCATGCCCGATGCACCAAGGTGGGTTTGGGTTTATGCCACAAGGCATAGGTATGGGTTAGAGAGGAGGAGGAGGAGGATTTCAGAATAACCAAGGTGGGTTTCAAAATATACAGAATTGGAACCAGAGTACTCAGGGAGGATACAATTAACAGAAGAGTTCCCCCAGTATGTTGGAATTGTGGTATGATAGGACATATTGCACCCATATGTGGGAGCCAAGGGAATGTACAAAATAGCCAGAGAGGGGAGCGCTTATCCTCTGCCATACAGCACACAGACTAGAGAGGGCTTTGCCAAAGATCACACATCTTATCATACACAAGTGCCACGAGTACAATAGGTACAACACCAGGAACAAGTACAAATTAATCCACCAAAAGGGCAGTCACAACAAGCCCCTATGCAGACAAAGCAGTATGCAAACACAGGACTAGTATTGGCACCCAGAATAGGAGGTGTCACTGTGGTAGGAGGAAATCCTTTCACAGGGACAGGGATGAGATTGTATCTACAATAGGACCCCTCACATGGTGACTTGATGTGTTCAGTACTATCTGTGACACCGAACCCCAAGAGGAACCAAGGATTGATGTGACGATAGGAGGCAAATCCTTTTCTGCAACTCTTTTGTGTATATGAGAGGGAAATATCCAATGTCAGGTATTGCCATGAATGCTCAAGGGTTCTCTGGAGCTACAAGTTGATTTCCTTTTACTGATAAATCACCAGTCTTCATAGCAGAATGTGACATGTCCATTCCTCTGTTATGTTCACGATAGACACTGGTTAATATTTTAGGAAGAGATTTAATTACAAAACTTAACATGATGATTTCATTTACTGACCAAGGAATAGTGTGCTCCACTCCAGGAATACACCATTTAAACAATGGATAGTTCATACTGGAGTTCACAGGGCAAGTGGCTCTGCAAGGCATTCCGGTATATCCAGAGATTTTTCTATATGGAGTAAGCATTTTACCAACATGGCTACCTGGCCTGGTGAGAAACATTATGAGAGATTCCTGATAAATTTCTGTTTAGACCATGAATACCTATGGATGATGAGGCTGGACAGGCTATTCCTTAGGAATTGAAAGCAGCTATAGTGTGAAAGGAAATGGCAATGCTCGAAGGGTTAGACGATGAGGGTAGACCATGGAGAACAGTGATAACCCTTGAGAAGCTGTACAGATTGACTGACATAACTGATGATGATATGTTCAGGGAGGACTGAAGTGATGATGAAGTAATGTTATTCATGAGCATTACATACTGGATAAAGATAGAGAAAAGGGAAGTCCCACAGAGAATGGTGATAATGCGTCAGCGACCAGCATTTATTCAGGAGGATCTTGAAAAGGTGCCAAGTGCCCTATGGACCACAGTCCCCTATGACGTAGGTTCGCTCAAGGGGATTGAGGAGGTTAAAATAAAACTCAAGCCAGTAGCAATTTTACCCAGAGCAAAGCAGAAACCCATGTCTCGAGAAGCTCAAGAGGGTATATTTCAGACTATTTCAGCACTGATGAAACAAGGGATTCTAGTGCCATCAGAGTCATTGTGTAATACCGCAGTGTATCCAATTAAGAAATTTAAAGGGGGGTTGTGGAGATTTATCCATGATACGAAGCCTCTTAACCAGATTGTAGATATTGAGTTTCCTTTAGTTCGCAATCCGGCAACAACATTGTGTACTATCCCAGTGGAATCTCGATATTTTATGGTGATAGATTTGAAAAATGTATTTTTCTTGATCCCACTGCACCAAGACTACCAAGACTTCACTTCATTTACTTTTCACCAAAAGAGACTAAAACATACTAGGTTCCCTCAATAGTACTGTGAGTCCCCATCGATCTTTACAGAGTTCAACAGATGGATCTACGTAATATTGATATCAAAAGTGCAGTGGTACAGTACGTAGATGACATGTTGATTTGTAGCACCACAGAGGATGAGTGCAGGTAAGATTCTGTCCAACTAATGACCATTCTAGCTGACAAAGGGTATAAGGTGGACAAACAGAAGTTACAGTACTATCAAGAACAGGTGTTATACATAGGTCAGTTGATTTTGCATGAAGGATAGAAAGTGACACCTGAGAGAGCTGTGGCAATCATGAAAACATCAAAACCAAACCCAAACCAAACGCAACAGTTTCTGGGTTTGTGTAATTATGTTAGAACCTGGGTGTTTGATTATAGCATGCACATGAGACCACTTCTGCAAACATTAAAATAAGCACAAGTTGGTAAAATTAAGCTAGAATGGACTGAAAAAATGGTTGAAGGATTTGAAGAGTTGAAAAAAGCAATTTGCACAGCCCCTGTTTTAGGAATTCCCAAATATGCTGAGGAATTTTATTTGTTTTCGCACACAAATGGGATAGTCATGACAGCAGTGCTTACACAAAGCACCAAATTGGGTACAAACCTGTGGCATATTACAGTGGGATTTTAGACCCAGTTATGAGTGGACACTTCCCTTGTGAACAATCTTTAGCAGCTGCCGCGTTTGCAATTGAGAAGTACACACATATTGTCATGGGCTGCTCTATGATCCTCTTCGTGGACCATGCCCTATTTGCTTTTCTATAGAAACCCAAGGGCACATTGACATCCCAAAGAGCTTCAGCATATGAGGTAATGATTTACAACCCAGCGATTAAAATTGTAAGATGTAAAATATTGAACCCTGCCACGTTCATAGCTGAGCCAGTAGAAGAAAGAGATCATGTGCATGACTGTGCTAATTATGTTGAATTTTATGATGACATACCATGCGTGAAAGAGAATGTTCTGGTGGGAGGAGAGATCTGGTTCATTGATGTTTCTTTGAAAATTGATCAGACTAGTGGGGAAAGGTATTCAGGTGCTGCAGTAGTAAGACAAAGATTAAATGGGGAAGTTGAAGTAGCAGTAAGTGCAAGACTACCGTCTTACTTTTCAGCGCAAACAGCAGAATTAGTATTGCTTATTGTCGCACTCGAGAAACATGAAGCATAGGAAGTGACAGTGTACCATACACGCAAGGTTGGCACGTTGGAAAAGAGGGGCTTCCTCCATGCAGATGGCTCGCCAGTGCAGCATGCATCCTTATTGGATAGGCTCATTAAGGCACTACAACTTCCAGTAGACATAGCAGTCGTTAAATTTGCAGAGCATACAAAGCAAACAGATTTATCTCTTGCAGGAACGAAGCTCCAGATGTAGAAGCCAGAAGGGTTGCATATTCTCCAGAAACTCTGAGTTTTTATACTGAGAGTATTAAAGAAAATTCAGTTACAACTATGTTAGTGCAAGTGGGGTTTAATGAGTTGTCAATAATCCAATTGATAGAGGTTCAAGGAAGCGCACCACAGGAAGAGCAAGAATTGTGTAAATGAAGAGGGTGTTCTTTATCCCTCATAGTAACATTATGGCAACAGGACAGAACAGTGATGCCAGCAACTTTATTGAAAGTCGCACACGAACAGCTGCATCCCCCCACGCATGTAACTAGAGAGAGTCATGCGTCTACGATTGTAGTATACTGGTTCATCCCTAATTTGTTGGAAAACCTTTGCACTGTTGATTGTGAATTGCATTGTCTGTCAATAGTTTACTGCTGGGCATACACTGAGAACTATTAGAGGAGTAATACCTTGACCAAATGGCCCATTTCAGCCTCTACATATCGACCATGTCGATTTGCTGCAGACATGTAATAGATATAGGTATCTATTGGTGATGTGTGTCACTTTTCTAGGTGGATCGAGGCAAGTCCATGTACACACCCTGATACCACTTGCAGAGCAAAGTTTCTAGTGCACAAAGTGTTCCCGAGGTGGGGTGTGTGTGTGGTGCTAAGATCTGATAATGGGCCGCATTGTGTCAATGAGTTATTTGAACAGATAGGGCTTCTATTAAGCATAAAACAGAGGTTTTCTTTTGCTTATCACCTGCAAGCGAACGGGATATGTGAGAGATTCAATGGCCTCCTCAAAGAAAGGATTGCCAAGATTAAATTGAATTTGAAAAAGAGATGGCTGTATCGCCTACCCCGTGCCTTATATGCTCTTCGAAACCAGCCAGGATCAGACCACCACATCACACCGCACAAACTAGTTACAGGACGTTGAATGATAACACCCCTTACACCTCTGTCTAGGAGTAAGAGTGATGCCCAGAGTATAGCAAAAACTTTAGGTGATGAGATGCATGATCATTTAACATGTATGACCGCTAGAATTTCTTTAATTTCAGATCAAGTCAAGCATCGGGGGGGTCGGTCTAAAAGCACAGAAGAAGATAACTCAACAACCAATCCAAGTGAACTATTACCACCACCTAAGTTATATGTTGGGGACATAATGTTGATTAAAATGTTTACCAGGAAGTGGCATGAGCCACAGTTTCATGGCCCTTTTATTATCAAAGAGTCCCCTTCAGCTGTTAAGATACAAGGAAGAAGAGCTTGGTTGCATATGGTCGATGTGAAGATTTATAAAGGAAAGACCTTCCCTCCCACCATTGCTGACCCAGAACAAGACAAGCAGAAGAATTTCTTTGTGTACTGACCCAATCGATGACCAAGAAGAAGGACGATAAAACAACAAGTGATTAACACATACTTTATTTGAACTGGTATTCAACAGGCAGGATATTTTAGCAAGGAGTGCAGAGACTTGCAGAGAATTCCAAGAATATTGAAATGAACTTTTAGAGATACATTGAAGCAGAAAGTAATGCATCAGAGTTATGCCTAAACGTCAGTTCTTGATCAGAAATTGGAAACAGATTAATTTTGTGGAGAATATTTGTTTTAAGTGATCAAACATATGGTACCTGCCGATAATGACGTCCATCGGCTTGTGCTTGCTGTCTATGTGTTCATATTTCAGTCTTACCCTACTCTTGTAGGAAGAGATTTTAATATTCACACTTTCTTACAGGATCCTAAAAACGGTCCAGTGATAAGAAGACTCATTATTGCTATAATTGAACACATTTTAAAGTTGCAAATATAAAGAAATTAGATTGTATTAAAAATGATTAATGAAGAGAGTTGCATGGTTATAGAGAATTAACAAATTCAACAAACAGTAGGATGGCACAAGAGATGGATGCCCAGATTCTTATCTATAATATACATTTGCATGGTTGTTCTTGTTGTCTTTCTGTTTCTGTGTCTTTCACAGTCTGTATCATCTTAGTACTTCCGCTGAAGGAAAAATTCCTATGGTTCTCCCCACTATGAAAACAAATAAAGACAGGCTTTTTGATTACTATAGGTATTTTGGAAGACACAAAAGAGATGCAGAGGAAGATATTGAACAGATAAACAGCTCACCAGGCTAATAACATGTGGTACCAACACATAAAAAAGTGGGAGAGAAAGCATCTAAGGAGGATTGCTATGTCTGCTCTCTCATCCCCTATGCCATAAATACAGTAAGGACTTCCATTGCCAGAGAGGTTCCAGAGCACAATGCAAAGTGCCTCAGACATCTTGCAAAATCTACCAAACATGTAAGCAAAAGCGCCTAAATACCTCTGGGTTGTGGTGCGCTTTATAGGCAAATGAACTAAACTAAACGACTCGAGGACAATTTCAAGGAAGTTGGGCAACCTTGTGATGGAGATCAAAATGGTTGTTTACATATCAGGATGACTATATCAAGACACTTCAAATGGAAAAAGGAGCCTGGATGGAAGAGCAAGATGCTTGTGTATCCTGCTGCAGGATTTTATGATGTGATCATTGAAGAAATGAAGAAAAAGAATTGCACTGATGTGACAGAAATAGCCGGATCACCTGGATGTTGGGAACAAACTCAATTATTGATCTATGGACGAGTGAATTCTAGGAAGGGACGGGAAGAAGGAATTCTGTACTGTGCAGCTCATCTGCTGAAAATAGATTACGTACAAGAAGTACAGAAGGTGAATGGTGGATGCTTGAAGTTATGGGCCAAGCACTCCAAACTGTTGACATGGGTAGAAGACGAATCAGGTCCAGTAGTTGTAATCCCATTGGTTATGGCAAAACTGTGCTTCCGAAGAAAGTAACAGTGAAAGAATCAAACAATAAATAAACAAAGAATGCAAAACCACAATTGGTGTTACCAGGATGGGAGAAGGAACCGCCTTCCTTATGGATCAATATTGGGCTTGTGGATCTAGAGCCTATATAAGGTTACCCAAGGATTAGGGCAGAGTATGTTCATTGGGGCCGATTCGAGTTCCAGCATTAGAGATTGCTCAAAGCGACCTGAACATACGTGAATTTCAAAAGGTGGATGCCCATTTGAGAAAAAGAAGATTGCTTGAACTGCACCGTCAGACAAAAAGAGCAAATGATTTCTCAGCCAAATAAATAACAGCGCATGACTCCATTCCTGAGGGGCACAGGTTGTTCAGCAAGACTGCCACAATGCTGACGACTATACCAGGGATCCAAACAGCGGCCAACGTCAAGTGGTTACAGATCACTAGGTGGGAGCTTTTACAGACAATCAATTCTACCATAAAGGGATTCAACGCTATTAAGGAAGAGCTGGGGGCCATATGACTGATGATCCTCCAAAACCGATATGTCTTTGATGTGATCACAGCAATGGAAAGAGGAGTTTGTGGCAAATTTGGGCCAATGTTGCACATTCATCCCTTCTCACAATGAACGAAATGGAACCTTGACAGAGGCCATAACGTTGTTGACAGACCTACCTAACCAGATGTAAGACGAGACGGGTGATATAGAAGATGACAGTTGGTTTGCATCCTTGTTCTCAGGAATTCCCCAGTGGTTGGCGAACATATTCAAAATTCTTGGAGTAATATTGGTGCTAGTGATGTTTGGATTCTGTGTAGTGAAGATAGTGATTGCCCAATGCAAGAAAACAGCAAAGTAAGTGGTGGGAATGAAGATCATGATTGATATTAAACCTGAATCTAACGCTGTGAGTAATTCGACCATTCGCACAGAGAGAGTGCACTCGCCTGGGATTTTTGTTTTTTGTTTATTTAAAAGGAATGAATGATGGGATATCAACCTCTGGAAAATATGTCGAGCCATTCCCGCACATATTTTCTAAGCTCACCGCACAGCAGAAAAATAGTAATGTACCCTGGGAGGACATCGCTTAGCAGCGCTGCCCTCCCCTGTCATGTGTAGCTGACACCTGATAGCTGGGTGTACATCTAAATTCCTCTTGCCATGGGCCGCCTGATTAGCATTTCAAGGCCCCATGGATTAGCATCTCTATGGTTACACCTTGCTGGTGGCGGCAAATACTGAAGAATGTTAATGAGCAGGCCTCAAGGAAGGCCTGTGTGCAGGAAGTAACAATTGAGACCAGAGACCAAAACCTCTTTGTAATGCAATGTGTCAACCTGGTACTAACACCCCTACTTGGTATGAAAGGACAGTGAATGTCCTGCTTGGAATCACTCCTTTTACAGAAGGGAAGTATATGAATTGTAGGAGATGAAAGTCTGCCTGCAACCACCTACTTCAAAGTATGTCCATGTTGTGACCAAGCGCTGCATAGGGCTCAGTTAATTTGGGAGACACTTTGATGTACAGCAGACAGGAAGATGGGTGGGAAATATATGTTGTCATCCTTCCCCTGCCCGTTGCCAAGTGCTCTGATTCTGACCTGAAGCATCACTGAATATTGTTGGTGGGAACCCAGGATTGGTTAATTAAAGTGTGCTTAGCCTGCACAAATCACTGGAGTCCGTTTGGCTTTAAAAGAGGGCTGAGGCCCTCAGTGATGAGATCATCTGAAGAATTCATAAGGAGTAAGAAGAAGGACTCATTTGGACCAGAGCTGAAGTTACAGTCTACCTCACATCTTCCGCCAGTGAAGGAAGGCCAGGAGTTCCAAGAGGGAAGCAAGATCCCTCCCCTAAACATCTCCCTGCTTGTCAGACTCAGAGTACCCATCCAGCAGCTCCAGAACCCCTACCCACCCAGTACACAGCATGCCCTGCTATGGTTCTGACAGCAAGCTTCAAAGTTGGCAAGTGCCGGAGAGTCTCTGGACACAGGACAAGGCCGTTGCCTGCTAACACCCTCCTGAGAATTGGGCCATCTGCCCTGAAAGGACATGAGCCCTGCGAAGAAGCTAGGAGGAGTGCCACTCAAGCATCATCCAGCATCCATCTTTTTAAGGACAAGTTTAAGACAGTTGTGTCCTCAAACGGCATCCGGCTGCACCACTGGCTGTTGTCAAGCCTCAGTCGCCAGAGCCATCCGAGACACCTCGACCAGCATTCCAGCTCCACCAACCAGCACAGAGACAACGATTCTTGGCCCCGAGTCACCACGCCAGACAGCCTGCAGACGTCCATCAAGCTTCGCTTGCTGAATTGCCTGCCGCCTGATACCCGCAGCTGTCTCCAGCCACTACCTATGTCTCCTGGGCTGTAAAGCAGCCTAGAACCATCTTGACGCTGTTGAGCACCAAGAACATCTTCAGCACCAACCAGGTACATAGTGGTTCTGCCCCCCTGGTCCTTCTGCAAAGACCCCTAGAGACAGTTACGACCCTTGGCCACTTTGGATTTGAAACCAAATAATCTTGAACAGTAAGACTGATTGCTTTACCAACTTCCCTCCTTTCAGTATCCAGCGTGCATCCATTTCCTTTGTGAAACTGTCTATCTTCTGTGTTCCTTTAGAGTGTGGGTTGTAATTGTAGTTTGCTAGAACTGTCTGTTGTAGTAATAATAAAGTAAGAATGTCTATACAACATTGACTGGGCAGTCCCTTTTATCATTGAGTAATAATTGTATTTTCGCTGGGTTGCAACTACCCAACGATCCACAACCTTGCGGAGTTAAGTCTGCCATTCCGTCGCCGTTAGCAAAATTGGACAAGGAGGTCTTATAATTTACTTGTATTCCAATCTGTTCAGATCCTTTCTGGTGTATTGGAGGTGTAGGGTTGATTGATGGTTTAGAAACCGATATTCGTCCCTGGACCACTGGTGCCCTGGAAATTAATTTAGTCACAAACGCTAAGGAGCTGAATGATGATGCTGTCAGGAAGTACATAGAAGCTTGGATTGTAGTACCTGAGGGAACTGAATTCCTGTATCCAAAGAATCATAAGAAGTATGTGGGATGATGGGTCTCTTGTACCCTGAATGGACAATGTAATTACATGACTGGAGTGTAGATGAACCAGTCAAATCAGCAGGCACCCTGAGGGGGGTGATGACAATATGGACAACAAAGAAACACTTCTTCAAGAGAAAATATCAGGATGTGGAAACAATTGAGCAGGTGGCCGAGGACCCAACCAAAGTGAGGAATGAAAAGGAGGGGCTGAATGCCATTATTGGAAACCCTGCCCTTCTCCCTCCCACATATTGGAAGCCTGAGATTGTGCGGTATTTGACACCAGCATGTGTGCCAATACAGCAAGGTATTTTTGAAAGAAGATACCCTTTGAGACAACCCTGTAGAGGAGGATCCAAGTACCCCCACCTCAACCACCTCACCTATATTGCCTATATGTTGGGAGCCCGGATGTGAAAATGTGCGGTAGCAGTGAAACTACCGATACCTAGGAGACTCCTGGAGACAAGGTTCCCATTGAGAAAACCATACCTGCATATAAGACAATATGATGGCCGTTTCAATGAAATCCCAGAAGAGGCAGAGCAAATGAATGGTCTAGACGAATGGTGATGTCACACAGAGCTGAGCTAACGTACATAAAAGAGATGCAGAGACTAGAGAATACAGATATTCTATAAGGCATCAAGAAAGTATCAAGGATAAGTGACATCTTGGGATCAATGTGTAGAAGCTTGTGCCATAAAATGGATGAAGATATCAAGTCAGTTTACACGTGTACAGATGCAAAAGAAATGCAAGCAGATGAAGTTTTCTTGAGGCTAGCTTAATATTGAATAGATTCCGGCATGTGCCAACATATACATATATGCATAAGGAGTAAACGATGGATGTTTCCACTACGTGTCATAGCAGAATCGGGCTAAAAAAGAAAGGCCTCTTCTCAGTGTGTCGCAGTAAGAAAACACATGAATTAAAAGTGAATCTCGAAAAGGTGAGGCTGGATGAACCATGAAGCCAAGAAGCCAAGGTCTTATCAGGCTGAAGTTAACTATCATTGGATACAAAATTGTATGAAAGAACAGCTCCTGTTCAAAAGGCATGAAAAAACAAGGAAGACGTCAGAGGTCTATTAAAAAATAGTATATTAAAGACAGTGAAAGCTTGATTTTATGGTCTTCAGTCACGTGGAAGGATGAAGTTGGCCGAGCAAGAAGTTCACACCTATGCATTAGGACAGAGCGTGCCTTCAGTCCCCTGATTCTCCACAGTACAGAACAAACTCAAGGCCGAGCTTCAAGGCCTAATTGACTATGCTGACCACTGAGGTGATGATAGATTGATATGCTAATTGGTGGGAAGCTGGGGCAAGGTGAGCTCCCTAGCATCTGGAAGTCCAATCTGCGTGCTGCTAGATGTAGGTGGGAAAGTACTGACAAAGGTTAGAGTGCCAATGAATGAATTGTAGTGGACCGCGTAATAAAGGGTCCTATAGTTTGTGTAGCCAATAAGATGTTGTGTATTTAGTGACGTTCATAGTGGCCATTTTGAGGGGAGGGCTTTGTTGTCCCACCTGATGTTAAGAAACCTATCACTTTCACTGACTATCCCATACTAGTATGGATCATATACTTAGATAGATAGTAATTCAGAGCCTAACACAGTTGCTATTAGGTTTTTGTAGTTTGCCACGTAGGATGACGTTGGTAGTGACGTAGGTCAACGTCAGTGATGACGAGTTTTTGATATATCAGTTAGTTTTTTATGAAACTGGTTGAGTAAGAGGATCGAGCAAATTCGTTGATGTTCGTTGTGCTCCCTGTTTTATATAATTGAAAATAAATCAGTTATCCTTTTTACCAACTAACTGAGTCATTTTGATTATTGATATTTCAGTAACTTCTGCATCCCTGTCCATCTCCAGGGTAATTGCTACTCATCGTCAGGGGTGTTGCTAGGTCTGGAAAAGATCTGGGGCTACACTAAGGTCGGGATTGTCGGGACTCGGGGCTAGCTAGCCTTTTGGTTGTAGACCTTGATATTCTATCCGGGGCTATAACCAAAAGACCCGGGGCTATAGCCCCTTAAACCTCACCCCCCAGCAATGTTTCTGCTCATCTTAAAGGGCCGAGGTTATTCAGTTCAATTGGTAGTCAAGAGGATGGTTTAAAAAAATCTATCGGCATAAGTAAACTTTGGAGTTCCGGCAATATCACACAACCTCTGCCATTCGGCTAACAGGACGTGAAGCTCCCCGTAGATAGTGGTCTAGTTTAAATTGATAAAATCTTGCAAGTAGGTTGTGACGGGTCCCTCCGGTTTCAGATGGAAACCCCTCCCACAGTCTATGAGAAGCTGAACGAACAGGAATTTGGAGAGGCGGTAAAAGTTGGTAAAATGGTCTATGGGTTATAAGTGACGAGAAGTGTAATGGAGGGAGGTGGGATAAACATAACTTGAGAGTAAGAGTGTTAAATAGTGAAGAGAAATTGACTTGTGTGAGGCCAACCAATTAAAAAGTATCGTAAGGAGAATGCCATGATAATAGGATATGCTCTGTTACTGCGTTTAAAAAAACGTAACACAGAAATCTTAACCTAAAATCCCATAGCGGAAGCATTAGACCACACGTTTGGCTAAAGACGTAACTTAAAACGGTTGATTTAAACTCTGTAGGAGTATTGATTTAGAGGGGAAAACAAGTCTTAGAGAAAAGATTGTGGGAGATGTATGTGACCGGTCTACTGTGTCTGTTTGTCTGTTTGATTTATATAATGATGTATTGGTGATGAATTAATGGTTTAACGTGATTGTTGAAAAAAGGAGAAACACAAGGTTGAAAAATTTAATTGGTTGTTTGACTTTAAGTTGATGGTGTTTTTTAGCAAGATTAAAGTAAAAAACGTGATTTATAATGGATTGGAGTCTGCGACGATTGGTGCACGCTTATATAATATTATTTTTCTGAAACGTATTGTTTTTCTAAAACCTGTGACAAAAGCAAACGAGTATTGATAGTCAAGAGTGATGAGTCAAAAAGGGAGGATGTTACTTCACTTGTGCACCTCTGCAAGCAATTGCCGAAACATGCACCTAAGCTTAGACAGTATAGTGCGGAATGAGTTGAGGGAATCGCAGACAAAATGTTGATGCTGTGGCCGCAAGGAGGGTCACTATCGAAGGTAGTCCTGCAGCATATGATAACATATTTGCATGCAGCATACACAGGAAAAAAGTTAGACAAGCGAATAGCGAGTTTAGAATTTGGAAAATGTATCTGGAGGAAAGAGAAGAGCCACCTCCTACAGATTGGATCCTCAATGTATGCAAAGGGGGGGGTGAGGAGCCTTCTGCTCCCCCCGCCCCACCAGAAATAGATGGCAAAAACAACAAAGACGATGGGTTATACCCATTGAGGGAGCTTAAGGCAGCAACAGGGTATAGTAACCCGGCATATGAGTCGCCTACGCAAAGCAGTGATGAGGGCTCGGAGAAAAACACAGAGAAAGATGTAATTCCTAAGGTCGCGAGAGACAAAAGATGTAATTCCTAAGGTCGCGAGAGGCAAGTAGAGGTGCAACAAGGAGAGAAGTGATCGAGCAAGTACATCTTTAGATATAGGAAGAGAAATAAAGAGATGGAAGGGAGAAAGAGATAAAGCTGACGAGTTAGTTCTTCTACAGAACGAATGGATGGGTGGACAGATTTGCTCAAACTCTATGGTAAAGGCATCGAGGATGTAAGACAAAGGAAAGATCAAGATCGGCAAGATAAAAAGGATAGAGAAAGGGAAGAACGATCGAAAAAAGAAGAGATGAAAAGGAAAGATAGACAAAGACGATAACAGCTATATCAAGATGAACAGTGGAAGAAGCAGGAAAGAGCAGAGGAACAAAGAAAACAAGATAATAGACAAAGGGCAATTGATGAGCGGGAAAGGTTATAAAGGAAAAGGATAGAATATGAATAACTGAAGTTAAGGGATAAGATAATGCAAAGACGAAGGTACGAGGAGATACGAAGGGCAAACGAAAGAAGGGATATGAAGAAAAAATAGGAAGACAGGGTAAGGGAGGAAGCAAGAAAGTGCAGAGAGCTTGATGATGACATAGAACAAAAAAGAAGGCAAAGAGCACGCAATCTCGATCACCTGGAGAAGGAGCTAAGGAATCCTGATCAGAAGTAGCATGGGAGGACATAGAAGAGTTCTTCCCGGATTACAAGTCATTACCACAGCCCATCTAGATTAAATCTAGACGACGCGTTTGACTCTTGAAGCATTGGGGAAGCGATTGATAAAGTCTATCATGACTTGAGAGCCCAGAAAGAATTAAAAGGGAAGTGAAAAAATTATCGACGAGAGTGCACAGTTGTATGATAAAGAGAGAGCCTCATGTAGTACAAGGCCCCCCCAAGGAGTTGTCTTTAGAAAAACTGACTTTACTCAGAGATGTAGAGAAGTTATACGAGCTGGGCACAGGAAATGTCACATAAAGATAGTGGCACCTTTCATGGAGAAGAGAGGGGTGACGTATGTGGTCCTGAGGGTTGTTTTACAATGTATAAGGAAGTGAGATGGTCAGATTAAGATGTACCTATACCTTGTGCATCAAAATCATTGATGCAGTTAGATCAACCTAAAGGGCAACCTCATGGTGAGACGGGGGGGGGGGGGGGAATCGCCACCATATGTGAGCAGATTAAGGTCGCTGCCAGGAAGAAGGTGGTGCTGAAATATTTTCCCTGCTGTGAATAGACAGACAATGCGAGATGAGAGTGAGTTTGGGGTTTCACAGTTTCCCTTGCTGGAGAAAGGGGGAGCCAGACCACAGTATATACCTTGGCCCCAGATGGACAAGGATAATTTAAGGTGTAAACCTTTGAGTTTAACTGCTGGCACTGGCAAATGGATACATGAATTAGAAAAGATGACAGGAGGAAATACATTGGCTATAGGGGACATTAAGGGTTTTTCTGATTACCATCCTTGGAGAGAGAGCTGATGACATTTGGTCCAGAGCAGGATAGGCTGGTGTTACTATGGTTAACACTGCTCATGATGGAGCACGGTTCAATAACTGCAGAGGGGCAGTCTGGAAAGCGCTTAGAGTACTGTATCCAGCCACATCCGAAATGGGCGCTATAATGACAAAAAAGATGCAGGAAGGGGAAGACCTGCTTGCTTTCATTCAGAATTTTCAAGAGCAATGGTGCTTGGAGACATGTGAAGCTTGGGGAACATCTATACCTGTGTTCCATCATATACTCCATCATATACTATGCCAAGGGCTGCCAGACCCGTTACAGAAGCAGCTCAAGAAGTTAGTGGGTATGGAGGCAAAACCATGGTCAGAAATTCAGCTGACCATTGCACATTATTGCAGACTCTTGCAAGAAAGGAATCACAAAAAGGATGATATTAGGAAAGGCGAGAAGGTGAAGTTAGTGCAAAAGAAGTTATCTAAATATGCTATTGAATGGTAACTAGAGGAGACAGATTGAATTCACAGCAGGTAACAAACATGCTGCAGGGGAATTATCAAAAGCAGTTTAACCAAGGTAATAATGTGTTTATGCCACGAGAAAGGGGAGGTTTTAGAGGAAGAGGTTTTCTGAATAATCAGGGGTATTTTCAGAACAATCACAGTGGGTATCAGAACATGCTGAATGATAATCAAGGCATGCAGGGAGGACAGATGGGGAGACCTCCGCCTATAGGTTGGACATGTGGTATGACAGGTCTTTTAGCTCATATGTGTAGAAGCTAAGGATTTGTGCAGAATGGCCAATTTTCAAGAGGGGGTATTTTAAACCCACCTCCATATTCACAGCAGAGTGGAGATGGGTTTGCTCAGAATTAAACTGCAACAGGCACAAGCGCTGAAAATGCAGCAAGATTTGCAATTGCAGCAACCAGCAGTGAATCCGCCACAAGGGCAGTCGTAGCATTCACCTATGCAGATACAGCAAAGCACAAGTATGGGGCAGTTAATGACTCCTAGGATAGGAGGTGTCACTGTCGAGAGAGGGTATCCTTTTACAAGTACAGGAATAAGACTATATCCACAATAGGATGGCTCACTGGGAGATTTGATGTGTTCAGTACTATCCTTGACGCAAAATCCTGACGAGGAACCGAGGGTAGGCATCAGTATTGGAGGCAAACGCTTTTTGTTTTTAGTAGACACGGGTGTAACACGCTTGTGTATAAAAGAGAGAATATTTTCAATGTCTGGCATGCCATGAATACTCAAGGTTTCACAGGAGCTACAAACAGAGTTCCTTTTACTGAATACTTTCCAGTCTCTATAGGAGAATGTGACATGTCGGTGCCACTGCAGTTTTCAAGGCAGACGCCTGTCAATTTATTAGGTGGAGATCTAATGACTAAGTTGAATATGACAATCTCGTTTACCGATAAAGGTATAGTGTGTTCAACACCAGGAATACATTATTTAAATGTGAGCAAATTCATTATGGCGTTTGCAGGACAATTGACCATAAGAGGGGTCCCGTTGAAACCTGAAGTATTTTGTTATGGGGTACACATTTTCTTGACATGGCTACCAGGCCTAGTAGGCAGAACTATGAGAATACCTGATGAGTTTCTATTCAGGCCAAAGATACCTATGGATGAAGAGGAATAGTGAATCTTTCCATTAGAATTACAAGCAGCCATAGTGAGAGGGGAAATGTCTTAGCTTGATGGGAATGATTATGATGGCAGACGATGGTGCACAGTGATCACCATTGGGGAGGGTTACAGATTGACTGACGTCACTGATGAGGAAATGTTTGGAGATCATCCATCAGATGATGAAGTCATATTTGAGATGAGTATTACTTATTGGGTACAAGCCATTAAACATGAGGTTCCAAAGAGAATGATGCTAGCACAAAAGCGTCCCGAGTAGTTTGAGGTAGACATGGCAAAAGTGCCAGTCTCATTATGGACTAAAGGGCCTTATGACGTAGGCCTACAGAAGCAATTTTGCCTCGAGCACGCCAGTATCCGATGTCTCAAGAGGCAGATGAAGGAATTTTTAAGATGATTTCTGCCGTGATGGATCAAGGCATCTTGGTGACATCAGAGTCACTGAGTAATACCGCAAATTGTCCTGTGAAAAAAGGGAAAGAGGGGCCATGGAGGCTAATTCAAGATGTATGCCTGATTAACCAGATTGTAGAGGCATAGTTCCCTCTAGTTCCTAATCCTGCTATAATCTTATGTAATATACCTGTTGAGGCACGATATTTTACTGTGATTGATTTGAAAAATGCATTGTTCTCCATCCCCCTACACAAAGACTCGCAGGATCTGACGTCATTTACGTTCAGACAGATTAAGTTAAAAAGCACAAGATTACCTCAAGGGTGTTAGTCTTCATTGATTTTCAATAGAGTTCTCCAGATGCATCTAAGCAATATTGATCTGGAAAGTGTTCTGTTGCAATACGTAGATGACATTTTAGTTTGCAGCACTTCAGAGGAAGAGTGCAGACGTGAATCATTCAGTTGATGATTACACTCGCTGAAAAGGGACATAAAGTTGACAATGAGAATTTACAGTATTGTCAACAGGAAGTGTTATACATAGGTCAGTTGATTTCGCAAGAAGGAAAAAAGGTTACTCCTCAGGGAACTGAACCTATCGTGAAAACCACAAAGCCACACACGATAAAGCACATGCAGAGATCTTTGGGGTTATGTAACTATGTCAGAGCACGGGTCTTTGATTACAGTTCATATACAAGGCCTTTATTACAAGCTCTAAAGAAAGCACAGGCAATGCAAGAGAAAATTGTTTGGACTGAGGAAATGGAAGACGGGTTTGAGGAATTGAAAAAGGTAATTTGTACAGATCTAGTTTTAGCGACTCCCAATTATGCTGAGGAATTCTTTTTGTTTTCACATACGGAGGGTACAGTTATGACAGCAGTCCGCACACAGAGAACCACATTGGGGTACAAGCTCCTTGCATATTACAGTGGGATTCTGGACCCAGTAATGAGGGGTCATTTTCCATGCGAACAATCTTTGGCGGCCACCACATTCACCATTGAGAAGGCTGAAAGTATAGTGATGGGATGCTCTGTGACGTTGTTCGTTGAGCATGCATTATTTGCCATTTTGGACAAATTGAAAGGGACGTTGAAGTAGTCATATCAAATCCAGCGATTAAAATAGTCCAATTTAAATTAGTGAATCTTGCCATGTTTGTAGCTGAACCACTGGCAGAGGATGAGCATGCGCACGACTGTTCGAACTATGAAGAGTTCTATAATGAGATCAGTAGGATAAAAGAAAGTGCTTTGACATGGCGAGAACATTTTGTATTGATGGTTCGTCAATGATCGATCAAAAGATGGGCAGAGATATACAGGTGCTGCTGTGGTAAAACGCACAGCCAATGGGAAGTTTCAAACATTGGTAAGTGCACGACTCCCGTCTCACTATTCAGCACAGGCTGCAGAGTTAGTGGCGCTGATAGTCACACTCGAGAATCATGCAGACCGAAAGTAACAGTGTACAGTGACTCTGCCTATGTGACATTGACTGTGCACGCAGGATTAGCACGTTGTAAAAGGAGGGGCTACCTCCAGGCGGATGGCACTCCAGTGCAGCATGCTGCCTTATTGGATAGGTTATTAAGGCACTGCAACTCCCAGTAGCCATCACAGTTGTTAAATGCACAGCTCACACTAAAAAGGCAGACTTTATCTCATGTGGAAATCAAGCAGCAGATGATGAAGCCAAACACGCTGCACGTTCAGAAAATATAATGTCTTTTGATGCGCCTAATGTGAATGAAAAATTGGTGGTGATGATGAGTGTGTCTGACACATATAGTAATCTTTTGAAAACACAATTAATAGAGGGTCAGGGAAAAGCACCTCAAGATGAGAAGGCTCTATGGACATGAAGAGGGTGTTCTTTAAACCCCTCTGAAGCATTGTGATGACAAGACAGCACTGGTAAACCGGTGATGCTTGTAGCCTTATTAAGGGTGGTGCTGGATCAGCTACACTACCCTGCACACACAACTAGAAAAAGCCTCATTGCAACTATTGCAGAGGATTGGTTTATACCAAATTTGTTATAACACGTTGCATTCTATGTAGTGAATTGCAGCATTTGTCAAAAATTGACCGCTGGCACACACTGCATACAGTTAGAGGAGTTATCCCGAGACCTAATGGCCCCTTTCAGCATTTGCATATCGACTATGTGGATATGCTGCAAGTATGTAATTGGTATAGATAAATGATTGTGGTAGTTTGACCCTTTTCACAATGGATTGAGGGTGGTTCATTTAAAAACCCAGATTCCACCTTTGCAGCAAAATTCTGAGTGCGAGAAGTATTTCCTAGATGGTGAATATATGAAGTATTAAGATCAGATAATGGTCCTCATTTTGTGAATCAAACTTTTGAACAGATTGACTTTTTGCTGAGTATAAAGCACAAGCTTTCTTTGGCTTATCATCCACAAGGAAATGGGATCTGTGAGAGGGTCACCGGCATGCTTAAAGAAAGAATAGCCACGTTGAAGCTTACCTTGAAGAAAGGGTGGTTGCATTGCCTAACACTGGCATTATATGCAATGAGGAACAAACCAGGTTCGGACCACCATCTCACCGCCCATGAAATAGTGCAGGGAGGTGAATGAGAACACCCCTCACACCTCCATCCAAAGTTAGAAGTGATGCCCAGCCAACGTCAGAACTATTAGGAATGAAGTTACGTGACTATCTTACGTATATGACCTCAAGTATCTCTGTTATTTCAGGTCAGCTATGGCGAAGAGGGTGTGAAGCAGCACAAAACACAGAAGGATATGCTTTAACAAGTGTTCTTAAAAAATTATGTGTTCCTAAAGTGTTCCCCGGAGATGCGATCCTAATCGGCAACCATACGAGGAAAAAGTGGGACGAGCCTCGCTTTAACAGTCCTTTTATCGTGGAAGACGTCATGCCGTCTGCAGTCAGAGTGCAGGGCCGACACACTTGGACTTTTCTAGGACACATAAAGATCTATGCTGGAGAGACTCCTTTACCCCTGCACTCTTCGGTAGCAAGCATCAGGGTAGAACCTCAGCATGTGCAGACTAGGTCTATGACGAGGAAGAAAGACGCAGAAGCTGTCGAGTAAAGACAAAGAGTTAATTTGGACTGTGGCATATTTCGAACACTCTTTTCAGTCATTTGGAGAAGAGTTAAGGGAAGATATCTGTTCTTCGGCCACAGGGATTTGTGACATTGGACAGAGGCATGCTTACGCCTTGATAAGAAGAAAAATATGCCAGATCTTGATTTAACTTTTTGACAATTGGAAGTGGGTACAATGCCCTGATTCCTTTCTCACTGAGATCCTGTTTGGATTTTCTCATGGTGATGCCCCATGATAACGTTTCACAGATCATTCTTGCTTTTTTTTCGAGTTTGTATTGCGCACATACCCTTTGCTTGTGGGGAGAACTACTAGCATGGCTATTTTCATGCAAGATCCTGAGAATGTCCCAGTTGTGAGAAGATTGCTTATAGTTATCACTGAACAAATTCTTCAGCCTCCCGTGTACAGTGGGGAAAGTGCAAATGCCCCTATCCACTGACAACGCGCATAGACTGGTCAGTTTGGTATTTGATTACTTGTTTGAAGAGTGTCCACAGCTAGTTGGAAGACACACAGATGTCCGAACGTTGCTAAGGGATCCGAGAAATAATGTAACATTGAATGAGATTTTGAGAAACATTATATTTCAAGTAAATGCTTATTCCGAGAGAACGCTGAGATCTGAATGAGGCTTTTTCTTCGAGGGACAGAACAAGGAATTGCTGGCTTAAAAGAACCCTTGTTTCATGCTGAAAGAAAATCATCATGTCGTTCAGTGAAAAGCCGATTCAAGGAGTCCACAAGGAATTTGTGTTTATCCTCCAATAAGCAGTCAGTTGACCAAGGAAGGTTATCGAGTGAGATGAGCAGTTTCCAGGAACAAGTGCACAATGGTGCCACATTAAAGTTCATTTTTCCTTCCTTAGGCAATAAAAATGGGCAGCATTAGTAGCAATATCATCATGCCAGATCCAGAGAGATGTCCATGTTGTGCAAATAATCGATGCTGTACACTTTCGTATCTCTGTGTTATTTATGCTTGCATTCTGTTTATAATAATACTGCTTTCACTCACTGTGCGAACAGCTTATTACATAGATGTGAATGGCGCAAAAACTCCTGGGAATCTTCCTAAGCAGAAGGAGGGTATAAACCTGGCAACTACTTAGCAGACAAGACCCTATGTAGTTACCCTGTTCCAAAGAATGATGAGGAATCACCTACGTCTGAGGTAAATGTTACTGACAGTCAGTCACATGCTAAAGGTGTCTTAGAGATTCTATTTGGACACCAGAGACAGGCTTTACAAGGGGGACAAAAGAAATGGGTGTTGAAAGGTGAACCTACACAGAAAGTTCATGTAACCACACCCAGTGCACTGACAGATGTGCCTATTATTGGCCCAGCTAGAAGGAGTTATGCTGGCTTGTTGTATGAGATAATCATGGCAGATCATAAGAGAAGAATAAGACCTAAGAGAGATACTAGGGAGGATGATTTTGAGCTAAATGATTACCTGGATAGCACAGCACATTTGGGAAACAACATATGACATCAACACATGAGGGAAGTGGGAAGAAGAACCTCAAATGAGGAATGCTTTGCATGTGCACTCCTGCCTTATAGTATGGGGAAGTCTAAGATCTTCATAGCTATTGAAATAGACGTCCAGACAACACATTGTGTTTCTCACATAGCACTATGCCGAACAAGAGGCCAGTTTATGGGCCAAGATGCTTATCTCAAATGGGCAACTGAATGGACAGATCCAGATGAAGATGACTATGTCCAGGACACAAAAACAAGAAACAGACCTCATACTAAGAACCATGTGATCAGGTATTAGAAGCCTGGAGTGAAAGGAGCTGGAATCAGATGGGAAGTAAACAAAAGACTGGAGAGTCCAGGAAAATCTGCAAAAGAAATGTGTAGATGGAAGAACAGAGGCCAAATGCAGATCTGGGGATCAGTGTTATCACCAGATGGATGGTGAGAATGATTGGTGATCTGCAGAGCCTGGGGGGTCATTGGTTGCTATAAACCTGTCATTGAAATAGTACAGAATGGTTGTAAGTCACTATGGTCAAGACTTGCTAAACTACTCACCAGGATTGAAGACAGGGGAGGACCCTTACCGATAGTACCTTTGGAGAGTGCAAAGCTGTGTTTCAGAAATAATGGCACAAGAAGAGTGTCAGAGAATCAGAACTGTAGTCAAATCTTTGATGTACCAGGAATGATAATTGGAACAGCAGTAATCATGGATCACTATTGGGCTTGTGGATCCAATGCATATATTAGTCTACCCAAGTATTGGGGAGGACAACGCTCACTAGTGAATGAGCATGTTCCAGCATTGGTGATTCCTAAAAGTGACTTAAATCTTGACAGTTTCCAAAAGCAGATGCTAACCTGAGGAAGAAGAGATCTGTAGAGGTGATGAGAAGAATGAAGAGAGAGAACGATTTCTCAGCAAAATCTATAGAGGCTGTTGATGCTATTCCCTATGAACATAGACTATTTAGCCAGAGAGCTTCGGTGTTTTCGTTGATCTTCTTGCCAAGTGTCCAGGTTGGAGCAAATACCAAATGGCTGCAGATTACCATATGGGAATTGCTATAGACAATCAACACAACTATAAAGGGATTCAATGCTATCAGGGAAGAGTTGACACTCTCCAGAACAGATATGTCTTGGACATGATCACAGCTATGGATGGAGGTGTTTGTGAAAAAATCAGAGAATCATGTTGCACATTAACACCTTCTCATGATGATGAGAATGGAACGTTGACGGAGGCCATAGGTATGCTGACAAAATTCCATGGCCAGATGATTGACGAAGTAGAAGACATTACTGATGACAGCTGGTTTGGATTCCTCTTTTCTTGGGTTCCACAATGGATGGCAGGCATTTTTAAGTTCCTTGGAACTCTGATACTAATGATATTGCTTGGTTTTTGTGTGATCAAGATAATAATTGCCCAATGCAAGAAAACAGCCAAGAAAACATTACGGAGGAAGTTTATGATCGATTATGAACCAGGATGGAGGGCCAAAGACTTGACAGATGAAGAAATCAGAGACTTGGGTGACGTTGGTAGTGACGTAGGTCAACGTCAGTGATGATGAGTTTTTGATACGTAAGTTCAGTTTTTTATGAAACTCATTGAGTAAGATGATTGAGAAAATGTGTTGATGTTTGTTGTGCTCCCTGTTCTAAACAATTGAAAATAAAACAGTTATCCGTTTTACCAACTAACTGAGTCATTTTGTTTATTGATGTTTGAGTAACTTCTGCATCCCCATCCATCTCCAGGGCAATTGCTACTCATCTTAAAGGGCTGAGGTTATTCAGTTCAACCCTATCAAAGGTATCCCCCAAGGGACGACAATTTGAGGGAGGAACTCCCTGAAGGAATATGAGAAAAGAGTAAAGAATGAAGCCTGTGACATCATAAAAGAGTTTAAATGACATCACAGGAGACTGGCTGAAGAGGATGTATGAATCCTACAGAAATTAATGACGGAGTAAAGAATCAAGAGAACTTTTAAATATGAAAAAGAAGATTACACGTTCACAAAGTGCTACAGAGAATCAACGGTTCAATAATTGTACAGATGCTGAAACGCAAGTAGACTAAGTCATCATAGAAGCTGGCTGTATGTTGAGAATAGAATGCAGGCGAAGCCGCCATTGTATAGAAACTAGTAATCCTAGACCCATGAAGAGGAAAGGGGAAATTGTGTAGCAGCAAGAATAATCTGAATCGTGGACCTGCATGGCGAGGTTGTCTGGCCTGAAGTGAAAACTGAAGCAGCCAAGGTCAGCTATCTATTCTGGAAAGGAGTGAATGTACAAAGGATGAATCATCCCTTGTTACGGTACAAAGAAAGAACGTCAAGCTAAGTTTAATTCATTTAAGACATTTAAAACCTGCAAAATTGACCAAATCGTGGTCTCCTGTCACGTGAGCCAAAGATGATAATAGAGGTGAAATTGGAGTCCTAGAACGCAATAGTGAGTGCCTGCGCGCCCTTGTATTTTCAGAGACAAGGGTACTTTGCAAGGCCAAATTCAAATACAATCTTCATGGTATAAGGCATGGGCAATGAGAGATGTTGAGCTAATTGGGTGGTGAGGTAGAGTCAGGCCCACCTCCTTGCACCTGGTTCTGGGCTTACGTGCTGCTAAATGGACCGAATGTTCTAGACATGGCACAAGCATGACAACAAATTATAGAGGTCCATATAACGAAGGACCTTATAGTTTGATAAACCAATAAGAAACTGTGTACTTAATGTTTTTGAAGATTACATGTTTTAGAGGTAGGCATGTATAGTCCATCTGACATTCGGCAGCCAATTGCAATCCCAGTTCCTACAGGTAGCATACTTAGATGTTCCTCTTGAGCATATCCCAATCCCAAGTAGGTTTTTCATTATTTGCCACATAGTATGACGTCACCTCTGATGGATTTTGAGTATATAATCATGTTTTTATTAAAAGATTGCTGAGATAAATCGCGCGTTCCTCCGTTGATGTTCGTTGTAACTCCCTGTTTTAGATAATTATTAATAAAACAGTACATTCCCATCTTCCTGAGTTGGTTTGGTTATTTGTTACTTTTCTGTGAACCCATACACTGCATGCACGTTCCTAAATGGCCCTAAGCTCACATCATTTCAAGGGGCTATTAATACTTTGGGTGCCCTAATGGTAACTACTTCTCAAAGACCATCATTTCAAGGGGCACTATTGTTAACCCCCTCTCAAAGGACATAATTTCTAGTGGCTATTAATACGTTGGTGCACTAATGGTAACTGCCTCTGAAGGCCATTTTCTGAAGGGCCATTCATACTTTGGGGCACGATGTGGGGCACTTATGGTAACTGCCTCTTAAAGGTCATCATTTCAAGGGGCTATTAATACTTTGGGGCACTACTAATAACTGCCTTTCAAAGGCCAACAATTCACTTTGGGGGCACTAATGGTAACTGCCTCTCAAAGGTCATAATTTCAAGGGGCTACTAATTATTTGGGGCACTAACGGTAACCACCTCTCAAAGGCCATACTTTCAAGGGGCTATTAATACTTTGGGGCACTAACGGAAACCACCTCTCAAAGGACATAATTTCAAGAGGTATTAATACTTTGGGGCAGTAATGGTAACCGCCTCTCAAATGCCATCATTTCAAGGGGCTATTAATACTTTGGGGAACTACTAATAACTGCCTTTCAAAGGCCAACATTTCACTTTGGGGGCACTAATGATAACCACCTCTCAAAGGCCATAATTTCAAGGGGTATTAATACTTTGGGACACTAATGGTAACTGCCTCTCAAAGGACATAATTTCAAGGGGCTATTAATACTTTGGGGCAGTAAGGGTAACCGCCTCACAAATGCCATCATTTCAAGGGGTATTAATACTTTGAGGCAGTAATGGTAACCGCCTCTCAAATGCCATCATTTCAAGGGGCTATTAATACTTTGGGGAACTACTAATAACTGCCTTTCAAAGGCCAACATTTCACTTTGGGGGCACTAATGGTAACCACCTCTCAAAGGCCATAATTTCAAGGGGTATTAATACTTTGTGGCACTAATGGTAACTGCCTCTCAAAGGTCATCATTTCATGGGGTATTAATACTTTGGGGCACTAATGGTAACTGCCTCTTAAAGGTCATCATTTCATGTGGATATTAATACTTTGCGGCATGCCTTGAGGCACTAATGGTAACTACCTCTCAAAGGCCATAATTTCAAGCAGCTGTTAGCACTTTTGGGAACTAATGGTAACCGCCTCTCAAAGACCATCATTTCAAGGGGCTATTAATACCTTGGGGCACTAACGGTAACCGCCTCTCTGCCCCGGGCTCTTCCTCTGTATCTGAGTTTGATATTGGTATATTTCATATTACTATAAATAACCTTGAGTGAAATCAGCTGCAGTACCTCCTTGTGCTGAGGGCAAGGGGCTTTCTTTAGAAGTATCAATTGTCGGCCGCGTTGGCAGAATGGCACAGCGGAACGCCAGCAACCATTATCTGCAGACAGGGAGGGTTGCATTCAAGCTTCTTTTTAGATAATATACGAGAAAAAAGGAGTACTTCTATACGACAAGAAATGCCACGCTGTGCACAGTCTTCCCCGGAGTGAAACATACAGCTTGTTCATTTATACGTAGCGGGCACACCACAAGATAAAAGGTTTCTTGGCGCTCTGGCATTTCCAAGTCTAGCAGAGCAGCGTACCCTTTAGCATTGGTTGCCATGCGTCGGCAGCATGTAATCATCTAGTGCTGCGGGCAGGAGTTAAGCGCTACATGAGTGACGATCGCAAGCAGAGTCCGGGACCGGCCGGGTGGACCTTAATTGTGTGGGCCCTGAGTGCGTTCCATCAGGGTCCTCGTGGACACAGCGAACAGTGATGGGTCTGTGGCTAGTGCTGGCTCTGTGGCTCAGTGGACTAATGCATCCTCTACAGGGGCCCGTGTTTGACCTCATGGTTACAGGTTCAGATCCCAGCAGGTCCACTCAGCCCGTTTTTCGTTCTGAGGTCTATAAAATGAGTGCCATTAAGTTGGATAAGAATAAACATCTGTTAATAGCACTTCCAAATACGCTTCTTCCACCCCTGCCACACCTCTGCAGTGCCTTAAGTGGCACTTCAAAATGAGCAGGGCTCATCAAGCGGGTGCGACTTAATGCAGGGGGGGGGGGGGTTGCCTGATGCCCTGTTAGGCCACGCCCTCGTGCGCAGCCCTGGCTCAATGGTCTACTGGCACCCCTGCCAGGCAGACCTTTGTAGAGATCAGAACACTCTCCCCCTGGGGGAGCGGGTGCCTATGTCTGCCTTTATTTTCTAAAGGCTTGCCTGGCAGGGGACAGCGCCTCGCCTATTCAGCCTTAATGGTGGCGCTGTTCCTCGCTGGGGAAGGGCAGCGTCACCATTAAGGCTGAAAGGGTGAGGCCGCTGGAAGCTGAGGCCCTTTCCGGAAGACTGAAATTGCTGTGAATGCGCGGGAGCTTCAGGATTTAGAAAACAAGGCCTCTGCTTCCAGCGGCCTCACGTTTTTTCCATAATGGTGGCATCGGCCCCCAGGCATCTCTTGCTTGAAGGGATGCCTCGCAGGTGCAGCGCCACCATTATGGCATTTTTTTCTGAAGCCTGAAGGTTTCGCACATGAGCGAGAGATTCAGGCTTTAGAAAAAAAGCCTTTTCGTATAGTGGCCGGGGCTGCCAGGGCAGATTAGTGGGCTCGGCAGGGCCCCGCCTCAAAACGAGATTTCGGAGCAAGCTGGGGACCAGTCCTGGCAGGCCCCAGCCCACTTAAAGCCATGCACCTGTGCATTGTAAGAGTTGTCTTGACTCACTATGGTTTTCACCATCTCCGACCTGTTGCCAGCATTTGTATTTGTCTTTATGGACACACTGACTTTGATGCTTCACCTTCTCAACTCTCATGCTCGACCTCCCTGGATCTCGTACTCAGGTTGTCCCTGAATCATCTTGTGCCCATCGTCTTCTTGAATCCTTGTCTACATGTTTTGATCCCTGCAACAATATGTGTTTTTTTGACCTCTGCAATTGTATTTCACTCGCCCCTCTGCCTCTCTGCTCTTTTTCACTGTGTTATTCTCTGTTCTGTCCTCCGGTCCCTTCTCCCTCTCTCATCCCGCCCTACTTTACTTTTTCTTTGCACTTACACTATCAGAATTGTCCCTGAACTTAGTACGATCGCAACATTTGTTTGTCTCCTCCCCCTCCCATACTCGCTCTCCTCCCCCCTTCCAGCACTATCTGAAATGTCATCAGGCCTAGTACGATAGTAGCGTGTTTTGTTCCTCTCCGTCCTTTCTGCACCCCTCTCCCTCACCTTTTGTAATATTCCGGCTCTACCAGAAATGTCGTCAGGCCTAGTATGGTAGTCGCCTGTCTGGTTCCCATTTCATTCCTATCTATGTCTTAGCTCTTGCACTATCTGAAATGTCTCCAGGCCTAGCACGATAGGTAATTTCACATTCTTATTGTTCATAGCTTTGTAAGAATGTCATTGTATTTTCCCTTGTTCCCTCCCTTGCCTTGAAGTGCTTTGAAACACATTGTGTATAGGCACTATATAAATAAACCATCATATCATATCATGGGCGAGGGGCGAGATGAAAGCTTCCCTGCATTCCTCCAAAGGACTGAAACAATGAGTCAGAGACCTAAGCCACAGTTTGGAGACTGCAGAGGTGGGTTGGCTAGTCCACGGTGTGCAACACTGCTGATGGGCTCATGAGGATGAGCGTAGGCTTATATTCCTTGTCTGCTGGGAGGTGCTGCTGCGCCCTCCTCCCCCCAGAAGGAGAGCAGGTCAATTTCTAAGCCATGTCTAGATTGAAAAACAAAGATGTGTGGCGTCCAGTTTGGAGTGGATTTTGATGGGTGCCTGAAATTGTGCAGTAATAAGCATCTAAAACAAATGTCAGTTCCGTGGGAGGCCCACTGTGGGGCTGCCTTAGTTGGGGGCATGTTGAAGTTCTCTAAGGAGCAATATTTTGCAATTATGTTAGGCATTGAGTACATTCACTAAACCCTGTTATTTTAGAAGGAATGCTACCTGCCTTATAGAGCATTATTTCCTTGTTTATTGGAAAAAATGCCAAGTTAGCACCTAGAAGCAGAAGAGCACTTAACAGAGAGAAGGAGCAGTGTGTTGTGTTGCTCTGATTACTTACCTGTAATCTTCATTACTCCTAGTCCTACTGTTCCTCGTCACAGTACTTACCTCATGAGGCCCCTGCCTCCGACATAGGACCTTCTTTTATTTCTTGTATCCCCTACAACCCCTCCGCTCAAACCATGTCACTCAGTTTACATAACCAAGCCGCATCATGGGACCTTCCCTGCAGGGAGGGAGAGGAGTGTCTTCAGTACTGTGACGAGGAAGCATAGGACTAGGAATAATGAAGAGTTCTGGTAAGTAATCAGAGCATTACCTCCACGTCCATTCTTTCTCGTCCCAGTACTTACCTCATGAGGTATACCATAGCAGCAACGGGGAAAAGGTCCCAATGAGACACAGAGCCAAAACCAGTGCAGAAAACACACACCTTTAATAAATCCAAAATCACATGGCCACTGACAAAACTCCAACCTCAAAGGAACCAACCCCTGAGTGAGAGATATTCAACCGATAGTGGTTGATGAAAGTGCTTTGATCTGCCAGGTGGCAGCCCTACAAATCTCCTTTAGAGAAACCCCCCGTACATCAGCCCAGGAAGCCACCAAACCCCTGATGGACTGCCCCTGAACGTGCGCAGCTACAGGCAGGCCAGAAGCCACATAGGCCATGGAGACCACAACATGGATCCACCAGCTAATGGAAACCACAGAGGCCTTGCGGCCAGCACCAGCAGGGCCAAACGTAATCAGCAGACTATCAGATTGTCACAAAGGGGCAGTCCTAGCCAAATACTCCAACACCGCCCGCCGCACATCAATGGCATGCCAAGCCACCTCCTCTGGTGTTTGCGGATCCTGAAAAAAAGCAGGGAAAACCAGATCCTGAGGGGTGTGAAACCGAGGCACAACTTTAGGGAGGAACTTCGGATCGCACCTCAACACCACCAAGTCTGGCAGAACCCTCAGGAAAGTGGGGTGACACAATAGAGCCCTAATCTCCCCCAGCCTACGGGCAGAAGTGATAGCGATAAGAAAAGCAGTCTTCAGAGTAAGATGTTTAATGTCAATCTCTGAATTGGACTCAAAACGAGGCCCTTGAAGGAACCGTAAGACAAGAGAGAGATCCAAGGGGGGAAGCTCTTTAAAGGTACAAGGACGGGAAGAAGAAAGACCCCAGAGCAACTTCCCCGCTAACACCTCCCCATCCAAGTGACCATCAGAGTCCCCGAAGAGGACTTGTATGGAAGCCCATTGAGAGCGAATCGTGGATACCGCCAGACCTTTGCAAAAGCCCTCCTGGAGGAATTAGAGAATAGCAGGCAGACAAGAACTCAGAGGAGGGATCCCAGACCACCCACACCAGTCCCGGAAATGTCCCCAATGCCTTCAGAGTAGAGGGTCTACGAGCATTTATGATAGACTCTACCACACCCCTGAGACATCAACCTAGACTGTGCAATAGCCATACTGCCCATTGAATCCATCGGACCCCAACCCCAGATCCCCCCTTCAGGTGACAAGGCCACTTCGGAACGAGCCAAGGCTCCTGGGGCTGAAGCTCCAACAGAGAGGGGAACCAACTCCAGCAGGGACAGAACGGAGGAACCAACAATACAGTCGACCTGGACAGTCTGAGGCGCTAAACCACCCGGGGAAGAAGGGGGAGAGGCGGGAATGCATAAAGGAGTGCCCAGGGCTACTGTACTCGAGAGGGTGTCCACCCCCAAATCCCCCTCGGCCTGAAACATGAGCAAAAGAGGGGAACCTTCGCAGAGTTCAGAGAGGCAAACAGATCTAGAATGGGGGTCCCAAATCCGACACATATCTCTGCAAAAACCTGATCCGACAGAGCCAGTTCCGCAGAGTAGGGAAGCCAGCCGCTGATTAGAACCGCCCAAACATTATCCACCCCCTGACATGTGAGCCACCATGGACACCAGATGAGATTCCCACTCAAGAACCTGAGCAGCTAGAGCATTAAAGGAGTGTCCGGAACCCACCTGGTGGTTGATATATGCCAAGGCTGTTGTATTGTCCGTCTGGACCAAAACCGCCGGGCCTTCCAGAAACACTTTGAAGTACACCAGAGCGTGGAGAATGGCACACAACTCTCTCCAATTGGATGATCGATGGCTCTCTGCCGGATCCCACAACCACTGCGCCGAGAGAACCCCCAATGTTGCCCCCAACCTCTTCCGCAGGCGTCTGTAAAGAAGGAAGGACCAGGGACACCCTTCCCTGGAGATTCGGAACCCCCAAACACCACAGTAGAGAGACTCTCAGAGCCTGTGAGATCGGGATCAAAGCCTCGTAAGCCTGAGATGTCCGGAGCCAGTGGGAGAGAAGTTAGGACACCAGAGGATGCAAACGAAGACGCGCCCAAGGAACCAGAAACACGTAAGATGCCATGTGCCCCTGCAACTTGAGCAACAGGTGAGCCGAGACATACTGCCTCCTGGGAATCTTGCCCAGAACAGCCAGCAAGCGATGGACCCTCTCCTGGGACAGAAACACCCTCCCCATCCTGGTGCAAGTCTGAAACCCCATGAAAACTAAATCCTGAGAGGGCTCCAACTGAGACTTCTGCCAGTTCACCAGTAACTCCCAGTGCCGCAATGCCTGGCAGACCAACTGGAGATAGGCCGCCTTGACCAACCAATCGTCCAGGTACAGAAAAATCTGAATGCCCATCAGGTGCAGATGCACCACCAGGGGAGCCACCAGCTTGGTGAACACCCTGAGGGCTGAGCGCAACCTGAACGGCAGCACTCAGAACTGAAAAGGCCGGGATCCCATTGCAAAACAGAAGAACTTCATGTGACAGGGGCGGATAGTCACGTGGTAATATACATCCTGGAGATCCAGAGATGCCATCCAGTCCCCCTTGTACAATACTGGGAGAATGTTCTGCAACGTCTCCATCTTGAAGCGTTCCTTCCTGACGAAGCAGTTCAGGGTGTTGAGGTCCAAAATCAGGCGATACTTCTCTGAAGGTTTGGGGGCCAGGAATACCCACGAGTAGAAACACTGACCTCGAAACGGGAAAGGGATGGGCATGATGGCAGCCTTCAGCAACAACTCGGATAGAGCAGTTTCCATGGCCAACCTCTTGGTCCGCGATCTAGGAACCACTGTCCAAACCATGCAAGCCTGGACAGGAGGAGACAGGAAGTTCACTAGATAACCTCTCTGAATGGTGTCCAAAACCCAGGAATCTGAGCACAACCTGTCCAATAAAGGGAAAAAACAGCCGGAGACGTCCGCCCACCGGCCTGTCCAAACGGTCAGGATTTCTGTACTGGACCAGGACGTGAAGAGCGTGGAGGACCCTGAGTCCCCCTCAACCTCTGAAAAGATTGAGAGGAGGAGTCTGGGAAAGACCTTCCAGTCACAGTACCCGCACCAGAGGAAGGCTTCTTAGTCGTCCAGGCAGGCTTTCACTGCAATTCATCAGCGTGTTTGTCAGCCATAAACACTTTATGCACTCTGTCTTCAAGTGAGTCACCAATAAGTTTGGACCCATCAAAAGGAAGTTCTAGGGCATCCGCCTTCTCAGAACCTTCTGTTTTCCAAACCCGCAGATGCACGTGCCTCCGGGCCGACACACCAGCCCCCATGGCCATGGCCGAGCCACGCACCCCATCAAATGTCAGATCGGACAAAAGTTCAACCTGCTTCTGCATCTCAGATAACAAAGGGGCACAATCAGAACCTCCATCCACAGCCTTTTTCAATTTTCTGAAACCACTGAGTACAGTTTCTGCTGTGTAGCATCTGTAGATATTTGCCCTGAGGGTCAGATGTGCCCCAGCATGAACCTTCTTCAGGCTTCTTCAGGCTGGAATTAACCATACAGTCCACCGGGTCCCGGATAACTGCCTCCTCGGCCGGCATAGAGGAGCGACCCACTAAGCTGAGGAGGATATCATCCACCTCAACTGGAACCGATAGCAAAGTCTCACTCCCTTTCTCACCCCCTTTCAATGAGAAGAGCTTGGCCATAAAGCGGGGCCTTGCAATCTTCTCTGGGTCACGCCATTCCCGAAGGATTAGGCTTTGACTTCGTTCTCCTCCTGTGCAGTTCAGGAGAAGAGGATGAGGAGGAAGAAGACAGGACAATGTCCCTGGGTTTGCAGACACATGACAATGCCCCCACCTCCTTACCACACTCCGGGCCCTGCAGGACCTGGGCTACGATGCCATGACTCCGGCCTAGAGCCACGTAAAAAACTGAGCGAGGCATTCCTGCTCAACCGGACTCCAAACCCCGCCACACAGACCCACCACAGGGCCAGCAATTGTCTTTCCCCGGAGCACCACACCGGGAATAGTCCAAACTGCTGGAGGAAGGAAAAAAAACTGAGTGACGTGGTTTGAGGCAGGAGTTATAGGGGATAAAAGAAATAAAACAAGGTCCTGTGTCAGTACTGTGACGAGGAAGAGTGGACGTGGAGGTAATGAGTTTATTTGAGACCAAACAAAAAAAAAGCAGGGTTGAAACGAGAGGAATGTAATTGGGGCAGTCCCTCACAGCCTTCACATTTCCCTGTTTGAACCTTTATACATCATTACACATTTTTACAATTTGAGGAATAAGGAGGCAACGTGATTTGTCCAGACCCACACAAACTTTAATGCATTGCCAAAAAGGTGGTTTTAGAACTAAATTCTCTAGGCCTGATTTACAAAGCGTTGTTCAATGGGATTACCGACCCTCTTTGTTCCAGGGTCTGCAGCATATCCAAGATGGGGTCTCCGAGCGAGTGTCGGAAAGAGGGGGAACTAAAGCCACAGCAGCTACGAGGGCTTTCTAAAAACGATAGTGCTGCGCACTGACCACAGCAAGAAGAGCACTAGAGAATAGTACAGCAAGAACTTAAAACAGCACTTAAGAGTGTTGGATTTATGGTGTGTACTCGGCAATGTGAGAATGTATTTTGCAGGTGCGCTGACGGCTAAATTATATTGGTTCATGTTTGGCAGTCAGCTTGGGATTTCTTGTCTTGGGCACAGCTGTGACATTTCAAAAAGACAAATAGATTGTTTCCATGCAGGGTAATGGGTTTGCCCTGACATTCCCTGCTGATCTCTTGAGGTATAATTGGAATTACATTTAATAGGTCTGTGGCTTCGGATGCTCATAGAGACAGATTTACAAAGATGAGAAAGGAATCAGAGCGGGCAGCTACTGGCATGAGCTGCTTGATGCCAGTGTCTTGAGCAGGTACTGTGACGGGGTCACAGGATTTGGATCCAGAAGTGGGTGCCAAGAGACCCAGGGGGCTAGAGAAGATCACCAAATTAGTATTTTCAACTCAGGTGGGGGTATATGAAGGATGCCCTGGGCCCCCTTCCTGGCCCCCAAGCATGAGTCACATAATGGCCCCAAAAAATGCTGGACTGCTCCCATGTTCGGAGGGTCCTTGGGAGAACCTGCACATGGCAAGCAAACCATTGCTAGAAATATCCTGCCAGGCACAGCTGGAGTCAAAGTGGAAAAGTGGGGGTACAAAAAGTGTGAGACAGAGGTTTAGGTGCGGAAGATTGGAAGAGGGAGGATGCCACAAGAGAAGTAAGCCAGAAGTGCGTGGCGAGGAACCAGGAGGACACGGGCAGGAGGAAGGGGAAGGAAGGAGGCAAGGGAGTAAGGGCAGTGGGTGCTCAGAGACTTCAGAAGGAGGAACACATCTGGAGAGGGAACAGGAGGATGATAATGAGAGGAACATCTACCGGAGGCAGTAAAGGAAGAAGTCACAGGAGGAGGAGAAGGCGGGTGAACATATGGAAGGCAGAAGGAAGAAGAGGAGAGACCGAAGAATGAGAGTGAACAGGAGGAGATGGAAGAGGTTCATGGATCACTATGACCTGAGGAACCCCCAAGTCTGGCTGACTGGAAAGAGCCAGAAAGCAGAGGAGATGGCAGGAGGCGACCGGGGAATCAATGAGGCAAAGAGGCGAGGTGGACCAAGCCAATAGGGCAGAGACTATTAGTTGCCTGGTTACCCTGCGGTCAGAAGTGGGTAGAGCTCCAGCCCAGACACCTCTAACCAAAGCTGCGATAGAGGGAACCTAGTAACCCAAAGACAATTGTGTCTGGTGGAATCAGACTACCACAAGCAACAATCAAAATTGAGCATGAAAGAGCGAGAAAGAGAAAGAAAGAGCGAGAAATGAAACCATAGAGACTGAACCGATATAAACCATGTTAGCCTGCGGCATCAAGATTGGCAAATCCACTGCTATTACTATCAACAATTGCCCAGCCGCCCGGAGTTGTTACCTTCTGACGTGGAGGCTATCTGATGTATTCAGGACTGAGTGTGGAGGAAAAGGAAGAGAAAGAAACCTGTCCCACACTCCTACAGGAGAGCTACCAAATCTAGCAATATTGTCTATAATGGGGGGCTACAATGAAGACCACTAGAAAATTCACCCACAAGGGAAGTGGAAGAAAGAGTTGCCCAAAGCATTGTGCTCTGGTGGTGAACTTCATTGTTACAGAATTCAAACACACAGGAGCCTCAAGGTCACCCACACAACAGGGATTACAATCTTTAACTGGAATATAACCTGTAGCTGAAAGGGTGCTGCCCTAGGAACCGGGGCACAAAATCTCTTTCTAGGGCTAAACTCGCAAAACAAAACACAATGATAGTAACATTGCACTATACTGTGTAAAAAGCACAGAGACCAACCAAGCTATTAACAGGCAAGTGCCAGGTAGTGGGAGTGACTCATTGACCACTGGTTCACTAAAGGCCACCAGCCAAGAAAGGTCCTGAAATGCCTAAACAAATTAGAAAAATAACCTTGAAATGTTCAAATCACACATTCATCTTCAGGCTGGAATTGCCAAACATCTGTATTAGCAGCACAGTTCCATCTCAGAGGACAGCAACACCAAGGGACAGGAGATGGGGCTGGAAAGCAAGAGCTGCAGCAAAGAGGAGGTCATGAAACAAGCATTCTCCAGTTATGCTCCCACGCTCTGGAACACCCTTCCTACTAGCATTGGGCTGGCTTTTCAGGAAAGATCTGAGGAGCCTGCTCTTAAAGGAAGACTCCACAGACACAAGAGGATTCTAGACTGATGGGACGACCCCCCGCCCCCACTGTGTATCCGCCCCACTCCTCGATTGTATAGCACTCATTTGCTTTGCACTGCATACATATATACAGGAAGAGACAGAAGGAATGAGTTAGGAAGCCAGGCCTCACGTTTTATGTAGACCTTAAGCTGAGTGAATGTATTACACGCCAATGCCCTCAACATTTGACGGTTATGGTGCTCTCCCTTATATTACACCGCTGCAATACATCTTCTGAGTTCGCATTAGGAGCCCTTACGACAGCCGCGACCACTCCTCGCCAGCAGCCTCTCCTCGCCTATATCTCCTGGCCTCCGCTCCGCTCCGTGACTTGCACAAAGGTAAGGGCAAGGAACTCAGCTCCTCCAAAAAATGAAAGCCTCTGCTCCACTCTGCATGCAGCCAAGGGAGCCAACCCTTGCATAAATGTTGCAGCCTAGCCTGCTTGACTCTCCATACAGCCACAGATGCCAATCCTAACACTGGTGCTCTCTCACACTCTCCTCCAAAGTATCAGAGCACCTGAAGGTCTCTCCATGCAGCAGCCGCAGATGGAAACCCTTGCACTCGTGCTCTCTCACACTCTCCTCCAAAGGATCAGAGCCCCGGGAGGTCTCTCCATGCAGCAGCCGCAGATGGAAACCCTTGCACTGGTGCTCTCTCACACTCTCCTCCAAAGCATCAGAGCCCCTGGGAGGCCTCTCCATGCAGCAGACGCAGATGGAAACCCTTGCCCTGGTGCTCTCTCACACTCTCCTCCCAAGCATCAGAGCCCTGGAGGTCTCTCCATGCAGCAGCCGCAGATGTAAACCCTTGCACTGGTGCTCTCTCACACTCTCCTCCCAAGCATCAGAGCCCTGGGAGGTCTCTCCATCCAGCAGCCGCAGATGGAAACCCTTGAACTGGTGCTCTCTCACACTCTCTTCCAAAGCATCAGAGCCCCGGGAGGCCTCTCCATGCAGCAGCCGCAGATGGAATCCCTTGCACTGGTGCTCTCTCACACAGCCTCCTCCAAAGCATCAAAGCCCCTGCAAGTCCATTCATGCAGCAGCCACAGATGTCAACCCGTGCACTGGTGCTCTCTCACACAGCCTCCTCCAAAGCATTTGAGCCCTTGGAGGTCTTTCCATGTAGCTACGGATGTCATCCCTTGCACTGGTACTCTCTCACACAGCCTCCTCCAAAGCATCAGAGCCCCTGGAGTTCTCTCCATGCAAATAAGGATGTCATCCCTTGCACTGGTACTCTAGCACACCAAACAAGAAGCAGTTCTACACAGGAGCATACAGGCATCTGCCAACCAATCAAATCTTATAGCCAGCACTGCCAATCCTCACCACCATGAGGTGAGGCTTTCTCTTCAATTACGTTTTTCCATTTCCAAGTCTTCTGACACCTATGGTACTGCTGCAGTGCAGATAGCTTGTACCCAGCAACCAGGCATTAACAGAAGGTTTTTATGTGATTTGCACTTGTATATCAGAAATTAAGTTGGTGTGAGAGGATTTTTAACTGGCTATGTGGAATGAACAGGTGCAAATTAAGCAGAAGCCAAATGGCAGAGACATCACTGAGACGTCTCTGGAGGCCACAACTGGGATCTCCCTGGAGGCCATCTCTATGCTCTCCCTGCAGGCCATCACTGTGATCCCACTGGAGGTCATCACAGAGATCTCTCTGGAAGCCATCACTGTGATCCCATTGGAGGTCATCACAGAGATCTCTCTGGAGGCCATCACTGTGATCTCCCTAGAGGCCATCACTAGGATACCACTGGAGGCCATCACTGTGACCTTCATGGAGGCCACCACTGGGATCTCCCTGGAGGCCATCTCTATGCTCTCCCTGGAGGCCATCACTGTGATCCCACTGGAGGTCATCACAGAGATCTCTCTGGAAGCCATCACTGGGATCTCACTGGAGTTCATCACTGGGATCTCCCTGGAAGCCGTCACTTGGATCTCCCTGCAGGCCATCACTGAGATCTCCCTAGAGGCCATCACTAGGATACCACTGGAGGCCATCACTGTGACCTTCACGGAGGCCACCACTGAGATCTCACTGGAAGCCATCATTAAGAGCTCACTAGAAGCCATCATGACTGGGATCTCACTGAGGAATCACTGGGATCTCACTGGGGTGTCACTGTTATGTCAGTGGGGTCATATCTGGGATCATAGTGAGGGTCAGTACTAAGATCTTATTATAGGCCATTACTGGTTTCTCCCGGGAGGCCATCACTGGGACCTCACTGGAGGACTTTACTAGGATTCCACTGAAGGACTTCACTGGGATCTCATGGGGGAACATCACTGGTATCTCACTGGATGACTTTACTGGGATCTCACTGGGGAATCACTAGGATGTCAGTGGTGTGCAGTACCACCTAGAGCATTCCAAGTGCCGGATGGGATTACCACAATAAGTGATCTTATGCCCAAATAATCAGACAAACTCAAAGAATATGGCAAAATACTACTTCATTGTCAGCTCAATAAAGTAGGGAAACCTGGTGAGCTAAACAAATCGCAGCTCACATACTCTCAACACATTTTAATTACACAAAAGGCTTTATACCTCAATGTATGTCAGCCATGACGTCTTCCTACATGCCAAACAGTAAAAACCTATTGAGCAGAGGGATTGGTTATGGGAACATATATAACTATTTAGGTGTTAGTAACATCATTAGCTGCCCCTTAGCAATTAGGCACACCTTGTACCACCTCTAACTACCTATAATACTGATAATAGCAGAATAACAGCAGCAGATAGGCTTCTGCAACAATGTATGGTCCACCATTACATAAGCTCTTATGATTCGTTGGCATCTTCTTCCAACATGGGACAGTCAGCTCGTTAGCAGCAAGTAAGCAAAACAAAACCCAGATGCGGGGAACAATGTCGGACAACTGTTTTTTCTCCGTCAGGCTTCTCGCTTACATGAAGCTGATGTCCATTTTCCCAACATGGCTGCTTTACACACGTTCTATTTTCTTCGTTTAACAAGCTTCTATGTGTCTCAGCTTCCTTGCATTTCTGCATATATAGATATACTCCATTTCTTCTCACTTATCTTCTCAGCATATATAATTTCTTTGTATTCTCATGTATGTTCACTTTGTTACCTCAGTCACATCTTCATTCTTTATGTATTCATATATCGTTTTAGTGCACCCATGTCTCTTCTCTTCATGATGCCACTTTACAGCTGTAAGACTTTACTAATAGTTCTTCTTTCTCCATTGGGTTGACATTCAGACTTCCTTCCACCACATCAGTTTGAGGATACATTTTATATGCTTGTCTGAGCGCATAACATCTCACATTTCATCAATGAGGTATTGGGATGATACCCAGTGTTAGACACAGTGTCTTCTTGTTGCTTTTCCAATATGACAGAGGTGAGGGGGTGGAGTCTATAGATGACATGTACATCTGCCTCTCTATATTCTTCTCTGGTTGAGTCCTCAACTACCTCCTCAGTCTTTTTCACCTTTTCTTCACACCTCCTCAGGCACCTGCATTCTTTATGTGTTCATCCACATGCCAGGTCATACAGCAACACTCCCCAGTCGATGACCAGAACACCCAACATCCCTCACTGGTGGTGTTTTTGGGCTGTGTGTGCTCATCAGTCACACCATTCACGTCGATCATTATCTTCATCCCAATAGCTTTCTTTGCTGTCTTCTTATATTGTCCTGTGATTATCCTAATAAGACAAAATCCCAGCAACAATAGCACTAGTATTGCTCCCCAATACCTTGAAGGCATTTGTCATCCAGGTTTGATCCAATGAGAATAGAGATGAAAACCAATCTTCATCTTCGGCCTCATCTACTTCTTCCACCATTTTCATATGCAGAGTTGACAGCATAGTTATTGCTTCTGTCAGAATTCCATTTTCTCCATCATGATCGATGTGTAAGTCCAGCAAGAAGGTCCAATCTTGGCACAAACACCTACTTCCATTGCTGTAATTAAGTCCAAGACATTCCTATTCTGGAGGGTCATGAGTCTGATGGCCTTCAATTCTTCTTTAATCGCATGGAATCCTTTTATTGTTGTGTTTATTGTTTGTAGCAGTTCCCATTTGGAAATTTGTAACCACTTGATATTTTCTGCAGCCTGATGTCCTGGCAGGAATATGACTGTAAATATCACTGCCATCCTATCGAACAATGTATGCTCATCTGGAATATATTGATAAGCGCCTATTGATTTTGCTGTAAAGTAATTCTCTCTCTTGTGTCGGGTGAGGTTGAGCGACTTCTTCTTCCTTTGGTGTGCATCCATTTTTGGAAAGCTATCTATGTGGAGATCACTTTGAGTGAACACTAATGCAGGAACATGTATTATCACTATAGAATATATTCCACCAAAAGTTCTAGGTTGCTTCATATAAGCTTTGTATCCACAGGCCAAATAGTGGTCCATCAACACGGCAGTTCCTCCTTTCATTCCTGGCACATCCATTATTTGCTTGCATCCTTTATTTTCTCCAACTTTGGTTAGACCCCTGTTTCTAAAGAAGAGTGTCACATTCTTCATCGGTAGTATGGATACAGGTGCTGCTTCTTCTTCAAACCATGTTAGTAACTTTGCATACTTGGTGCAATCCATAAGACATCATCATTCACTATTTGCACTACCTTCACTGGTGCTGTCATCAATAAGTGTGCACTGCATCCCAACATTCCTTCTTCCTATGCTGTATTGGTGGATACTTGTCCATATACCAATAGCTGAGGTCTCTCCCAGCATCCTGGCAATCCTGTTGTATCCCATGTGTCTGCACAATTCAGTATCTTCAGTTCAATAATTCTCATCTCTCCTCCACTCAGACCACCAAATGAGTACAGGACAATTCTGCTCTTCCAATGTGGGTTCTGTATCATCTTCTGCATTTTTATGTAAGCATTTTCATATGGGAACGTTTTTCGTTGACGTCCACCATAGGGTTGCCCATTTCCCTTCAAGTTGTCCTCTTGTCATGCATGCTGCTGCATAGGTATTTCTATTGCTACACATGTTCTGGCTTTGCTCGTGGCATAAAGGATGAGAGAACATATATAGCAGCTCTCATCTCACATTCACCTCCCCACCTCACTCATGTGCTGGTACCACATGTTATTTTTTAAATGGGCTGAATTATCAAGGTATGTGTTTATACCTGATAGTCTTCTCCAGCATTGCTCTTAAATTGATTAATTTGCTTGGAAAAAACAGGTAAAAGGTCACTCGTGCTTTTGTTAGTAATATAAAGAGAGGTCACATTTTTGGGTACTCCTACATTATGGAAAATGATCTTACGAAATGCTATAAGCATAAGAAAATAAAGACAACGCATTGTACAAAATGTGACTACAAGAAGTATTGCAAAAGTATTCACGTACCTAATTATTTTCTGTACAGTAAGCAGCCTTCTTGCTAGCAATGTGTATATTACATACTGGAAGATTCCCATTTTCTTTAATTCAATCGTTCAGCTTCTGTCACTTTTATAAACCACAATTCTTTATAACAAAAATTGCAAATTATTGCAATGATGATCCTGCAAATAAGGGGATTGTTTTTAGGATTTCTGAAAAAAGTGACAATATCAACGTGTTATCTCACTGGAGCTGGATAAGATCAAAGTATGTAAACAAAAACAGCATGCAGAATTGTGTGAAATCTTATAGGCAACATAAAGTGTCATGTGCGGTCTTCGTGTTCTGTCTTCAATGCATTGACTCTTTAGCCTAACAGGAATAATTCTGTGAATACTGCAAAGTTTGTTTGTTTCCCTTTAAACTTGGCAATAATCAACAGTTCAAATTGTTTTTACTTCATCTGTTCTTTGTTGGCTCTTGGTACCAATCTAGTCTGCATTCGCAAAACTTCTCTTGCTTCACTTTCAGTGGGTGCAGGAGGGGTAAGGGTCTCTCATTTGTAAAGCTTTACATCATTCAAATGCAGCCAAGCTCTTCTTCCCTGGATTTTCGCAGAAGTGGGAGTGACCCCCCTCTACTAGGTATGGTCCTTTAAAACAGGGCTTGTTCAAAGTGCGAACAAAATTCTTAACAAGCACATGGTCACCAGGGTACAAACTAGGTGGCTTCAGCAAGTCTATTGGATCAATTGTTTGTTATCTTCTTCCCTCTATTTTTTTACCCATCCCTCCATTATTTGATCTGTTGGGAAATCAAAGAAACACTAGCAGTCATATTTCTTTCAAATAATCATGCATCTCATTCCCTAATGTTTTTGCTATACTATGGCCATAATGTTCTATTCGAGTAGAAGGAGCAATAGGTATTCTCATGCAGTGTAAAGTCACCAACTCATGAGGAGTCAGGTGGTGATCTGAGCCAGGCTGCTTTCTCAATGTGAATAGGGTATGGGGTAGGCAATGTAGCCATCCCTTCTTCAAAGCCATCTTAATCTTGGCTATCATTTCTTTAAGGAGTCTGTTTAAATGCTCACAGATACTATTCACCTGTGGGTGATGAACGGATGAAAATGTTTGCTTTATGACTAATAGAAGAACTATCTGTTCGAACAATTCATTATCAGACCGCAGGACTTCGCACACACCCCATCTAGGAAACACCTCACATACAAGAAATTTGGCAGAATATGTGGCATCAGGGTACGTGCATGGACCTGACTCAATCCATCTTGAAAAGGGACATACTACAACTAACATATATCAGTAGCCATTGCATGTTTGCAACATATCCACACAATCTAAATACAGATGCTGAAAAGGACAATTGGGTGTGGGTATTGCTCCTCTCACTGTTCGCAAGGTATGCCCTGCTGTGAATTTATGGCAGACAATGCAGTTTGCAATAAACTGTGCAATGTGTTCTAGCACATTTGGTGAAAACCAGCCTTCGGCAATCATGGCAGCAAGACTCTCTTTGGTTATATGCGCGGGATAGTGAAGCTAATACAGTGCCGCTTTCAGTAATGCTAGAGGCATGACTGGCTTTCCAGTACTATCTTGTCTTGATATAGCATCTGGGGGGGATAAAGAACACACCTGTCTTTTGCATAAATTCTGATCTTCTTATGGAGCTCGATCTTGCAGCTCAATTAACTGTACAATGAATGACATACTGAAACCTTCCTTCACCATCATACACTGTTCTGATATTTGCTTAACATCTTCTGCTTCAAAATCAGAAATATTTGGAAAATATGCTGCTCGTTTGGCTTCAACATCTGTGACTTTGTTACCGCGAGAAATCATGTCTGCCCTCTTAGTATAGGCTGTGCATTTCACCACAGCAATAGCCAATGGAAGCTTTAGTAACATAATGAGCTTGTCCTTTAGCAGCGCATGTTGCACTGGTGTGCCATCTGCGCCGAGGAAACCCATCCTTTTCCAACGTGACAATCCTACGTGTACGGTTGACATCACATAGGCGGACTCAGAGTACACTGTCACATCCTCATCCTCATATGTCTCGAGTGCAGCAACAAATGCCAATAGTCCTGCAGCCAGTGCTGAACAATGTGAAGGCAATCTTGCCCTTGTCACTACTTCAAATTCACCATGATATTTTAACTTTACTACTGCTGATCCCATATGTTATTCTCCTGTTGATCGATCAGTTTTTGAAGAACCATTAATGACTAGGACTTCCCCCCTCCAAGGGCATTTTCTCTAACATGGGGAACATTGTCATAAAACTCATGATACGTGGTGCAGTCGTGTACATAGTCCTCCTTCCCTACTGGTTCTACTATGATGGTCACTGGATTCACTACTCTACATCTAACGATTTTGATTACTTGGTTTGAAATAATCACTTCGTGCCTTGACACTCTTTGTGTAATCAAGGTGCTCTGAGGTTTCTCCAAAATGGTGAATAAGGAATGCTCGACGAACTACGCTAATGAGCACCCCATTGTAATACTTTCAGCTTTTTCAGTCGTGAAAAAAGCAGCAGCTATCGCTTGTTTGCAGGGGTCATGCTCTGTCATTACTGGGTTTAAAATCCAACAATAGTAGGCAAATGTTTTATGTCCATGTCCTAATGTTGTCTTCTGCTCTCGAGTTGTACATTACCTAGATCCATCTGAAGAACCCTATTAAAAATTGATGGGGACTCACAGTACCCCTGAGGTGATCTTGTATGTTTCCAGCACTGATTTCTATATGAAAACAAAGTCAAATCTTGTGAGTCCTCAAAGAGGGGAATTGAAAAGAAGGGGTTTGTTAAATCTATAACTATAAAATATTTAGCTTTAGCTTGGATGTTACATAATATCATAGCTGGATTTGTAACCAGGGGAAACTCTGCTTCGACAATATTGTTTAGTGGGCCTGGATCCTGAATAAATCTCCCCGACCGCCTGATGATTTCTTCACCGGGTACACAGCCGTTTTACATGGGAATTCTGATGGTACTAATATTCTCTGCTGTATTAAATCAAAAATGGTTTCAAATATACCTTCATCTGCTTCTCTGGACATGGGGTTCATTAGTCGGCAATACTGCTCCTTCTATGGCAAATTTCAACAACATTTTCTGAACTAACTTTGCTTCCTCCTGCTTTTTATGCTCAGCTTTTTTCTTAGTCTTCATTTGTAATAACCGACAACGGTGTGTGATTGTCAACTGTTTTTCTGGCCATGGCTTTGCTTCCATCCCTACCTGTTTTGTCATCTGCTGTTGCACTGGCTTGAGCAGCCCCTGACATAAAATATGATAAAATAATTCTACTGTTTTATCCCACGGTTCCCTTGTCCCAAGATGCCAACATTTTTAAATCTCTTGAATTAAAGCAACAGGCTCTTCGTGCTCACCCATTTTCCTTATCATAATCGCACCCATGTCTGATGTGTCACGATATTGTACTCTAAGCGCCTTCCATATGTCTTCTCTATAATTATCAAATGTCGCTCCGTCATGTGTCATGTTTTGCCCTGTCACTCTCGCATATCCTGCTCATCTCCAAATGCTCTCTCCCCTAGAATGGCTGCTAATCATCCGTTTACGTCACCCACTGCTAACGTCATTCCTGCTGTCATCCTTTCTAACTAATAAATCCATTTTCCTGCACCTGGGATCTCACTGGGGCAACACTTGGATGACAGCAGGGTCATCTCTGGGATGACAGTGTGGGTCATTTTACTGGGATCATATTAAAGGCCATCACTGGGATCTCCCTGGAAGCCATCACTGGGATCACATGGCGCACATCACTGGGATCTCACTGGATGGCTTCACTGGGATCTCACTGGAATGTCATGGGGGAACATCACTGGGATATCACTACAGGACATCACTGGGATCTCACTGGGTCATCACTGGGATCTCACTGGGGCATAACTGGGATCTCACTGGGGTCATCTCTAGGATCACTGTGAGGGCCATTACTGGGATAATATTAAAGGCTATCACTGAGATCTCAGCGTGTGAATACAAAATCAAAATATCAAGGCCGAGTACCCCAAAAGAAAAAACACCGAACACGGGTTTCAAAGGAACATACAAAGTACTTTATTTTATACTGAATCCAGTTACGAAGAACAGAACAAAATCAGATAGCTATCGGCCCTCAGTGCAACACAACGAACTCCAGCGTGGTTCAGTGTGTTCAGTGAGAGACGCTGTACATTAGAATGCATTGGTCTTTTATACTCTTCGTGAGCACGATGTCCAGCCCTACTTCGGGTTAATATTCCGCTAATACATCACCGATCTAGGGTTCATGCCAAGTTTCGCACATCCACATGTAACTGGTTTGCTTTTAATACATATATCAATAAGCCTATACGGCAACTGTGTATTCTGGGATTTTCCATGCAGGTCTTCTCAAACATTAATACAATGTAGTTAAACAAGTGTTCTAGGTTCAATATTTGAATACATTGTTCTTAACATACGCTTGCGGATTAGTTTCATTGCACGAGTAATCCTTTACACACAGGTCAACTAAGGACAAGGTCTCAGTTCACGACCTCAACAGGTGGCCTGCAGGCAAGTTACATATTAGCTACATACAGAGGTCAAGACAGCCATGTTGTATTTCAGAATGACATCGTCCACCATTTTAACTCACAGGGTGACTTTACAAAGTGAACCTAAAATGGCAGATTGACCTAAAATGGCGGCTTACATTGATTTTAAGGTCAGAACCTTGCAACACAGATTTCTTCGCAAGCGACTTATAAGCAGCTTGGCGTAGGCCAATATACATATATTTATTGCGATAGGAGGCACAATATAATTTCTCATTTGATAAACCGTCCTTTTGGCCTATGCCAAGTGCGAAAACTACTTTGGATCTCCTTGCAAATAACTCCATGCATCATCGTCCATGCACCCCGAATCGTTGTCAGAAATATCTATTGCCATTAGGTCATTCGCTAAAATTTCATTCAACACATATTCTTTGGAAGTTTTATCTGGTGCATACACTTTATGTCCTATTGTACCTATCGCTTGTGTGCAACATCCCCCTAGCATCGAACATATACTAGGTAGACACTGAATACAGCAACAAAGAAACAACAGGATTCCCAAAATAATCAGCAAGGCCGAAAGTACTTTCCAACCCCAAGATCGCAAGAAGTCCCAGAACCAAGCGCTAAGATCCCAGTTTCCCTCGGGAACATGCACTTTTGAACTAAGGACGTGCAGATTCTGTATTGCCTTGAAGATGGTTGGGGAGGAATCTGGAACGAAAACACAGCAAGCGGACCCCACTAATTTACACACCCCACCACGTTCAGCCAGAATGACATCTAATGCCATCCTGTTTTGAAGTGCTACTAATCTTATCACCTTCTGTTCTAATGTCATATTATAGAGTATGTCCGTGGTCCGGTTGATGGTTCTCTCCAGTACCCTCGCTAGTCTTCTGATATCTTCGGAATTCGCTATCTGCCCCCAAAATGGCACCACTGATTTTGCTATATCTCCCAAGATTTGTGCTGGAGTGTCACCATTCTCGTCCCGCCGTGTACGAGCCTTTGAAACTTCTTTTGTACTAGCTATAAACAACCCAGGTAACAGGATCCCTAAATAACAGGTTCCCTGCCAATCCCTGGGCAACCATGGGAATGCTACATTACCGCAAACAAAGTAGACAGGTTCACCTACATACAAAGGTCTGTTTTCCCCATTCAAATTTGCAACATTGGCACAACCTAGAAAATCTCCCATTGACTGAGTTCCATTCCTCTGTATGCAAAAAGAAACTGAATCGGGGCTATGATTAACAGTGTAAGAAGGAGGCATGGCATCCTAATTGCCTATCGGAGCCATCTTAAAGGAAATCAAAGATTGAAAAGGACGAGACAGTCTATCAGAAGACCTAATAGAAGCAACGTTAGGATTACTCCTGTTTGCGAAAAGCGAGCATCCCAGGGGAGTCAAAACACGTTTCTCAAAACTATTCAAATTAGTGCCGTCAAAGTTCCCTGTGATGTTATCATTCCAACTGCCAAAGAACAGTGCTCTAAGAGAAGCATAACAAGCGGTTGTCAAAGGTAAAGGATGAATATACCAACCTAGCCCCTTATCCCTGTGTTGCGGCAAATGTGAGCAGACCCAACAGTTAGACTTATTAAAAATGGCATGCGTAGCATTCATGATAAGTAGCAGAGTATTATTGTGGTACCTTTGACTATGCTGAGAGTCCCTAGGGGACAGAGTATGCAAATGTACAAAGGGAGTAGGAACAGTAGGTACATTTTCAGTGGGCAACAAGGATTCTAAATGATGCATTTAATCAAGGTACCACACTCCTAGGACAGTGACTATTAAAAACCCAAATATCATTATAAAAACACAGCAATACATTTTCGGGGCCCAGGCATATTGTCCATTGTCCCGGTTGGTCACCCCCTCATTTACAAGTCCCATACGAGCGGTAGTGGTGGCAGGCATTGTAGTCTTCAAACGGAAACCCCCAATGTTCGTTGCTGGCGACTTCCCGGCCGCGCGACTTCTTAGTCCTTCCACAACCCTAGCCAAGAGAATCCCCTTTCTCAAATTTGGGCAAAAACAAGCCCTCGATGATCCTTTCCTTCTTCGAATGCACAGCCGAACCATGCCGTAAGTCTATCAGATGCACAGCAAAACCGTGACGTAAGTCTATTTTCTTGGACGCAGATTGTACCTTGCTTTTCCTGGTACTGATTGATCCGGAAACAATGTGTCGTCACTTCCCGTTGGAAGCAACGTATCAGAGACAAGTGAAGATGCCGAATTTGGAACAGCAGTTTCTGGATGCAAAACCTTTGGAGAGTGTGGAGACAAAATGGCTGTTTCCCCAAGCCTCACGGGCCCAGGAAGATTCTCAGACACACTGTCGGCGCTATTTACTGCTTTGGGATTGTTGTTTGCAGCATTAGCGAGGGGTTCTGTTTCTTCTGTAACGTGTCGCACTGGGTGAGGAAGTTTCTTGACATGGGACGCATGGATCCAGTTCTTTCTTCCAGAGACCCGGACCGCTGTTTGGGTGACCAACAGGACCTGGAACGGGCCACGCCAGCAAGGTGCAAGGCAGGAAGAGCGCTCAAATGCCTTGATAAGCACCCAACTTCCAGGCCGTATACTGTGGCCTGGACCCTCGTATCGCACAGGTAAAGCCTCTCGTACCTGGTGATAAATCAAATACAGGTTTTTAGTCAACTGGCTGCAATAATCTGAAAGTAATACATTTTCAACATTTCTTAACAAATTACATTTAGGAAGGTTCCAGATATTGGCAGGACTCCCCATTACCACCTCAAATGGAGAGAGCCCAGTCTTAGTATGAGGGGTTGTACGCATGGATAATAACACGATCGGTAAGGCGTCTGGCCATTTTAATTTAGTGCCGGCACACGACTTAGCGAGCTTGATCTTGATGATACCATTGTGTCTTTCTACTAGTCCCGCACTCTGAGCGTGTCTGGCCGAATGGAACCATTTGTCGATCTGTAATGCCGCACATATCTGCAGAATTACAGCAGCGACAAAATGTGGACCATTGTCCGACTAGATGACTCTTGGTAGCCCGAACCGTGGAAAATATTCCCTTAACATGGTTTTCGCAGTAGTCATCGCTGTAGCATCTTTAATGGGGAAAGCCTCAACCCATTTACTAAAAGCACAGATGACCACCAGCACATATTTTTTGTTGTTACATCGTTCCATTTCAATAAAGTCAAAGTCCTCTTGGAGTTGCTGTCCCCTTTCCCACATTGTGTTGTAGGCAAATCATACAATCCTGGAAATAGCGCTGGGCAATTTTTGAAATTTTGTCATTTGCCCAAACTTTTTCTAACATCTTTGTCATCTTCTGGGCACATACATGCGTAGGACCATGGGCCATGATGACCATCATCATTATATACGCGTCAGGGAGTAGCCATTTCCCTTCCGCTATGTCCACCCAACACCCGTCTTCATCAAGTTTCCCCAAGCCTTCAGCCAACCTCTTGGATTCTTCTAACGTGGCATCAGCTTGGATATCCTGTACAGACCCAACACCCTCATCCATTGCATAAGCATTTACAATCTCCCTTGAAACATACATCTCTGTAAGGGGATCAGTAGCAGTTTGTCTAACTAACTGATCAGTGAAAGCATTCCCTTTCCTATGTTATATGTAATCTTTCGATGTGCTGCACATTTCATAACTGCTAACTGAGTAGGGAGCGCAAGCGCTGAGAGTAGTTGTGCTATTAGGGATCCATGTTGGATTTTAGTGCCATGTGAAGTTAGGAACCCTCTCTCTGACCAAAGTCTCACAAAGTTGTGAACCACCCCAAAGGCATACTGCCTATCAGTATATATGTTTACTGCAAGCCCTTCGGAAAGTTCTCAAACTCGGGTCAATGCTATAATCTCTGCGGCCTGCGCAGAGTTATGCGTGATTCTCTTGGTTTCCATGACCGTGCTTAATGTGGTGATTGCATAAGCAGCTGTGGATGTACCATCCGGAAGTTTGAAGCAGGAGCCATCACAGAACAGCTCTCCTTGCGGATTATCCAAAGGAGTGTCTTTCAAATCAATTCTACCCTTTGTTTCTTGTTCGGTAGTATACAAACAATCATGTGACTCTTCATCGCTGCAAGTAGTATCTTGCGGGAAAGGTAGGAGTTCAGCCGGATTACGAACACAACACCTCTTAATTTGAATGTGAGGAGCAAACAAGATCAATTCATATCTTGTCAACCGTGCAGAAGTGAGGTGTTGCGTTTGGGTTCGGTTCAGTAGAACATCTACAGAGTGAGGCACCATCAGGGTTAGATCATGGCCTAGGACCATTCTCTCACTCTGTTTTACAGACACAGCAGCAGCAGCGACAGCTCACAAACATCTTGGCAAAGTGCATGCTACAGGATCAAGGGCGGAAGAAAAGTAACCGCATGGCCTATTCTTCCCTCCATGTTCCTGCGTTAATACAGCCAAAGCACATCCATCACATTCATGCACAAACAACACAAAGGCCTTTTCATAGTTTGGTGTGCCCAAAACTGGTGCAGAGCATAATGCAGTCTTAAGCAAGTCAAACTATTGCTGGTGTTCTGCGTTCCACGGCAATGGCGAAGAAATGCCCTTCTTTGTCAAAGACAACACCGGTTTGATCACTAGTGAAACATTTGGGATCCACAACCGACAGTAAGAAGCCATACCTATCAAGGCTCTAACTTCCTTCTGTGTATTTGGGACAGACATGCCAGAAATGTGTTTTATTCTTTCAGGTGTCAATCTTCTTCCCTCCTTTGACAGGAGATAGCCTAAATAGGGGACGTCCTGGCAACAATATTGAAACTTTTTAAGCAAAGCTTTGTGACCATGCTTAGCTAGATGGATAAGCAATAAAACAGTGCCCTCCTTACAGGCGCTCTCAGAGTCAGCAGCTAAAAGCAAGTCATCAACATACTGAAGCAATGTACAAGTAAAGGGCAATTCAAGGGTATCAAGTTGTCTACTATCTATCTACTATCCTTGTGTATAGGAATACTAAAGAAAGCATTCTTTAGATCCACAACACTAAAGTAAGTAGCTGTAGCTGGAATCATAGTTAATATCGTTGTCACATCAGGCACAATTGGAAATTGCGGAGCGACAACCTTGTTAATGGCACGTAAATCATTATGAAACGGAATGGAATTGCATTATCGCCTTTCTTGTACATGGGTAAAATTGGACTATTACACAAACTTCCTGAAATTTCTTCAATCACCCCGCGATGCACAAAATCGCAAACAATGCATTTCAAAGCTTGCTCGCCCAAAACTGAAATCTGATACTGGGGAATGCGTGGCACCTCAATTTCATGTTTCAAAACTATCTTAACAGGTTCAATCTGTAAAACACCGACATCTTTGTCGTCAACAGCCCATAAGCTCTCTGGTACATCAATGAATTCTGGTGGCAAAGGTCTAATCAAGAATTGCGAGCAGAAAATTGCTGTGGTGAAATCGTCAAGCGCACTCCATCAGAAGAACAATAAATTACTGCATTCAATTCTTTTAACAGGTTCAACCACAGCAAGTTCTCTCCACAATTTGAAGTCAACAGAAATGGACAGTGGTCCGTAAAGGGACCCAAAGAAATGGGTACCGGCGAAGAAACCGGACAAACAACTGGCGTGACAGAAAACCCTACAGAAACAATGGTTTGCTCTGACGGTGGAATGTTTGGAACCCGTGAATGATCAATGGAACACTTCTGTGCTCCAGTATCTATCAAAAACTGATGTTTCCAATTTCCCACCACCATTTCAACATAGAGACCTTTCTGATTGATGGGAATAGGTGTAGGTTCCAAACCCTGCTTCGGGCAATCCTAACGAAATAGAATGTCATCAAAAGGAAGCGCTTCAGATAAACATGCAGCAGAAGGATGATCAAATATGTTTCTGGTGTCGACACTCGAGGTCTGATTATCCTGTGAAAAAGGTTGCTGAGGATCCTGTGTAAATTGACCTCTACCAGGGCCACCTACACCCGGGCGACCTCTGGATCATCTTCCCATATTCCCAAACGTGTTATTCGACCTCTGTCGAAGGACGGGGAATTGTGCACGCCAATGACCCTCTTGTCGACAATAGGCACACTGGTTAATGTTCACAGGACCCAAGGGCACATTCCCTTTTCGGGACATACTGACCTCTAATCTGAGAACTACCTCCCCGGGGGCCTCTAACAATTTGCTGTAATAGCACTTTAGTCTTCAAATCACCTTTTCGTTTTCCAACTCTATCTTTTTCATTATTGACACGTTTCTCGTAGTACTGAGCCATATGCAGTACTTCTGATTGGGACTTTGCCTGCCAAGCGCTCTCAGAAGACATAATTTGTGACTGGATGTCAGGCAGCAATCCACGCACAAATTTGTCCACAAATAACCTTTTCCCAGACTCTGTGCCTAGGTCTTGTCTGCTGAAATCCGAGAATACCTGTTCGAACCGATTAAAGAACTCGGCAGCACCCTCAGACTTCACTTGGACACATGCAGTAAGTTTGTCCCAAATAATTCTTTTCTCCGGGATTATGGTTTTTAATTTTGCAATGATTCTATCAGGCAAGGTTAGTATCACCTGGGGCGGTCTTTCACTAGCTGGCCTTTCTCCATCGAGTCTAATTATATTCATCCATGTATCTCCCAACCCTGGCACGTCGTCTATAGTTCTAACTTGTTTCCACAAATCTACGGGCAGGAGTACAGGAAATAACAAATCGATATCGCCTAAGGTGAACACTGAGGACTGCAAGACGGACTCTATTTCTTTATAGAATCCTGTCGGATTTTTCCTAATATCAGGAATAGATTGCCTAATAGTATTCACTTCCTGTCTTGAGAACGGGACATGAACAAACTGTGATACATAATGTGCAGGAATGTTCACAGTGACTACATTTGCTGCAGGATCAGCCACAATCTCAACCTTCGGGACAAATTTCGGGGGAACCTCTCTCATAGGCAACTGAGAAGTAGGTGACTCCGAACGCTTACTAAGCATCAGAGCTAAGTCGAGCGCTAAAGCAGTCTAAGAAGTGTCAAGTGAAAAAGCTCTCTTATAAATCTCAATAACTCTGTGGGACAACTAATCTTTCTTTTTACACAATCATCCTGTAGGTACTCTATCATTACCTGTATCACTTTCCTCTGCATTTCCAGTGTACACTGATTATATGTGTCATATACTTCAAGTGGAGTTATCGACATATCTGAAATCCATCTAAGCGCGTCCTTCATACAAATTTGTGCTTCCTCAGATATCGATTTAGGACAAGGAAGGAACCGTTTCTGCACATACATACTTTCCCACTCGTCATCCTCATTCTGCAACTTTTCTAACTCCTTTCTATACCCAAATAACCTCTCGACATGCTCATTTACTTTCTCCACAGTGTCTCTAGAAAATGCTAAAGTATTTAGATCCCTTAACCCTTGCGGGAGATCTGTATTATTTAATTTTCCCGACATTACACATAAATGAATCCCTAAACCTTCAATAAAAACATTTTTCTCAGGAAAATTATCCATATTACAAAGTGTGGCAAAAACATTAGCTTGATCATCCCTCTCCATACAATGCTTAGCCCATGCAATCAAATCACGTTTCTTCTCTGGTGGTACAGTATTGCGAGTGACAACCTTCGACCCTGCACCTCGATCGACTACAAGCATCTCAGGACCACTTGGAAGAGAGGGAGCAGGCAAATTCAATGGAGGTACTGTAACAGGTGCGATAAGAAGAGGTGGAGGAGCTGGAGGAAGGGGAACATTAGGAGGAGCAGGAACAACGGGAACAACAGCAGGTAGAGCAGGAATAGCAGGAGGAAGAGGCAAAGCAGCAGGAAAAGGAACATACGGAGGTGGCGCAGAGGCACCAGGCCTTCGTTCATTTAACAATTTGTCTATGAATTCATCAGAAGCATGGAGGTCTTTGGAAGGATAGATTTTCTGAATTCCAAGTGAGAAAGCCCTATCCATATTCCTAGTCGATTTAGAATATTTATCTTGATCATAAAATAATGCTTTTTCGGCATTCGTCTTATGACCGCGCGCATGTTTTTCTCTACCTTTAAGTTGCTGCAACGCCTCTTTTTTCCAATTCTGCAAAACATCAAATGCTGCAGGTCTAGCATTTTTCTTTAAAAGAATTGACTCTAAATACTCAATACGAGGGATTTCAAAACTACCATTGATTGGCCACTGAAGTTCGGAGGCATGTCTGGTTTGTCTGTGCCAAATGTCATTAAATACTATACTTCCAATGCCATGCTTACAGTACATAGTACATGCCGGCGACTCCTCCTGTGGTGTTGAGGTGTCGCGTCTCGTTCAGTGGGGCCCCTTTTTGTCACACCGTCCGATCCCGGTCCGATAGCCTGCGTCAACCTTCGACAATCAGGCATCAATCTTGAGGGTCCCTATTCGGGCGCCAACTGTGACAACAAAATCAAAATATCGAGGCTGAGTACCCCAAAAGGAAATACCGAACACGGGTTAGAAAGGAACATACAAAGTACTTTATTTTATACTGAATCCAAGAACAGAGCAAAATCAGATAGCTATCGGCCCTCAGTGCAACACAACAAACTCCATCGTGGTTCAGTGTGTTCAGTGAGAGACGCTGTACATTAGAATGCATTCGTCTTTTATACTCTTCGTGAGCACGATGTCCAGCCCTACTTCGGGTTAATATTCCACTAATACATCACCGATCTAGGGTTCATGCCGAGTTTCGCACATCCACATGTAACTTGTTTGCTTTTAATACATATATCAATAAGCCTATACGGCAACTGTGTATTCCGGGATTTTCCATGCAGGTCTTCTCAAACATTAATACAATGTAGTTATACAAGTGTTCTATGTTCAGTATTTGAATACATTATTCTTAACATATGCTCGTGGATTAGTTTAATCCTTTACACACAGGTCAACTAAGGACAAGGTCTCAGTTCACGACCTCAACAGGTGGCCTGCAGGCAAGTTACATATTAGCTGCATACAGAGGTCAAGACAGCCATGTTGTATTTCGGAATGACATCGTCCACCATTTTAACTCACAGGGTGACTTTACAAAGCGAACCTAAAATGGCGGATTGACCAAAAATGGCGGCTTACATTGATTTTAAGGTCAGGACCTTGCAACACAGTTTTCGTCACAAGCGACTTAAAAGCAGCTTGGCGTAGGCCAGTATACATATATTTATTGCGATAGGAGGCACAATATAATTTCTCATTTGACAAGCGGAGGCCATAAATGGGAACTCATGGGGCAACATCACTGGGATCTCACTGGATGACTACACTTGGATCTCACTACAGAACTTCACTGGGATCTCACTGGAGCAACACTGGGATCTCACTGGGTTAATCTCTAGGATCACTGTGAGTTTCATTACTGGGATCATATTAAAGACTATCACTGGGATCTCTCTGAAGGCCATCACTGAGATTTCACTGGATGACTTCGCTGGGATCTCACTGGAGGACTTCTCTGGGGTCTCACTGGGGCACCACCGGGATCTCACTGGGGTCATCTCTTAGATCACAATGAGTGCCATTACTGGGATAATATTAAAGGCCATCACTGGGATCTCCCTGGAGGCCATAACTGGGAATCCATGGGGGAACATCACTGGGATCGCACTGGATGACTTCACTGGGATCTCATTGGATGATTTCACTGGGATAGCACTGATATCTCAATAGGGCATCACTGGGATGTCACTGCGGTCATCTCTATGATCACAGTGAGGGTCATTACCGGGATCTCATTGAAGGCCATTACTGGGCTCACAAGGTGAAACATCACTGGTATCTCACTGGAGGGATTCACTGGGATCTCACTGGAGGATCTCACTGGGATCCTGCTGAAGATTTTGAGCAGTTTCTCTGAGTTCCCTGTGGATGTGGGATAATGTGAGGCTGAATCAGGGAGACTGGAAAGGATAAGATCGGTGGTAGACAGCTTGGATCTCCCTCCCTATTAATGACAGTCAGTTGCCAATGTTTTTATAATTGGGTTGTACCAGTAGCTTGACAGTACGTGGGTCCAACCATATCCCCTGCCCACACCCCATACTAGGGATGATGGTGATGTCCCAAGTGAGCTACAACTGCCCAATTAAAGGAAACAGGATAGAGAAAGGAATTGGTCACTGATGGGGAAGCAAAGCCAATCTGTTGTGAGGGTACACAACATAATTTTTTAAAAAATCCATAAAAACTGTTCAATATTTTTTTTAATCATCTGATCTGGCGTGTGGCAGTCACACAAAATGAATGCATGTGTGGATAAGGCAACCTGAATATTGGTAACTCCCAGACCCACACATTTAGCCACAATAATGGTCATATTGAAGGTCAGGGATGGGAAGGGACATGGAGGGCTGTGTGTTTCCCATTGTTGCTACTTGTCTGATCGCCTAGCCTGGGAAAGGGCCTGCAGATTGCAGTTTTTTTGTGGACAACACTTGTATCAATCCTCTTTGTCTCACTGAGAACTGCTTCTCTTCCCACCACCAGTAAATGGGCATTGTCGTGTCCTGCTGGGTCACGTGTGAGTGGACCACAAAATGAAGCCCTTCTGTCTGCAATTCTGAGAGGTTTACTCTGAATTCTTGCAGGTGGCTTGCTGCCTCAGGAACCAAGAAATGTCGACCTGCCCTTGTCCTTGGCTGTAAACACGAGTGCTGCGCCTCATGCTGCAGGGATCATCTCTCTCTGTCCATGTACTTGAGGCCTGGCTTTTCCTACCCGATTCACTTCAGTCATTATATAGGTTACCTTTGTGTTTTCATGACTTGTTGTAGTTAGTTGCAATAAAGCATATGCAAGGTTGGTCCGCGTATATTTCTTCAACTTGCTTTGTCGCTTTGGCGAAAGAAAGAAAAGGTTCATAGCATTATGTAAATGTATCCGTCCTCTACCTTCAGGAGTTACAAACATGTTTTTAATGTCAGTCTGGTGTATGTCTGTGTATCTTCATGCATGGATGTATATTTGCTTCATGGATAATGCAGCTATGTTGTGATGTCACTAATGATGTTATCAGTACCTGGCCTTCTTGTCAGTTGATCTGATCCATTGATGAGACCTCTATCTCCTTGAAACCATCAACTGGATATGGTTTGAATTGCTGTCTAAGGAATATCTTTTGCCATATCTTTGATACATTGGTGTAGTTAGTGACAGGCCAAAAAGTGAGTTACACCTTTCATTCTTCAACTGCGAGTCGACATTTGCAAAGGGGTCATAAGGGCCATTCCAGGGACCCTCTCTTCAATCCCCCCTCTGGTTGACTTGTCGACCACACCTCCACCTTGTTCAACTTCAGCTTTGGGAGCCAGGACTTTTTCACTCCTGCTAGGTGTCCATAGAATCTTGCATGATGATCCAAACTACATGTCACATAACTGCAGCCTCCTTCAGGGTTGCACCAAATCCACTTTCACCAGCAGTCTTTGCTCATACTCATACAATATTCCAGCCGGGAACAGAGGACAGTCTGTTATCTATGCTCTCAGTGTATCTCAAGCTTTTATTATCTTATCGTCTTTTGAGCTTGTGTCTACCAGTACTTTCATCCCTACAGTCTTTGCAGTCGTCTTTCAGCATTGTGTGATGCATATTCTGATAATACAGAAGGTCAGCTTTATAAACACCAGTGCTGCTGCTAACACCTTCAGTCCGTCGGCCATCCATGTTGGTAGCCATGAGAAGATATATGACAGCCAAACTTCATCTTTTCCTGCAGCATAAGTCTCTGCCTCCATCTTAGCATGCATCTCTGATAACCCGGTAACCGCCTCAGTGAGTGAGTCATTGTATGCATCATTTGCTGGAACGAATGTACAGCAGGAAGAGCCAATCTAGGTGCAAACTCCTCCTTCCATGGCTATTAGTAAATCTAGCACACATCTATTCTGTAACACCATTAAACTCACTGCTCAGAGCTTCTCCTTGATTGTGTTGAACCCCTTGGCGGTCAAATGTATTGTCTGCATCAACTCCCACCTCATGATCTGGAGCCATTTTGCACTTGTGCTGGTTTGCACTGCTGCAATGATGGATGCAAAGAATATTTCTGTTCTACTAAACAGTCTATGCTCTAGTGGTATTGCATCCAGGGAGTACTCCATTGTTGATGATACATAATGTTCCCTCTTTACTCTTGTCAGCTCTACAGACCTCTTCTTTCTTTTGTTACAGTCCATTTGGGGAGTCCCTCTACTTTGATATCCTTCTGGGGTACTACAAGTGCTTGTGTGTTCAGATGCACCAGCGAGAACAACCCTGCAGGACCCCCAGTTAGGTGACAGCTTCATGTATCCTTTTTGATCTGCAGGCCCAATAGTGGTCCATCAAAACTGCTGTTCCGACTTGTAGACCTGAAACTTTCACTGTCTGCTTACATTCATTGTTTGTTTGTTTATTTATAGGGCGCCAGAAAACCCCTGGGTAGCTGGGCACACAGACTAACAAGACTACTTAGAACTTAGTTACAGGTTACAGATTACAGGTTGTTGGTATCATGTGTTATATACAGTAATTACATTATATACATTCTTTACATGTAAGGATAGAGTTTAACATATTATAAACAGTAAATACATTATGTAAATTTTTCATGTGAGAGTTGAACATCATATGGTATCAGATCAAAAGCACATGGTCTCAGGTTTCAATGGTCATTGCGTCGGAGCCAGGTGCGGGTGTGGTGCCTGAAGCTATTGTAAGGCTGGTCCCTTCTTAGTTCAAATGGTAGGGTGTTCCAGTACTGAGCAGCTTACACAGGGAAGCTGTTGCCTCCTGTTTTCTTTAGTCGGAATCTCTGGGTTTGGAGGCAGAAGGAGTTGGCTGTTCTGGTTGATCGTGCAGAGGTTTTTCTTATTATTCTGTCCCTGAGGTATGGGGGGGGCTGCATTGTTCAGGCATTTGAATGTTAGTGTGACAATTCTGAAGGTGATCCTATCGCTAATTTTTAGCCAGTTGTAGTTTCTACGCACATTCGAAATGTGCTCTCTGACTGGGAGGTTCAGGGCTGTTCTGAGCGCATTGTTTTGCAGGGTTTGAAGTTTATTGATGATGTATTTGTTAGTGCCTGCATAAAGTGCATTGCAGTAATCCAGTTTTCAAAGGGTCAGTGCATTGGCTAGGATAATGCAGCTAGCTGGTGAGAGGAAGGGTCTGCATGCTTTAATCAGTTGACCAGTATAGGCAGTGGATGAGGCCAAGGAGTTCACTTGTTTCCTTAGTGACCGAGTGGAGATAAGTAGAAACCAAGGGTCTTCACCTCTTTGGGGACGGGGATTATATTGCCATTAATATTGAAGGAGCTGTAATTAGAATAGAGTTTTTTTTAAGTTGTTAGGTGAGCCTAGAATAAGGATCTCTGTTTTTTCATCGTTCAGGCAGAGGCCATGGGTTGCCATCCATACCTGAATGAGGGTGTAAATTTTGTTTACTAAAGCTGTATCCGTAGTGAAATTGCCCGAAAGGGGGATGAGGATCTGGGTGTCGTCTGCATAATTTGTGTAGGTGACACCCAGTCTGCTAATTTGTCGAATAGAGGTTTAGTAAAGATATTGTACATCGTTGGCGAGACACAGGAGCCCTGTGGGACTCCACATGTTGTCTGGATAGGGTTGGCAGAGTCTAAGGTGGAGAAGACTCTCATACTTCTATTGTCGAGAAAGGATTGGACCCAGGCTATAGCTTCACTTGAGAAGTGGGCGGCTGACGCTAGGTGTTTGCAGAGTACTGCGTGTTCCACTAGGTCGAAGGCCGCCGACAGATCAAGGAGGAGTAGCATAGCTGTGTTTCCTTTGTCGTTGAGCTCATCAATTTAGGCTTTAATATCTATAAGTGCGGTCTCAGTGCCATGCTGAGGTCTGAAGCCCGATTGACGAGTGCCAAGGAGTTGGTTAGTCTCCAAGTATTATGAATTTGGAGATAGGCCACTCTGTCAATTATCTTCAGGAGGAAAAGGACAGCAGTGATGGGCCTATAGTTGGTGGGGATGGAAGGGTCTAGGGTTTGTTTTTTTAGCAGGGGGAGACCCCAGGACTCTTTTAAGCTACTTGGGACGGTGCTAGATGAGAAGGAGGCATTGATGAGTTTGGTGACGAACGGGGCAAGGTCTCTAGCGGCATCCTTGATTATCTGGGCCGGGCAGTAATCGCCTTTGCAATTGGAAGGTTTTAGTGAGGCAATGGTTTTTTCAGTTTTATGAGTGGAAACTTTAGTGAATTTGAAAGGTGTTAAGCTAGGTTTGGGTATGGGCGTACTGGGAGGTTCGCTGAGAGGGAGCGAGGCTTTTTTTCATAGTAATTTTAGATTGTAATGTTTTCACTTTTTTTGCGAGGGCATTTTGGATATTGGTACACCATTGCTTGTCTTTGGGTACGTTATCGGGTGGTGGTATGGGAGATTCAAGTTCTCGCAGGATTGCAAATAATTCCTTTGTATTGGAGAATGCGTTGGAGATTCTATCGTTATAGATGTCTTTTTTAGCTTGGATGATTGCTTTCTTGTAGTTAGTAGCGCATAGTTTGAGTCTAAGTTCCTTGTTTTCTCCAACCTTTACTGGAGCATCATTCTGGAAACATAAGGCTGCTCCTTTGATCGTTAGTATGGGTTATGAAGTGCTTATCGCCTTACTTGATATGTTGGCCATACCTGCTCGGGTTGGGATTATGTTAGTAGGGGCCACATCTTGTGCATCTACAAAAAATAATCTTTGTGCAAAGATGTAGGGACAACAGAAGGCACAAAATATCACAATCGCACTTTTAATACTGGCACCAATAATGTACTCCTCTTCGTTCTCTTCTGTTTCACGAAGTGCAATAAAGAAAACCTCCCTCAAATTCCTCAAAAATGCATGATTATGTTGTTAATATATGCAAGATCAAGTTCTGTGGTTGTAGTAGTGTGCAAGTGCAACGAAGAACAGTCGCTCCTACTCAATACAGATTCTGGTGTCAATGAGCACTTCAATGACAGATGGGTGTCTGCGATTAAGTTGTGTATGAGTTTTGACCAAGTAGAGAAGAAAGGCATGAAAAAATAACCGATGGGGCGCCCTTCTCTCTGCTTCTGACTACATAACGTGTTGCATGAAATAATCCTGGAAAGTAAGGGGCATTTGGGGAATCATGGAATTCTAAAATAACAGTCGCTACTTTCATGATGAATAGCTATGTGTAACAAAAATACAGTGGGCCTCATTCTGACCCTGCTGGTATCCTGGCGGTTGAGCCACCAGGATATCAGCATTTGGTACTTACCTTTACCAGCACTTGGTCTGGCGGCATTGCTGCTGGATAACGAGTGCCGGCGGGACTGTGTAAATCACCATTCATGGTGAAATAGGTCTCCATGAAGGGATTTGCCGTCATTTCCGCCACCGGCAATGCTGGTGCTGGTAATGGCAGCATTTTCTACTGGTAGGGCCCAACATTTAGCTGGAGGTAAGCCAAGGTTCCCCACCGGCAAACCCGGCCTTTGTCTTTGCTATCTTTTCATTTTGTAGGCCGTTAAGGTGTACATACATTCCATTCGCTTGTGGGTGATAAGCACAGGAAAACGTATGCTGTATCCCCAGTAAAGTCATTATTCTGAAATATTTAATTAGCAAAGTGAGGGCCATTATCAAACTGCAGGACCTCACACATGCCCCAGCATGGTAAAAATACTCTAAACAGGAATGTTGCCGCTCTAAGGGCATTGATGTGTGAACAGGGTCCGACCTCGATCTATTGAAAAAATAAGCACATGACTACTATCATATAGCATTAGACCTGACATTCATGGAGCATATCTGCATAATCTACCTGAAGATGTTGAAAAGGACCTAGTGGACGAGTTATGGCTCCCCTCAACACTCTCAGGGTATGCCCCGCAGTGAAACCTTTGCAGGTAACACAATTATTTACAAATTCAATAACATGTTTCCTCTAAATTGGGACACAACCACTCTTCCCCAATGTGAGCAGCAAGAACTTCTTTCCCCATGTGAGTCGGATGGTGTAGTTGTGCATGTAGTCCCCTTCCTCTACTGGTTCTCCTGCAAATGTCGCTGGGTTTACAATACTGCAACTTACTACCTTAATGGCTGGATTCGATAGTGTTACATTGTGCCTTGAATCTCCATGAATATGGTGGTACTGCACCCCTTTATAACACTCATTGACTTCTCTACTGTGAATGCAGCAGTAGCCAGTGCTTGCTCACAAGGTTAATGTCCTCTCATTACTGGGTATGGTTTCCCACTGTAGTATGCCAATAGTGTGTGTCCTAAAATAGTCTTCTGTGTCAGTACTGCAGTCATCACTACTCCATTGGCGTGTGAGAACAAATACAATTTGTCCTGATAATCTGGGACCCCTAACAAAGGAGCTGTGCATATTGCTTTCTTCATCTCCTCAAATGCATCTGTCATCTCTTCTGTACATTGTAGTGTGCCCTCCACTCTTTGTGCTTCCTTCAGTGCACTTAACAATGGTCTTGTGCATGTGCATGTGCTATAGTCTAATACACAAGCTCTGCAATAGTAACAGAGACCTAAAAACTGCTGCACCTGTCTCACTGTTGTAGGTTTCGGCATCCTAAGGATTGCGTCTGCCCTTTCTGGTGTCACTCTTCACTCCTCCTGCGAGATTAGCTGCCCAATGTAAAGCACCTGCTTCTGACAATACTGTAATTTCACTGTATCTACCTTGTACCCTTTCACTACAAATACTGTCAACATGTGTACTGAAATCTCTCCATTGGCTCCAATTGGCTCCCACTGGCTGCAAGGATTAAATTCAAAACCCTCTGCATTGTCCGCGGGGCTCTTCGCTCCTCTACCTCCAACTCCCTCAGGGTCAGTAATTTTTCAAAGAAATGAACTTGGGGTATATCTCTGTCTTCGGCTGGGGACTCCCTCTGGAATAGCCTTCCTGCCACTCTAAAACTTGAGGAGAACCATCTCTGGTTCCGAAAGCACCTCAAGACCTTGGTCTTTGCTTCTGCCTTCGCTCCTCCTCACTCCTGCTGATCTGCTCTCTCTTGGCATTGTGCTCCTGGCCACCCTCTGTCCCCTGGGCCCAGGTACCTGCTCACCCTGCCACCCTCCTGCAATGCCTCCTGGCCACCCCTTGCACTGTGGACTTTATCTGTACCCATACAGTCCCCTAAACCCCAATTTTCTTCCTTTTCTGCACGTAAAGGACTTACCCAGTCTGCTGCTGTAAACACAGCACTTGTGACTTGCTGGCTGCACTACCACTGTTTATTGCTCTCTATTATCTATTTATTTGTATTTATTATTATTTATCTGTTCTCCTTTGCTCCGCACTTTCCACTCTCTCCCTTCCTTGTACTTTCCCCCTTTCCATTTCCCATGCACTTGCACATTCTCAATGTCACTGGACCTAGTAAGATAGTTGCTGTGTTCTCCCTTGTTCCCCTCCCTTGTCTCGTCACGCTCTGAAACACTTGTGTACGAGGGCGATACAAATTAAATATCATATTATATCCTGAGTCATTTCTGCACTGTATTTCTTTTTTTATTTTTTTTTATTTTAGTTTTTATTTATTTCTGACACTCTGTACTGTATTTCTGACTTGCTGCAGATCAAAATGTCTTTAACAATGTACTGTATGATGGTGCTCTCCAATTGTACGTTGCCTAGATCCATCTGGAGGACCCTATTGAATATGCATGGTGACTCACAGTACACTTGTGGGAGATGAGTGTGTTTCCACTTCTGGTTTCTATATAGAAAAAAAGATCTGGTCCTGTGACTCTATGTGAAGTGGCATAGAGAAGAAGGCATTCTTCAAACCTATTACTGTGAAGTGGGTAGCTTCCATGGGAATGCTACACAAAGTTGTCATTGGATTTGGAACTAATGGGGATACTGCCTCTACAATCTGGTTCAAAGGCACAGATCCTATATAAAACGCCATGACCCCCCCGTTGCCTTTTTCACAGGGTACACTGCAGATTTGCACTGTGATTCGAATGGTACCAGAATGCCCTGCTTCACTAATGCTGCAATTGCTCTTGGTATAATTGTTCCTAGCCCCACGTCATATGGACATGTGGTCCATTAGACACTGGGTAGCCTTCCCAAGTCTTCTTCGAGAAATGGTGGTGGTGCTTTCTGCAACATAGCCATTCTCTGTGGTACATCCATACAGTGCATCTCACCCTATATGTAATACTGATGTCAAACAATACCTCGTGATCTGATCAATCATCCTGAAACATTTCTTCGTCATTCACATTAGTCAACCTGTACCGTTTGCCCACTGCAATCAATGTCCTCCAGTATCCTCCTGTGTCGTCTGTCCCATACAACATTATCCTTTTTGCCCCCATTATCGCCGTCTCAAGTTCTATTGGGACCACTTTCCCCTCATTCAATGGAACTTCTGTCCTGAATATATACTCGTTAGGTAATCGCCATAGCTTTCCCTGAATCCCTGGAAGCCATGCTATCAATGCCTCCACCCCATATATTGAAAGAGTTCAATATCCACTGGCACCCCATCTGTTTACTGTGTGCCCACAATCTGCCCAGATAATCTCCCTTAGATTCATGTAGTGAATTCCTGGTGTTGAGCACACTATCTCCTGGTCTGTAAATGAGATGGTCATATTGAGATTACTCATTGTGTCTCTTCCCATTATATTCACTGGTGCCAGTCAGGAATACAAGAGTGGCAAAGATAAGTGATGCTCCCCAATAGAAAGTGAGAGTTGATCTGTAAAGGGAACCAAGTCTGTTGTCCCAGAGAATCCCTGTACATTCATGGCATTGCCAGGCATTGGGAATCTCCCTTCCCTGATACAGGATCTAGTTGCTGCTGTTTCCACGAGAAAAAAGAAAAACGTTTTGTCACCTATCGTCACCCCTATACATGATTCCTCTGCTGGGTTGGGTATAACCAATAGGATTTAACACATCCAGTCCATCTGTGGGCTGTTCTATTGTGGGTATAAGGACATCCCTGTCCCTGTGAATGGGTTGCCCACAACAGTGCCCCCCCCCCAGCTTCGGTGTCCCAGCATCCTTCTTTGCTGCTTGCGGTGGCTGCATGTGTCCCTGCATCAGCGGTGCAGGTTTTGCCTGTGGGTATGGCTGTATGGGTCCCTGTATTTGTGGTGCCTGTGTATATGCTGATATGCTTGCATGTATCCATCTTGGCTCTGTGCCTGCCACTGTGTTTGGTCATGGGCATAATAGTCAGTCTGTTCTGCCTGATATGTGGGTTGGTGCGGCATTCCCCCATTCTGTGGCATCCCAGCTCTACTTCTGCACACTTGAGAGATGTGCCTAATCTGTCTGCACACCCAGCACTGTGGTGGTCCCTGATAGCCCCGCTGAAGTACCTCTGGTCCTTGCTGCATTTGTTGTCCATACCCTCTTCCTATGGGTGCTCCCCCTCTCCCTTAGAAACCTTGGTGTAAGTCTTCTCACCCCACAAAGTCCCCCCATAGGTGGCTGCATGTACTGCGCATGCGGCACACCTGTCCTTCCACGCTGGTTAACACCGGCCCTTGCATTGTATACTTCGATAATCTTTTTTGCACTAACTTCACTTCCTCCTGTTTTGTGTCCTCACGCTTTTTCATTGTGTTCTCTTGCATTAGCCTGCAATAGTGCACTATAGGCAGCTGAATTTTCTGACCATGGTTTGGCCTCCATCACACGTTTCATAAGCTATCTTTGCACTTGTTTAGATAACCCCTGACGCAACATATGATAGAATAATCTCACTGTTTCATCCCAGGGTTCACACCTCTTCAGTCTCCCTTTCTCTTGAATAGCTTGAATATTTGAAGGGTATCCTCGTCCACCCTCATTTTGCATGCCATGATCACGCTAATGTTGGAGGTATCCGGGTACTGTATCCTCAGAGCGTGCCACATGGCAGTGTTCTGTACTGTTACTCTGGGGTAACCTGCTCTTTTGCATACAATGTCTGAAAGCCCTTCATGTCACCCACTGCTAACATCATCCCTGCCGTCCGTCTCTCTAGCTCATATATCCACTTCCCAGCCCCTACAGTCAACAACTGTAATTTATTTCATGAAATGACTTTGCCCATCTGCTGCCATGGTATGTATTGAGGTTGTCCCCCTCCCTTTTCTAGTAGTGGGAACTGTGTCAGCACTATCCCTCCACTTTGTCTCCCTGTGTTTTTGGTCACGGTAAACACCCTTAAAATCTCTCCTTTCCTTTGCCCTGGCAGATCCCTGAGCCTATGTGCATATGGGGTGATGTCGCCTGCACTGTGCGATATAGCTTTCGGATGCTGCAGCTGCCCCCTCCATCTTCCTTTACTCCATCTGTGTCTTTGAAGTCTCTCCATACTGTGTTTTTATCTGGACTTATTCCCCAGGGGCAGCAAGAGAGTCTCTCCTCTTTGCCATTCACACTCCCCAATAAGTCATCCTCAGACCCCGTGTCCTGTCAATGTCCTTCTGAAAGCTAAGACTCCTCAATACTGTGTCTCCTTTCTGCCCTCCTCCCAATTGACCTGTACTTCCGCATTCCCCCCTCATGGAGAAATTGATCTCAGCTCTGTCTATCTGTGGGGTAGGCGTGCTACTTTTCCCGCTTCTGTCTCGTTCTCTTCTCACTTGCGTTTCCTTTTCCTCATCGTCACTGAAACGTGCCAAACATATCTTTACCTGCGTTGTTCTTAAGGCATGTCCCTCCTCTTCATTGTGTTGTTGCTCCCTAAGGAGTTGTTCGACTTCTAACTTCCTCTTGTCCTTCTGCACTTGCTTTTCCCTTTCTTCTTCTGCCTTTCTTTCTGCCATGTCCTCAAGCACTCTCTGTCTTCTCACCTCCAACTCCCTTTGCTCTCATGCTTCTACCTCTGTTTCTCTCTGCACACCCGTTCATGCTCTTCCTTCTCTCCCCTTTCTCATCTTTCTTCTTACTCCATTATCATTGCTCATTCTCTCGCGTCTTCTGCGTCTTTGTTACTTCCTACTTCCCTGCTTGCGCATCCAATTTCTCATGCAACCATCCCATCCAATTTAAGTTATATATGTCGGCTTACCCTTTCAATCGGGACTATCGGCTCTTGCCCTTCAATGCTTCCCCCTTTCTCCAGGTAATTTTCTTTCAACCTCGCCCGGATGTTGCTGTGCTCCCTGCATTCGCCGCCTGCGCTCTGCGCTCCCTTGGTCGTCAGCTCAGCCTCGCCTTGCCCCTCCTGCTTAATATAGTCTGGGGGTGTATATGTGGGATTGGTGTACTGTGTCGTAGCTTTTAAGTCCCTTGTGGGTTATAATCCCTGGGTTCCTGCGGCTGCCTTTTCGCTCTCTGTTTGTGGAGGGGAAACCCAGGGGCGATTCAATCTTTGCCTCTCGCTGGCTCAGCATCCATTGTCGCTGTGCCAGGTGCCCTTCCTTGTCCTGAAACATTTTCCAAAACTCTAGTATGGCCACCGGTTTGCTTAACTTTTTCCCCTAGTAAGCCTTTTGTTAGTACGTGTGTAATTGCTGCTGCACACTTTTGGAGAATCTCCCCACTTTTGCCCAGGTCTTCGCCAAAATGCCCTCTGTGCCGCAAGTCCATTCCATGCTATATTTACAGATTTTGTCCTTATATCATGGGAGGGATTTTCACATATGATGTTTGGGTGTGTCCCTCATGATTTTACCCGAATACATTATATATCAATACTTACTTGGCCTCAAATGGGGATTACGAGACATACACCTTTGTTAGGAAAAACTTAATTTCATTCACCTCGATATAAAGTAACAAATACTAAATCACCACATCGACCTCAGCCTCTCTGGCTCTCAATCAATACCAAGGGAGGGCTCTGTGCACCGCCCTTCTGTAGCTCTGCACCCCAAAAGTTCAACGGACAACTCTTGCTCATGTGCTGCTCACGCTCCGCCTCGAAAACACAACCACTGTTTCAGAACTGGATTATACCTTTCAGCCTAAAAAGCTGTGCACTTCTTGTATTCCTTGAGTCCTACACAACAACCTCATTGGTGAAGCCTCCTCTACAACAAGGAAGAAATTGCTGACACCCACCCCTTCACTCTGTCCACTTACACAGTCCTCAAACACAATGACAAACCTGAAAGAACACAAACAACAAACATGTGGCCACCTTCCTGCCTAACCAACAGGGAAAACCAATAATTCACATGATCTGCCCGTAACCACAGCATTGCCTTGTAGATAAAACGCCTCTGCAAGACTTAACCAGGAGAATACCTTCAGTGATAAAGCTACCTTTGTCTGCTAAGCCCTGCAAATGGGAATACCATCATACAACACTCAACACACAGGAAATCCAATATTTACATATCTTATGTCATCTGTCCAGCCCTAAGTCAATCGCCTAAGCTGACTGCCCAAACTGATCGCCCCAAGAACGAATGTTCCCTAACCAAGAACAAAAGTTACACAGCAATGCTCCTTACTAGACCAAACCCCAACAAATCCATCGAGCAGAACCTGTTCAGTCCCTTCTGTTTGTCATATAGCTGAGTCTATACTTACACATCATGATCCGCTGATGTCGCTCAGACACAGACTCTCCCCCAAACTGCCCCTCTGCCTTTCCGGTCTGCTGGCGTCCCACGGAAAGGGGACAGGAATTTTTCCAAGGAAGCTCGTAAGGACCTCTTCATGGTGTGCACTCTGCGAGTGGCTCTCGACTTCCGTGGGTCACCTCAAAGCCCTCCAGGCACGTGGCAGGACAAGGCGGCCTCACTGATCGAACATAGTGACCCTCCTCGACTACCAGCTGTAGTGTACCAGAGGAATTGGGGATTCGCAATAACACTGTCCCACGTTAGCAGAGAATCTTGGGCCCATCAAAGACTCCCCTATTCAAAAATGGAAGACTCAGTCATGGGGGAAAGTATACTGTCTTTTATTATTCACTACAGACAAGGATCATACAGGAAAAAAAATCTCCAGTAATCTCAGCTCCCGAACCCGTGTCACACATTTATTCATGAGAGACGTCACAAAAAACAGGTCCACCACAAAAACCGAGGGGTGTTCTCGTTGGTCAGCTTAGACTAACTACCTATAAGACCTATATGGGTAAGTGGTTCTACTGGCTTTCGTTATCAGTTGGCTCTGCCTGAGACTTCCCCCAATTTGTTGCAAACTACACAGTTGCATTGACCCATGCAACATTTTACACCACCTCACAAATCAAACTTCTGGATTGGCTAGGACTGGTCCTCCCAATCCTTGTAGCCTTTCTGGTCAGAGAGCTCATTGTACCTTTTTAAGGTGATGGGAGGGGACATGGAGGGCAGTGTGTTCCCTATTGCTGCTATTGGTCAGATCTGCTAGCCCGGAAGAGTGCCTGCAGGTTACAGTTTTTGGTGGGCAACATTTGTATCATTCCTCTTTGTCTCGCTGGGAACTGCTTCTCTTCCCACCATGAGTAAATGGGCATTGTCCTGTCCTGCTGGGTCAAACACATGCCTTCTGTCTCCGTTTATGAGGGTTTTATTTAGGTAATATGACCCGTGGAGGGGGGGCTTTACTGGTCGGGTAATGCCCCAGGGGCCAAAGTTAGAAGCTGGATCGTTGGAGTGATACATTGGAGTAGTTGGTGACAGGCCAAACAGCAGGTTACACCTTTCATTCTTCATCCTGCAAGTCAACATTCGCTTAGGGGTCATAAGGACCATGCACCCAGAGTCTGGAACCATACCCAGACACATCAGGAAGGCCCCTACATCCCACGCTTAAGGAAGGAAGTGAAGAGCTTACCATTGCCATGCACCTAGAGTCTGGAACCATACCCACACATGTCTGGATGGCCCCCTCCCTCATGCACTTTAAGAAGGAAGTGAAGAGCCCACCATTGCCATGCACCCAGAGTCTGGAACCACACCCAGACATGTCTGGATGGCCCCCTCCCTCATGCACTTTAAGAAGGAAGTGAAGAGCAAACCATTGCCATGCACCCAGAGTCTTGAACCACACCCAGACATGTCTGGATGGCCCCCTCCCTCATGCACTTTAAGAAGGAAGTGAAGACCCTACCATTGCCATGCACCCAGAGTCTGGAACCATACCCAGACACGTCTGGATGGCCCCCTCCCTCATGCACTTTAAGAAGGAAGTGAAGAGCCTACCATTGCCATGCACCCAGAGTCTGGAACCACACCCAGACACATCAGGAAGGCCCCTACATCCCACCCTTAAGGAAGGAAGTGAAGAGCTTACCATTGCCATGCACCTAGAGTCTGGAACCACACCCAGACATGTCTGGATGGCCCCCTCCCTCATGCACTTGGACGGAAGCTAAGAGCCTACTATTACCATGCAGCCGGTGCCTGGAACCACACCCCGACACATCATGACGGCCACCTCCTTGACGCGCTGAATGGATAGAGTGACTATTGCATTGCACCCAGAGTCTGGAACCACGTGCAGACACATCAGGACGTCCTCCTCCCCCATGCACTTAAAGAAGGGATCGAAGACACTACTTTTGCCAGTGACCCAGAGTCTGGAACCATACCCTGGCACAGCTTGGCGGCCCCCTCCCTCATGCACTTCAGGAAGGGAGTGAAAGCCCTACTCTTCAAGGGTCATCTCACCAGCTGGTGATCCGTTACCCCAGCTGCCCCCTGACCCAATGTCCCTACTTTCTATTGGACAGGTCCTTGTACATCGCGCTGCTGCTTCCCAGATCGTTTGCCTTATAGAAAGCCCATCACATGCGTGCATACATGTAGCCTCCGCTTATTTTCTATTGTTCTGCCCAATGCATGTGTGTTGAATCAGCCAGGTATTCATTGGACACAGTCTTAACATATATGAAACCTCCTCCTGGCAGCACGAGACATGGCACAGGAGCCCTGTACAATTCTTCTTTTACTTTCCACCGCATTCCAGCATTGGAATGTTGCCAGTTCCATTGCAGACGATGCAGAGGTAGTGGGCAATAGTACCTAGATTACTCACCGGTAATCCTGTTGCACTGACTCCTTCTCTTCCTCGTCCCAGTCCTCACTAAATGTGGACGTGTACTTCATTGGGTGAGGACTGGGACGAGGAAGGGAGGCAGAGAGGTAATGGCTGGCCTTAGTCCTTTGTACCAGCATTCCAAATATTCTCCTTTGTCACTCCTACTTATACACAAAACCTTCTACCTTAATTGGGTGGAATGTTCGAATAGTAATTATGCCCCACTCCTGGGGTCAGTAATAGGTGGCAAGGTCCCTTGGCATTCGTAAACTTCTTTGGAGCCTTTAACTTGGGCCACAGACCGTTAGCGACTGGTACTGCCCTGGCAATGTGACATCGTCTTACATTACATGGGGCTGCCTGTAGATTTTTACAATCTTCTTAGCTGTGAAAGAGCAGAAATATCGGCACATGCGCAAGCGAGGGATGGCAAAAGGGACTCCTATTTTGAAATTAGGTCCGCCTGCCTTTTATTTGAGAATGTCTTTATCCATTATTATAAGAATAAGGGCCGTTTTATGAATTGCGTTAATCAAAGTATTGTATGGCTTGTGTAACGACTATTGTTCTTCGAGTAAAGGCCGGGGGAGTTATAGTGCAATTGAGAACACGCACAGTATTGAAAAATGAACACCGTAAAAAATTAAAGGGAGGCGGGTTATATTTATAAGGGCAGTAAAGACTAGCAGTTTATTAAATATATCACAAGCTTAACTTAAAAGCACGTGGTCTTCTGGAAAAGGAACAGAGCAGGTGTTAACACTGTGCAGGGAGAGGGGGACAGAGAGAGGGGGTGGGAGAGAGAAAGGGTGGGGAGAGAGAGGGGAGGGGAACAAGAGGGAACGGTGAGAGACAAATGAGTGAGAGGGCGAGAAGGGAAAGGAGAGACACATGACGGAAAGATGGGGAGAAACGACAGAGGGAGACGGGAGGGAAACCAAAGCGAGGGTGGTGTTGGCCTTTCTAGGGCTGGAGTTGGATTTGGGGGCCATGACCTCACGCTTGCCGCACAACAAGGTGAGCAGGCTTGTAGGGTTGCTTGAGATGGCGATAGTGGCTAGCAAAAGGACACTGGTGGACATGCAGAGATTAGTGGGGCATCTTAATTTTACACGTAAGGTAGTGGCTCCGGGTCGCACTTTTTATAGAAACATGGCACGGTCTATGGTGGGGGCTAAATACCCACATTGCAGGGTCAAGTTGTCAGGAGCGGTCAAGGAGGATTTCAAGATTTGGCTAAGATTTCTGGAAGAATTTAATGGGGTGTCCATGTGACTGCAAGGGGACCCACTTTAGTGGGAATTTCTAGTTTTTTCAGATGCAGCAGGTTCAGGAGGTTTCGGAGTGTTTTGGGGGGGGGGTAAGTGGTGTGCCAAAATGTGGCCTGAACTTTGGCAGAAGGGAGGAAGGAGCATAGCCTTTTTGGAATTTTTACCGTTGTTGGTGGCACTGGATTTGTGGGGTGGAGAGTTGCGGGATAAGAAGGTACCTTTTAACATTGAAAATGAGGCAGTGGTCAATGTTGTGAATAGGCAGTCGGTGAAGGACCAGAGGGTAGCCAGGTTAATGAGAGAATGTGCACTGCGATGTATGAGGTTGAATGTGGTGTTTATCTCAAGTTCAGTGGCAGAGATTCCATTGAATGGCACCAAAAGCAGACATGAGCGGGCATCGGATCCCGGAGGAGCTGTGGCTGCTAAGAAACTGAGAGCGCTGTGCTTAATAGAGGGTTTGCTAGCCCCGGCGTCCAGGACTGCATACAAGAGGGCATGGTTTGCCTTTATAAATGGGGGCCGCGCAGTTGGAAGGGCATGGAGGACCCAGAGGAAAGGAGAAGGGATGACGTGCTTGATTTTATACTGGGGTGTATGGACAAGGGTTGGTCCAAGTCAAGGATAGCGGGGAAATTAGCGGGCATTGATTTTTATGGGAAATGGTTTAGCGGCGGGGAAATGTCACGTAGGATGCTGGAAGGATGGGCAAGGGAAAAAAGGAGGGATAATGATGGCAGGAGACCAGTTTTGGCAGCTTTGTTATTGAGGTTGTTCAAGATTTGGGGGGTTTTGTGCTGGTCATCATGGGATTGGGACATGTTTTCGACCTGTTTTATTTGGTTGTTCTTTGGGGCATTTAGGATGTCCAAATTGCGGGGGGTAGAGGGGAAGGATGTTTACGATGTGAAGATGTACCTTTATCAGAAAAAAGTGTAGATATAACAATTGGCAGATCAAGGGCGGATCAGAGAGGAAAGGGCTGTTGGGTGTTTCTGGATAAATGTAGTAAAGAGTTGTGTCCAGTTAGGGCTGGTGTAGTGTGGCAGGAAACATGTAATGGAAGCGAGGGTTTGGTTTTGCAGCATGAAAATGGGTCGGGGTGACAGCAGCTCAAGTTCTGGGGGTCATGAAGAGGGCTCTATTGGCGTTGTGCGAGAGAGCGGAAGAGTTTGGAATTCATTCTTTTAGGATGGAGGCGGCTTTGGAAGGAAGTAGGGTGGGACTATCTGAGGAGAAGGTCAAGAGCTTGTGGCGATGGAAATCAGGAAAATACAAGGGGTACATCAGAGAGCTGGGGAATGGGGCCAGTTAGGAGAAGACAGAGTTTGGGGGTGTGGGGGGTAAGGTAGTTGTTGGAGAAAAAAACTCATGAAATGTTTCTTTTGCCGATGTGGCACTGAGGAGTGGTGAGTTGCCGCAGATCTGTATATGTGGACACTCCATGGTGAAATGGGCAGGGAAAGAGGCGGCAAAAAGACATTTTTGACCCAATTGGGTTGTAGTTATAACACTGCCTTAGTGAGATGATCGGGCTAGGGGGGCTTAGGTGGGACCAACTGCTGCCTATGCTAGCGGGCTTGAGGGAGCGCCATGGGGTGCCTGCAGCAATAATTCTCCATGCAGGAGAGAACAACCTAGTTAGGGATACAGGGGTGTCTCAGAAAAGAAAGATGAAAAGTGACCTAAGTTGGTTAAGGGAGTTGGTTAAGGGAGATATGGCCCAAGGTGGGGCTGGTCTGGACCAAGCTATTGCCACGAAGGAGACGGAGGGAGGCGGTGAACGAAGGTGCAGTAGAAAGGACAAGTAAAAAGATTAACAGGGAGATGGTAAAGTTTTGCAGATCTTGTGGAGTGCAAACGCTGACGCACCAGGAAATAATTTAGGAGGATTTTTCAGTGTTTTGAGAAAATGGGGTGCATTTGTCATTAATGGGGACAATGCATTACCTGGGGGATGCGAGGTTGGTGGTGGAGGATATCGTGAAGAGTTGGAGGCTGGGGAGGAATTGGGTTAGGTGGGAGTGGAGCAGAAAGAACACCTCATGGGAGGGTTTTTCTGGTGCTGGGACATGTCCCTTTGGAGGAGGGTTGGGGAAGTGCAATGGGGTACTAGCGCAGTAAAGGAGGGGGGTAGTGCTGTTTGCACGAACGGGCTACCCCGGGGGTACAATGAGGGGGAAGAGGTTTTGAAGAAGGAGGGGCATGGCCTCGGGGAGAAGATGGGAGAAAGCGGGATGAAGGTTGAGAGGAATTTAAGAGGAGGGAGCAAGGGACAGGAAGGGAGGATTTTCATTGTTTAATTATTTATTTGTTGGGGAATAGAAAGTGTTTATTTATTCATTTGTTTGGCAATAGTTAAAATGGATATGTTAGTCTGTAAGGCCAGGGAGCCATGTTAGCGGTTTTTGTGAGCTGTGGCCTGTCACATTAAAGCAACCTTTTCCACTTAATACTGAGTCTGGGTAATTTTATGCAGTAAGCCCGTAAGGGAAAGGAGAGACACAAGCCGTGGAAGGAAAGAGAAATGGCAGACAGAAAGATGAGAGAAACGACAGAGAGGAGGAGCGCGGACAGAGAGAGAGGAATGGGGTAACGAGAAAGAGACAGAGCAAGGAATGGGGCAGGAGCGAGAAATGACAGAGAGAGAGAGACAGGGCGAGGAATGGGACAGGAGCGAGAGACGACAGCTAGAGAGAGGGGAAGAAGAGATGATGGTGAGAGAGGAACGAGTGAGCGGGCGAGAAGTGAAAGGAGAGACAAATGTCGGAAGGAGGGGGGAAATGACAGAGGTAGACGGGAGGAAACTGAAGAGAGGGAGCGGGAGAGCGATACGAGGGAGAGGGTGAAGAAGTGGAAGAAAGAGAAATGACAGACGGAAAGATGAGGGAAACGACAGAGTAGAGGATCGTGGACAGAGAGAGGGATGGGAAAACGAGAAAGAGACAGGTCGAGGAATGGGTCAGTCAGGGCTGGCCTTTGGGGTCCCAGTGCCCTGGGCGAATTGGCACCCCCCCCCCATCCAACACTCGCCCCTGATCCCGGGGCCAGGAAGAGCCACTTCTTTTTTGTTTTTTTTGTTTTTATTTTAACCCTCCTCGCTCTGGCGAAGAGGTAATTATTTGAATAGGGCCCATCAGCACCCTGTGATGAGCTCTGCCACCCGGGGGGTCATTTAATAATAATGAGGCGCCCGACATTCCTTCTGACACTATGCCAGCTCAGGGGAGCCTTGAAGGACTGCCAGAGCGGACGTGGTGGGGGGGGTAATGGCGCCTTTTGTTGTTGAAGACGCCGCGGCGGAGGGGTGCATTTGGTGACAATGGGGTGCTGAACACCTGATTGTCATTGAATATGCCCGCCTGCCGGGCCTTCTCCCTCTACGCCAGCTCGAGAGAGCCCTTGAAAGACTTCCCCAAGCTGCCATGGGGAGGGGGCAATGGCGCCCTGGGGGGGCGTGGCGTCCCAGGCGGTCGCCCGGCTCGCCCCCCCCTAAGGCCGGGCCTGGGGTCAGTAGCAAGAAACAGGAGAGAGGGGAGAGACAGCGATGGGGAAACGGGAAAGAATGAGAGAAAGAGAGAGAGAGAGAGAGAGAGAAAGTGAAAGAGTGGGGAGAAAAATCAGCGAAGCGAGAGATCGAGTTTGAGAGAGAGGAAAGAAAGGGCAGAGAGTGAGCGAGAGAGGTTTGGGCCGAAGCGAGGGAAAGGCCTGTAGGAACAATTCCAAATTAACCGTTGGAAGCAAACGGCGAGGGTTGCAAATATAATTAATGTTGCTTATGCGGCATAATTTGCCTTAAAGAAGTCCCTTCACGGTATTTGCACTAGAATCACAGCGCAGATGACAGGGGGGAGGGGGGGGGGGCAGGGCGTATCATGCGGGTTTTTATGAATAGTGTTTGACAGCTGGACGTCGAGGGCTGGCCCATTCTTTTGAAAGCGCGTTACGGGATTGTGGAATAATTCAGAATTGTCAAAAATTGAATTTACAGGATGGGTTTTACTTGAACAGAAGCCCCGTGATGAAATTAAATATGCATATATTTATTTTCAATTAATGTTGCTACTCCTTGTTTGCCAGAACATGCATATGAATAATGAAGGCGCGTTGTATTGCATACGCGACCGTTTTTATGGCGCGCCACCTTTTATGAACATATAAGGCGAGCTTAAGGTTTCAATTGGGGGGCGTGTGAGGTGACCCCTAACCCCACTGCGCCCACAGTACCCTTGTACCAGCTGCGGTGCTGACCCGGGACTCAAGGGGGCAGCTCCCAGGGCGAGGCGTGACTGCCCTGCTGTACACAAGGAGAGCGGCGGCTCCTGGCCACCAGACCCTATAAACCCACAGACTCAGTCATGAATGCACTAATTTGCCGCATCTCTCTCCTGTGCACGGTCTGGCTAATGCACGATGCCCGACATCCAAGCGCCCTCCGGCGCGCCTTGGTAGCGCGACCGAACACACGGATACAGTCTTATCTTGAGCCACGTATTAGACAATGCGTGCACTGCAAGTTCTATGCTCTAGACTGAGAACAGTGTGTTTCGCCCCGAAGGGACGACGAGACTTCAGTATATTCCAGGCGACACACAAACTGCAAGAAGTGCAAAACATTGTACAGACATCAGGTCCGTGTCGCTGAGCATCTTGCAGGGCAAGTGAAGTAGCGAAGAAGGTGTGTGCAGGGACCTCATGCTGCACCCTGGAAGCTGTCACTCTTCATGAGGCTGGAGGTGGCCGTCTGGGTGTCTCTGGTGACACTGGTGTCTCATCGGGGACCTCATGCTGCACCCTGGAAGCGGCACTCTTCATGAGGCTGGAGGTGCACCTCTGGGTGTCTCTGATGTCACTGGTGTCTCATCAGGGCCTCATGCTGCACGCTGGAAGCTGTGACTCTACATGAGGCTGGATGTCGCCCGCTGGGTGTCTTTGGTGGCACTGGTGTCTCATTGGGGACCTCATGCTGCCCATGGAAGCTGTCACTATGCACGAGGATGGATGTGCCCCTCTGGGTGTCTCCGGTGACACTGGCGTCTTATTGGGGACCTTATGCTGCACCATGGAAGCTGTCATTCTTCATGAGGCTGGATGTCGCCCTCTGGGTGTCTCTGGTGGCACTGATGTCTCATTGGGGACCTCATGCTACAAACTGGAAGCGGTCACTCTACATGAGGCTGGGTGTGCCCCTCTGGGTGTCTCTGATGGAACCAGAGTCTCATTGGGGACCTCATACAGCACCCTGGAAGCGGTCTCTCTTCATGAGGCTGGATGTGCACCTCTGGGTGTCTCTGATGGCACCGGAGTCTCATTGGGGACCTCATACAGCACCCTGGAAGCGGTCTCTCTTCATGAGGCTGGATGTGCACCTCTGGGTGTCTCTGGTGGCACTGGTGTCTCATTGCGGACCTCATGCTGCACACTAAAAGATGTCACTCTTCAAGAGGCTGGGTGTGCCCCTCTGGGTGTCTCTGGTGTCATCAGTGTCTCATCGGGGACCTCATGCTGCACACTGCAAGCTGTCACTCTACATGAGGCAGGATGTGCCCCTCTGGGTGTCTCTGGTGACACTGGTGTCTCCTCGGGGACCTTATGCTGCACACTGGAAGCGGTCACTATTCATGAGGCTGGATGTGCCCCTCAGGGTGTCTCTGGTGGCACTGGTGTCTCATCGGGGACCTCATGCTGCACACTGGAAGTGGTCTCTCTTCATGAGGCTGGATGTGCCCCTCTGGGTGTCTCTGGTGGCACCGGTGTCTCATCGGGGACCTCATGCTGCACACTGGAAGTGGTCACTCTTCACGAGGCTGGATGTGCCCTTCTGGGTGTCTCTGATGGCACCGGAGTCTCATTGGGGACCTCATACAGCACCCTGGAAGCGGTCTCTCTTCATGAGGCTGGATGTGCCCCTCTGGGTGTCTCTGGTGGCACCGGTGTCTCATTGCGGACCTCATGCTGCACACTGGAAGTGGTCACTCTTCATGAGGCTGGATGTGCCCCTCTGGGTGTCTCTGATGGCACTGGTGTCTCATCGGGGACCTCATGCTGCACACTGGAAGCGGTCACTCTTCACGAGGCTGGATGTGCCCCTCTGGGTGTCTCTGATGACACCGGAGTCTCATTGGGGACCTCATACAGCACCCTGGAAGCTGTCACTCTTCGTGAGGCTGGAGGTGGCCCTTTGGGTGTCTCTGGTGGCACCGATGTCTCATTGGGGAACTCATGATGCACACTGGAAGCTGTCACTCTTCATGCGTCTGGATGTGCACCTCTGAGAGTCTCTGGTGATACTGGCGTCTCATTGGGGACCTCCTGCTGTACACTAGAAGCTGTCACTCTTCGTGAGGCTGGAGGTGGCCCTCTGGGTGTCTCTGGTGGCACCAGTGTCTCATCGGGGACCTCATGCCACACACTGGAAGCTGTCACTCTTCATGAGGCTGGAGGTGGCCCCCTGGGTGTCTCTGCTGTCATCGGTGCCTCATTGGGGACCTCATGCTGCACACTGGAAGCTGTTACTCTTCATGAGGATGGATGTGCCCCCCTGGGTGTCTCTGGTGACACTGGTGTCTCTTTGGGGACCTCATGCTGCACACTGGAAGCTGTCACTCTTCATGAGGCTGGATGTCCACAGCTGGGTGTCTCTGGTGGAACCAGTGTCTCATCAGGGACCTCATCCTGTACCATGGAAGCTGTCACTATTCATGAGGCTGGATGTGCCCCTCTGGGTGTCTCTGGTGTCATCAGTGTCTCATTGGGGACCTCATGCTGTAACTGAAAGCTGTCACTCTTCATGAGGCTGGATGTGCCCCTCTGGGTGTCTCTGGTGGGACCGGTGTCTCATCAGGGACCTCATGCTGCACCATGGAAGCTGTCACTCCTCATGAGGCTGGATGTGCCCCTCTGGGTGTCTCTGATGGCACCAGAGTCTCGTTGGGGAACTCATGCAGCACCCTGGAAGCGGTCACTCTTCATAAGGCTGGATGTGCCCCTCTGGGTGTCTCTGGTGGCACCGGTGTCTCATCGGGGACCCCATGCTACACCCTGGAATCTGTCACTCTTCATGAGGCTGGATGTGCCCCTCTGGGTGTCTCTGGTGGCACGATGTCTCATTGGGGAACTCATGCTACACACTGGAAGCTGTCACTCTTCATGAGGCTGGATGTACACAGCTGGGTGTCTCTGGTGGCACTGATGTCTCATTGGGGACCTCATGCTGCACACTGGAATCTGTTACTCTTCATGAGGCTGGATGTGCACCTCTCGGTGTCTCTGGTGGCACTGGTGTCTCATTGGGAACATCATGCCACACACTGGAAGCTGTCACTCTTCAAGAGGCTGGGTGTGCACCTCTGAGTTTCTCTGGTGACACTGATGTCTCATTGGGGACCTCATGCTGCACACTGGCAGATGTCACTATGCACGAGAATGGATGTGCCAATCTGGGTGTCTCTGGTGGAACCAGAGTAGCATTGGGGACCTCATACAGCACCCTGGAAGCGGTCACTCTTCATGAGGCTGGATGTGCCCCTCTGTGTGTCTCTGGTGGCACCGGTGTCTCATTTGGGAACTCATGCTGCACACTGGAAGCGGTCACTATTCATGAGGCTGGATGTGCCCCTCAGGGTGTCTCTGGTGGCACTGGTGTCTCATTGGGGACCTCATGCTGCACACTGGAAGTGGTCACTCTTCATGAGGCTGGATGTGCCCCTCTGGGTGTCTCTGATGGCACTGGTGTCTCATCGGGGACCTCATTCTGCACACTAGAAGCAGTCACTCTTCACGAGGCTGGATGTGCCCCTCTGGGTGTCTCTGATGGCACCGGAGTCTCATTGGGGACCTCATACAGCACCCTGGAAGCGGTCTCTCTTCATGAGGCTGGATGTGCCCCTCTGGGTGTCTCTGGTGGCACTGGTGTCTCATTGGGGACCTCATGATGCACACTGGAAGCTGTCACTATGCACGAGGATGGGTGTGCCCCTCTGGGTGTCTCCGGTGACACTGGCGTCTTATTGGCGACCTTATGCTGCACCATGGAAGCTGTCATTCTTCATGAGGCTGGATGTCGCCCTTTGGGTGTCTCTGGTGGCACTGATGTCTCATTGGGGACCTCATGCTACAAACTGGAAGCGGTCACTCTACATGAGGCTGGGTGTGCCCCTCTGGGTGTCTCTGATGGAACCAGAGTCTCATTGGGGACCTCATACAGCACCCTGGAAGCGGTCTCTCTTCATGAGGCTGGATGTGCACCTCTGGGTGTCTCTGATGGCACCGGAGTCTCATTGGGGACCTCATACAGCACCCTGGAAGCGGTCTCTCTTCATGAGGCTGGATGTGCACCTCTGGGTGTCTCTGATGGCACCGGAGTCTCATTGGAGACCTCATACAGCACCCTGGAAGCGGTCTCTCTTCATGAGGCTGGATGTGCCCCTCTGGGTGTCTCTGGTGGCACTGGTGTCTCATTGGGGACCTCATGATGCACACTGGAAGCTGTCACTATGCACGAGGATGGGTGTGCCCCTCTGGGTGTCTCCGGTGACACTGGCGTCTTATTGGCGACCTTATGCTGCACCATGGAAGCTGTCATTCTTCATGAGGCTGGATGTCGCCCTTTGGGTGTCTCTGGTGGCACTGATGTCTCATTGGGGACCTCATGCTACAAACTGGAAGCGGTCACTCTACATGAGGCTGGGTGTGCCCCTCTGGGTGTCTCTGATGGAACCAGAGTCTCATTGGGGACCTCATACAGCACCCTGGAAGCGGTCTCTCTTCATGAGGCTGGATGTGCACCTCTGGGTGTCTCTGATGGCACCGGAGTCTCATTGGGGACCTCATACAGCACCCTGGAAGCGGTCTCTCTTCATGAGGCTGGATGTGCACCTCTGGGTGTCTCTGGTGGCACTGGTGTCTCATTGCGGACCTCATGCTGCACACTAAAAGATGTCACTCTTCAAGAGGCTGGGTGTGCCCCTCTGGGTGTCTCTGGTGTCATCAGTGTCTCATCGGGGACCTCATGCTGCACACTGCAAGCTGTCACTCTACATGAGGCAGGATGTGCCCCTCTGGGTGTCTCTGGTGACACTGGTGTCTCCTCGGGGACCTTATGCTGCACACTGGAAGCGGTCACTATTCATGAGGCTGGATGTGCCCCTCAGGGTGTCTCTGGTGGCACTGGTGTCTCATTGGGGACCTCATGCTGCACACTGGAAGTGGTCTCTCTTCATGAGGCTGGATGTGCCCCTCTGGGTGTCTCTGGTGGCACCGGTGTCTCATCGGGGACCTCATGCTGCACACTGGAAGTGGTGACTCTTCACGAGGCTGGATGTGCCCTTCTGGGTGTCTCTGATGGCACCGGAGTCTCATTGGGGACCTCATACAGCACCCTGGAAGCGGTCTCTCTTCATGAGGCTGGATGTGCCCCTCTGGGTGTCTCTGGTGGCACCGGTGTCTCATTGCGGACCTCATGCTGCACACTGGAAGTGGTCACTCTTCATGCGTCTGGATGTGCACCTCTGAGAGTCTCTGGTGATACTGGCGTCTCATTGGGGACCTCCTGCTGTACACTAGAAGCTGTCACTCTTCGTGAGGCTGGAGGTGGCCCTCTGGGTGTCTCTGGTGGCACCAGTGTCTCATCGGGGACCTCATGCCACACACTGGAAGCTGTCACTCTTCATGAGGCTGGAGGTGGCCCCCTGGGTGTCTCTGGTGTCATCGGTGCCTCATTGGGGACCTCATGCTGCACACTGGAAGCTGTTACTCTTCATGAGGATGGATGTGCCCCCCTGGGTGTCTCTGGTGACACTGGTGTCTCTTTGGGGACCTCATGCTGCACACTGGAAGCTGTCACTCTTCATGAGGCTGGATGTCCACAGCTGGGTGTCTCTGGTGGAACCAGTGTCTCATCAGGGACCTCATCCTGTACCATGGAAGCTGTCACTATTCATGAGGCTGGATGTGCCCCGCTGGGTGTCTCTGGTGTCATCAGTGTCTCATTGGGGACCTCATGCTGTAACTGAAAGCTGTCACTCTTCATGAGGCTGGATGTGCCCCTCTGGGTGTCTCTGGTGGGACCGGTGTCTCATCAGGGAACTCATGCTGCACCATGGAAGCTGTCACTCCTCATGAGGCTGGATGTGCCCCTCTGGGTGTCTCTGATGGCACCAGAGTCTCGTTGGGGAACTCATGAAGCACCCTGGAAGCGGTCACTCTTCATAAGGCTGGATGTGCCCCTCTGGGTGTCTCTGGTGGCACCGGTGTCTCATCGGGGACCCCATGCTACACCCTGGAATCTGTCACTCTTCATGAGGCTGGATGTGCCCCTCTGGGTGTCTCTGGTGGCACGATGTCTCATTGGGGAACTCATGCTACACACTGGAAGCTGTCACTCTTCATGAGGCTGGATGTACACAGCTGGGTGTCTCTGGTGGCACTGATGTCTCATTGGGGACCTCATGCTGCACACTGGAATCTGTTACTCTTCATGAGGCTGGATGTGCACCTCTCGGTGTCTCTGGTGGCACTGGTGTCTCATTGGAAACATCATGCCACACACGGGAAGCTGTCACTCTTCAAGAGGCTGGGTGTGCACCTCTGAGTTTCTCTGGTGACACTGATGTCTCATTGGGGACCTCATGCTGCACACTGGCAGATGTCACTATGCACGAGAATGGATGTGCCAATCTGGGTGTCTCTGGTGGAACCAGAGTAGCATTGGGGACCTCATACAGCACCCTGGAAGCAGTCACTCTTCATGAGGCTGGATGTGCCCCTCTGTGTGTCTCTGGTGGCACCGGTGTCTCATTTGGGAACTCATGCTGCACACTGGAAGCAGTCACTATTCATGAGGCTGGATGTGCCCCTCAGGATGTCTCTGGTGGCACTGGTGTCTCATTGGGGACCTCATGCTGCACACTGGAAGTGGTCACTCTTCATGAGGCTGGATGTGCCCCTCTGGGTGTCTCTGATGGCACTGGTGTCTCATCGGGGACCTCTTTCTGCACACTAGAAGCGGTCACTCTTCACGAGGCTGGATGTGCCCCTCTGGGTGTCTCTGATGGCACCGGAGTCTCATTGGGGACCTCATACAGCACCCTGGAAGCGGTCTCTCATCATGAGGCTGGATGTGCCCCTCTGGGTGTCTCTGGTGGCACCGGTGTCTCATTGCGGACCTCATGCTGCACACTGGAAGTGGTCACTCTTCATGAGGCTGGATGTGCCCCTCTGGGTGTCTCTGATGGCACTGGTGTCTCATCGGGGACCTCATGCTGCACACTGGAAGCTGTCACTCTTCATGCGTCTGGATGTGCACCTCTGAGAGTCTCTGGTGATACTGGTGTCTCATTGGGGACCTCATGCCACACACTGGAAGCTGTCACTCTTCATGAGGCTGGATGTGCCCCTCTGGGTGTCTCTGGTGGCACTGGTGTCTTATTGGGGTCCTCATGCCACACACTAAATGCTGTCACTCTTCATGAGGCTGGGTGTGCCCCTCTGGGTGTCTCTGGTGGCCCCAGTGTCTCATCAGGGACCTCATGCTGCACACTGGAAGCTGTCACTCTTCGTGAGGCTGGAGGTGGCCCTCTGGGTGTCTCTGGTGGCACCGATGTCTCATTGGGGAACTCATGATGCACACTGGAAGCTGTCACTCTTCATGCGTCTGGATGTGCACCTCTGAGAGTCTCTGGTGATACTGGTGTCTCATTGGGGACCTCCTGCTGTACACTAGAAGCTGTCACTCTTCGTGAGGCTGGAGGTGGCCCTCTGGGTTTCTCTGGTGGCACCAGTGTCTCATCGGGGACCTCATGCTGCACACTGGAAGCTGTTACTCTTCATGAGGATGGATGTGCCCCCCTGGGTGTCTCTGGTGACACTGGTGTCTCTTTGGGGACCTCATGCTGCACACTGGAAGCTGTCACTTTTCATGAGGCTGGATGTCCACAGCTGGGTGTCTCTGGTGGAACCAGTGTCTCATCGGGGACCTCATGCCACACACTGGAAGCTGTCACTCTTCATGAGGCTGGAGGTGGCCCCCTGGGTGTCTCTGGTGTCATCGGTGCCTCATTGGGGACCTCATGCTGCACACTGGAAGCTGTTACTCTTCATGAGGATGGATGTGCCCCCCTGGGTGTCTCTGGTGACACTGGTGTCTCTTTGGGGACCTCATACAGCACCCTGGAAGCGGTCTCTCTTCATGAGGCTGGATGTGCCCCTCTGGGTGTCTCTGGTGGCACTGGTGTCTCATTGCGGACCTCATGCTGCACACTGGAAGTGGTCACTCTTCATGCGTCTGGATGTGCACCTCTGAGAGTCTCTGGTGATACTGGCGTCTCATTGGGGACCTCCTGCTGTACACTAGAAGCTGTCACTCTTCGTGAGGCTGGAGGTGGCCCTCTGGGTGTCTCTGGTGGCACCAGTGTCTCATCGGGGACCTCATGCCACACACTGGAAGCTGTCACTCTTCATGAGGCTGGAGGTGGCCCCCTGGGTGTCTCTGGTGTCATCGGTGCCTCATTGGGGACCTCATGCTGCACACTGGAAGCTGTTACTCTTCATGAGGATGGATGTGCCCCCCTGGGTGTCTCTGGTGACACTGGTGTCTCTTTGGGGACCTCATGCTGCACACTGGAAGCTGTCACTCTTCATGAGGCTGGATGTCCACAGCTGGGTGTCTCTGGTGGAACCAGTGTCTCATCAGGGACCTCATCCTGTACCATGGAAGCTGTCACTATTCATGAGGCTGGATGTGCCCCGCTGGGTGTCTCTGGTGTCATCAGTGTCTCATTGGGGACCTCATGCTGTAACTGAAAGCTGTCACTCTTCATGAGGCTGGATGTGCCCCTCTGGGTGTCTCTGGTGGGACCGGTGTCTCATCAGGGACCTCATGCTGCACCATGGAAGCTGTCACTCCTCATGAGGCTGGATGTGCCCCTCTGGGTGTCTCTGATGGCACCAGAGTCTCGTTGGGGAACTCATGAAGCACCCTGGAAGCGGTCACTCTTCATAAGGCTGGATGTGCCCCTCTGGGTGTCTCTGGTGGCACCGGTGTCTCATCGGGGACCCCATGCTACACCCTGGAATCTGTCACTCTTCATGAGGCTGGATGTGCCCCTCTGGGTGTCTCTGGTGGCACGATGTCTCATTGGGGAACTCATGCTACACACTGGAAGCTGTCACTCTTCATGAGGCTGGATGTACACAGCTGGGTGTCTCTGGTGGCACTGATGTCTCATTGGGGACCTCATGCTGCACACTGGAATCTGTTACTCTTCATGAGGCTGGATGTGCACCTCTCGGTGTCTCTGGTGGCACTGGTGTCTCATTGGAAACATCATGCCACACACTGGAAGCTGTCACTCTTCAAGAGGCTGGGTGTGCACCTCTGAGTTTCTCTGGTGACACTGATGTCTCATTGGGGACCTCATGCTGCACACTGGCAGATGTCACTATGCACGAGAATGGATGTGCCAATCTGGGTGTCTCTGGTGGAACCAGAGTAGCATTGGGGACCTCATACAGCACCCTGGAAGCAGTCACTCTTCATGAGGCTGGATGTGCCCCTCTGTGTGTCTCTGGTGGCACCGGTGTCTCATTTGGGAACGCATGCTGCACACTGGAAGCGGTCACTATTCATGAGGCTGGATGTGCCCCTCAGGATGTCTCTGGTGGCACTGGTGTCTCATTGGGGACCTCATGCTGCACACTGGAAGTGGTCACTCTTCATGAGGCTGGATGTGCCCCTCTGGGTGTCTCTGATGGCACTGGTGTCTCATCGGGGACCTCTTTCTGCACACTAGAAGCGGTCACTCTTCACAAGGCTGGATGTGCCCCTCTGGGTGTCTCTGATGGCACCGGAGTCTCATTGGGGACCTCATACAGCACCCTGGAAGCGGTCTCTCATCATGAGGCTGGATGTGCCCCTCTGGGTGTCTCTGGTGGCACCGGTGTCTCATTGCGGACCTCATGCTGCACACTGGAAGTGGTCACTCTTCATGAGGCTGGATGTGCCCCTCTGGGTGTCTCTGATGGCACTGGTGTCTCATCGGGGACCTCATGCTGCACACTGGAAGCTGTCACTCTTCATGCGTCTGGATGTGCACCTCTGAGAGTCTCTGGTGATACTGGTGTCTCATTGGGGACCTCATGCCACACACTGGAAGCTGTCACTCTTCATGAGGCTGGATGTGCCCCTCTGGGTGTCTCTGGTGGCACTGGTGTCTTATTGGGGTCCTCATGCCACACACTAAATGCTGTCACTCTTCATGAGGCTGGGTGTGCCCCTCTGGGTGTCTCTGGTGGCCCCAGTGTCTCATCAGGGACCTCATGCTGCACACTGGAAGCTGTCACTCTTCGTGAGGCTGGAGGTGGCCCTCTGGGTGTCTCTGGTGGCACCGATGTCTCATTGGGGAACTCATGATGCACACTGGAAGCTGTCACTCTTCATGCGTCTGGATGTGCACCTCTGAGAGTCTCTGGTGATACTGGTGTCTCATTGGGGACCTCCTGCTGTACACTAGAAGCTGTCACTCTTCGTGAGGCTGGAGGTGGCCCTCTGGGTTTCTCTGGTGGCACCAGTGTCTCATCGGGGACCTCATGCTGCACACTGGAAGCTGTTACTCTTCATGAGGATGGATGTGCCCCCCTGGGTGTCTCTGGTGACACTGGTGTCTCTTTGGGGACCTCATGCTGCACACTGGAAGCTGTCACTTTTCATGAGGCTGGATGTCCACAGCTGGGTGTCTCTGGTGGAACCAGTGTCTCATCGGGGACCTCATGCCACACACTGGAAGCTGTCACTCTTCATGAGGCTGGAGGTGGCCCCCTGGGTGTCTCTGGTGTCATCGGTGCCTCATTGGGGACCTCATGCTGCACACTGGAAGCTGTTACTCTTCATGAGGATGGATGTGCCCCCCTGGGTGTCTCTGGTGACACTGGTGTCTCTTTGGGGACCTCATACAGCACCCTGGAAGCGGTCTCTCTTCATGAGGCTGGATGTGCCCCTCTGGGTGTCTCTGGTGGCACCGGTGTCTCATTGCGGACCTCATGCTGCACACTGGAAGTGGTCACTCTTCATGCGTCTGGATGTGCACCTCTGAGAGTCTCTGGTGATACTGGCGTCTCATTGGGGACCTCCTGCTGTACACTAGAAGCTGTCACTCTTCGTGAGGCTGGAGGTGGCCCTCTGGGTGTCTCTGGTGGCACCAGTGTCTCATCGGGGACCTCATGCCACACACTGGAAGCTGTCACTCTTCATGAGGCTGGAGGTGGCCCCCTGGGTGTCTCTGGTGTCATCGGTGCCTCATTGGGGACCTCATGCTGCACACTGGAAGCTGTTACTCTTCATGAGGATGGATGTGCCCCCCTGGGTGTCTCTGGTGACACTGGTGTCTCTTTGGGGACCTCATGCTGCACACTGGAAGCTGTCACTCTTCATGAGGCTGGATGTCCACAGCTGGGTGTCTCTGGTGGAACCAGTGTCTCATCAGGGACCTCATCCTGTACCATGGAAGCTGTCACTATTCATGAGGCTGGATGTGCCCCGCTGGGTGTCTCTGGTGTCATCAGTGTCTCATTGGGGACCTCATGCTGTAACTGAAAGCTGTCACTCTTCATGAGGCTGGATGTGCCCCTCTGGGTGTCTCTGGTGGGACCGGTGTCTCATCAGGGACCTCATGCTGCACCATGGAAGCTGTCACTCCTCATGAGGCTGGATGTGCCCCTCTGGGTGTCTCTGATGGCACCAGAGTCTCGTTGGGGAACTCATGAAGCACCCTGGAAGCGGTCACTCTTCATAAGGCTGGATGTGCCCCTCTGGGTATCTCTGGTGGCACCGGTGTCTCATCGGGGACCCCATGCTACACCCTGGAATCTGTCACTCTTCATGAGGCTGGATGTGCCCCTCTGGGTGTCTCTGGTGGCACGATGTCTCATTGGGGAACTCATGCTACACACTGGAAGCTGTCACTCTTCATGAGGCTGGATGTACACAGCTGGGTGTCTCTGGTGGCACTGATGTCTCATTGGGGACCTCATGCTGCACACTGGAATCTGTTACTCTTCATGAGGCTGGATGTGCACCTCTCGGTGTCTCTGGTGGCACTGGTGTCTCATTGGAAACATCATGCCACACACTGGAAGCTGTCACTCTTCAAGAGGCTGGGTGTGCACCTCTGAGTTTCTCTGGTGACACTGATGTCTCATTGGGGACCTCATGCTGCACACTGGCAGATGTCACTATGCACGAGAATGGATGTGCCAATCTGGGTGTCTCTGGTGGAACCAGAGTAGCATTGGGGACCTCATACAGCACCCTGGAAGCAGTCACTCTTCATGAGGCTGGATGTGCCCCTCTGTGTGTCTCTGGTGGCACCGGTGTCTCATTTGGGAACTCATGCTGCACACTGGAAGCGGTCACTATTCATGAGGCTGGATGTGCCCCTCAGGATGTCTCTGGTGGCACCGGTGTCTCATTGCGGACCTCATGCTGCACACTGGAAGTGGTCACTCTTCATGAGGCTGGATGTGCCCCTCTGGGTGTCTCTGATGGCACTGGTGTCTCATCGGGGACCTCATGCTGCACACTGGAAGCTGTCACTCTTCATGCGTCTGGATGTGCACCTCTGAGAGTCTCTGGTGATACTGGTGTCTCATTGGGGACCTCATGCCACACACTGGAAGCTGTCACTCTTCATGAGGCTGGATGTGCCCCTCTGGGTGTCTCTGGTGGCACTGGTGTCTTATTGGGGTCCTCATGCCACACACTAAATGCTGTCACTCTTCATGAGGTTGGGTGTGCCCCTCTGGGTGTCTCTGGTGGCCCCAGTGTCTCATCAGGGACCTCATGCTGCACACTGGAAGCTGTCACTCTTCGTGAGGCTGGAGGTGGCCCTCTGGGTGTCTCTGGTGGCACCGATGTCTCATTGGGGAACTCATGATGCACAATGGAAGCTGTCACTCTTCATGCGTCTGGATGTGCACCTCTGAGAGTCTCTGGTGATACTGGTGTCTCATTGGGGACCTCCTGCTGTACACTAGAAGCTGTCACTCTTCGTGAGGCTGGAGGTGGCCCTCTGGGTTTCTCTGGTGGCACCAGTGTCTCATCGGGGACCTCATGCCACACACTGGAAGCTGTCACTCTTCATGAGGCTGGAGGTAGCCCCCTGGGTGTCTCTGGTGTCATCGGTGCCTCATTGGGGACCTCATGCTGCACACTGGAAGCTGTTACTCTTCATGAGGATGGATGTGCCCCCCTGGGTGTCTCTGGTGACACTGGTGTCTCTTTGGGGACCTCATGCTGCACACTGGAAGCTGTCACTTTTCATGAGGCTGGATGTCCACAGCTGGGTGTCTCTGGTGGAACCAGTGTCTCATCAGGGACCTCATCCTGTACCATGGAAGCTGTCACTATTCATGAGGCTGGATGTGCCCCTCTGGGTGTCTCTGGTGTCATCAGTGTCTCATTGGGGACCTCATGCTGTAACTGAAAGCTGTCACTCTTCATGAGGCTGGATGTGCCCCTCTGGGTGTCTCTGGTGGGACCGGTGTCTCATCAGGGACCTCATGCTGCACCATGGAATCTGTCACTCCTCATGAGGCTGGATGTGCCCCTCTGGGTGTCTCTGATGGCACCAGAGTCTCATTGGGGAACTCATGCAGCACCCTGGCAGCTGTCACTCTTCGTGAGGCTGGAGGTGGCCCTCTGGGTGTCTCTGGTGGCACCAGTGTCTCATCGGGGACCTCATGCCACACACTGGAAGCTGTCACTCTTCATGAGGCTGGAGGTGGCCCCCTGGGTGTCTCTGGTGTCATCGGTGCCTCATTGGGGACCTCATGCTGCACACTAGAAGCGGTCACTCTTCACGAGGCTGGATGTGCCCCTCTGGGTGTCTCTGATGGCACCGGAGTCTCATTGGGGACCTCATACAGCACCCTGGAAGCGGTCTCTCTTCATGAGGCTGGATGTGCCCCTCTGGGTGTCTCTGGTGGCACCGGTGTCTCATTGCGAACCTCATGCTGCACACTGGAAGTGGTCACTCTTCATGAGGCTGGATGTGCCCCTCTGGGTGTCTCTGATGGCACTGGTGTCTCATCGGGGACCTCATGCTGCACACTGGAAGCGGTCACTCTTCACGAGGCTGGATGTGCCCCTCTGGGTGTCTCTGATGACACCGGAGTCTCATTGGGGACCTCATACAGCACCCTGGAAGCGGTCTCTCTTCATGAGGCTGGATGTGCCCCTCTGGGTGTCTCTGGTGGCACTGGTGTCTCATTGCGGACCTCATGCTGCACACTAAAAGCTGTCACTCTTCAAGAGGCTGGGTGTGCCCCTCTGGGTGTCTCTGGTGGCACCAGTGTCTCATCAGGGACCTCATGCTGCACACTGGAAGCTGTCACTCTTCATGCGTCTGGATGTGCACCTCTGAGAGTCTCTGGTGATACTGGTGTCTCATTGGGGACCTCATGCCACACACTGGAAGCTGTCACTCTTCATGAGGCTGGATGTGCCCCTCTGGGTGTCTCTGGTGGCACTGGTGTCTTATTGGGGTCCTCATGCCACACACTAAATGCTGTCACTCTTCATGAGGCTGGGTGTGCCCCTCTGGGTGTCTCTGGTGGCCCCAGTGTCTCATCAGGGACCTCATGCTGCACACTGGAAGCTGTCACTCTTCGTGAGGCTGGAGGTGGCCCTCTGGGTGTCTCTGGTGGCACCGATGTCTCATTGGGGAACTCATGATGCACACTGGAAGCTGTCACTCTTCATGCGTCTGGATGTGCACCTCTGAGAGTCTCTGGTGATACTGGTGTCTCATTGGGGACCTCCTGCTGTACACTAGAAGCTGTCACTCTTCGTGAGGCTGGAGGTGGCCCTCTGGGTTTCTCTGGTGGCACCAGTGTCTCATCGGGGACCTCATGCCACACACTGGAAGCTGTCACTCTTCATGAGGCTGGAGGTGGCCCCCTGGGTGTCTCTGGTGTCATCGGTGCCTCATTGGGGACCTCATGCTGCACACTGGAAGCTGTCACTCTTCATGAAGCTGGATGTCCACAGCTGGGTGTCTCTGGTGGAACCAGTGTCTCATCAGGGACCTCATCCTGTACCATGGAAGCTGTCACTATTCATGAGGCTGGATGTGCCCCTCTGGGTGTCTCTGGTGTCATCAGTGTCTCATTGGGGACCTCATGCTGTAACTGAAAGCTGTCACTCTTCATGAGGCTGGATGTGCCCCTCTGGGTGTCTCTGGTGGGACCGGTGTCTCATCAGGGACCTCATGCTGCACCATGGAATCTGTCACTCCTCATGAGGCTGGATGTGCCCCTCTGGGTGTCTCTGATGGCACCAGAGTCTCAATGGGGAACTCATGCAGCACCCTGGAAGCTGTCACTCTTCGTGAGGCTGGAGGTGGCCCTCTGGGTGTCTCTGGTGGCACCAGTGTCTCATCGGGGACCTCATGCCACACACTGGAAGCTGTCACTCTTCATGAGGCTGGAGGTGGCCCCCTGGGTGTCTCTGGTGTCATCGTCGCCTCATTGGGGACCTCATGCTGCACACTGGAAGCTGTTACTCTTCATGAGGATGGATGTGCCCCCCTGGGTGTCTCTGGTGACACTGGTGTCTCTTTGGGGACCTCATGCTGAACACTGGAAGCTGTCACTCTTCATGAGGCTGGATGTCCACAGCTGGGTGTCTCTGGTGGAACCAGTGTCTCATCAGGGACCTCATCCTGTACCATGGAAGCTGTCACTATTCATGAGGCTGGATGTGCCCCTCTGGGTGTCTCTGGTGTCATCAGTGTCTCATTGGGGACCTCATGCTGTAACTGAAAGCTGTCACTCTTCATGAGGCTGGATGTGCCCCTCTGGGTGTCTCTGGTGGGACCGGTGTCTCATCAGGGACCTCATGCTGCACCATGGAATCTGTCACTCCTCATGAGGCTGGATGTGCCCCTCTGGGTGTCTCTGATGGCACCAGAGTCTCATTGGGGAACTCATGCAGCACCCTGGAAGCTGTCACTCTTCATAAGGCTGGATGTGCCCCTCTGGGTGTCTCTGGTGGCACCAGTGTCTCATCGGGGTCCCCATGCTACACCCTGGAATCTGTCACTCTTCATGAGGCTGGATGTGCCCCTCTGGGTGTCTCTGGTGGCACGATGTCTCATTGGGGAACTCATGCTACACACTGGAAGCTGTCACTCTTCATGAGGCTGGATGTACACAGCTGGATGTCTCTGGTGGCACTGATGTCTCATTGGGGACCTCATGCTGCACACTGGAATCTGTTACTCTTCATGAGGCTGGATGTGCACCTCTCGGTGTCTCTGGTGGCACTGGTGTCTCATTGGGAACCTCATGCCACACACTGGAAGCTGTCACTCTTCAAGAGGCTGGGTGTGCACCTCTGGGTTTCTCTGGTGACACTGATGTCTCATTGGGGACCTCATGCTGCACACTGGCAGATGTCACTATGCACGAGAATGGATGTGCCAATCTGGGTGTCTCTGGTGGAACCAGAGTAGCATTTGGGACCTCATACAGCACCCTGGAAGCGGTCACTCTTCATGAGGCTGGATGTGCCCCTCTTTGTGTCTCTGGTGGTACCGGTGTCTCATTTGGGAACTCATGCTGCACACTGGAAGCTGTCACTCTTCATGAGGCTGGATGTGCCCCTCTGGCTGTCGAGAGCCCATACATGACTGAGCAAATTATGAAGAATTCTATGATGAAATTCCCAGGGTAAAAGAAAATGCCTTGGCAGGAGGAGAGATCGTCTTTATTGACGGGTCTTCAAGGATCGACCAAACTGATGGGCAAAGATACACAGGTGTTACTGTGATGATGCACACAGCAAATGGAGAATTTCGAGTGCTTCTTAGTGCACAAATACCATTTCATTATTCAGCACAGGCTGCAGAATTATTGACGTTGATACTCGCCATTGAGAATCACACAGACCAGGAAGTAACGGTATACAGTGACTCCGCCTATGTGACATCAACAATGCACGCAGGCTTAGTGTGCTGGAAAAGGAGGGGCTACCTCCGAGCAGACGGCACACCAGTTCTGCACGCAGCCTTATTGGACAGGCTGATCAATGCACTACAGCTCCCAGTGGGCATAGCGGTCATGAAATTTGCCGCCCACACGAAAGGGACAGGTTTTTTCTCGCACTGAAATCACACAGCAGACACGGAGGCCAAGCACATGGCATCCAAAAGTGAGACGATCATGGAAGTGGAAGTCATCCATATCAATGAAAGGATTCTGGTGGCACAAAATACATCTGAGAGTTATACCGATTTGGGGCAAACACAACTAATGGAACTCCAAGGAGAGGCACCACAGGAAGAGAAGAACCTGTGGAAACGTCTAAGGTGTTCTTTAAACCCCTCTGTCAGCTTGTGGTGACAAGACAACAATGGTAAACCAGTAATGCCTGTAACCTATTAAAAACCCTATTGAAAATAGCGCTGGAGCAGTTACATTACCCAGGTCATTTTACTAAAGAGAATCTAGCAACAATGCTCACGGAAGAGGGGAAGAGTATGTTGCATTTTTCATGGTGAACTGTTTAATTTGCCAACCATTTACAGCAGGGCACACATTAAAAGTAATGAGAGGAGTCATCCCCAGGCCAAATGGGACTTTTCAGCACTTGCACATCGATTACGTCGACATGATTCAAGTATGTGACGGGTACAGATACTTAATTGTTGTGGTGTGTCCATTCTCTAGACGGATTGAGGCAGGTCCATGTACACAACCAAACTCTACCTGTGCGGCCACATTTTTTGTGAGGGAAGTTTTCCCCAGATGGGGGGTCTGCGAAGTCATGAGATCAGATAATGGCCCTCATATTGTCAATACTGTATTCGAGCAGATTAACTTACTGCTTGGTATAAAGCGCAAATTCTTGTCGGCGTATCAACAAAAAGATAATAGGATCTGTGAGAAGCTCAACGGCTTGTTAAAGGAAAGGATAGCCAAGTTGAAGCTCACTCGAAAGAAGGGATGGTTGCACTGCCTTTCTCTGGCATTGTATGCTCTTCGGAACCAACCCGGCTCTGACTATCATCTTACACCACACAAGATAGCCACAGGAAGAAGAATGAGAACTCCCCTAACACCCCGAGACAAAGCTAGATGTGATGTCCAGTCAACAGGAAAGGTTTTAGGATTTGAAATGCAAAACTATCTGAACTGCATGACATCTTGCCTTAATGTAATTTCAGACCAGCTGCAGCGATGACGAAAAGGGTGCAGGCAGCACAGAACACAGAAGGAGACACTACATCAGACCAAGTTCAAGATCTACGTGTTCCACTCATCTTCCCTGGTGACACCATCTTGGTGAGAAATCATAAAAGGAAAAGGTGGGACGAGCCAAGGTCAAATCGACCTTTTACAGTAGAGGACTGCACTCCATCCGCTGTGAAACTGAAAGGCAGGAGAGCTTGGATTTTCTCGGTGATATCAAACCCTACATAGAAGAAGGCCACCTGCCTGCACCCCAACGAGAAGAATCGTTGAGCGTCGGGGAAGAACCACAGCACATGCAGACGTGATCCATGACAAGGAAGAAGGACGCATGACCAGCCAGAAAAAGACAAAGAACATTTTGCAAGTTGTGGCTTAAATTGGACATTTCCTCTAAGCAAAAAAGGGGATAAGGACATAAAAAAAGACACTTTGTGCATCCTAGTTGCAGGGTGAAGAAGAAAACCACACGTGTAAGCCACAATACAGGTCATTAACTATTGAACTGTGGACTAAGGCATGTAAAAAGACATAATAAAGGAACATGAGAAGTTTTGATCGAGGACCCATAAACTGGAATTGAAACCAATATCCTGACTCTTTCTGCACAATAATCCTGTTTGGAATCACTTATGGTGTTCCACATTAGAGACATCACAAAGGATGTGGTCACCTATTTTGACTTAGTGCTAAAGTCATACCCGTCATTGGTAGGAAGGTTAACAAGTGTCACAGACTTTTTACAAGATCCTGCAAACGAAAAGATAATAAGATAACTGCTCTCTGTCATAGCTGAATGATTTGTTTTACTCCCTGAGTACAGTGAGGAAGAACCAAATGCCCCCAACACAGGCGGAAATAGATGAGCTCATCAACACACTGTTCTTTTGCATAATCGAAGATTGTCCAACTCTCATTGGGAGAACAACAGACACACTCACATTTCTTCGAGATCCAGCAAATACAGAACATTTGAGCCATCTCTTGAATAAGATAATCATTCTGGTTGCACTCCATGCAACCGGACAGTGCAGACATTGTTAACATCAAGGAAAGAACATATAATCCTGAACCTCAACAAAGACAGGACAGATGTCCCTGTCAACAGAAGACAGCAGGTTGGCACACAACGTCCTTTTTTGACTAGTCACTGACTTTCCAGAGCTAGTGGGGAGACCAATCAATGTTGACATCCTCAATTTCATCAGAGATCCAACTAATGTTGGCCAGATGGGAATGCTCCTGTATGGAATCATACTTCAAGTGGAACTTTCTAACCATCAGAGGAGCTATCTGATGAGATTCTAAAAAGCTTTCGCCGAGGGGCAGATCAAGGAAGCAGCATCAAGAACTTCCTTTGCATTTGATATTGTATGTCCCTACTCTTCGTATCTGACCAACATACACCATGTCCTCAGGATTGAAGCAAATCAGCGGGGTGGATTGGGAGTTCACCTATTTTGAACATGCACAGTAAGGGGGACTCATTAAAGTGTTATTTGTTTTGATTATTCCTATAGTCTAGCAAAAAATCTGTATCCTGAAATAAGAGACAATCCGTCGCCCGGAAGAGGGGGGACACTTGTGGAACATCTGACACTCATAAATGCAGTATTCTAAAGACAATATTGGTTAAGGAAATAATGACATTGACATTTTTGTCGAATGATCGAGATTGGGGGCCAGAACAGCAACCTGGTCCTCCCACAAGAAGAGAGGCACCCCCGCTTCTCTGGAAGAAAATGCTGCCGCCTGACTTACAGGGGCATAATGTACCTCTGCAGCATATACATCATTATTTTATTGTCATTAACAATCAGAACTGCATTCTTTATTGGTGCACAAAGCGTGCCAAATTCAGTGCACCCACCTAATGATGTACGCATAAGACCCACAAAAACACCCAAACCTTATAGAGTCATTCCAGTCCCGAGAAAATTGGATGGTGCAGTGAATGAACTTGAAATGAATGTGATTAGCAGTGATACACACACTCTTGGGGTAACACATGGAAAGGAAAGCCAGAGACAGGGTTTGGCAAGGGATGAATAAAGTAACATCACTGACAACTACATGCACAAAAACACTGAATGCACATGAAACAGGCCTAGTATCAATGACTACAGAACCACAAACACAAACAACAGAGAAGAAGAGACTGCCCGCTATAAGATACTCCACAGCAGACGTTGTGAGAAAACAACAGTTAAGAGGAAAACCAACAGAAACCACCATAACAGAAACTCTTAAGAAAACAAGAATCAACTTGGAGAAACTCTCTACATGGACACAACGGATAGTAGACTCATTATTTCCATACATAGCCAAAGCAAGGAAGCTGCAAGAGGAACTGAAGAACAAAACTGCTGAAACTGTATTGCCAAGCATACATCTTCCAACGAAAGGAACAAGCATTAGTTTCACAGTACAGCCATACACTAGACCAATGCCATTATGGGTACGAATGTTCCTAGCCAGAGAAAAGAAACTATACGAGGAACAAGAGAAAGCAGCTAGAATTCGATCAACTGAAATAGCGCAGATGAGAAGGCTTGCACCATGGACCAGGATACCTGAAAATCCTCCAGCAAGAAAAAGCCATACGGATGCCTTCCGGGATGTAGTCATAGCCAACTACAGGAAAGCACTAAGAATCAAGAGAAGCATGCATGGAGATGACAATGAACTAAACGATTACCTGGACAGTACAGCACATCTGGGAAACAACATTTGGTACCAACACATGAAAGAAGTTGGAAGGCGAAGTTCAGAAGGGGAATGCTTTGTATTTGCACTCCTACCATACAGCATGGGGAAGTCCAAGATCTTCGTGGCTGTAGAAATTGATGTCCAAATAGCACATTGTCGTTCGCACGTAGCAATGTGCAAGACCCGAGGCCAGTTCAGGGGTAGTGATGCCTCCCTGAAATGGGCAAATGAAGCAACTGATCCAAATGAAGACGATTATGTCCAGGACATAAAGACAAGAAACAATGGAAAAACAAAACACATGTGATAAGATATGAGAAGCCCTGAGTTAAAGGAGCAGAGATTAGAAGAGAACCAAATTAGAAGCTAAATGTCCAAGGAAAAACTCTGGAAGAAGCTCGGAGATGGAAGAATCGAGGCCAAATGCAAATTTTGGAAACAGTGCTTTCACCAGACGGATGGGAGAAAGGAGTAGTGATATGCCGAGTATGGATGGTCTTCGGTCACTACGAGCCAACCATCAACATAGTACTAAACAAATGCAAGCCATTATGGCCAAAACTTGCAAAACTACTCACATGGGTCGAGACAGAGGAGGACCCTTGCAGATAGTGCCACTAGAAAGCCCAAAGTTCTGTTTCAGAAATAACAGCACAAGGAAGATGGGAGAAAATCAGAACTGTGGACAAGTTTTTGATGCTCCAGGAATGGTACATGGAACTGCAGTGATTATGGACCATTATTGGGCGTGTGGATCCAAAGCATACATCAGACTGCCAAGAGACTGGGGAGGCATATGCACAATAGTGAACGTCCATGTTCCAGCATTGGTGATCCCGAAAAGTGACCTGAATATTGACAGTTTCCCGAAAGCAGATGCTCACCTGGGAAAGAAGAGATCTGTGGAACTGACAACTCGAATGAAGAGAGAGAATTACTTCTCTGCCAAATCAGAAGCAGCCTTTCATGCAATCCCATACGAACACAGGCTTTTAAGCCTCACCTCATCAGTGTTCCCAATGATTTTCATGCTGAGATTTCAGAGTGGAGCAAATACTAAATGGGTACAGATAACCAGATGGGAGTTACTGCAGACTATCAACACGACCATAAAAGGATTTAATGCGATTAGAGAAGAATTAAGAGCCATCCGACTGATGACTCTCCAGAACAGATATGTGCTTGACATGATCACAGCTACGGATGGAGGAGTTTGTGCAAAAATAGGAGAATCATGTTGCACGTTCATACCATCACACGATGAGGAGAATGGAACCTTAACTGAAGCCATAGGTATGCTGACAAAATTACAGGACCAAATGATTGATGAAATCAACGAAGTTGATGATGACAGCTGGTTCGGATCATTGTTCTCATGGGTCCAACAATGGATGGCAGACATATTCAAGTTTCTAGGAGCCCTGCTAGTGATGACATTAGTAGGCTTTTGTGTTATTAAGATAATAATATCACAATGCCAGAAAACTGAGAACAAAGCTACAGGGATGAAGATCATGATTGATGTCGAGCCAGGATGGAAGCCCAGAGACCTGACTGATGAAGAAATAAGAGACTTTGTGAAGGCCAGCAGGCACGCGCCTGAAAGTACAACATTTCTCTATCGCAAGAAGCCCAGAAACTATGTGGGAAGATGGATTTACTGCAGCCCGAATGGACAATGTCAACTGATGGCCTGGAACAAAGACGAACATGTAAGAAACACAGGAAGCCTGAAGGGAGTTATAAAGATATGGACTCCAAGGAGACACTTCTTCAGGCCATCATGTGTAGATCCAGAAGAAGAAGAAGGAATGAACCCAAGAGAAGAAATGGAGAAGAATACAGAAGAACAGAACAAAATGGATCTAGAGAAGGAAGTGAAAGTGGTCGATGAATCACCCATAGGGCGGAGTGTAGAGGAGGTCCCAAAGAAAGCCTGCACTCCAATCATCCATTTTGAAGTACCAGGTACATACACACCGAGATATGTGATGTACGACAAGCAAATAAACCAGCAGAGAGCTGCAGTAGGGCTCTGCCCAGTACCCATTAGAAGAACAGCACCTATTGACGTACCTATACCAAGAAAACTATGGACAGTAAGGTATCCATTAAGAAAACCCTACCAGCAAATAAGACAAAATGAAGATGCTTAAGTAGAGTCCTGGTAGACCCCAAAAAGGCCTTGATGGAAAACGAATGGTGACATCACGAAGGCCCGGACTGACTTGAAGATAGAATAAATGATGACCAGAGAATGATGCAAAGAGACGAAACGCCACAAATAAAGATATTGTGAACCTAAAAGAGAACGATGTTGAAACATGAAGGAGTTTAAGCTGTAAGCAAGAATGAAGATATCCAACTAGTTAATGCCTGTACATATGCTAGAAACACACGAAAGCTAAGAAAACAGTACGGCTTGCTATGCTTAGTAGAAGAAAAAAGCGGCAAGCACCATGTTTACATAATGTACCTCAAAACAAAGCACAGTATTATACGTGCAAGTCCACTTTACATTAAAAGGAGAATCAACTAAGGTTACTACAGGCCCAGCATGACAAGCTTCATATTCGAGCAAAATGAGGATAAACGGCTGAATCGAAACTCAGCAGATGCAAATCATGCCAAAGGAGCCAAGGTCATACCAATAGAAGAAGCGAACAGTAGCTACATCTAATTGAAACTTAAGAACAGAATATCCTGCCTCTGAAAGGTCAAGATAAGGAAGCGTAGGCAGGTGGCAAGCTGAATAAGAATTAAATGCACAAATCGAGAGAAACTAGGCAAATTCACAGTGTCTGCATCATGTGATCATTTGAGCGAGGAGAAGCATGAGTTCACACCTACGCGTGGCATCCACCCAGGAGAAGATAGCGGAACTCTCTCCGTCAGAAGATGCAGTTTTGAGGCCAACCAAAGTAACATAATTGACACATAGTTCCTGAAGCGACGATTGATTGTAACCTTAATTGGAGGAAGGCTGGGTGGATGGGGGAGCACCCTGCACTTGGCTGACCGTTCTGCGTGCTGCTTAGCAAAGTGGAAATGTATGCATGGGGTTGGTGCCAACCCAATCACAGTGGACCAAAAAATCTAGGGTCCTATAGTTAGCAGAAGCAATGGGACGTTGTACTATTAGTCACATCTACAGTAGTCATTTTGAAGGAAGGGCTTAGATGCCCACCTGACAGTGTTTTACCCAATCACCTTACTCTGTTAACATATACAGATATAGCACGTATGTTAAAGTTACCTTTTCCAAACCAATAGAAATGTTTATTAACTTTGGAGTGTTATACGTCAGCCGTGATGAATTCTTAGTATAAATGATGTTGTTTTTATGAAGTTCGTTGGAGTTGAAGCGAGACGGACGATCGCATCACTGCTGATTTCCATGACTCCCTGTTTTTTGTACTTGTCAGTAAACGGACTCCCTTTGCCAAACCATTGAGTTGCCTTATGGATTGGTGTTGGAGTAATAAATCTGCACCCCCATCCATCTCAAAGGTGTAGCTATCTCGTCTTAAAGTACTTCGGAGCAAACCCTGACTCTGTGGGCCCAGACGGGAGACTCCCCAGTACACAGTCCTTTTCTGAAAGTTAGGTGATCTTCTGTTGAGTTCCATCCAAACGGGAGAATGTGGTTCCTCTGAATTTCCTTTTCTCGTAGGGTTTCATTTCGATTTGGAGGTCGTTGCTTGATCTTAGGTTTCTTCCTGGTTGGTAGCTGATAATTCTGGCTTGGAGAAATTCGTCTCCTTGTCTCGGATTTGTGGGTGATGCAGAGGGCTTTAAAGTTAATGTGTTTTTTTTACTGGGCGTCAGCGTAGACCTCTCAGGGCTGGTGTGATGTGGTCTCTTCTATTAGTATTCTTCTATTCTATTAGTCAGTAGTAGTCTTGCTGTAGTGTTTTGGATTCGTTGTAGTTTTTTTGTGAGGCGTTCTGGCATTCCAAGGTACAGGCTGTTTGTGTTGTCTAGCCTCGATAGTACCAGGGAGATGATTGCAAGGGTTCTGTATGGGAAGGTGACGGGTATTGGGGTTACAAAAAGGGCACACAGCAGCACCTTACACCCCAACCAAGAAGATCAACGATGCCTGGTAACTCAGGGCAACCGCTTCTCACCTTTGGTTGCCGTTTTGCAGAGGGGGATCTTTTTGACAGCGGAGTCTGGCGTTTCAGAAGTCCAGTCTCTGATTGCCACCTCATTGACCTTCGATCACCGAACCGAACATGAAGGCATAGATGATGCATGAGGTGAAGAAAGCATTCTCTCTGACCCATCAATGTGACCAAAGAATAAGCTAGACAGAGGACTTCACCTCCGACAAGGCCCCTCTACCTGGCGGAGAGCAGCGGCAGTGCCAGCCATGAGGCGTTCTGACTATAGAGGTGCAGGCCAGCTACGGGCTGCTGGCATCCAAGGAGCATCAAAGAAAAGGAGACGTCCAATGATTGGCAGGAAAAAGAACCAGCTGTTCCCACTCACTCAAGGGTGGGAGCCCCTGTGCAGGCCCCCCTTAATCAATAGCGAGCAGAACTTGGCCATCAGGGAGTTGGATTTGGCCGTACTTGCCACAGCAATAGCTCCCAGGCGCCCCTCTGCGGCGTCTCATGCTCTGTGTCTACAGTTCCAGTGGTCGACCTGGGGAATGGCTTCAGATCACCTCCTGATATACAGCAGGAGCTGTAAACATGCAAATCATGAGTGGCTGTCCAGTCGTGGATAGCCCGCTCGGGTACAGCCATGACAGCACCCAGGTATAGGATGAGTATTAGGGAGTCTAGGACTGCCTGCCTAGCCCAAAACAAATTCCAGCACACAGAGCCTTCTTCCCAGTCATTGGATAGAGCCTGCAATGAGAATGACCAAACATGGCCTTTTCCTACCCGTACCCATGAGAAAGAGTGCAGCAAAGGCAGTGAGTCAGCCAGAAAGAAAGGGCTTAAGGAGCAGAGTTAGCCATTATGACGAGTAGTAAAATGGCTATCGCAGAGTAAAAAAAGTAAAGGTTCAAAGAAGTGCACCCAAAAAGTGTACTGCCACCAGATTGCATAGGCAACACCGATTAAATGGAAAAATGCCCTCAGAGTAGAAAGCAGCAGGGAGCGAGATCTGTGCTGGCCGAAGTAATGTGCTACACAATAGACAGAACGAGGGGACACAGCCCCCCTGCACTGGCAACCTGACGGACACTGGAGTTAAACAGACCTCACTCCCCAAAAATAGGTCAGGATCACACATCAGTCAGCAGATATGCTGAGGGTCCCGTTGAAAGAGATGTGAAAGCTGCTAAAAGAACAATAGTTCCCAACACTTGTATCTCACTCTACAACGCTTTTCAGCATCAGTATTCAAGCGTCGCCTACAACGAAGAAGCCTTTTATAATCAACAGTAAATGATACCTTCTGACCCGTTCCTTACATTCACCTCTGCATATTCTGACTCACATTAGAACCAGAATCAGCCCTACTGGCATTTTCAGGGCTAAACATTATTGTTAAATTATAAGCATCAGTTCAATATAATTAAGCAGCGATTACAGAATGTATGGTTCCAGGGCTCCTGACGACTGCCCATTAATTCAGTGCAGATGCCAGGCCCAACCCAGTGACAGGAGGCAAATCAATTTCATCAATAATTGTTTAAGAGGAACGAGGCTCCATATTTCCTCCTCAATTATCTGTGACAGCCCTTTGTCTCTCTACTCAGTTTTTCTCATCGTTGTCCCTGGCTCTTTGGCCACTGAAGGGGGGGATACCCCTGGGATCCGGCGCGTGTTGCGGCCTGTCGCTGGCTAAGCTGCCTCTCTCCGGGTCTGCTGCAGGACACGCGGGCCTCTGCCAGCTTCTGAGCTTCCACAGCTTGGCGTTGATGTCGGATTAATTGCGCTTTCATTGCTGATTACATAAAGCTGTAGTTTTTAACAGCCGCCGTTCATAATCAGAGTCGCAATGATGTCGCTCTGTCCCCCCGGCAGATGGGCCCATGGTTCTCGGTGACCCACTATAAAAAGCACTTCTGCCCACAGCAATCTGTTCGTCCTGGAAAGGGACGCGTTGTTCACTCTATCAGCCATGTTCATTTACAAGGAGGTCCTCTGTCGGTGTATTGTCTGGATGTGTCATTGTCGTGGTCAGAGAAATGATCGCCTATCGGCTGATCCAGAGTGGCGTTGAGGTTTGGAGAAGACCTCTCAGCGCATCTTCAGCTGCCAATCACAGAGCACGACGCAGGGGTCTCCAACCTTTACGTTAGCTAGAGCTACTTGTAGTGGAGGTCAACAGTGGAGAGCTACTAGCGGGCGATATCGGGTGAGGATATTTATAAACCTCTGAATTTTTACCAATATTTTTTGGGCCCAATTATTTCCTCTCTATAAACAGATGGAATAACATATGCCTTCACGATTATATTAAGAACTTCAAAAACCTCTTTCTTGCATTATTATTTATTAGTAGCTGTCTCAAAAAGACAGATATTTGTTGGACTACCACACAAATATCCTGTAATTTTTGTGCCCTTCCTTTGCGTTTTATGCAGGCTTTCTACATGCTAGGCACACTATTGTTTTCCAAATGTGCATTTCACACTTCCATAGAAAAACAAAAGTAATTTCCAAACTGAACAATGCTGCTTGCATTCACTAGTTTTCTTTGAAATTGTTTTTTGTTGGACTACCACACATGCTCTGTTATTTGTGTGCCTCTTCGTGTTTTAGCACAGGTTATATTTATAAAGATGGTATATGCTTGTCAAACTGGTTAATCACAAATACATGCTTCTGTTGTGCTGACAGCAGTCTTTAGGAAATTAAACTGCGGGTTCATGGGTGCCAACGTTTGATTTTCACTACAGGGGCAGTAATATCCCCACCTCCGCCCTGAATATAAGCAAGCGACCAGCCCAACCCATACCCTGGCCAAACACATTTTATAGCACTTCTCTATGCTTTCAGTGCTATGCAGACGACACTGAGCTCATTTTCAGGCTACCCTCGGCCACCAATTCTCCCTCCCTCATCTCTGACTGCCTGTCCGCCACCCAGGAGTGGTGTGCCGTCAATGATCACTGCCTTAATGCCAGTAAGACCGAGATTCTCCTCATTGGAACACCTGCTCCCTCCTTTCCTGTCACTCTCTGGCCAGCCTCCCTTGGCCCTCCTCCTGCTCCCACCTGTGAGGCTACAAACCTCAGGGTCATCTTCGACTCCACACTCTCCTTCTCTCCTCACATCTCTGACATCTCTAAGAAGTCACACTACCAGCTGCACCTCCTCAGAGGCATTCTTCCTTTCCTCTCCTTCCCCCAGAAGCTCACTGTCTCCAGAGCTCTGGTTCTCACTAGGCTGGATTGTTGCAACAGCCTCTTTCTAAATCTGCCTGCTTCTACTCTACGCCCTCTGCAACTCTTCCAGAACAGGACTGCGAGACTTGTCCTTGGCCTCAAGTCCAGGGATTGTATCTCTCAGGACTGAAATCTCTGCATCGGCTCCCAGTGGCTGCGAGGATTAAGTTCAAAACCCTCTGTATTGTTCACAAGGCCTTCAGCTATCTCTTCCAAAATATCTTCCTTCTTGAGCTCTTCGCTCATCCGCCTCCAACTCCCTCAGAGTCAGTTGCTTCTTCAAGCAACGAGTTGGTGGTAAATCTCTTTCTTCGGCTGGGGCCTCTCTCTGGAACAGCCTCCCTGAAACTAGGAGAATCATCTCTGGTTCCAGAAGCACCTCAAAACCTTTCTCTTTGCTTCGGCCTTTTCTCCTCCTCTACCCTGCTGACTTCCTGGCCGATACTGAAACTGGACTGGTCACCTGCACTGGTCACCTGACAACCCCCCCTGCTCTCAAGCCCAGGCCCCTCACTCCAGTCGCACACCTGCACTGCCTTCCTGGCAACCCCCTACACTTAGGGACTGTTCTTTACCCCTACAGTTCCACCATTAGCACTTGACACCTGATATCTGCACTACCCTTGCACTTGCCACCAGCTGGCGGGATGCTACTTATTATTTATTTATTATCCCATGTACTGCACTGTCCCCTTCCCCTCACCCCGCACTTTCCTCCTTCCCCCTTTGCATGCACTTGCGCAATCTGATTGACACCTGGCCTAGTAGGATCATTGTCTGTCTTCTCTCTGTTCTCCTCCCTTTCCTCGTCTCGCCTTGAAACACTTATGATATGATATGATACAGCATTTAGTTTTTAATATATAACATCTCAGCATCGGGCTGTCAACCTGCTGAGCTACCCTGGTAGGATTCTACTGTACAGCGTGTCTATGGATCACATAATGTACTAAAAGTGGGTTTTGGAAAGAAGCCACATGAGAGAAATTGTACCATTTTTATGAACATTTCCAGGCGAGCAGCCAGCAGTGCTACTGTGATATTTTCATTGCAGGTCACAATGATCCTGATCCTGCCCCAGCCCCTCTGACATCTCTGGCAAACAAGAGCAGTTTGCTTAAGCAAGACAGTGTCGGGGGCGCACAAGGCCAACTCTAGTACTACAGGCAGCTTGCAGAAGCAGAACGTGGGAGTTGCTAGGTCTGGAAAAGACCCCCTGATGTGGGAACTGTTGGGACTGGGGGCTAGCTAGTCTTTTGGCTGTAGCTCCTGAGATTCTATCCGGGGCTACAACCAAAAGATCAGGGGCTATAGCCCCGTTAGCCCCCCCCCCCCCCTAGCAACGCCCCTGCGTGATACTGACATCTGTCAGAGTATTTACTCGCAGTCTCCATGTGGCACAGCAGCCAAGCTCCCTGCCCCCAATTGGGACAACCAGCGTTCGCATCCCGATTAAGGAAAATATCCAGCAAAACACAGTATTGTATAAATTAACTGTTGATCGTGAGGCTGCTTTGGAGCTGCTTTGTACCATGAGCTGTGCGGCCGTGAAGAGGTTAAAGTGGGCGGGGACTATAGGGTACGACGTTCCTCTACTTAAAAAAAAAAAAGTAGGCCTCGTTCACCTGGACGGTGCCGGAAGGGCACCTGTTGATTTGGTTCCTTGCCTGCGTGCGTGTGATGACTTCTGGGGGTGGTGGAGACGTCATTGTCACAGGATTTGCTTTGTGAACCACGCGATTGTTGACTGAGAGTCAAGTCCACGGGACGAGTGGTAGAGGAGTAACTGCGTCCCCCCACCAGTGCTCACAGAGGTGTCTGCCCCTTTAAAACAAGAGAACCAAACGTGTGTTTGGTTGCGAAGCAGGCCTTTTCACATGCCTGGCCTCTGCTCCACACTGTGCCTGCTTACTCTCATTTCTCTAATCGCCCGCGCCAGAAATGCTCCTGCGCCAACATGAGCGTGCAGAATCAAGCACTGCACCGATCCAGCACGCCGCGAAACGGCAGCGACAAAAGAGTGGGTAGCGCCACGCCACGGCCAGCCTGCACCATCTGATCACAATCTGTGATCGCTGGTCTGGGATCTTGTCGCTGCCTGACTGCACTTCCATGTTGAAGATCCCTCTGTGAATCGGGCAGTGGATTAATAGCGCTTAAAGCGTTAATGTAAACAGTGCTCTCTAGAAGGGTAATGGTGCATATTTTAAATTGGGTAGATGTATTGTTTGAAATCGTGGAGGGGTACTCTCCTTACCCTCGCCCACAAAGTAAGCAACAGAAGCTCAGTTGGGTGTACGTAGGTCTGAAGGGGTGGGCTGAGGCCTCCCATCCTTTGGAGGACGATACAATGGGTAGCACACACAGCGCCTTTAAATACATTCTGTGTGCGTTGTACTATCTAGCTGTGTTCATGGGCATTACAAACACGATAACGGTGGTATCTTTTTTGTTTATCGGTAAATGGAGCTTTCTTACAAGGAAAGCTGGTTCTTGGTCAAAGCACAATTCCCGCCCTTTTCAGAGCATCATGCAAGGGTCAGCCTCCTTTACATGAAACAGATTGTCCAGCAGGACAATATTGGGTGCCCAGGGGAACGGCCCCTCTCTACATCCATCACCAACTCTGTGCCAAGAGAAGGTTTTTGGTTAAAAAAACACGAGGAAGTCAACCCTCCTGTCCCCTAGGCATCTGGTCATTGTTTAGAATACCAAACCATCGAATACCATAACATAGAAAAAAATGCATAGAAAAAAAAGCATTGAATGCATTTTTTTTAAATGGTAAAGGGTTTTGTTTAATTATAATGGCTTGTAAAGGTTAAAAAAAAGGGGGTGGGGGTTTGGGGGGAGCACCCCCCCCCTGGGATGGGAGGGCCATCCCATTAAAGAAAAAATTAAACTAAAATGCATTTGATGCTTTTTTTTAATTCTTTTTTTTCTATGGTATGCCATTCGACGGTTGGCATTCGAGGCAATGACTAGGAACCCAAAGTATTCATCACAGAATACAACTCCATGCTGCACAATTCTGATTTTTAACACATTCGTTCCAGAAAGTCATATTTCTATTAAAGACACGGAGGCTCGGATTATGCTTCTCTTTCATATTTACTACTCAAGCAGCAAATGAACAAACCAATAATATGTATGGTAACAAAGATTTAAAAAACTTCCAGTGGAGATAAGGTCTTTGGTAGACCCACTATTATTGGTCTCTTAACTGACCATGTGAACAAAATAACCACTCAGTCCAGTCCATATCCATGACCACACTGAAAATCCTCGTCCACTTCCTCTTTCTTTGTTTGTGCAAAATTGCATCCACTGTTAACCACAATCCCGTTGCATGATCAGTGTTGTCTTCAATTCAATTTTGCACACAGCTACAGGCCGAACAGCTGGACGGATTTGCACCAAGTCTGCGGCAAGAGCGTGGGCTTGGGTCAGAAAGCGTGCTTTTGGGTGTTTGTTGGAAAGTGGACCAGGACCTTTGTTGCGAAGGACTGAAATGCACGTCCCAAAGAATTAGTGATATCTGGACCCGCTCCGCGGACCCATTTCCCTGTTCGCTCCGCGGACAGAAGTGTCATTGGCTTGAGGTACTACTGCGTGATGTCAGAGAACTTTGGATACGGCAGGTGGTTGGCAGGAGGGAAGCGCCGTGTGCATCAACATTTTTGGGGAAACGCTGCCATGGTGTATTGCAGGACAGTGCGTCGGTGGAAGGGTCTGGAAAATGTACCGTACGCCATGTGTTGGCGGCAAGAAGGGAGGGAACAGGTGGGGGAGTGATAAGTGATTCATGCAACATATGTACATAGGTGGAAGAAGACGGGGGAGTGCCTGCAGTATTCATGTATATTGCGTCAATTCACAGGTACTTAGACAGGCGAGTACTTTGTGTTGTGATTGGAGGCAGCTGTCCTAACGTCCCGATAGCTTCTGCCGCAACCTGTTTGCAGCAACCTCTTTTTGTGGTGAGTGGTGGCATGTGAATTTTAGAAGGGGAGTGAATTGCACATGTCATTGGTTGGGTGGGAGGGCGGATGGCTGTGCTCTGCGGATGGAATGCTCTACTTGGGCACATGGTGGCATTTATGGGTGAATGAAGTAGCAGTGGGTCTGTGGAAGGATTGTGTGCAGATTAGTTGGAGTAGGAGCCAGTGTTGTGAACAGAATGTGGGTAGGTTGGCAGTGACACAATACTTTGTGAATGGAAGTGGGTATGCCCATAGTATGTGAATGAAAGTGCACAGGGGTCTGTCTACATTATGGTAACTGTTGCAATGTGTTGCTGCATAGCTCCATGGTGGTGCGCAAGATGGGTAGGAGTGCTGGTAGCAGTGATGTGTATGTGGATTGTCGTAGTTGGTTACATGGTGAAATGCAGGGTGGCATTACTTTGCCGTGGGTGTGTTTAAGGCTTAGACTATTGGGTGCATGACAGAAGGCTGTAGGTCGTAGGCCATATACTCAAGAGCCTAGGACTTGAGGACACCCACAGCAGTAATGCATTTTTGACTTTGTATCAGTTAGAGGGTGTTGACCTGTAAGGAATGGTTGTGGAGCACATTTCAGATGCCATAGGGCAACAGAAGAGAGCTGCCATGTGTTTATGTTTGGTTTCACAGGTGAGGTCACTGTTAGAACATGGTAAATTTTACATTATGGTAACTGTTGCAATTTGTTGCTGCATAGCTCCATGGCGGTGTGCAGGTTGGGTAGGAGTGCTGGTAGCAGTGGTGTGTGTGTGGATTGTCGTAGTTGGTTACAGGGTGAAATGCAGGGTAGCATTACGTTGACGTGGGTGTGTTCAAGGCCTAGACTTTTGGGTGCATGGCCGAAGGCACTCAAGAGGCTAGGACTTGAGGACACCCATGGCAGTAATGCATTTTTTACTTTGCATCAGTTAGAGGGTGGTGACCTTTAAGGAATGGTTGTGGAGCACATTTCAGACGCCATAAATCCACAGAAGTGAGCTGCCATATGTGTATGTTTGGTTTCACAGGTGAGGTCGCTGTTACAACATGGTAAAATTTTTGATGTGTGGTTTGAGGTGGTGCAGTGAAAAGTCATGCAGTGTGGGCACTGGGTGCAGTGTTTGCATACTGTCAGTATGGAAGAGGGTATGGTTGAAGTGCAGCTTATATGTGCTTGGTTACTATGTTGTGTGCAGATTTTGTGATGTAGGCCCAATGTTGTGAAAATGTTGTGGTTAGGTTAGCAGTGATACAATACTTTGTGAATGGCTGTGGGTAGGGGTGGTGGAGGGCCTTGTATGTTTGTGGATTCTGCTAATTGTGACCTGTTTTCGTGAATGGATGTTTTATGGTTTGGGGGAGTTGGGGTGAAGTGCCGGTACCTACGTATGTTAGGTTTGTGCATAATGGTAGCTGCCCACATGTGCACATGCACAGATCTATAGTGTTGTGGTGGGTGTGGGCAAGGGTGGACTGTTGTGTGCATGGCCAAAAGTGTGCTGGTTGGGCGTTTGGATCTTTGTGCATGGTTCAATAGTGCATCCTTTAGCAGAAGTTTCTAGTGGAAGGGCTTTGGAAGCAAAGGCACTGTGCACTGAGAGTGTTTAATGGTGAATATGGAGTGGTGTACACAAATGATAGTGTGCAATGTAGAGGGTCAGTATGTGATTGGAGCATGTGCGTGTGAAAATTTCACAGTAGCCAATGAGGGAGTGTTGGAAAAATGCCAGTGCAAAGGGAAGAAGTATTGTGTCTGCTTTACTGGGGCGTGGCCCACGCTGCAGGTGGGAAAGCACACGTGCCACATCCTGCCCTTCTGAGCATGGGGCCTTCACAAATGGAACTGTGGGGATTCTCCAATGAGGTGTGGAGGCTGCGGTTCACAGGAAGGGGCTGTGATATATTTACCCAAACATCGATGCAGTGACGTTGGCAGAGATGGATAGACTCTGAGTTCTGATAGTGGGCGATACCTTTGTGCGCGATCAGCACAGGTATGCCGTGGAAAGAGGCTCTGATACTGACTTTCAGTTGGAAGGATTGCAGGCTTTTTGGGGCACAGTGTACGAGTGGGGTTTCGGGTGCATGAATTTCCTTTGCAAATGTGTGGCCTCTGTCGGTACTGTCAACATGGTGGTCATACATTTTGGAGCACTCCATTTGGGGTACATGTCATGCACACGTTTACTCGCGGACCGAAAGAAGTTGATGGCAGCAGTGATGTGGATGTTTCCCATAGCAAAGGTGATTTTCTCATCGATAACACCACGAGGAGCATGGGACCATGCCAATGTAATTTGTCCACAGCCAGAAGTGGGGAGATGTTGGATAAACATAAACATGTGTGACTTTATGTGCCATGCTGGGATGTTCTGCACCGACTATGAAGGCATTAATAACCAGCAAGATTTCCAGTGGTACGAAGGAAATGGTATTTTTTTTTTACCTCCATTGGCAATGGTTTTTTTGTTTGCCACTCTGCACAAAGCGTTGCAGAGAATCCTGTAGAAATGTAAGAGATGCGTTCATCTTCACTCTAGAGAAATGTCAGGAGGAGAAGCAAAGAGACAGTCAGCAAACAAAAACATGACAAAAGAGAAAAAAAAAAGAGACAGTACTAACGACACAATCCCCTACCCTGTTTTACATTCTCCCCCTAATCCCCCCCAACTCCCTTCCCCTCCTAGCACAGTAAATCTGGGGATTCCACGGTACTTTGTGCATTAGCCGTGCCACATCCGGATAGAAGGCCAGGGGTCACAACCAAAACGGCTAGCTAGCCCCTAAACCAGACAGTCCCAAAATGAGTGTAGCTCCGGATCTTTTCCAGACCTAGCAACAATCCTGCGTGAAGCTATATGGGCTTCAATACAACTGGCCACGTTCTCCACGTTATTGTTGACGCGACATAGGACCTACTTAGGTGAAGTTACAACTGGATGTGACTTGATGTCAAACAGATCCGCTGTTTGGGTTCAAAACTAGCACTTTTGTTAATTTCCATGGCCATAGAGTATTTAAGACTCCTTGTTTCAGGTAGATATTAATAATCTCCCTAGAAATGGCTAATTTATTTGGCCCTTTAGGACAAGAGGTGTTATATTTACCCTTGTCCTGTCTCTTTTTCAGGTGGGAACACTTCATCTTTCCAGTCGACCAAGTGATGAAGGTCAACGCAGTAGGAATGAGTTGAATGGACATTGGACGACCAAATCATTGACCCACCGTTTTGGGTCTGAATCATAGACCATTGTGTTTTTTTTTGTATAGGATACATTGAGAATTGTTCACAGGCAAATCAGCGCCCCTGATGAATTTCTCTTGATTTTAGTGTATGAGAAGTGCGTGAGGAATGAAACATGTTGGGTTGAATGGGATTGTATTGGTGTGTTAGTGAATGGTTCATTGATTTAGCACCTTGCTGGTTAGCAATTGAAAATTCCGGCTAACCACAGGGTTCGACTCTGGCCTGTAAATTCAGTTGAAGAAAGTGTCCACATGAACTGGCTTTTTCCCTGTGCATTCTGTTTTGTCTGATATTTTCTGTAGAATCTACAGACTTTGCAATATATACCAAGCAAGGCATATGCCTTGAATTTTAATTGATATTTTTGAATACAATTGTATATTTATTTACTCATTTTGCTGTCTAACAGTGGGTTGAATTTTCATATGTTAGCTTGTTGCTCCAAACACAACATTTAGCTCTGTGTAGTTTTACATTTCTCTTTTGTGATTTCGAAAGTATTAGGATGAGGGTTCCCTCCTGAATTAGAGCACTGCTCTCCAGCACTTGTTATGTTGCTTTATTAGTCCCTACCTATACTGGGTTGTCGCTGTTGGTGCAGCAGTATACTAGATGAACCACCACCTCCTTTTTGTATTACAGTTGCAAAGTTGGCCACATGTCAAGTCTGCGTGGATCTACTTTTCAGGCTTCAGAGGCTGGCCTCACACGGCATCCTATCGCCTGGGCACTCATTACCTCAACCATGCAAACAAGCATCGTGAACAGCATGCCATGGAAATAGGAAAGAAAGAGACATTACAACAAGGCATTAATTGTGGTACAATGAAATCAAGGGCCACTTTATGCGCTATGGTCAAACATTTCTACACTGTACACAAGCTTTTAGGCACAAGGATTTTGTCAAGTGGCTGAGGACACCGAGATGGATTGTCCTGTGATGAACATAACAGAGACAACAGCAGAAAAAAACATGCTGTAACTGCAACTTGCAAAAAGCTAAATACATAGTCCAAAATGATTGCTTATTCTACGATAAATGCTTTTTGGAAGTGTCTGGATGCTGAAATTGAGGTCCTTAGTAACAGACTAAATCTGTGACTCACGCCCTGAAGTGTGCCTGAAATAAACCTTTAATGAGTCTAGCAATTTTTGTATAGAATTCCAGAAAGACACATTATTTGTTACTCTTATGCTTTATTATTTGGGGTCATGGTTCAAAGTGGTACACTTGTGGAACCCCCTGTTTGTTAAGAGCCCTGAACAAGAAAGCCAGCTACTTCAGAAACAAACCGCCACATACATGGTGCTGCTGCAGCCCAAGAGCTTCCTTAAAACATTTTTTTTTGTATTCTTGTTTTTAGGGGTAGCAAGGGAGACCATAGGGGTAGCAAGGGAGACCTCAGGGGTCACAGTTGCGACCCCTGGCGACCCCTAAATGACATCCATGCCCTTAGGTATTCCCAGTAGCAAAGCGATGCAATAATCCAACCTAGAGTTGACCATTGCGCCAAATACCACTGAGCGATCTTTATCTGAGATAAGTGGTAGTAAGTGGTAGTAAAGGTTTCAACAATTTAAGGTGGATGATTTTGCTCACTTGCATGTTGCATTTTAGGTTTTCCTTCCAGATACATCCAAGGTTTTTTACCTTGGATGAAAATAAGGTGGGAACTTCAAAAAGTGCAGGACCAGAGAAGCACTTAGGATGTTATCCAGTTTTTACTTTGACCCAAAAATAATAAATTCCCTATTGGAAGGATTTAGTGGAGTTTGTTATCCAGCATCCAACTTTTTTTTTTATTTGCACAGGATAGCCCTCTTGTCTATTGCTTCAACAGGTTCTTTTAGCCGAACATAGATTTCAGGGTTGACGGCATAGGAATGGTAATGCAATGCAAATTCTGAAAAAGTAATCAACAAAGGGTGGATATAAATGTAGAATAGCAAAGGGGACAGGGAAGAACCCTTGGGGACTCCACATTTAACCGGCACGTGGTCAGAGATGTGTGGGCCCAATTTAAAATACTGTATTCGATTGGTAAAAAAAGAATTGAGGGGAGGCCACCAGAGGCCGCACAGGAAATGAAAGCCGGAGTGCAGAGCTCTGGTGAAGCGGGGCCATGAAGGGACTTGAGCCCCCCTCGCAGTCTTCCCGTGAGCACTGAAGTGAGGGGCCCGGGAGAAGATAGACCCGGGTCCCTCCAGAAAAAATCCCGATGTCCCAGCTCCGCCACAAGCCATGGGATGAACCTCCCCTGGTCAGAGCAGGAGAGCGAGGCTGGGAACGTCCATAGAAGAGGATGGTGTGCGGGAGACGAGCGGGCCTACCCGTGGAGCATCACAACGTCGTTCCTCCCGCTGCCCCACCTTCTCGGGCCACGGGAGAGGTTAATTAAAATAAAGATGCCTGGGCAGGCCTACCCCGATTGAGGAGCACTGACGAGAAGACCCGGGGGCAGCCAGAGCCGGGGCCTGCGGTCGGGTGAGCCCCGGAGTGACCTTGGCACGAGAGGGAGGGCTGGGCTGCCAGATCAACTGGTGGAGGAGGCAGAGAGTTCCTGTTAGCAGTGAGCCGGCGAACAAGGCGAGGGCCAGGTGGCCCGACCCGACCACAACACTCTCGCCCATCCCCCAGGAGTGGCACACTTAGGAGACGAGAGGTGAGAGGGGGAAGGGCATGAGGAACCCCCGAAAACCTGGCAAGCCACGCCAGCACCGCATGTACGGGCTTGGCCTGTGGGGCCCAGGAGGGCCAACACCCATAAAGGAGAATACCCTGGGAGGTAGGAGAGAGGGGGATGCGCCCTCACCAGGCACCCAGTGGCCCATCCAGGCTGGGGAAGCGACCGGCCCAACGAAGGGAAACAGTGCCTCAGGGTTCTCATCACAGAGAGCAAGTGAAGAAAGACACCATACGTGGGGTGCGGGCCCCCCTATGGTCATTCATACACCCCCAGCTGCGAGGAGCTGTCCCCGGGGGAGCGCAGAGCCTGTTCGGGCCGCATTCATCTAAAACACCGGACCAGTGTGCAGGGGCCAGCAGTCCCACCTCCCCCCAATGGAAGTCGCTCACGCGGCGCAACAGGGTTTGCGGCACCGCGCCCCCGGTGAGTCGAAGAAGGAAAGACCCTCGGGCCTAGACCAATCAAGAGTGGGGGGGCTCGACCCAGAGGCTTAATAAGGTGGAGGCCCCCAGGAATACTCCCGGGGCGTGGGCCCACGGGAAACCAGTAAGCCAGACAACAGGACCAGCGGAATTCATGGCAGCTCTCAAAAGGGCAGCGGACTCAGTGGCAACAGGAGGGGGCATCCGAGCCCCCATATGGGAACATCTGGAGGGAGACCTCATGACCCATAGTCCCTCATGAAAGAGGGTACGAGGACACACCAATGAGCGGGTGTAGATCGTGGAACCAAACAACTGCCCGAAGAGAGGGTACTCCATAGGCCCAAGTAAAGCCTTTGAAATACCAATCTAGGACCCAGCTATTGTGATGGAGGCGCGGATTGCAGAAAAACACCCTTGAATGAGGCGAGGGCCCCTGGGATCCAGTACCGGGGCGTTTGCCCGCCTCGATCGGCTTCACCTTCCAGTCGGCCACTGCATCAGTGGGCGCGGGGCGACATAGATAGACTGCGACAACTCTCGGTGTGACAGGCGACTCGGCACCCTGCACGCCCGACATCCACCCGTCTGTCTCCCCAGGAACCGGAACACAATAGCTGCATGAGCTGGAGGGAAATCCTCCAGGAATACAGATTCCAAAAGGTGAAGAGATTCAAGGGGGACCAGAACCCGCACAATAAGATGGACTAACCTGAGAAACCAGGAAATGAGGCCACGAGCATGGAGAGGGGCTTTGCGGTCGTGCTACAAGAAATTAGAGACATGAGGTCTGACATTAGCCAAAAATTTGAGAAAATGGGCCAACGAGTGGACAGAGTGGAGGTCAGACTGCAACAACTGGAATCCTACCAGTCGTCCACGGTGATCATGGAAGCAAAGATAGACATTAGACTGGTGGCATTGGAAAGGAAGGATGAGGAAAGTGCGGTGTCCCGGAAATGGACGGTGCGACGGAAAGGAACATGCACGGTCAGGGAGGTGATCCGCTTACTGTTTGGGAACAAGGCCACAACAGAGCCTACAATAGACAGTGCACATAGAGCGGGGGGCACGGCTGGGGGTCCCGCTCGATCCTGGTTCGCTTCCATTACAATGCTGAAAAACAAACATTCTGGACGAAGCTAGGAAGGCCAATAGCATTACTTTTAACAATGCACAAATTTCTATTTACCAGGATCTTTCTGGCTTCACGCTGGCGAGACAGAGACTGTGTCACTCCCTAACTCAAACACTAAGAGAGAATGGAATCCGATACCGGTGGGGCCATCCCTTCTCCCTGTCTTTTGAGTATGCGGGGCAGAAAGTGTGCGTGATCACTGAGGGCAACATCAGATGAGCGATCCGAGAGTATGTGGACATCGGAGAGGACCAGAGACAGCCAACTGGGGAGTTAGTGGGGGAACGGGAAAGACAGGAGAAGAGTACCAGGCTCCCGAAAATTCAAGAAGCTTAATACCCCCACTCCCCACGATGAGTTCTCGAGGGGCACAGACAGGTGACGGGGTTCCCGGTGCGGGGAAGCGGATCTGAATACTCTGACCGTGGGACGGGGAGAGCCCCCCAACAAACAGCAAGTATGAGGGGGAACAGCCATGGGGGGAGAAGGTCAAGAGATCAACGACTAGTGAGGGGGGGAATAGAGGGTGTGGGGGGCTCAAGACTAGAAGCTAAACTATGGAGAGACGGGCTCGATGTTGGTCCAGCCAAGTGTCACGCCACTTGGGGAAGGGGACGGGGGAGGGGGGAGACAGGGTGAATTTGTGGGAAGAAGGGGGGGGCAGTTGGTGTCAATCTCCACCCAGGAGGTAGAAGGACAAGGGGGATGCAGGGGGGTCCAAGCAGTTGTGGGAAGGTTTTGGGCAGTCATTGGTTTTCTAAGATGGAACGGCGGCGATGGGGAATAGCACAGGGAGGTGCTCTGGGGAAATCCAATAACGAAAACACTGATCATGATAATGGCTGATCAACTACCCGTGCTGGAAATAGGCTCCCAGAACGTCAGGGGATTGAACTCCCCAACTAAAAGATCCCTAATAAGTAGGGAATTTCGAAGGGTGAGGTTAGACCTGCTCTTCCTTCAGGAGACTCATTGGGCCAGTAGGAAAGAACCAAACATACGAGGGGGAGGGATAGGGGAGGTTTTGTATGCCTCGCACAAATCCAAAAAGAGGGGGATGGCAATCCCTCTGGCGAGGGACATAGGTTTTGAAAGGGAGGCCTTGTTGAAGGACCCTGAGGGGAGATACCTGTTTGAGAAGGGCACACTCCAAGGAAATCCACTGACCCTGGCAGTGGTATAAGGATAGGTCAATGTCAACGTGTGCACCTTAGAAGCAAGACGACACAAAGCAACACAGGTTCGATCCCTGTGTCTAACGCTTAGAAACCTTTAAGCGTGTTATAAATACACAACTAAGACAAAAACAATTACGAAAAGAAAAAGAAAAAAAAAAAACAACCAAATCCTGTAACAGCGCCTCGATGCCCGCTGGCTATGTGAGTGCTTTAAAAATTCTAAAATAAATAAATACATAAATAAATAAAAACAAAACACAGGCTCAATTTTGGGAGGGTGTGAGGGATAGGCTCCAGCTCTTTGTCCGAGGCACATTAATAGTGGGCGGGGACTTCAATATGGTCCTAAATCCCGTGAGAAATAGAAAGAGAGTGACGTCCCACGCCTCCCAGGCGGCCGACGACCCCACCTTGCAGAGTTACCCCAAGGTCAATCATAATTTGGACCTGGAAGATACGCTTTTGAACATTAACACAGGGGACCCACCATACACATACTATTCAAGGATAAATGAGTACTTCTCAAGGATCGACTATATCCTGATAGATAACGCCCTAGTTCCCTATGTGTCAGACCACAGGGTAGACCCAGTTCCTTGGTCTGACAATGACTTGGTGCGGTTCACCTTAGTGGGAGGGTGCAGCCGAAAAAAGGAAAGGGCGGTGGAAGTGTAATGACGCCCTACTAAAAGACGAGGTGACCGCAAAGATTGTGCTAAAGAGCATAGTGGAATATTTTGCCCTGAATGACAGCGGGGAGGTCAACCCACACCCGCTGTGGGATGCATTTAAGGAGACTTTAAGGGGAGAAATTGAGAGGGAAGCACATGAAAAAACACTTCAAGATAGAATAGCAGTCTTACAACTGGGCTGCTCCCCAGACAATCAGATCACCCCTTCCCAGGTGACAGCCCTTGAACAATACAGATCCCAATTAAAATAACTCCTGCTAAACAAAACGGAGAAGAGTCTCCAGCTGCTCAAACTATAACATTACGAAAAGGGGGACAGAGCAGATAAAATATTAGCGTGGAAACTGAAGGAGGCCCAGAAAAGCCCTCAAACCCGAGATAGGGACACTGGGCTACGAAACCACGAGTATTGTCTTAGCCTTTCGGAGGTACTTAGAAAAGCTTTATGAGTCTGAATTTGAGGGATAAGATTCCCAGGTCGAGCGAGAGAGGTAGCAGACAACCTAGAGGCCCCAATAGCAGAGGAGGAGATAGTCTAAGCAATCAAGGGAATAAAAGGAGGTACAACACAAGGGATGATTGATTTTCTGTGAAATTTTATGACATTTCGCTCCACACGAACACCTTATCTGGTGAAAGTATTCAACACGGTCCTAGCGAGGGATATCTGGCCCGAAACAATGATGGGGGCAATTATAGTGGTCATACCCAAAGAAGGTAAAGGTCCCACCGAATGCCCCTCCTATAGACTGATATCATTAATAAATACGGATGTGAAGTTCCTGGCGAAGGTTCTAGGTAAAAGGATGGAGGGTATTATGCTGTTGCTTGTTCACTGGGACAAGGTGGGGCTCATAGGGATTTGCCAGGGCTTGAATAACATCTGGAAGATGATAAATTTCGTCCACTAAGCACAAGTCTCTGACCTCGACATGAGCTTGCTTTCTATAGACTCAAAGAAAGCCTTCGACAAAGTTGAATGGCAGTACATGATGCTACTTCTCTGGAAGATGGGTTTTGGGGACCATATGAGACACTGGAAAGTGACTCTATATAGGGCCCCCACAGCAAAGGTACAGGTAAACGGAGAGCTCTTCTCCTCTTTTAGCCTTTTTAGAGGTACAAGACAGGGATACCCACTCTCTCCCTTAATATATGTCCTTACAATGGAACCTCTCAACATAGCCATAAGGACACATCCAGGTATAAGGGGAATTCGGAGGGGTGAGATGGAATTCAAGCTCTCATTGTTTGCAGACTACATCTTGGTATACTTGGTGCAGCCCCACCAGTCACTCCCTCCCTCCCCTCCTCTCCCTAATAGAAACCTTTGGGAGATTTTCAGGGTTTGAAAATTAATAAATCAAAATCCATGTTCCTCCCCATCTGATCTCAGGACCCAAGGTTGGACCCTCTAAACAAATTCCTGGGGATTAGTGTTGAGAAAGTCTCCATCCGCTACCTGGGCATCCATTTTACTAGAGACCTCTTGAAACCGGCACCGGCCAATTATGAACCTATTATGGCCGAGGTCAAAACAGATATGAAATGGAGGGGCAATTTGATATTGTCATGGTATGGACGCATGACAGCAGTGAAAAAGTAATGTCCTGCCGAGACTACTCTATCTTTTTATGGCCCTCCCTACAAGTGTCCCACACCAGATGTTTGGGGAACTCCAGAAAGCAGTCCAAGAATGTATCTGGCAGAATAAGACCCCAAGGACAAAGAGAACCACTCTCACACTCCTGTGCGATTTTCACCTTTAATTTTGGGCAGTTCAATTTAGGGTACTCCTAGAACACATGAAAGATAATAGGGGACACATTAGACCTACCTGGAGGACATGGATACACATCCTCTCAAGGTGTGGTACCATGTCCTCTATGGGCCCCACGAAAGACCATCCCAAACATAGTATTGAACCACCCAACCCTAGGGGTATTTTGGTCTCTTTGGAGGGAGGGCACACACACCGACCACCTTACGACTTGGCCCTCCCCACTACCCTCGCTATTCGGCCCCGTATTTAGGTTGGGAAACAGGGGATTCAGGAACACACAGTCCTGGTCGGAGAAAGGCATAGAAAGGGTGAGCCAACTCTTCTGGGAAGGCGAATTCCTAATTTACGAGGAAGTGGCTTTGGACCCCGGAATGATCTCCATATTTGAATGCCTTAGGCTGAAGGGCATTCTGTGTGACTGGACATGGGAACACAAGCTCAAGAGATCTTTAAACCCTTTTGAGAAAGCATTAGATGCAACCGACTCCAGGAGGGGCATGGTCTCTAAACTGTATAAAATACTGAATACCATCAACCTCACAGAAAGGAGGGGGGATCCGGCATTATTGGAATGAGCTGGCAGGGGAGATCCTCACAGAGGAGGTATGGAATAAGGTCTTCAAGATAGCTTTCCACGAGAATCTATTCACAGCGGATATGGAGCACAATCTAAAATGTCTGTAGGGATGCCACCGAGACCCACTAAAGCTATCAAAGATCTTTGAGGGGATTTCACCAAAATGTCTGAGGGGATGCGGCCAGGTGGGAACAAGATGACACATCTTGTGGCACTGTCCACGGAAACAGAGATACTGGGTGGGCCTGTGGGGTGGATGGAGGAGGTCACCAGGCAATAACTCCCACAGGACCCACTAACATTGCTACTTGGCCTCCCCCCAAGGGACTCGGATATGTACAGATGCCCCAGGATGTGGGAAACGATGCTGCAGGCGGGGAGAGTAGCCCTGTCACAGAAATGGAAGAGCCCGGTAACCCCAAGCAGAGAGGACTAGCAGAATAAGCTGAAGAACATGTTCCTTATGGATAAAGTGACTGCAATGGTCTACGATGACGATGGCAAGCATGGGGAAGGCAAGTGCATTCAAGTTCGGATATCACATTGGACCTGAAGCGGAGAGTAGGGGGGTGCAGTGATGGAAGGACAGGGGGAAAAGCTAGAAGGGGGTAGTATGTGGGGGGAGCATGTGGGGGATGGCATTCCAGCAGAATGACGACACAATTTGCAACGTTATGAAAAATAGCGGCAGGCAAGTACTCAAGCACCTGGAGAAACGACACTCACGGCCAAGTTCCATCTTTTTTTATTTTTTTTATTTCACTTTTATTGGTTTTGTAAGAGGTTGACAGTCAAATATATGCAAGTTACATCACTTGATTCAAAAAAAAGAAAAAAAAGGCAAATTTATACATTGAATTACATTCTCATTTATTGTATGTGGAGTCTCTTTAGAAATCAGGTAACTAACAGGTAAGAACAACAAAACCCATCCCTTCTTTCTCATTATACCCCACCCCCCACCCCCCTCACATAAACTCAGTCCTGGGAACGGAGAGAGCGTTAAAATACAGTTTGAACCGACATTGTATTCGTGACTTCGGGCAGAGAAGACGCACCGTGATTCAAAAATTCAGGTACCACAGAGTTGTCATACGATAAACCAAGTTGACATGAAACTCCACAGTGTTTTGCACACAGTACATTTACCCAGCATATGTGGATCGAAACTCAGACCAGGCATTTTCAACAATATCACGATTTCCGTGTAAGGCTGCAGTCATACATTCCATTCTGTAAATGCTCAGCGCGACCGCCAGCCATTCAGCCTTTCTGGGGAGTGCAGGCCTTTTCCATGTGATGGTAAGACATGCACGTGCAGCCATCAAAAGACCCTGCACCATCTTGCCTGCTTTCACAATCATGTCAGCAGATTCAGTTAGGGCAAACAAGATGAGCAGTGGATGATTTTCTCTGTCTTCCTCATCCAGGTCCCTGATCCAGCTGAGGACCTCTGCCCAATAGGTCTGAACCATCGTACATCCCCACCACATATGCCAGTAATCGGCTCGCTCCCCACATCCCCTCCAACAATGTGGGCTTATTCCCTGATACATTTTGGCAAGCCGGGTTGGGTCGTATTGCCATCTATATAATAACTTAATGGCGTGTAATTTATACTGGCATGATAAGGAGGACTTCGCCATCTGTCTGCATATTTGTAACCAAAGCTCTGGTGAAATTTGCCTACCCATGTCAGATTCCCATCTGCCCTTGAGCACCAGGGAGGGTTTGTTATCAATTTTGATCAGTGCGAGGCACATAGCACTTATCAGACCCCTGGAGCCCGTGCATAAGTCGAGGATTCTCTCAAACGGGGTAAGATCTCTCTGTAACTGCTCTTTCCACATTGGTCTAGTCATTACCCCTTTGAGTCTTAGATACAGAAAGACCGAGAGTGTACCTATGCCAAGGGCATCTTGTAATTCCTGAATGGTTATGAACGAGCCATTTCGGCGTAACTGGCCTGCCCTCTCTAGCCCCGCCTGGTACCAAGTTTCAAAGCTTCCCGGTTCAGGGATTGCGTCGCGGATCCCAGGTGACCAAAGATGTCCCAGGGGAGAGGGCCATGTCGTGACTCCCAACATTTTTTTACCCGGCTTCCATATTGACCATATTGTGCCTATGATCGGGTGAGCTTTAACGCTGTTGCGTAATTGAGGCCCGGGCACCCATAACCATTCACATAGGATGAAGGGGCGGAGATGGTAGTTATCAAGCGCTATCCATTGTGGCTCAGACCGCTGCCTAAAGTGTGGGACAAGGACCCTGAGTTGGGCCGCTCTGTAATATGTTTCAATGTCTGGGAGACCCACCCCTGCGTTGTCCTTCCGAAGTTGGAGGAGGGATCTCGGGATTCTCGGCTTCTGACTTTGCCATAGGAAGGTTAGTAACAGCCTCCTCGTTTCCGTGAAATATTCTGGGGGCATTTTGATGGGGAGCATCTGGAATAGGTATAATATCTTGGGGAGAAGAACCATCTTTATAGCATTTAGACGACCTAGCTACGAGATGGTAAGCTTGGACCACCTTTGGACATCTTTTTGAAGAGCTAGTGATAATGGAGGGAAGTTGGCCCCATATAGGGATCCCAGATCACGGGTGACGTTGATGCCCAGGTAGCGGAGTGTAGTGAGGCTGACTGTTACTCCCAGGGGAGCGAAGCGTTCGACCTCAGAATCTCTACTTCTGTCAATCGGGAGAAGGACGGACTTCCCTGCGTTAATTTTCAGACCCGCCAGCTCGCCATATTCTTCAATTATGCGGAGCGCAGCCGGGACTGATTCTAGGGGGTCGGTCACATGTAATAAGATATCATCAGCGTATAGCCCCAGTTTGTATTCTAGATTGCCCACTGTGATACCCTTTACCCTACTGTCACCTCTCAGCTTTTGCGCCAGTGGTTCGAGCGAAATCACAAACAGGATCGCTGACAGTGGACAGCCCTGCCTTGTCCCCCTTTCCAGAGGAAACCAACTAGAGTAGCCTCCGTTCACCGTCACCGATGTTGTGGGGGAACTGTACAGCGCTTTAATGGCACGGCAGAGTTTTGATCCCAGCCCATATGACACCAGTACCCTTTCTAGAAAGACCCAAGAGACCCGGTCAAAAGCCTTCTCGGCATCTAAGGACAGAAGGGACGGGTCCCCCCCCATTTCCTGTGCTTCATGGATTAGGTGGAGCGTTTTCCGCATAGTATCCGCGCCCTGTCTTCCAAGGACAAATCCGACCTGGTCGGAGTGTATCAGCCTAGGGAGGTGTGTTTCAAGCCGAGCCGCAATCACCCTGGCGTATATCTTAGCATCGATGTTGAGGAGGGAGATGGGACGATAGGAGCTACAGAACCTGGGATCCCGACCCTCTTTCGGAATAACGGCAAGCAGGGCTTGTGAGAAGGACGGAGGTGCTTGGCCCGTGTCAAAGATGTGATTAAACATGGATGCAAGGAAGGGGGCGATGAGGGGGGAGAACGACTTGTAGAACCCGGGCGTGAATCCATCGTCGCCCGGGGCCTTTCCCGCCGTCAATCTCTTGATAGCGTCTGTAACTTCCTCTTCCGAGACTGGTGTTTCTAGGGATGCCGCCTCCGTGGGTGTGAGTGTGGGAAGCCGTGTTTCCTTCAAGTATGTGTCTATACTTCCTATGTGTGGGGGGGGTCGCACATGTATAAGTCTTCGTAGAAATAGGCGAATGCTTCCTGTATGTCTTCGGGGGATGTGACTATCGTGTCTATGAGAGTGCCATCCGTTCTTTCAATTAAGTCAACCCACCTTTCCGCCTTCTGTGCACGAAGACGGGCCGCCAACAGGGCGTCAGCCTTGTCGCCCTTCTCATAATACCTTTGTTTAAGGTATTGTAAGGTCTGGGCCGTTTTGCCCGCAATAAGTATTTTCAACTCTTCCCTGAGGCGCCTGACCTCAGCGATATACTTGGGCCTCTCTGATGGAGAGGCTTGTGCCATTTCTTGGGCCTTCCCGAGCCTTTCCCTGATACCTTTCTCTATCAGAGCACGTTCTCTTTTTTTATCGGCTCCCTCCTTAATAAGAACTACCCTCAGGGTTGCCTTAGCGGCCTCCCACACGGTTGTCTTTCCAACTTCCCCAGTGTCATTGGTAATAAAGAATTGCTTGATTTCGGTTTCAAAGGTTTCCCTGAAGACCGAGTCCGCCCATAGGGAGTCGTTACATCTCCACTTGGTGTTATGGGGGGCCAGATCATTCCAAGATATATCCACCATCACCATATCGTGATCTGTCCATGCAGAGGAGTGTATGGTGGCCGCGTGCAACTTGTGTAAGAGGTGCTCTGAGAGGAAGATGTAATCGATGCGCGTGAGCGTGTCATGGGGGAGAGAGTGGAAAGTGAACCCTCTTTCCATCGGGTGCAAGTGGCACCAGGAATCAGTGAGACCAAAGAGATCAAGAGTTATTTTAATGTCTGCCTCATTACTGGTACCGGGTGGGTCTGCAGCATCGGCTCTAGTTTGTCTGTCCAATGAGCTGTCCATCCATGTGTTAAAGTCCCCACCAAGAACAGTGTGTCCCCTAGCCATCCCAAAGACTTTCTCAATGGTTTTATGAAGAAATCTGTTTTGCCCCTGATTAGGTGCATAAAGCGTGGCAAGGGTGACCGTTGTGCCTCGTATGTTTCCGATGACTATGAGGGCCCTCCCTTCCCTATCTGTCCATGTCTCCGAAATCGAAATCCGGAGGCTTTTGCGTATCAGAATCCCCACTCCAGCTTTCTTTAAAACACCAGAGCTCCAAAAGGTGGGCCCAACTTCCCGCAACGGGATCCCTCTCTCGTCGCCCTTTATATATCGCGTTTCCTGAAGAAAGAGAATATCTATTTTCGATTTCCTGAACTCTCTGGCCACCATGGATCTTTTTGTGGGGGAGTTCAAGCCTTTGACATTAAGTGTGCAAATACGCAACGTGTCTGTGCTTAGCGTGGGAGGCATCTTAAGTCGTGGACAAGTGTGTGCGCATCCAGTACGTCTGCCTCGAGGCCCTTATCATGTTTTTTGTTAAAGTATGTGGTTCGCTGTCTTCACATTGGGTCCCGGATTTTCCCGTAGGGGTCAAGGACTGACCTGTCCGGTCCCTGCAAAGCCCTTTTATGTTCCCATCTCTTGTGTTGACACTCCTCCGGTCCGAACTGTGACAAAATACGTGTTCCCCTGCCATCCCGCCCACCCCTCCCCCCCCAATCCCGTTTCCGTTCGGCGCCCGACCCGTCTGGGTTAACATCACCCAGTCGATCCCGGACCACCAATGGGGACCGCAGAAACAAGCGGTCCTGTCATAATGTAACCATATATAACAGTGAGCCCCCAACCAACAGCTCTTACACCAACAACAATATTTCAAAAATCAAAATCTCAATATCGGCCCCCACAGAGGCATCTTCACAACATGGATATTACCTCATATCCTCCTCTGGGCGCCTCGTGCCTACGTGATCGAGTGTACCATAGATACAAGAGAAGTAACATATTATAGACGGGGGATGTGTCGCTTTGCAGGCACCGTCGCGGCCGACACATCCTCCTGGCTTCATGCCCCTCCGGGCTATGCCCAGATGGCCTGGTCAAGCGTCAACATTCAATATAAGAGTTCATAGCCTCAAGCATTTCAGCGTGCCAGTCTGGTGTCCAGGCTAGTGCACCATATCCTGTGAGTTATTCATTCTTCGGAACTTTCTGGATCCCGGGATCCGCCTACGGCGGGGACCCTTAGTTTGCCATTCACCTTCGTCCTTTTTCGACTCTGCGTGGGAGGGGTCCTCTGCCTGGTCGCCCAAGAGATCAACTGTACAATCCGCGATTTCCTTTTCCGAGGCGAGCCTTATTTTCGAGCCCTGCCATTCAAAGTTTAGGGAAAACATGTAGCCCCACCGGTATCTGGTTCCTGTGTCCTTTAGCAGTTTCGTAATCGGTGAGCATTTCCTCCTCATCGCAAGCGTGAGTGATGATAAATCCTGATAAAGAGAGACGGTCGCATCACCCATGGAGAGTAACGGGGCATGTCTGGCTTTTTCCAGGATCCGAGCTCTGTCCGCATAGTTATGAAATCTAGCTAGGACAGAGCGCGGGCCCCCGGCTCTGCCACCTGCTCTGTGGATGCGGTCGATTTTAGGCTCATCTATCAGATCATCCTGGAAGAGGAGCTTTAAGATGTTATGGAGAGTCTGTTTCAGATCCGTATCAGTTTCGCCTTCCTTTTCGGGAATGCCGTGGACGCGTATGTTGTTACGGCGTTCTCTGTTTTCAAGATCGTCCACCTTTAATCGTATTTCCTCTTCCCTATGTTCAATTTCCACAATGCGGTGGTCCATTGGGGCTTCCAGCGTATGTAAGGAGGTTTGGTTGTGCTCGACCTGCTCCACTCTGTCCTCTATTTTATTCATCCTCTGAGTGATTTTGTCAATCCTGCCTCCTATGTCCGCCCTCATACTCCTCATCTCTGTAAGAAAATCAGCGACATCTCCTTTGGTTGCAGCGGCGTCTGGACCCTGGGAGGACATCGTTTGCTCGATGTGGGGCTTCGGGTCTTCCTGAGGTGGGGCAAACTTGTACTTTGCGAGCTTGCCCTTAGGGTCCATGGGGAGCGGGATCCCAGCGACGCGATGGAGTGAGCCCTGTCAGATGACCGCGTGGGCATCCAAAGGTCGTGTGTTTTCGTAACACCCTAGCCAGCAGTGGAGAAATACGACCCGGGCAAGGTGTTGTGAAGGGATCCAACTGCTGGGGAAGCCTTTAATACACTCGAAAGTACCAGAATTAGGGCTTCATGGTGGTATCGTGGGGCGCCTGGCACTGGGGAGCGGAGGAACGGTCGAGGACGGGAGCCCCCGCGCAGAAACCCCATCCAGTGAGTGTTCGCAGCTTCCTCGTGGTCAAGGGTGTAGAGGCGATAGGCCTTAAGATCGTAGTGGGGGGCGAGGAGGGCACACGCCCTGCGTACCAGGGGCCCAACCCTCAGCCCACAATGGCCTGGGAGAGATTTGAGATGAGGGGCTCAAGGGTGAAGCTGTCCCAACCAAGACAACGAGGCGGTGTCCCCCTCCACCGCTACCTGGGTGCAAATGTCAGTTCGTATTGACCGGGTCCGGTGTGGCAGCTATGCCGTGATCCGCAGATGGGCCCACTCTGGGCGCGTGTGGACTGCCAGAGTCGCCGCGCAGTCCGGGAGAGATCCTAATCGGGGGCCGGGGACCAGGCCGCCCACCTCCGGGCGTCGCGAGTGCAAGCTCGTCCTTGGGGACCGCGCCTCCGAGAGGAATGGATTATGGGGCCATGTGTGCACGTACCGTATAGCGGTCCCCAGGAGGAACGAGAGTGTACGCCATAACGCGCTCCATGAAGCCGCGCGTATCTCGGCACAGCGTGCAATGGCAGCTCGTAGGCCCCGATTGCTCTCACTCGGCGTAGGTCGCAGGAGAGGATATCTCTACGAAGTGGGCCCCGATTTTCGGCGGGTTTTCTCCTGGTGTCGCCTGGAGACTTCGGATGTCAGGTTCCGTCGAGGTTACAGCCGGGGGGGGTCTCGTGGTGGGGGCTCAACCCACTTTTCGGGACCCTTGCGCGGAGCCTACACGGAGATCGCGTCCATCCGTGCGCCCCTTGGTGGCCGATCCCCCAAGTTCCATCTTTTTAAGTTCCCGATATCCTCAGCAGAGTTTGATGGAGGGGGGTAAGGGGGGGGAACAGTGGACGGTTATGTGGTCAGTCATGAGGAGGATAAATGTGGTTCTAACTGTTACTGTTTTGCATAAAATGTTAATAAAACCAAAGTTAAAAATAAAGAAACAATTGAACCAAGTCAAAGATTCTTTAGACACCTGGGCCACTGTAGAAAATTGTGGGGTCGGAATCTCAAAATCAACTATATCGAAGGCTGCCGATAGGTCCAGCATAATTAGCATTCTAATTTCACCCTCATCGGCAGCTTTCAAAATATTGTCACAAACTGATAAAAGAGCTGTTTCAGTGCCATGTTCTGACCTAAATCCCTATTGATACATATCCAATATTCTTTGATCTTCAAGAAAGTTCTTCAATTTCTCTGTGGCAATTTTTTGAGGATTTTGGAATGCCAGGCAATGTATTATGATCCAATGTTTTTTACTTCAAAAGAGGAGTCAGGTAGGATTTTTTCAGATCCCTTGGAAAATGGCCCTGTAGCAAAGAAGCATTTATAACTGGTAATAGAGGCCCCTCCCCCAAGGCCGCTGCATGCCGCTTAGCTAAATAGGCAAGAATGGGGTCATAATTATGGTTGGTAGGCTTTAGTTTAGACACAAGGTTAGAGACGGTTTTGAAATCTGCAGGTGCAAAAACAAACATAGGATGCTTCAAATCTTTTGTTTCTTTTTTTTTTTTTTTTGTTTTATTGGTTAAGTATAGTTAAACCTTTAACATTACATCCTTATTCCTTTAGTAAAAACAATGTTCCTTTGTTAAAACTTTGTTAAAACTTCCTTAGATCCAATTGTCATCAGGCAATTATTGTCCCATCATTGACTTAATCTCTCCATTTCTTATGATCTACAGCCTCATTTATTCAAGATTTGGGCAATCGAAGTAATTCAGTACTTAAGTATCAAGGACTACTCGTAGCGTTCTTTTACAGGTCAGATTCTTTTTCTTTTTCCTCTTGATTTAAGTTTAACATCTCAACAAATTTCAGTGCATCTAGAGTTTTGCCAATTTTTTCCGCAGTGAGGATTCTTTCCCAATAATTTTCTTCCGTCTCCTCGGTGATATTTATTGTGTAGCTTCCCATATAGTTCTCTCTTTTGCATTTTAAAGCTGGGCAGACTAACATAACATGTCTTATCGTTTCCAATTGGTCCTTCCGTTTACAGAACCGACAATATGCAACTGTTCTGTCAATTTGTCTTCTTTTCCATTTCACTTCTCTGCTATTCCAAATGTTAAGTCTGCAGCGCAGCAGTAAATCCCGGTAGCGTTCAATTGGAAATTTCAACAAATATGGCGGTAGGATGTTCAAGCCTTTTTTTTCCCAGATGATGTTATGACATAGATTTCTTCTCAATCTTTGTTCCTGGGTTTCCTCCCAATCCTTTTCCCGAATAACTCGTTTTGCTTTGTCTGGATTGTTCCTTAGGGTATCCTCCTCAAGATTTAGTTGTTCCAACTGTGCCTTGCATCTGCTTTTCCAATCATTAAGCATTTTGTCATCATTCCGGATGTTCGTCTGGGCTAGAATTTCAAATGGTTTTGGTGGGATATCCAAAATGCACTTTCTATACAATGATAAGGTTTTCCAGAGTACGACAGAGTTTATTGATTGGAGTCTGAGCTCAGTTCTAATGAGCTCCACTGGTAATGAGGTTGGTAGGCGCAAAATTTTTCGCCAAAAGTACGCTTCGCAGAGATTCCAAACCTCCCATCTAAGAGCTACGAGAGCTTCCGTGCCATAAGTGATGACCGCCAACACTTTTTGCTTGTAGAAAGTTACAATTGGAATTAAGGAAAACTTCCCATATTTGCGATGTAGGCAAATCCCTTGATTTGTTAGGGCCACTAGTTTTTCCCGGATCAGACAGTAGTGCGCCTGTTCGTTGCTGTTTTTGTTTATCATTATCCCCAGGTAGATTGTCGTTTCAACTTCTTCTAAATTCTGGTTCTCTAATGACCATCGTATTGTTTTACCGGACTGTCTCCTGCCCCGGCTTGATTTCATTGTTAAGATCATGGATTTTTTGATATTCATCTTCATGCTATTTTCTTTTAAGTAGTTGTTAAAGGCCTCAATCCGTCGCTGTAGGCCTATTGGTGTTTGGTCGATGAATACCGCGTCATCAGCGTACAGCATCCAAGGTATTTCCTTTCCATTTATTGTCGGTGGAAATGCACGAATCTTCTCCTGAGCTATGTTCATATCTGCCATGTATAGTACAAAGAGGAATGGGGCTACTGCACAGCCCTGCTTAATTCCTCTAAAGGTTTTAATCCTCCTCGAAAGTCCCCCATTGCTTGTAATTTGGACTTTAATTGAGGTATCAGTGTACAATGTTTTAATAGCTTCAAGTAGATCCTTAGGGCATCCCCAATTTCTCATTTTTAACCATAGGTGCTCTCTATTGATTCCATCGAAGGCTTGTTCGAGGTCTATAAATGCAAGATAGAGCTTTTTTTTCCCGGCTAATGTCTTTGCCTTCAACAAATTGATCAAAAACAGATTCAAGGCGGTGCCAACTCCACTTACAAACGCTGTCTGTCTTTCGTCAAGAATATTTGCCTCGGTGGCCCATTTTTTTAGATCTCTCAGTAGAAGTGACGCAAATAGCTTGCCGATTGAGTCTAGGAGTGCTATAGGCCTATAATTCCTAGGGTTTTCGCGATCTCCCTTCTTATATATCGGTACTATATAGGCCTCCGTCCATGTAGCTGGTATTTGTTTGGTTTTCATGATTTGCTGAAATAATGTATATATTAGATCCGACCAGGCCTCACAATTTTCTTTTAGTAATTTGTTGGAAATACCGTCTGGACCGGCTGCTCTTGAGGTGCTAAGTTTTTTTATCAGGGTTCGGATATCGTCCTTATCAAAGTTCAAGGCCCACGGAGTTGAGTCCGGGATCTCTTTAATGGCTTTCTCCCCACTTTCCGCTTCATAAAGAGCAGTATAGTGTTCAAACCATTTGTCTTCTGAGACTTGATTAATACCTACGGCAGATTGATTGTGCTCTCTGTCGTTCAGTAAGTCCCAGGTACTTCTAGCGTTGTTTGTCGATATGGCTGCTATCATTTTTTCAGCGTCTCTCTGCAGTCTTAGATACCGAGTTTGTTTCAACCAGTTTTTATATGTTTGTTGACATTTTCTCAGGAGTTCGTATCTTTCTGAGCTGTTTATCTTTTTTATGCGTCTCAATTCTGATCTGTATTGTTTCCTTCTTAACACAAGTTGTTCATCATACGTATGTTTTTTTTTTAGTGTTCTTTTTTTTAGTCGGATCATACTTAATTTCATGGGCTTCCAATAGCCATTTGTAGTCAACTAACTCTTCATTGTTGTTTATCGCTTTTTTATATCCTAGTACTAGAGTCGGGATTGCCCGATTTTTAATTCTCAAACGGTTTCTTCCTCCTGTAACCTCAGTTTCCATTGTTCTTTCAATTCCTCTGTTAGATTTTATTTCCCAAACAATTTCGGTTGCTAACAGACAGTGATCACTGCTAGTTTGTTTTGTTATTGTGAAGGAGAGTATCCGCTCCAGTGTATTTCTTCCCACAAAGCAATAGTCCAAGCAAGCACCTGATTTCCCACTGTGCCAAGTATTGGCCCCTTGGAGATCTCCCTTAGTCTGGCCATTTAGCATCTTCATCTCACGGATTCTCATTTCTTGCATCCATATTTTTTCCTTTCCTAGCAGATGTTCAGTAGCTTTGATCTTACCATTTTTATCTAGGATTTTGATATTTAAATCGCCATTTAATATTATCAGCTGGCCATTTCCCTCCATCATGGATTGATCAATTACCTCCGTGATTGACGTTAAGAAGTTCGTCTGGCCCTGCATATTCTCGCTCCAGTAGATATTGATCAGGACCATTTGTTTCGGGATTTTCGGGGATTCCACTTCAGATGTCACTTTCAGGATTTGCACATAGGGGTTTGGTGTCAGATGTTCCGTTACTTTGAGTGGACATTCCAGTTTCTTAAGTATCAAGAGGCCTCCAAACGGTCTTCCCTTTGGCCCCTTCCTAGCCGGGTTTGTGTATACCTCATAGCCCTCGCATATCGGGGATTTACGTAGCCATGATTCTTGTATTGAGATAAAATCATATTGGGTCAGGAAATCGCATTTACCAGAGAGCAGATGTTTGAAGCCTCTTGTGTTCCACGATGCACATAGGATCCGGGTCTGCTCATTCTCCGTACTCTATTGTTTCTTCTTGGAAATCAAGGCATTTGCCATCCAGGCCCATTCCTTTCCCTGGTTGTTTATTTTAGTGAGTTTGTTCTTATCCATCTTTGAGTTTTCCGAGTTATCCACTGTGAATCTCAGGGTTTTCAATATATCTTTATTCTTTTTAGTCAATAAAGACTCTTCCTCCTGGGACTCTTTCTCATTTTTGCTTTTTTCATTATTTTTCTTCAAATTCTCCACCGGAGTTTTTGATCTTGATCTTACTGCGATTTCCTTTTTTGTCTTTTTTCTTTGTTCTGTATGGGCTTTTTCTTTTAGTTGTCTAGGTTCCTCGTTTAAGTCCTCCAGTCGGAACCCTCTTTTTCTTAAAGTGTCTGATGCTTCCAATAGTTTCTGCTTTATATTTTTAGATGACAAATGTAAGATAACTTGGTCCAGTCTGTGTTCCTTTGGGAATTCCACTATTTTTATGTCTTCCGTTGATATCGTCCTTGGTGACAGGGCTTGCTTGCAGAGCTCCACCACGTACCTTCTATTTAAGATCACCCTTCTTGGTCCATTTTCAGCTGTTTCTAATTTTAGATAATATCCTTTGCATAGAATGGTTTTCTTCAGGGGTGATCCTAACGGTAGTTCTTTCCTTTTCTTGACTTCAGCCTTTTTTCCCTTATCAGTTGATTCTTTAAGACAAGTGTTGTCCTTGATTTTTTTTACGATCCTCCCTCCCTTCACCATTTCATTTCTTTTTTGTTCCAATGTCTTAAATCTAATAGATTCCTGGTCAGGGTCCAATTCAATTTCATTTGTATCTGGTCTTCGTTCTTTTTCCCTGATGTTCTCACGGGCATTTTTCTTGTGAGGCTTTGACTTCAGGTCTTCCTTAGATTTTTTGGTTAGGTCTACTGTATCCCAATTGTCTAAAGTTTGCCAATCCGATATACTTATGCTATCCCAGTCTTCCTTATCACTATCAGATTCCATCAGCTCAATGAGGTCACTCAAATTCGCTTGCTGCTCTGGATCCTCCCTGCTTTCTTCTCTTAACTCATTTTCTTGATCTTTTATTCCCTCGGACCCTATAGGTCTACTCATACTCATCTCTCTTCTAGATTTCTTTGCGCAATTTGTGTTTTCTCTCCTTGGTGGAGTTCTTAGATTTCTCAAAAAGGCTCTTGAGCCATTTACTTTACGTTTCAGGGATTCGTTTTTGGATTTTTTCCCTTTTTCATTCAATGCACTCGTAATCTCCTTACCATTTCGGTGATTCGGATCCTTCGGCGTCGCCCCAGCAAATATTGCAAAAGAAGATCGTTCTAAATTTGTAGAGTTCAGCTTGTTAGTCTCCTTTATCCCGGACGGGATCAGGATCACCTCTTCCTGTTGTTGCACCTTTTGATTCGGGAGGTTAGTTGCATCCTTTTTCAATTTCATTGGTCCCTTGCCTTCTTTAAGTTTTGTGTCAGGACAGACCTCCTTATGCCTTTGGTTGTTATGTTTATGGGTGCTTCTCATCCATTTACAGTCTTCTAGGACCGCTTCCATTAATACAGATTTATCAATCGCATCACGTCTAGCTAGATCACTGAGGCGAGATTGCCAAATTTGAGTTAATTCAGCTTCTTTGTTTGTTCTTTCATTTAAGCTCTGCAGGGCCGAGGTCATATTAACATGATTCTCTTTTATTTGAGTGTTGCTGATGGATACCTCTTGAACAGAGTCTTTAAGTTCCTCATAGAGCTTAAGAAAGGGGGCTAATGTTATAGTTAGCGAGGACATAACCACTTTTTCAATATGGTTCAAATCTTTTTCTCTTTCAGTTTTGCAGGCCTCAGTTATTATCCCTCGAATTTGTTTATCCCATGTGTCTCCTGTAGGCCTGTTTTCCTCTTCCCAGTTTAATCGACTGGCTAGTTTGCTTCCAGTGTGATCCTTCCTTACTTCAACATTTTCCATATCTTCGTTCACCCTCGCCACTGATAAAGTTTTATTTCTGTCGTCCCAAAGTGGCAAGTGAGTTCCTTTCAGGGCTGTCATATTTTCTCGAAGGCCAAAAGGAGATATGACGGTATTCTCAAACTGTTCTTTATCCAAGGCAGCCATTTTTTCATTGATCAGGCTGAAACTCCTTCTTTTTTCTCTTCCTATTTTATCCGTTATTGTAGTGATGTCTTGCATGATTTTATCTGCCAGGCTAAGATTACTCAAGCTTGCCGGTGCAGTGTCTGCTGCACTGTTGTTATTCGATCTTTCTGACGGCCTCCGCCCTCCCAGGCGGGAACTGATGGATCCTGTGTCATAGTTATCTGTAAGAATTCCTTTATTTACTTCCTTTAGGGACTTTGCAGTTCGATTCCCCTTCTCCTTTGTTGGGCTAGCTGCTGTGGTGTATTTCCTCAATGTGGAGCTAGTTCTTTCTTTCCTATATGGTTGAAAAATGTCTATCGGATCTTGCATTATCATTGAAGACCTTCTGAGGTCAGTATTTTTATTCTGCTTGATCGAGTCCTGCAGAGTGTCTTCAATATATCCCAATTCCAGCACGTCCCATTTGTCAGTTTGATCTACTGTTTGCTGGCTATTTGCAATACTAGCCACGCCAGAGCTAAACTGTGCCGCTAATGATCTTGTAGGGTTTTCTAGACTCATGTCCAGACTTTCTTGAATTATTGAATCACTAAGATCCACCCCTATTCCATCTTTAGGAACTGTTCCGAGGACCACCTCCTCTGTTTGTAGCGCCTTTTGATTTCCCATCACGTCTACAAGTGGATTAGGTGACAATTGGTTTGACTTTGTTATCTCCTCTCCCTGTGTGGAGCTAGTGTCCTCACCTGCCGAAATTTCAGCAGGTGAAGCTACTTTCCCCTTTCGAAAATCCTCAATTGCTATTTCAGCTATTTCAGCTACTTCATTGGATTCTAGAATATTTTGTCCAGTTTCTTTCCTCTCACAAATCCCATCAGATACCACCTCTACCTGGCCTGGAAATGATGATGGGGAAAGAGTTTTTGAGATTTCTCTTTCCGTGGCGATAGTACATGCCATGGGTAGTTCTGGAGAGTTAGGTGCCAACCACAGATTGTCAACTTTTTCCGCCGACTGTGAGAGTGATTTCTCTATATTTGATTGATTGTCTCCCACTGATAAGCTTTTTCTTTTATCAGTACCAAATGGTAGTCGGCTTTGTTTTAGCATCGTGGGTCTCGGGGTTTGCTCCGGGCTCCCATTTACTTCTGGGAGTGAAGCGAATCTCTCTCTTACCTGCAGGCGTGTTCTTAGTCCTGTTCCTTGTGTACCCTTTGCGATCGGGATTGACTTCATTGTCTCGAAGGGGTCTTCGTTATCTCTAGCCTCAGTAGCTTCCCGCAGCTGGTAGTCAGGCAATACCTGTACCGCCACCGCAAGCAGCCAAACAGCTTAACAGCTCCTCTAATCCACAACAAACGATGCCCTTTGCGCGCCGGGCTTAGCTTGTCTTACTATGTAGCATACTGTACTGATTGGCTGAGAATCAATTTGTATCCTAATCTGGTCAATTTTATCTGTGAACAAAACGTTTAAATCGTTTGCCGGGGCCAAGGTAGGGGACAGCTGAGAGATAGGGCAAGCCAGGATGTGACATTTTTCACAGTTCCAAATAAAGCTTTTGATCTATTCAGAGCAGGATTAATCTGTTTTTGCCGACATGATGCTTTATCCAAAGCAATCCTCTTCTTGTACACTTCTAATACTTGTCTTGCCCTTGAGTGATCTACAGGTATTCTAGACCTTAGCCATACCTTTTCTTTTCTAAGGTAGTCTTTTTTCAAAGTTCGGAGTGATTAATTATACCATTGATTATTATTGCTGCCTGGTTTTTGAATGCTTTTAATGGGGCAATGGTGTTGCAGTTATTCTGTAGACAAGACATCAGGGCTCGATATAGATCAGAACATGACAAATTAAGTGAGGGGGTGATCGAGCCATGGAGTAGCTGGGTACTTGTAATGGTATCTTTTTGCTGCGTGCCATTTCAACTTTGGCATCTTGGATCTTTCCATATTGGTCTGTCCCATTGAGATGATACAAGTTACCACATAATGATCGGACCATGTTAGTGGAAAAGTGTCCTGGTGTAGTAGCGTTTTCCCCCTGCACATTACTATGTCCAGACAGTGGCCACTGGTATGAGTGGCCAGCTCAAATAAAAGCAAAAGATCATGGAATTGCAGAATATCCTTACTCTGGATATGTTCTATGCTTCACACATGGATTTGTGAGGAGCGTCAGAGGGGGGTTTTGGTTCCTTCAAGTCCCACCAAAAGCCTAGAGTAAGGGTGACAATATTGAGAGCTAGAAGCCACTCTTAGTTGAGCTTAAACGTCTTCATTTGGAAAAGGCCAGTTTGATCTCAGTATATCAGGTTTCAATATTTAAGGAGTAACAATGCTTCTGTCCTGTAGAGTACTTTACTGATGAGGAACAAGACTTGTCACGAAGACATTTAAAAACCAAACAATGAAACATAAAAACAGTTCTACTCCAGTAGTCCAGACGGGTAGGAGATCCTCGACTGGGGACACAGAATCAAACACTAATATCAACCGGACTGCCACACTCTGGATGGACAGGAGATAGTGAATCTGTCAAGAGTGGATCCCAGTATGAAACAGTTAAGAAATCAAGCATGGAGTGGAGTTGATTAAGAGATCCCACCAAAATTAGTGCAAATTACTGGGAATTAATGGAAGGGTATGTGTAAATTGGTGGAACATAAAAAAGAGCTCTTTAACTCTGTGTGAATTTTAGAAATGTAGGGCCTTGGACATGAAGCAAGATTGGCATGTCCTCGTCATCAGAGTGATAGTGGAAGCCGAAGTCCAGAAGAGCATAAACAAAGGGAACAGATACATGTGGAAAAGTATGGGAGACATGGGGACCCAAGAGGAACCCCACATCAACCACTGTAAGAGAGGCGATTTGGGGTCCTCTTTAGACATATATTCAAATCCACACAAGAAGGAACAGAGCAAGCGTAATAAAATTCCTTCCATGACTCCTCCGACATCTGGCCCCCAAGGCGCTTGTGCTTCACGATGCAGAGGCAGTCAAGGGGTCTAATAAAGTCAAGATGGGGAGGAGCCCATTGTCACTCTGGGGGAGAACATTATCCCACATTTTTAACGATGCTGGTTCAGGGCTGTGTGTTCTGAAATCAAACTAGATTGGAAGGTTTCAAGACAGCTGAAGCTGGTAAGTTATTTATTTAGTTTATTGAATATTTATAATGCACCTATACACAAGGTGTATCAAGGCGCAAACCTTTTACCACCTTTTCCAACAACACAGACATCCAAGGAAGGCGAGCTGTAGCCTAGAAGTTGATATGACCAGAAGGAACAAAGGTGTATTTTGTTAGGGATGGAGTCAGGGGGGTATTCAGAATGGCCTGCTCAGGACAGGAAGAAGCACAGCTGCGGTAGGATGACAGGTTGATGAATTTAGAAATCCATGTCATGGGGGCACGAGTGTGAGTTTTCGCTGCAATGGTCGCAATGGTCGGAACAGGGTGAGCTGAACAGGAAGCAGCTTCAAGCAGAGAAAGGGAATAACTGCCCTATCTCTACTACATGCTTCCTTGGGAAACTCCTGGAGAAGTTGGTCTTCCCCCAACTGACCCAACACACTGAGCTCGTTGGTTGTTTACATGCCCATCAATCTGTGTCCGAGCATCAAGAGGTATGGAAACTGCTCTCCTGGACACCTGTGAAGAACTGCTCCCAAATCTTGACTAACTCTCCTGCTGTTCTCATTCTCCTTGACCTCTCCTCCACCTTTGACACGGTCATCCACTCTATTCTCCCAAAGCGACTCCATGATACCCTCAGTATCTCAGACCAGGCTCTGGATTGGCTGACCTTTTTCCTCACTGACCGCCATCCCCAGGTGCTCCTGGGCTCCTTCTCCACCACTACCCTCTCTACATGTGGTGTTCTCCAGGGCTCCATCCTCTGGCCTTGGCTCCTCAACCTCTAGCTTGCACTTGTGCACACCTGATCTCTGCCTTCTCTCCTCATGTCCAGTGTTTACACAGATGGCACACAACTCTTCTTCAAGCTCCCCGCTTCCTTCTGTTCTCCCTCCTCTATCAACCCTGAGTGCCTGACTGCTATTCAGTCTTGGTGCACCTCCAAGGATCTCTGTCCTAATGCCAGTAACACCGGGATTCTTCCCATCAGGACACCTGTTCCCCATCTCCCTCCTGCACTCTGGCTGCCCTCTCTGGGCTCACCACCCTCTCCTACCACAGAAGCCGGACAGCTTGTGGTCAGCTTGGACTCCTCTCTCTCCTTTACTCCTCACATCCTGGACCTTGCCAAGAAGGCCCATTTTCACTTTACCTCCTCAGAGGCATTCCCCCTTTCCTCACCTTCCCCCAGGAGCTCAATGTCTCTAGAACTCTGATCCTCTCCATGCTGGATAACAGCCTCTTCCTCAACTACCCTCTTTATTCACTCCACCCTCTGCAACTAATCCCGAATTGGCCTGCAACACTTATCCTTGGCCTAAATCGCAGGGACTGCATCTCTCCAGCCCTAAAATCTCTCCACTGGCTCCTGGTTGTTGCAAAAATCAAATTCAAGCACTTTTGCACCATCTCCATGGCTGTCTGGGGCCTGGGACCACACGACCTGCAGCTTTCTCTTACTAAATACTCTCCTTCCAGATCCCCTCCATCTTTTTGCTCCAACTCTCTGCTGGTCAAACACATCTCCAAGCAGAGAGCTGAGGGCAGATCCCTCTCCTCAGCTGGTTCCCTCCTATGGAACAGTCTCCCTCTTTCTCTCTGTCTTGAACCGGATCCCTCAAGGGCCGCAAACAACTCAAGACCTTTCTATTCTCCTCCTACTTCCCTCTCCACCTTTCGTGCTAACCACCCCCCCCCCCGTTCCTGAGATTGGCACCCTGTTGCCTCAAGAGCCCAATAGGATCCTGGCCCCCTGCCCAATCACCACCAACACCCACCTCCCCCTGCACTGCCGTCCGGACCCACATCTGCCTGCCCGGTGGTTCGCCTTCGACCTGCACTTACTTGTTGGGCGGTAGTCCACCCTTTGCCTGGAATGTCTCTGCCCATGCACTTTCCTGCTGCCTTCCAACAGGCACCCCCTGGCACTCCCCCCACCCTCCATGGGGGACCCTAATAGCACTTACCCCACCCTCCTTTTTCTTTATCTTCACTTCTCTTGCACACTTTGAAAGTCACAAGGCCTAGTAGGACCGTTGTTTGCTTCTTTTATTCATTGTCAATTTTCAATGTTTATTTGCTCCCTTGTTCCCGTCCCTTTTGCCTTGTGGCACTTTGATACATTGTCTAAATATCCACTAAAATTAAAAATAAATTAAACAAATGACTCTTTCAACAACACCTGAGCAAGGATTAATCCCAATGGAGTACAGACCAATGAACAGGCTGCAACTCACAGTACTGCACTACTGTTAAAAGATGCCAGCCCAAATGCTGGCTGCACATGCCAGACACAGCGCTCTGCTGCTCTCGATCTAGGTGTGTGATATAAACAATCAAATAAAATAAAATGAATTTAGGTACAGATACTTTAAACAGAGACTTTGCCAGCAAAAAACAAGCATTGCAAACTGGCTGCCTCGTTATGTCAGACAAACATACCTTTGACCATTAAACAAAAAATATCCTTCAGAGCTTTACAACACTTCCTGTGGTAGCTCCTAGATTTCTTTATTACGATCAGTAAGAGGAGTCAGATCCCAGCACTGTGTAATATGATATATTAATGAAGGAATAGGAGTGCAGCATCATGGAATACTATTATTAAGGGGGGGTAGAATTGCAGTTACTTGGGAAATGATTAGATTTGATTGATTTGAAATTTGTAATGCGGGTATCCTGCGGAACCAAGCAGAGAACCTGCTTCTAGGCGCAGCTGTTCAATTCCTATAACCATTTAGATCATTACCATAGACAGAGAGATTATTGGAACAAATGAGTCTTCAGGTCTTTTTGAAAAGATTCATAGAGGATATTTTCTGTAGTTCAGATGGTAATGCATTCCAGAGATGGGGGCCCCTTATAGTAATACAGCGGTCACCCTGAGAAACAAAATGAGAGGGTGGTGCAACCAACTAAATTTGCCTGACCGAATGGAGCGGACGGGACGGCTGATAAAGCTTGGTTTTAGATACCAGATAGCTAGGTGCCACACCCTGAATACATTTATGTATTGGGCATAGCGATCTAATTTCAATCCGTTTTTGAACAGGCAGCCAGTGCCACTTCCTCCGATACCCAGAGATGGATACCTTTTTATACAGATTATATACACCAGCCTAACAGCGTCATTATGAGCCACCTGGAGAATGTGTAACAGGCTCACTGGTGCTCTTAAAAGAAGGGTACTGCAGTATTTGAGTCTGGAATTAACCATTGTCCCCACAACCACAGCACGGTCTCGTTCGGTGATAAATGGCAGGACAGGTTTTAAAAGACTTCCTTAGTAGAAAACAGACCTAATGATTTCAGAAACATGAACATTACAGCCGAAAGATTCCTGCCATATACAGCTCACTTTTCTAACCTTACAAGAGAAGGTAGTTGTGGCATCAAAAAGGGCAGGACAAGAGATTTTTGCATGAAAGTCTCTGTGGATTTTTTGGGCCAAACACAATAACCTTGGTTTTGGAGGGATTAAGTTGGAGCTTACCCTGAAACATCCACATTTGATTGCTTTGGCAAAGGCCAGAATACGTTCAATGGTTTCAGGAGAGAATTTTAATTGAACATAGATTTGTGCATCATCCACATAAGAATGCTGATTCAGCTCAAACCGAGCAAAGATGTCCATTAATGGTGTACGGTAGACATTGAACCATATTGGGGACAGGGATCTCTCCTGGGCCACTTCGCATAGAACAGGGAGATTATCAGAAATAAAAAGTTCCTAGTTTAACTGCTTGAGTTTGATCTTGCAAGAAAGAGGAGAAACACTTCAGCGCACCCTCTGAAACCCCGGAAACCTCAGTGAGTGTAGTCAGCAACTGGCCAAAATCGACCGCATCAAAGGTCGCTGATAGATCGAACATGACCAGCATGGTCATATCTCCTTCATCAGCTGCCCTAATGATGTCATCCCACACCGCCACCAGAGCTGCCTCAGTTCCTTGACCAGGTATAAAACCAGATTATAAGTAATCTAGAAAGGAGTTTTCTACCAAGTAATTATGCAGCTGTGTGGTAACAACTTTTTCCAGAATCTTCGAGGGCCAGGACAGTTCAGTGATCGGACGATAATTTGCAAGAACTTGATGATCCAAAGTTGGTTTCTTTAGTAATGGTGTAAGAAAGGTGTTTGTGAGATCTGGAGGTACGCTTCCATGTATGATATGGCATGTATTTATAACGCGCCTATACACAAGTGTGATAATGCAGCATTCACAAATTCTGTCAAAAAGTCTTTGAGAGACGCAGCATTTTGCACTGCCAGATAGGCTGGGGTGGGTCATAGTCGTGGTTCATTGGTTTGGTTGGTTTGAGTTTCTGAATCCGAGTTTCAATATCATCTGACTTTAAAATGCAAAAATTGGACGATGAGGGAGAAGATATTATTAGAGAATCCTGATTCTGTGTAAGAGTTTGTAGATTGGTTGTTTGTAGATCAATATTTGAACGGATAGAGTTAACTTTCTCACAGAAAATTGAGTTGAACTCATTTGCAAGGGTAAGATAGGGAGGCAGCCGGAGGGAAGTGCATTCAGATGATGTCAGATTTCTTATTATGACAAAGAGCTCCTGGGATCGATTCTTTGAAGAGTCAATTTGTCTTTGAAAAAACAGTGACTTTGAAGTTGTGAGTCCCTGTTTATAAGCCTACAATGCCAATTTGGCATTTTGACAGTTATTACTGTCCTTGGTTTTCAGCCAGACTTTCTCCTTGTTATGACACTTTTGCCTTCAATTTTTTTAAAGAATCAGTGAACTAGGGATTATTTTTGTTCTTACTTTTTTTTCACATGTGCTCTTGCATTGCAACAATTCTCTAAATATGATATATTAGTTTGATAGTATTTGTCGTTGTTGTTATCGATGGAAAAAGGTTTTAATTCTGCAGCTAAATGGCATCTGTGATAGTGTCAAGATCTTTCTTACTACAAGAGAGGATGACATTTGTCGGGACAGCCTTGGAAAAACCCACATGATCAATAGAAATGGAAAATACAACAACTGAATGGTCAGACCATGTCACTGTCATGTTTTCCTGATGAATTACATCCAACCCTCTAAACAGAACTACATCCAGGCCATGTCCCAAGTTATGAGAGGTCAAGGTGGTTAATAAAGGTAAATCATTGCCACAAGTATTTCATTCAACTTTAGACAGTCGGGATTGTCAAACATTGCACCAAACATTACAATTGCCCATAATCATCAATTTGGGACACTGCAAGGCTTCCAAGCCAAGATAAAGTTCTGAGTTGTCAAAGAAAGACCTGAGAGGGTCTGGCGGTCGGTAACAGAGAACCACCCGCATGGACTAATTCGGTGAAGTAGATAAAGTGCAGGAAAACACCCGGGATAGCTCTTCCCCAATTCAGACGAAGAAAATTGGATAGTGTGAGTGCGGACCTAAAAATGATAGCAACCTCCCCTCCCCCCTTTTTGAAGCTCACGATTTTCCCATTCATCAGAAAATCTGAACGAACAAATACATGAAACTATGAAACTGAGTTAGCCGAGAACCACGTTTCTGTTATAAAAAGGTAATCTAAATTGAGTACATTTATAATATCTTTAATTGACACTCACTCTTTTTAGCTGACCATGGCATTAATTAATGCTACTCGTAATCGGGGGCTGTGGTTTTAATTAATAGCAGGTTTAGTTGAATACATTGTTTTCCTGGGTTTATAGATACCCAACTGTCGAGTTTTATTAAAAGTTAGGTTAATGGAGCCGAAGAGTCCTTAAGCCTCAGTAGCAGATCGCGAGTTTACATGGTTCCACAGAAAAACAATATCTTATAGGATATAGACTTTAACAAGCCACAAAGTTAACAATATGAGATAGCAGACCCCAAAATTAACAATGTGAGATAGCCAGGGACACCACAGATAGCAGACTGTAATACTGACCGTGTCTTGTTTATAATTTACGGACAAGACGGTCATACCTACTGTCAACCAGCCCAAACAGGCTAAACAGGCTTAGGCCTGTGTCGCTCGGTAAGCACGTCACACTCAATGCGCAGGCGCTGAACCCTGTGCGGGATGCATTTCCAACCCAGCACTGCTTGTGCTTTGCTGGTCCCCACCACAACTAATAAGCCTTTGCTGAATGAGAGGCTTATGTATTTAATACTTTATAACTTGCCCCTAAAGTCATGCATATTATTACAAAGAAAGAGGATTACAATACCTTTGAATATGATCATTAACAGGAACCTATTTATTTATTTTGTTTTGTATAGCGCCTATACAGGCCCACAAGCATTGAGGGGATGAAGAAAACCAGAACAGACAGTAACAAACTGAAGTACGCATAATACAGATACAAATTCAAACCAATCGGAAGATACAGAAAAGCATGAATGCATTAATTAAGCACAATCCTTAGGGAGGAGGCAGGTGACATGTTAATCAGGTTTTTGTATGAGTTCAGAAAAGAGGGGAAGTTACTCTGGGCACATCCTATAACGATGCAATCTGTGTTATTCCTGGTGCACCCGTTCTTAATATGCAGCATTCGCAGAAGTCTAAAATCCTGCCCTCTAACACAGCCAGGATCAACGTTGGAGTGTAGACATGGCTATACCTTATTCCTGAGCACCTCTCTGTTTCCTCCCTCTCCGGTCTGTCTACATCCGAGATAACAATATTCCTACAGTCCATAATGGGCTCTCATTGAGCAATATCAGTTATCACAGGCATCCTTGAATTCTTGGTGGTGATATCTTTATTTATTTATTGAGCATTTGTTAGCCGCCTAAACAACAAAATGGGGTTTCCAGGCCCCACAAGGCAAGTGGGGAGGGGACAAGGGGAGTAAATAATAAAGGCAAAAGAAAAAACAGTCAATATATAATCGTGGTCCTACTAGGCCTTGTGGCATTCGGAAGTGCAAGTGTACTGAAAATAAGACATGAGATGGGGAGGGCGGGGTGGTTGTGGTGGGCTAGGAAGAGCAACGTATGGGCCATGCTGGTGAGAGTCCAGGAGGGAATTGCCCAGGGGTACCAGGGGCAGAGGCGCTGGCTGAGGGCAAGGGCAAGGGCAGAGGAATCTCAAGGGTGGGATGCGCAGCCACATGTAGGGGGATCAAGGCCAGTGCTGAGGGGGGAGGTGGGGTGTCGACTGGGCAGAGGCCTGGTAACCTCTTGTGAGATTCATAAAGGACCAGGCCGTCAGTCTCAGCGTCAGGTGGGTGGTTAGGGATGGACAGAGGGAAAGCGGTAGAGAAGAGCAGAGTTTTGAGAAGTTTCCAGATCTTAAGGAGATCCTGCTCAAGTCTGAGAGGGTCAGGGAGAATGTTCCAGAGAGAGGTACCAGCCAAGGAGAGAGCCCCGCCCCCACTCTCTGCTTGGAGAAGCTTTTGACAAGCAGAGAGTTGGTGTTAGAAGAGTGGAGTAGATCTCAGTGGAGAGCTCTACCAGAGATGTATTTAGGGAGAGAGAGTTGGATGTAGTGGGGTCCCAGGCCCCAGAAAGCCTTGTGGATGATGCAAGGTGTCTTGAATTTGATAATTGCGGCCAACGGAAGCCAGTGGAGAGATGATAAGGCTGGAGAGATACAGTCCTTTGAGGCCAAGGATAAGTCATGCAGCCCTATTCTGGGTTAGCTAAAGGGGGCGTAGGGAGGAAAGGGGAAAATTAAAGAAGAGGCTGTTGCAGTAGTCCAGGCTAAAGAGGACCAGAGCTCTGGAGAAATTGAGCTTCTGGGGAAAGCTGAGGAAAGGGAGAATGCCTCTAAGGAGGTGAAGCTGAAAGGGAAACTTCTTGGCAAGGTCCAGGATGTGAGGGGTGAAGGATAGAGAGGAGTCAAAGGTGGCACCCTGGTTTTTGGCCTCACAGGATGGTATGATATGATACGTCATTTATAAAGTCCCTGTGTTTCTGGGCAAAAAAAAACAAGGGAGGGAAGACAGAGGGCGGACATGACAAACAATCTTACTAGGCCTTGTGTCATTCAGATTGTGAAAGTATGACAGCTTAAAGTGCAAGGAGAAGTGAGAGGGGGAGTGACAGGGAGGGGGAAGCTCAACCAGGGCAGCATTGCTCTGAGTAAGTGCAGCCAGGACAGCACGACTCTAGCTACGTGCAAGGAGGCAGGAGACTGTAGTGGTTACAGGTACAGCCCCTGATAGCGTGGTAGGCCCGGTGGCAGTGAGGGTAGGCCCGGTGGCAGTGAGGGTAGAGGGCACAAGGAAGGCAGCCAGAGGGTAGGAGGGAAACAGGGTCCAGGTTTCCCAATGAGAAGAATCTCCAGGGATGAATTCGCTTTCTGGTCTTTTACGAGGGTAACACAAGCCCACCCGAGCTATTTAACACAGCCAATACCACAGCACGGCCAGTATCAAGACACACAGAGTGCGATAGAGATCATGGTCTCATACTCTGCAGTTGCCGGGCTGGTCTTTATAGTTGTACTGGTTTGACATGCTATCTCCCTCATATTCACATGTAGTTCTAACGGATCACATTGACATGCTACTTCTTCCGCCTGGTCCAGCATGTGATGAATTATCACCCAGGGAGTCCACCCAAACATTGGAATGCAGGATAGTTTTGCACCGATTCAAATTATGGATGATCTTTTCTTCCATAGACTGTCAAACCACAGCCTCGCTAGAGACTAAAGACAGCTTCTTCCAGAAAGGGGCTGGGCAATGGCTTCAGCAATTGCGTCGTCCTTGGTTTTGAATGGGGATTGTAGCACCTTCTTCACAACCGAGGGCATTTAGATAGAAATACCAGATTTATTAAGGACCAATATTTCATCTGACAAACCAGCAATGTCCTTCTTGACAACAGCTTCATCCCTCCCCAATACTGAAGTTTCCACTGGGATATCCACACCAGCCCCCCATCTTCATCGGCAGAATCCATGCTCTCTTTACAAAGGCGCTGTCTTCTACGAGCACTCCTTGCTAAGACTTCAAAGGCTCGACACCCACCCGTAACTACGCGCAGTGGAAAAGCCAGCTTCAAAATCATTAAGAAGGGAATGGGACTTATTTATCAAACCGGGCATCCTTTTGAGTAGACATGCTCTAGTACAAGGCATTATAAAAATCCTGAGCCAAGCGCAAGCCTGTCAGTACAAGAAGCCACAAAAGGCCACTCTCGTGTCTGAACCAAAACCAGACCAAACTGTTCACAAAAAGCAAAAGTAGTGCGACCACCGAAACTGGGCATGATATCCATAGGGTTATAGGCTCCATGGCTATATGCTGAACCACATTGGACTCCCACCAATTGCCTGAGAACCCCAGCAAAACCCTATGCCATGTTCCACTTCCAGCACACCTCGCCTATGACCTTTTGCCCCACGGCCATGAGAAGTGGCATCCGATGAGCAAATAGGACAGGGCTGGGCACACAGGAACAAGATGAATCACAGTACTGTGAAACAAGATAATTATGAGGGAGTAAGCTCAGAGTACTGTGGAATGATATCATTAAGAGGGAGTAGGATCGCAACACATGGAATATGATTATTAAGAGGGAGTAAGATCGGAGTACTGTGGAATAATATCATTAAGAGGGAGTAGGATCGGAGTACTGTGGAATAATATCATTAAGAGAGAGTTGGATAGCAGCACATGGAGTATGATCATTAAGAGGGAGTAGAGTCACAGAATTGTGGAATAAGATCATTGTGAGGGAGTAAGATCTTAGTACTGTGGAATAATATCATTAAGAGGGAGTAGGATTGCAGTACTGTGGAATAATATCATTAAGAGGGAGTAGGATTGCAGTACTGTGGAATAATATCATTAAGAGGGAGTAGGATTGCAGTACTGTGGGATAATATCATTAAAAGGGAGTAAGATTGCAGTACTGTGGAATTATATCATTAAAAGGGAGTAGGATTGCAGTACTGTGAAATAACATCATTCAGAGGGAGTAAGATCGCAGTACTGTGGAATAAGTTATTCAGAGGAAGTAAGATCACAGTACTGTGGAATAATATTTTATTTGTATTTTTTGCCTTTATTTACAGCGCACATAATCGATATGTTTCTAGGCACCAGTTTCATTTGTAACACGCTCGTTTTTTTTTTCTTTCAAGCACAGATCCGAGATTTGAACCTGTGCTTTCTCAGCGTGGTCTTGCTTCCAAGACACGCGCTTTTCCACAGAGCCATCCTCCCATCCCTATAATATCATTAAGAGGGAGTAAGATTGCAGTACTGTGGAATAATATCAACAAGAGGGAGTAGGATCGAAACAAATGGAATACGACAATTAAGAGGGAGTAGAGTCACAGTACTGTGGATTAAGAAAATTAAGAGAGGGTAAGGTTGTAGTACCATGGAATATGACCATTAAGAGGGAGTAAGATCATAGGACTGTGCGATAAGATCATTAGGAGGGACTAGGATCTTAGGACTGTGGAATAAGAGCATTAACAGTGAGTAAGATTGTAGTACTGTAGAATACCAATATTAAGAGCGAGTGAGATCATAGTACTGCGGAATAAGATCATTAAGAGCGAGTACCATCATAGTACTGTGGAATAAGATCTTTAGGGGGAGTACTAGCTCAGTACTGTGGAATAAGATCTTTAAGAAGGAGCAAGATCATAAGACTGTGGAATAAGATCATTAAGAGGGAGTAAGATTGTAGTACTGTGGAATAAGATAATTAAGAGGGAGTAAGATTAAGAGGGAGTACAATCATAGGACTGTGGAATAAGATAATTAAGAGGGAGTAAGATTAAGAGGGAGTACAATCATAGGACTGTGGAATAAGATCATTACGAGGGAGTAAGATTGTAGCACTGTGGAATAGGATCATTAAGAGGGAGTACAATCATAGGACTGTGGAATAGGATCATTAAGAGGGAGTAAAATCGTAGGACTGTGGAATAAGATCATTAAGAGGGAGCAAGATCATAGGACAGCAGCATAAACTCATTAAGAGGGGGAAAGATTGTAGCACTGTAGAATAAGATACTTAAGATACTTAATGATATGATATGATAAGTCATGTATAATGTGCCTGTACACACAAGTGTTTTTAGGCGCAACAAGACAAGGGAGGTAAGACAGGGAGAGGACAAGACAAACAATATTGCTGGGCCTTGTGTCGTTCAGATTGTGAAAGTGCAAGAAAGAGAAGTGCAAAGGGAAAAGGGGGTGGGGAGAGAAGTGCCAGGGAGAAGGACGCTGAGACAGGGCACAAATGATTTGAATAAGTGAAGCACAGGGCAGCACGGCTCTGGGTCCGTGCAGTACAAGGCAGCACAGCTCTGGGAAGTGCAAGGAGGCACAGGACTGTAGAGTTTACAGTTACACTCCCTAAGTGCGTAAAGGGCCCGTAGGCAGTGCAAGAGTGACTGATCAAGAGAAAGCCTGGTACCCAATAAGACTAAAGGGTCACCAAACAACCAGTTGGTGTGGCAGTCATAGGTCAGAAGGGGAGGGAGAGAGAGAAAGCAGAAGAGAAGAGGAAAGTTTTGAACTGCTTCCAGAACATCAGGTGGGCCGGCTCAAGTTTGAGTGGGGTACGGAGGCCATTCCAGGGGGAGTCACCTGCAGAGGAGAGAGATCTACCCCCCCACCCTCTACCTTGAGAAGCGTCTGACCCTTAGAGAGTTGGAGTAGCTGAATGAAGGGCATGAGAAGGAAGGTATTTGGGAAGAGAACATTGGATGTAGTGTGTGCCCCATCCCCATAAAGCCTTGTGGACAATGCAAAGGGCCTTGAACTTGATCCTTGCTGCCACTGGGAGCCAGTGGAGAGATTTCAGGGCTGGAGAGGTATGGTCGCTGGACTTTAGGCCAAGGATATGTATTGCAGTCCTGTTATGGACTAGTTGCAGAGATGGAGAGTGGTTACCAGACATTTGGTCGAAAAAAATTGGTCGACTGTGGTGGAACCAATTTGGTCGAAAAACCAAATGGTCGAATTTTTTTTTATTTTTATTTTCACCCCTTTTTTTGGGGGGGGGGTCCCCCCAACCCCCTTTTTTTTCTAAAAAAAACATTTTTTTAAAAACGAAAACCCAAAATATATATATATATAATTTTTAAAAAAATTCGACCATTTGGTTTTCGACCAAATTGCGTCGACCAAATGTCTTTCGACCAGTTTTCAGTCGACCAAATGTCTGGACACCATGGAGAGTAGTGGAACACATATTGAGAAAGAAGCTGTTGCAGTTGTCCAGTTTAGAGAGAACCAGGGCTCTAGAGACAGTGAGCTTCTGGGGTAAGGGGAGAAAGGGAAGAGTAACTTTGAGGAGGTGCAGCTGTTAGTGGGACTACTTGGCGATGTCCGAGATGTGAGGAGAGAAGGAGAGAGTGTTATTTGAAAATGACACCAAGGTTTTTTGCTTCACAGGAAGGCGAACGAAGGGGGTCCAACGAGGGCGTAAGATTGTAGTACTGTGGCATAATATCATTAAGAGTGGGCAAGATCATAGTACGTTGATTAAGATCATTAAGAGGGAGTATGATTGTAGAACTGTGGTGTAGGATCATTAAGAGGGAGTAAGATTGTAGTACTTGGCAAAACAATCATTAAGAGGGCAAAAGAATGTAGTACCGTAAAAAATATCATTAAGCGACAGTACGGTCCTAGTACTGTGGAATGAGATCATTAAGAGGGAGGAGAATCACAGTACCATAGCACAATATCATTAAGTGGGAGTTGGATCACAGTACCTGGTTGCATGGTAGCCTCACCATAGACAGGATTGTACAGGGCTGAGTCTACTGCCACTGTCAAGAGCAGACAGGTGGAAACACAGGGCATGTGACTCGAGGTAGAGCGCAGCTTGGAGGCCCAATTAGGCTGACACTACTTGGGCAATCTGAGCAGTGTGTGTACGAGTACTATACCCTGTAGACCCTCTCATTCTCAGCATTTACCATGGGGTATTTGCTCGCTTGGTGGAGAGTACTATAAAATGAGCCTAACATCAGACATCACAGCCATGTCTCCACCAATCTGGATCCAGCCTAATTTCTAATTGTGAGATGAGTCGTTGGTGCTTTGATAAATGACCTTCTGGCAAGGGTGTGAAAGCCCTGGCTTATTTTAAAAATAAAACATGATGGAGGTAATTTCATCTCTGAAAGGCAAATCTGCTGATCAGATTTCCCTCTCATAAGCTCCATTCCTAAAGAATAGTGTGTACTTGTGCCCTAGTGCATTAGTGTCCTAATTCACAGCACCTTCTTTACCAAGAGTGTAGAACAGGTTCAGAGGTCACAGCTGCAATGATAGCAAAGTCCCTGCAGCACAGGGGCTGCATTTAAGACATGCACCCCTGTTCCAAAGGCTGCATAACTCTTGGAATCCTGTCTGTGTGGCACACTAAAATTTAAATATAAGCCATACTTGTGTACAGGCACGTAATAAATGCCATATCATACCTAAGTTAGGGTATGGTGGCCAGTATCTCTCAGAGGTATCCTAGTCACAATAAAAATTGATATTTCATCATGTATCAGCCCTGTGGGCCCAGTTCACCTGTAGAAGGATTATGTGTATTCCTCCCAGACCAAGCCCACTCCTGCCATTCGGCCTGAACGGTGGCCTTGGTGGAGTGCTCCTCTTTGTTCCTTTGTAAGGTCAGGCTGCACCCTATTTCCAGGGACAGCCTCTCCACAGAAAGCTGGTATGGGACGAGAAACCAAGGGACACACCCATTCACAGAGAGCCAGGCCTCAAACCAGGCTGCTGCATTTCTAAAGGCCTTTGTTCTTAGAGATAAGGGAAGAAGACGGATCTAGAGTGGTCGGAGGACCTCTGTTCAAGGGAAGGAGACATCCACCATTTTGAATCTCTCTGCCTCTTTTTCTCTTTTCTGTCCCCTCCAATTCCTCTGGAACAAAGCACTTTGGATGTGATATTGTGCAGTAACACCTGGAGCGTTCCTGAATGGGATTACCACAATAACTGATCTCACGCCCAAATAACCAGACAGACCCAAAGAACATGGCAACATACTACTTTATTATCAGCTCAATAAAGTAGGGAAATCTGGCGAGCAAAACAAATTGCAGCTCACACACTCTCAAGGCATTACAATTACGCAAAAGGATTTATACCTCGATGTACGTCAGCTACGACATCATCCTATGTGGCAAACAGTAAAAACCTATTGGGTCAAAGGGATTGGATAAGTGGACATATATACAACTATACCTATAGTCTGCATAGGTGCTAGTAACATTATTGGCTGCCCCTTGTCTGGTAGGCATGCGCTGAACCACCTCTAACTACATAAAATACAGACAATAGCAAAATAACAGCAGCAGATTGGTTTCTGCAACTATGTATAGTCCACCATTACATGATTGGTTGGCACTCTCTCTTCCAACCTTTGACATATGGCTTGCTAGTAGCAGGTAAGCAAAACAAAACCCAGGGGTGGGGAACAACATCAAACAACTGCCCACTTGGGTAATTAGCCTACCATCTCTCATTGGTGAGTCCCTAACATATAAGACAGATTCCCAGCAACACTAACACTGTTATTGCTCCTAACATTTTGAAGGCATTTGCCATCCTGGCTGGAACACACAAGATTAGAGATGAAAACAAATCTTTGTCTTCGGTCTCATCTACTTCTTCCACCATTTTCATGTGCAGAGTTTACAGCATAGTAGTTGCTTCCGTCAGGGTTCCATTTTCTACATCGTGGGCAGGTTAGTATGTACAGCAAGAAGACGCGATCTTGGCGCACACGCCTCCTTTCATTGCTGTAATTAATTCCAAGACATACGTGTTCTGGAGGATCATGAGTCTGATAGCCCTCAATTCTTCTTTAATCACATTAAATCCATTTATTGTTGTGTTAATTGTTTGTAGCAGCTCCCATCTTGTGATTTGTAACCACTTGGCATTTTCTGCAGCTTGAAGTCCTGGCAGGAATATGGCTGTAAATATGCCGTCCTATCAAACAATTTGTGCTCATCTGGGATGTCATGATAGGCTTCTATTTATTTTGCCAAAACATAGGTCTCTCTCTCTTCTGTAGGGTGAGGTTGAGCGACCTCTTCCTTTGATGTGCATCCATTTTTTGGAATGTCAGCGATGTGGAGATCACTTTGGGGAATCAACAATGCAAGAACATATATATCATCACTATAGAATGACTACTGTATTCCCTTGTTCCCTTCCCGTCTTGAATCGCTTTGCAGCACTCCACCTGCGTATAAGTGCTTTATAAATAAACAATTACAATTAAAATAGAAAATATTTATCCCCAATTTTAGGCAGCTTCAAATAAGCTTCGGATCCACAGGCCCAACAGTGGTCCATCAGCACAGCATTTCCTCCCGTCATTCCTGGCACATCAATTAATTGCTTGCATTCTTTATTTTCTCCAACTTTGGTCAGACCCCTGTTTCTGAATTCTTCATTGGTGATATGGATACAGGTCCTGCTTCATCTTCAACCCATGTTATTAACTTTGCATACTTGGCCCAGTCCTTAAGACATTTGTCATTCACTATATAATAACTGAGGTCTCTCCCAGCAATCCTGATGTTTCCCATGTATCTGCACAATTCAGTCTCTTGTGTTCAACAATCCTCTTCTCTCCTCCAGTCATACCACTAAATGAGTACACAAGCATTCTGCTCTTCTAATTTGGGTCCTTTTCCATCTTCTGTGTCTTTATGTAAGCATCTTCATATGGGAATGTTCTCTTTGATGTCCATCATAGGGTTGCCCATTTCCCTTCAAGTTGTCCTCTTGTCATGCATACTACTAGATGGCGGAGACACTTTGCATCATGTATAGGTATTTCTCTTGCTGTAAATGTTCTGGCTGTGCTCATGGGATAAGGGATGGGAGAACATACATAGCAGCTCTCATCTGACGTTCTCCTTCCCACCTCACTCATTTACTGGTACTCATTGCCCCAAAATATTGTACAGAAATCCTGAATGCACGTTTTCTGCGCATTCGGCACTGTTGATAATGACAAATCCCAAAATGCCGAACAATGTGAATGGGAGTTGCGGGGGTGTCCTCCGCTCCCCCAGTTCAGTATTATGGGCTTCAGGGGTGCACGGGTGTCCCCCGCATACATTAAAGGGAAAGCAGGGGACAAAGACGCACATTCACAAAAGCTTGAGATTCAAAATCCGATCAAGTAGGCTTCACAATTTTGAAACTCTGGCTTTTCGGAATGCAGTTTTTTAACATAGATCCACTGGTACTATATATTATTTTTTAATGGGCTGAGTTATCAAGATATGTATTTATATTCTGATAATCTTGTCCAGCATCCCTGTTAACTCAGTTAATTTGTTTGGAAATATTAGGGAAAATATCACTCATGCTATTATTACGGATAGAAAAAGATGTCTCATTGTTGGATACTTCATTTAAATTATAAAATAATATTTTGCAAAAAGCTATAAGCATAAGGAAGTAAATAGAAAGCATTGTACAAAATATAGCTTCAAGAAGTATTGCAAAAGAATTCATGTGTGGAATTGTATCCTGTGCAGGAAGTACGCTTCCGGCTAGTAATGTGTATCTTACATAATGGATGATTCCCATTTTCTTTAATACAATCATTCATGTACTGTCACTTTGATAAACCACACTTTTTTACATCAAGAATTGTAATATTATTGCAATGAAGATCATGTAATGATAGAACTGTTTTTTGGATTTCCGAAAAAAGTGACAATATCAACGTGTCATCTCACTAGAGCTGGAAAAGATTGAAGTATGTAAACAAAAACAGCATGCAGAAATTAGTGCAATGTTATAGGCAACATGAAGTGTCATGTGCGGTTTTCGTGTTCTGTCTTCAAAGCATTGCCTCTTTTGCCTAACAGGAATAGGTCTGCTGTGAACACTGCGAAGTTTGTTTGTTTCCCTTTAAACTTGGGAATAATCAACAGTTCAAATAGTTTTTACTTCATCTGTTCTTTGCTGGCTCTTGGTTGCCGATCTAGTCTGCATGCGTGGAACTTCTTCTCTTGCTTCACTGTCAACTGCTGCAGGAGGGGTAAGGGTTGCTCCTTTGTAGATACTTACGTCATTCTGATGCAGCCCTGCTCATCTTCTTTGGATCTTCATGGCAGTCTGAGTGACCGCCTCTTCTAGGTACGGTCCTTCAAATCGGGGCTTATTTCAAGTGGGAATAAAATTCTTAACAAGCACTTGGCCACCTGGGTACAAACTAGGTTGGTTCAGCAAGTCCAGAGGGTCAATTGGTTGGATGGCTTCTTCTATCATCTTTGACGCTTCCCTGAGATTTTTGATCTGTTGGGAAAAAAAAAGAAATACTAGCATTCATATTTGTCAAATAATCATGCATCTCATCCCCTAATGTTTTTGCTACACTATCACGTCAGTTTTTTTTCAATTCAGTCAGGTGGTGATCTGAGCCAGGCTGGCTAATCAAAGCAAACAAGGCAAAGGTTAGGCAATATAGCCATCCCTTATTCAAAGTCATCTTAATCTTAGCTATTCTCTCATTAAGGAGTCTGTTTAAATGCTCACAGATACCATTTGCCTGTGGCTGATAGGCAGAAGAAAACATGGGCTTTATGCATAATAGAAGAGTTATCTCTTCGAACAGTTGATTTACAAAATGTGGCCCATTATTAGACCAAAGGACTTTGCACACACCCCATCAAGAAAACACCTCACTCACGAGAAACTTGGCAGCACATGTGGCATCAGGGTACGTGCATGGACCTGCCTCAATCCAGCTGGAAAAGGGACATACCACAACTAACATATATCGCTAGCAATTGCATATTTGCAACATATCCACATAGTCTATGTGCAGAAGCTGAAAGGGGCCATTGGGGTGGGGTATTTCTCCTCTCACTGTTCGCAAGGTATGCCCTGCTGTGAATTTCTGGCAGACGATGCAGTTCACAATAAACTGTGTGACTTGTTCTAACAAGTTTGGCGAAAACCAGTCTTCTGCAACCATGGACGCATGAGTCTCTCTGGTTGTTTGGACGCATGAGTCTCTCTGGTTGTTTGCACAGGTTAGTGAAGCTGATCCAGCACAACTCTCAATAATGCTAGAGGCATGACTGGCATTCCAGTACTATTTTGTCTCCATAGAGCCTCTGTGGGTGATAAGGAATGCCCTGTCTTTGCCATTAAATCCTGATCTTCCTGTGGAGCTCGTCCTTGCAGCTCATTTAACTGTGCAATGGATTACATGTTAAAACCTTCCTTCACCATCATACATCGTTCTGACATTTGCTTAACATCATCTACTTAAGAAATATTTGGAAAATACAGTACTCTTTTTGCCTCAATGTCTGCGTATTCATTACTGTGAGAAATCATGTCTGCCCTCTTAGTGTGGGCTGCGCCTTTCACCATGATGATAGCCAATGGGCGCTTTAGTAGCTTAATAAGTTTGTCCAGTATTGGCGCATGTTGCACTGGTGTGCCATCGGCATGGAGGAAACCCCTCCTTTTCCAACGTGACAATCCTGCGTGTACGGTTGACATCGGATAGGTGGATTCAGAGTACACTGTCACTTCCTCATCCTCATATCTCTGGATTGCGATGATAAGCGCCAATAATTCTGCAGCCAGTGCTGAACAATGTGAAGGCAATCTTGCACTTGCCACTACTTCAAATTCACCATCCTTTTTCAACTTCACTACTGCCGAACCTGTATGCCTTTCTCCCATTGTTTGATACATTTATGAAGAGCCATCAATGAATAGAATTTACACCCCCCTCCTCCCGAGAGCATTTTCTCTAACATGGGGAATATCGTCATAAAACTCAGTATACCTTGTGCAGTTATGTACTTCAACCCCTTCCTTACTGGTTCTGCTATGAATGCTGCTGGATTCACTACTCTGTATCCAACAATTTTGATCACTGGGTTCCAAATGATCATCTCATAACTGACGCTCTTTGTGTACTCAAAATACTCTTTGGTTTCTCCAAAATGACAAATAAGGAGTGCTCGATGAATAACATCATTGAACACCCCAATGTAATTCTTGCAGCTTTTTCAATCGCGAAAGCAGCAGCAGCGTATTCGCTTATTCGCAGGGGTAATGCCCTTTCATTACTGAGTCTAAAATCCCACTATAGCAGGCTAAAGGTTTATGTCCCTGTCCTAATGTTCACTTCTGCGTAAGGACTGCTATCATCATGTCTCCATTTGAATGTGAGAATAAGTAAAATTCCTCATGGGCCGCATTACAAGGTCAGCAGTAAAGCAATGGTGGAACCGGCGGCTGCCACAGACCACGTATCACTCTTTCTGCTGCCTGATATCCCGGTACCACTGGGATATTACAAGTCCCGGCGGCCCGGTATGTCAGGCAGCGGCAACTGCAAGGCCTCATTCCTGTGGAGTCCCATAGGAATCCACAGGCAAGGGGACACAGAATCACTTGCCCTGTTGCTAATGGTTCCGGTGCTTCCGTGAAAACTATGCATGCAGGGGCCGGTGCTCCCGGCAGGTCATAGCGGGCGCACCGGCTCCTGCAGGCATTCTCGTAGTCTGGAAGTCCAGAAAGTGTACCGGTAAGTTGCTACTGGAATCCCTAACACAGGGGCTGTACAAATCGCCCTTTTTAATTCTTCAAATCCTTCAGTCACTACTGTCACACTCCCTATCTTAGGTGTAGATGCTTGTGGGGCTCCTGTATTCACCTTCCATTGTGGCACTGTTGCTTGTTGCATCACAATGTAATGTTGTTGTTCTGTCTGTCTTTGCATAGGTGCTTGCTGTGGTTGCCCTTGTGGTGATTGTAGTTGCATCGGGATCTGCTGCGTTTGCTGTTTGCAGCACACATGTTTGATTCTGCATGTGCTCTTGGGCATAATACTCTGGTGGTTCACTACTATACTGTGGAGAATAGCCCGTCCCCCCTCTTAGAGCATGTCAATTCTGTTGCATGCCCCCTCTACTTCTACATATGCGGACCATATGTCCTGTCCTCCCACAGTTCCAGCATTGCTGAGGCTGTCCTCCATTAAATCCTCCTCCCCTTGGGGGTTTTGAAATTCGCCTCCTTGTCCTCTAAATCCACACCCTCTACCTCATGGCCAGAAATGTTACCTGCGCTGATCTACAGGGTACCCTATATATACCTATAACTTATTTAGGTGCTAGTAACATCATTGGCTGCCCTTTATCTGGTAGGTAAGCCTTGACCCACTTCTAACTATGTGAAATACAGATAATAGCAGAATAACAGCAGCAGATTGGTTTCTGCAACAATGTATAGTACATCATCACATAGGTCGCTCATGATTGATTGGCACTCTCTTCCAACCTTGGATATTCGGCTCGTTAGCAGCACGTAAGCAAAACATAACCCAGATGCAGGGAACAACGTCAGACAACTGCCCAATTGGCAAATTAGCCTACCACCTCTCATCAGTTAGGCCCTAAGGCAAGGCTTCTCTGTAGTGGACCTTGCTGACTGTTCTCTTCTTCAGAACTTTAACAGGAGTAAAGGTGCATTGCTATACTTTACTGTATTTTTATGAATAGGCCTTGTTTTCTGGTGTTACACCACATGTGAGAAGATCATGATTCTGTCCATTCTGTCCTTTTAATTTTTGCTGTTTGGTTCAATTATATTGAGTACTATTACTCTCCTCGATCTCTGGAGACTTGGTTGCTCCGTCATGCATATGCTCTCTGCATCTTTGATTGTACAATATTTGACACTCACAACTGTTCACTCCTTTGCTTAATCTAAGAGAAATATGGTGAAGAGTCATAATGTCGACAGCAAAAATGTCGACAGTCAAAATGTCGACAGTCAAAATGTCGAAAAATAAATGTCGAAAAAAATAATGTCGACAAACAAAAATGTCGACATTTTTTCAATTTTTTTTCGAAATGTCCTATTTATTGTATGAATAAATAAATAAATATATATAACTAAGATATGTTGAGTATGAGGGGTGGTGGGGGGTGTGGGGGGGGTGGCAGGGGGTGTTGGGTGAGAGGGGTTGGTGGAGACACCCCCATAGCAAATGATACTCTTTTTATTTATTTAATTATTGAATACATAAATAAATAAATAAAAAATATATAATTATTATGTGTTGAGTATGAGGGGTGAGAGGGTGGTTAGGTGGGTGTGGGGGGGTGTTGGGTGAGGGGGGGGGTTGGGGGCCCCCCCATAGTAAATGATACTCTTTTTATTTATTTAATTATTGCATAAATAAATTAATACATATATAATTAGTATGTGTTGAGTATGAGGGGTGAGAGGGTGGTTGGGGGGTGTGGAGGGGTGGCAGGGGGGTGTTGGGTGAGGGGGGGTTGGGGGGACCCCCCCATAATAAATGATACTCTTTTTTGTTATTTATTTATTGAATAAATAAATAAATAAATAAATAAATAGAATGTGTTGAGTATGAGGGGTGGGAGGGTGGTGGTGGGGGTGTGGGGAGGGTTGCATGGGGGTGTTGATAGTTCTAAGTGACATTTTTTTTGTCGACATTTTTTTTTCGAAAAAATGACTTTTTACATTATAAGTATAGGATGTCGACATTAATGTTTTCGACATTTTTTTTTCGACATTTTTGTTTGTCGACATTTTTGTTTCGACATTATCACTATAAACCGAGAAATATGTCCTACATACTTGGCTTTACCTCTTTGACTCCTTTTGTGCCGTGTAGGTGCTTCTTGCTCAGCGATGTCATTTCACCAAAATGCCAGGGCTAGCGAAGTGACATCATGTGACCCTTGACCTCTGATGACATCACAGGAAGTTATGTCATTTCACCCCACTCCAAAATGACATCACAGGAATCAATGGAACACAGCCTTTCACCCTTTGACAAAACAGGAAGTGGCATCACACAGCATTGTTCCTAAGTGCACTACTAAACATATGGTTACGACATCACTGTAACGTGATATACATTTCATACAAGAATGGATCACCATATGTATCATCAATATGAGTGTGTATAGGCTCATATTACCAGATTAATGTGAATGCAAGCAGACGTCCAAGGCCAAATTATAATGATGTGTGATTATATAGCACTTACGCTTAAGCGCTTTATATATAACAAACATACATACAATATCAACCAACCTGTGTTGGTACTCATTTATCGATCTCAGCAGGATGAAAGGCTGAGTTGGCCATGCCGGGATTCGAACCTGCAAACTGCAGATCACACACACATGGCAGCAGCGAGTGCTCAACCCACTGAGCTATCTTACTGGCTATAGCTATGTTACTGGCTATTGTAAAATGTACAATTATGTTTACGAACGTTCTCAAAGTAAGAAAGCAAATTACACTCTGTAGTGGACACCATTAAACTGGTACTTGAGATTTACCAGCAGGCCATTTCATCTGGTGCAAAGTGTTTGACTTGTGGAACTCCCTGTTTTTGTAAGAGGCCTTAACAAGAAAGCCAACCTCTCCAGAAACAAAGAGCCACATGGCACTGGCCACAGCCCAGGAGCTTCAATTTAAAACAACAAAGGGGGGTAGCAAGGGAGACCACAGGGGTAGCAAGGGAGAGCTCAGGGGTCACAGGTGCACTCCCTAGTGACCCCCAAATGATCTCCCTTCCCTTGGTGCCACATCCTTGATCCGTATCCAAACAAATATTCTTTGTTCTTGCACAAATTAGTATTCAGTGCCTGTCAGCTCTGCATCCTTGTTGTCCCTTCTCGAGGCTTCTGGCTTACTATTACATGATGCCGACGTCCATTTTCTCAACATGGCTGCTTTACTCATGTTCTATTTTCTTCGTTTAGCAAGCTTCTATGTGTCTCATCTTCCTTGCGTTTCTGCGTATATACATCCATTACATCTCTTCTCACTGATCTTCTCAGCGTATATGATTTCTTTGTATACACATTACTGTTCACTTTGTTACTTCAGTCACATCTTCAATCTTTAAGTATTCATGTATCGTATCAGTGCGCCTCCTGTCTTCTCTTTATGACGTCACTTTACATTTGACAGACTTCACTTATAGTTCTTCTAGCTTCATTGATGTCTGCAGACCTCCTTATACTGCATCACTTCGGGGGTACATTCGATACAGTTGTCTGGTGTCTGGGCGCATATTGTCTCTCATACCTTCGATGTGGCATTGGGATGATTCCCAGTGTCAGGCATACTGTCCTTCCAGTATGACGGAGAAGAGGGCGCAGGGTCTAATGGCGTATACATCTGCTGCTCTACAAGATCAGAAGAGCAAGGACCACTCATTTTAAATGCAGGGTTTGGACCCTTAAAGCAGGTTAACTTTAGTCCAATCACCTGGGGACTTTTGCAAATAAAAGAAGGGGTCTCCCAACACTTCCTTGAATCATCTTGAAGCATCTTTGGATCATCACTTGAGAAGATTTTCCTGGTCCCTGCTGAGAGAGCAGACCTTTCTAAACTCCTCCGATAATCAGGTGTAGGCAGGTGTTCCAAGGCAGAGGCAAGCTCTGTCCCCTAGCCATTCCCAGGGACCATTGGGGGTGAACTCTGCTGCTGAATAAGACTGATTCTCTGCCAGCCACCCTGTTGCCTAGGATATCATGGTGTTGCAGGGTCCCTGAGTGTGTGTGTGTGTCAGCCTGCTCAGTGTTTGGGACCCAGAGAAAAGGACTGGCATTGGCCCATGAGACCCTACAGTGGGACTCACAGCACCTGGAAGCAAGGCCAGCCAAGGCCCCTGATGACAATGATGACCGACTCCGAGCCGTGACGCAAGTACACTAAATGCCGAGAAATCTAGCAGGACCCTTTGACGCTGCCCTTTGGTATCCATTATTCACTGAACCGCCATTCACTGTTCGACTCCATTCGTTGCCACACCGCGACAGCCACAGCTCAAACCTCGCTTGAGCCACCACCCAAAACACCAGCTTCTTCATTGCTGCTCCAGTAAATCTATCGACCCAGCCCTGTTGTTCCCCTCAAAGCGACCTCTGAGCCTCCGCATATAATTCACCTGCCTGTGCATCCTGTTAGCAGCTCACCACCGTCGAATATGACCGTTGACTGATCCTGGGTGGTGCCCGATCCACACATCACGAGTAGACAATTCGAGGCTGCAACCACCTTTCATTCAACTCAACGGCAGCTTGCACTGGGCCATCGTGACTGGTGCATCCTCGACCCGAGCAAACTCTGCGATTGGCACAGAGAAGCCTGGTTTGATGGTGTTGAACCTCCAATACATTTGCAAAGGCACTCTCGACCAATATCTGCCCCCTGGTCCTTCCTCAGGCCCTAGAAAATGGATAGTTCCTTTTAATTCCCTTTTGCAACTCGAAGACGTATCTTTTTTAGCATTGTGTTTTATCTATTGCCTTGCTCCCCTGGTCTCATCCCCCAGAGCGCTGCATCTATTCCATCTGTGTCTATTCTGTGTTTCCTGTACAGGGCTGTGGGTGTTTACAGTGTTTTCTAGTTAGTTCGTTTTGTACATGGTGTGTCTGATTAAAGTATATATTTTTATACAACCTTGATTGGGCATTCCTTTATTTTAGAGGCTTATACTTCCTTGTACGGGTTGCTACTGAACCCCATTCACACCCCTCTTAAGAGTATATCCTTCCCTCGGCCCACGTTACCACGAAAGTCAAAGGAGGTATGACTCTTGACTCTGCCTGTTTTACCTTTATGATTGTGTGGGCTCTTGATTTGTAGAAGTGTGAGAGCTGAGTGAGCGTTTTAGCCTCTACTCATCCTGCGAGACAGAAGTCAATTCATCACAGGTGTGCTGTACAGGGCGTGCGAGTCAGCTTTTGGGCTGGCATCTTTTAACAGTAGTGCAGTACTGTGAGGTCTGTACGTCGGTCTATACATCCATTGGCATAAGTCCTTGGTCAGGTGTTGGAAAAAGCCACGTTTTGATAGATTTGCAAAATTGGAGAATTGTGGGGGCATTCGGAGCTGAGACTGGGATCTGGTTCCAGAACAAGGGTGCATTTCTTAGTCGGTTTGATATGCTCAATGGGTCCATTTGTGACACAATAGAATCTTACTGACAGTTCTGCTTTGCTTAACAAGACCTACCCACTGTCACTGTGTGACCGTGTGTCGATGTGCTCCCTGCCATCCTGTTCATGTGCCTGGTCTCGGGCGCTTTAAAGATGACCCATCACTCTTATCACATTACTACGCCTACTCTCTTCTATACACCATCACACAACTAGAACACAGCTATACCCCTGATTGATTTGGCCTAGCTGTTCGCATACGAACAATACGCCATGAACACCTCATCCCCCTAATAAAACGCAGCTATCCCATGACACTCTGGCCTAGCTGCTCACATAAGCGTCCTACAGGCCTAACGCAGCCAAACCCAGTCTGGATATACAGCCACCAGACTGCACACACATCCAACTATTATATTCAAGACCACACCTTACGCTAGGATGCAGCTACCATCCGACAACTACACCAGCTGCACACATAACTGGTGCACCCACGCACCCTATGACACCATCTATCTCTACTAACATGAACTGCGGTTCCCAAGGGCGTTCAACCTACCAGCGCTTTGAGGTTATACCGATGATATATAGAGCGGTATATAAATGGCAAGTAACATAACATAACATAACAATCGAAGCATGGTCGGTGTCTCAACAGGAGCTTAAAGACCCAAGATAATAGCAATACCTGACCTCTTGGTTTAGGTAGCTCATCAGGACTGAGATATTAACTCCCTATCAGAGTGCCCCCAAAAAAGAAATGAATCCCTTTCCATGCACCAACGCCCAAAACACCTCAAAAGTGTGTAGGAAGCAGCTGCTTAAATACTCCAGCTTGAGACAGGGACCTCATCAACAGCCGCTGTTCCTGAAGAATAGTCCCATGCAACTGCCAGTGAGATAAAATAACCTCTATTACAGGTCATGAAGTACAGACCCCCAGCTCAACCTTACACCTGGCTGGCTGCTAGTGCAAACAGTAATAGAAGCAATGTTAAGAGTAAACATTCTCTGGCCACAGGCAGGCTATGACACCCTGCTCAGAACTTTATTACACTGTGACATTCCACATGGAACTATACTGCATCATAAACAATGAACACCCTGCTCAGAACTATATTACACTGTGACATCCCACATGGAACTATACTACATCATACACAATGAACGCCCTGCTCAGAACTTTATTACACTGTGACATTCCACATGGAACTATACTACATCATACACAATGAACACCCTGCTCAGAACTATATTACACTGTGACATCCCACATGGAACTATACTACATCATACACAATGAACACCCTGCTCAGAACTATAATGCACTGTGACATTCCACATGGAACTATACTACATCATACACAATGAACACCCTGCTCAGAACTTTATTACACTGTGACATGCCACATGGAACTACATCATACACAATGAACACCCTGCTCAGAACTATAATGCACTGTGACATTCCACATGGAACTATACTACATCATACACAATGAACACCCTGCTCAGAACTATATTACACTGTGACATTCCACATGGAACTATACTACATCATACACAATGAACACCCTGCTCAGAACTTTATTACACTGTGACATTCCACATGGAACTATACTACATCATACACAATGAACAACCTGCTCAGAACTATATTACACTGTGACATTCCACATGGAACTATACTACATCATACACAATGAACACCCTGCTCAGAACTATATTACACTGTGACATTCCACATGGAACTATACTACATCATACACAATGAACACCCTGCTCAGAACTATATTACACTGTGACATCCCACATGGAACTATACTACATCATACACAATGAACGCCCTGCTCAGAACTATATTACACTGTGACATTTCACACATAGAACTATACTACATCATACACAATGAACGCCCTGCTCAGAACTATATTACACTGTGACATCCCACATGGAACTATACTACATCATACACAATGAACAACCTGCTCAGAACTATATTACACTGTGACATTCCACACATGGAACTATACTACATCATACACAATGAACAGCCTGCTCAGAACTATATTACACTGTGACATTCAACACATGGAACTATACTACATCATACACAATGAACAACCTGCTCAGAACTATATTACACTGTGACATTCCACATGGAACTATACTACATCATACACAATGAACAGCCTGCTCAGAAGTATATTACACTGTGACATTCCACATGGAACTATACTACATCATACACAATGAACAACCTGCTCAGAACTGTATTACACTGTGACATCCCACATGGAACTATACTACATCATACACAATGAACAACCTGCTCAGAACTATATTACACTGTGACATTCCACACATGGAACTATACTACATCATACACAATGAACAACCTGCTCAGAACTATATTACACTGTGACATTCCACACATGGAACTATACTACATCATACACAATGAACACCCTGCTCAGAACTATATTACACTGTGACATCCCACACAGAACTATACTACATCATACACAATGAACGCCCTGCTCAGAACCTTATTACACTGTGACATTCCACATGGAACTATACTGCATCGTACACAATGAATACCCTGCTCAGAACCTTATTACACTGTGACATTCCACATGGAACTATACTACATCATACACAATGAACAACCTGCTCAGAACTATATTACACTGTGACATCCCACATGGAACTATACTACATCATACACAATGAACAACCTGCTCAGAACTATATTACACTGTGACATTCCACACATGGAACTATACTACATCATACACAATGAACAACCTGCTCAGAACTATATTACACTGTGACATTCCACACATGGAACTATACTACATCATACACAATGAACACCCTGCTCAGAACTATATTACACTGTGACATCCCACATGGAACTATACTACATCATACACAATGAACGCCCTGCTCAGAACTATATTACACTGTGACATTCCACATGGAACTATACTACATCATACACAATGAACAGCCTGCTCAGAACCTTATTACACTGTGACATTCCACATGGAACTATACTACATCATACACAATGAACAGCCTGCTCAGAACTATAATGCACTGTGACATTCCACATGGAACTATACTACATCATACACAATGAACAGCCTGCTCAGAACTATAATGCACTGTGACATTCCACATGGAACTATACTACATCATACACAAAGAACGCCCTGCTCAGAACTATATTACACTGTGACATTCCACATGGAACTATACTACATCATACACAATGAACGCCCTGCTCAGAACCTTATTACACTGTGACATTCCACATGGAACTATACTACATCATACACAATGAACACCCTGCTCAGAACTATATTACACTGTGACATTCCACATGGAACTATACTACATCATACACAATGAATACCCTGCTCAGAACTATATTACACTGTGACATTCCACATGGAACTATACTACATCATACACAATGAATACCCTGCTCAGAACTTTATTACACTGTGACATTCCACACATAACTATACTACATCATACACAATGAACACCCTGCTCAGAACTATATTACACTGTGACATTCCACATGGAACTATACTACATCATACACAATGAACACCCTGCTCAGAACCTTATTACACTGTGACATTCCACATGGAACTATACTACATCATACACAATGAATACCCTGCTCAGAACTATATTACACTGTGACATTCCACATGGAACTATACTACATCATACACAATGAATACCCTGCTCAGAACTTTATTACACTGTGACATTCCACATGGAACTATACTACATCATAGACAATGAACAACCTTCTCAGAGCAATAATGCACTGTGACATCCCACATGGAACTATACTACATCATACACAATGAACACCCTGCTCAGAACCTTATTACACTGTGACATTCCACATGGAACTATACTACATCATACACAATGAACACCCTGCTCAGAACCTTATTACACTGTGACATTCCACATGGAACTATACTACATCATACACAATGAACACCCTGCTCAGAACTATATTACACTGTGACATTCCACATGGAACTATACTACATCATACACAATGAATACCCTGCTCAGAACTTTATTACACTGTGACATTCCACATGGAACTATACTACATCATACACAATGAACACCCTGCTCAGAACTTTATTACACTGTGACATTCCAGATGGAACTATACTACATCATACACAATGAACACCCTGCTCAGAACTATATTACACTGTGACATTCACATGGAACTATACTACATCATACACAATGAACAGCCTTCTCAGAACTATATTACACTGTGACATTCCACATGGAACTATACTACATCATACACAATGAACACCCTGCTCAGAACCTTATTACACTGTGACATTCCACATGGAACTATACTACATCATACACAATGAACACCCTGCTCAGAACCTTATTACACTGTGACATTCCACATGGAACTATACTACATCATACACAATGAATACCCTGCTCAGAACTTTATTACACTGTGACATTCCACATGGAACTATACTACATCATACACAATGAACACCCTGCTCAGAACTATATTACACTGTGACATTCCACATGGAACTATACTACATCATACACAATGAACACCCTGCTCAGAACTATATTACACTGTGACATTCCACATGGAACTATACTACATCGTACACAATGAACAGCCTGCTCAGAACCTTATTACACTGTGACATTCCACATGGAACTATACTACATCATACACAATGAACACCCTGCTCAGAACCTTATTACACTGTGACATTCCACATGGAACTATACTACATCATACACAATGAATACCCTGCTCAGAACTATATTACACTGTGACATTCCACATGGAACTATACTACATCATACACAATGAACACCCTGCTCAGAACTTTATTACACTGTGACATTCCACATGGAACTATACTACATCATACACAATGACACCCTGCTCAGAACTATATTACACTGTGACATTCCACATGGAACTATACTACATCATACACAATGAACAGCCTGCTCAGAACTATATTACACTGTGACATTCCACATGGAACTATACTACATCGTACACAATGAACAGCCTGCTCAGAACCTTATTACACTGTGACATTCCACATGGAACTATACTACATCATACACAATGAACACCCTGCTCAGAACCTTATTACACTGTGACATTCCACATGGAACTATACTACATCATACACAATGAATACCCTGCTCAGAACTATATTACACTGTGACATTCCACATGGAACTATACTACATCATACACAATGAATACCCTGCTCAGAACTATATTACACTGTGACATTCCACATGGAACTATACTACATCGTACACAATGAACAGCCTGCTCAGAACTATATTACACTGTGACATTCCACATGGAACTATACTACATCATACACAATGAACACCCTGCTCAGAACTATATTACACTGTGACATTCCACATGGAACTATACTACATCATACACAATGGACACCATGATCAGAACTATATTACACTGTGACATTCCACATGGAACTATACTACATCATACACAAAGAACACCCTGCTCAGAACTATTTTACACTGTGACATCCCACATGGAACTATACTACATCATACACAATGAATACCCTGCTCTGAACTATATTACACTGTGACATTCCACATGGAACTATACTACATCGTACACAATGAACAGCCTGCTCAGAACCTTATTACACTGTGACATTCCACATGGAACTATACTACATCATACACAATGAACACCCTGCTCAGAACTATATTACACTGTGACATTCCACATGGAACTATACTACATCGTACACAATGAATACCCTGCTCAGAACTATATTACACTGTTACATTCCACATGGAACTATACTACATCGTACACAATGAACAGCCTGCTCAGAACCTTATTACACTGTGACATTCCACATGGAACTATACTACATCATACACAATGAACACCCTGCTCAGAACTATATTACACTGTGACATTCCACATGGAACTATACTACATCGTACACAATGAATACCCTGCTCAGAACTATATTACACTGTTACATTCCACATGGAACTATACTACATCGTACACAATGAACAGCCTGCTCAGAACCTTATTACACTGTGTCAGGAATAAGGGCAAACATGTACACACTGGGCTCAGAGGGCTCAAACACTGAAAAAGTCTAACAAAACTACAATTCCCGGCAGTACTTGGGAGGCTGGGTAGTTTACTGCCAGGCACGTGGGGGGCCAGCTGGTCTTGATTACTAACGGTTTATGAGCGGCTCACGGCGTGCGGCAGGTGTGGCTTATTTTGTTTGGAGGTCGAAGCTGCGACGGTCGGAGCAGCATCGGAAGAGTCAGGAGCCGCCCGCTATGAAATTGGCATGAACACGGAGTCGGCAGGCGGAAGCACTTTGCAGCGGGGAGAAGAGAGATCTTCACGGCTGCTACAGGCAACAGCATTCAACGTCCGGGAAGGCTCAGGAGCTTCCCGGACACAAGATAAGTGCGGGAAGGGCTTATTGGTATTTGGTGAAATGCACATGTGATTACGAGCACGCTCAGTGTTGGTTAGGCGTAGGACAACGACCTACTTAGAGACTGTGGATATTCTTCTGTTATGCTGCAAGAAAGCATTTGACAAATCTTTATGTTCTACACGTTACGTACTTGTTGTGCTCGTTGTATTTGTTAGTGCTTAAGTGTTGCATATACTAGCCCAAGGGGCCATGTGTCATGTCATCACCTTGGGAGTATTCCCATTGTATGTTTCATTTGCTAATCATTGCTTGTTTGTTTCATGTCAATGACACAGTGTGTTTGAGTTACATGTATTAAGATGTTCTCAAGGTAGGGGTTCAGGTATCAGGCATATATGAAATCAAGGAATCAAGGTATTGCAGTTTATGGTGTTACAAGCATTATTAAGTGTAGGATTTTTCCCTGTACTTCCCCAGTCCTATCCAAACTAGGTTTCTCCTCTACCCTCTATCCGGTGATCCTAAAATCCCTCACCCTATCCACAACCTCTCCCTAACCCTCTTCCCCCCACTGGCTGCCACGTGGTGTCCTGTCTATATATATATATCAGGTACCTGTGCCAACCACGGTGGGAGGGTCGACTTCATTCGGCTTCTGTGGTTCGGGGGAGAGTGTCGACCTCTCCTCCTATTATTGTGTATTGTGACATAATAAGCCACCCCCATATTGGGATACTCAAACCACCCAAGCCAAATGGAAGCGACTCCTCCGCCTTTGGCCGATGTGCTAAAGGCCCTTCAAGATATGCAGTTTGAATTAGCTCAGACCAGACAAGAAGCTGATAATTTGAAGACTCAAGTTCAAGGTTTGGTTGCTCAGAGAACTCCTTTGGAGGGTGCAATGGGAGTTGCCTCTTCTAGTCAGAATTCCACGGTAATTGTCCATCCTCCCAGTAGTGTTCCCTTGGCAGCCCCCGAGCGTTTTTCGGGAGACCCCAGAAAATACATGATGTTCCTTACACAGTGTAGATTACATTTCCTGTGTAAACCTACGGCCTTCGAGACTATTCAGGCTAGAACGGCTTTTGTCATTTCGTATTTAACCGGGGATGCTGCAGCATGGGCAATGCCCTTGGTACAAAAGGATGATCCCCTATTATATAACTGGGATGGGTTTTTGACAGAATTTGGCCGGCTATTTGATCGCAGAGAGGTGTCCCTAGCTCAGGATAAGGAATTGTTGGGATTAAAACAAGGAGTGCGGGACCTAGTAACGTATGTAACACAGTTTAACAGGCTAGTCATAGAGACAGACTGGCCAACATCCAAACAAACAGTATTATTTTACCAAGGATTACGGGAGGAATTAAAAGATGCCATTGCGCAAGTGGAGCCTCAACCGAGCACATGTACTGCTATGATAGATTTAGCGCTGAGGTTGGATCATCGTATGAATGAAAGGAAAGGTGATAAAAAGAGACCGGAAGTAGCACCTTTTGTACGACTAGACAGGAGTAGAGGAGGAAGGGCAAGTGAAGCAGAACCAATGCAGATTGGAAGTGTCAGAGGGCCATTATCGGCAGCAGAAAAGGAACAACGTAGGTCCAATAAGTTGTGTTTGTATTGTGGGCAAGCAGGGCATTTTATACGAACATGTCCCAATACCCCTCAGAAGAGTGGTGAAAAGAGTTCAAAGGAGGCGGGAAAAGAATTGGGCCGGCCTTGAGGGGAACACAGGTGTCAGGCCCATTAGAAGTAAGATTCCCCAGGTGGATTGCAAACACGGTGGGTGGGAAAACTTCCCATTTTTACATTCTGGTTACATTATGTTTTGCCTTGACGAAACAGGAGGTTAGGGCGATGGTGGACTCAGGGGCCACAGGTAATTTTGTAGACATCTCACTGGCTAAGCAGTTAGGATTACCTGTGGTCAACAAGCAGCAGGTAGAAGGAGTCCAGTCGGTAGATGGTTCAACATTAACATCAGGTCCCATACGACAACAGACTGAGGAATTGGAAATGATTTGTGAAGGAGGTCATCAAGAACTAATTACCTTTGACCTTATAGCAGCCCCGCAATTTGGGTTGATTCTGGGAATGCCATGGTTAAGATTACATAACCCACAAATTGATTGGGTACTACGGACAGTAAGATTTGATGAACAACGATGTCAAGAACACATGTTACCTGAAACAGGCCCCACAGCATTGTTAATTGAGAAGGTAGTAGGGCCCCAAGTGGTGGGAGCAGTGGAAAACGGAATTCCCTCACAGTACATGGAATTTGCAAAAGTGTTTGACAAAAGAGTGGCGGAGCAATTGCCTCCTCATAGGACCTATGATTGTGTTATTGAACTAGAGGAAGGGGCGAAATTACCTTGTAGTAGAATATATGCTCTTACAGAGAAGGAAAATGAACACTTACGAGAGTATCTTGATGAGATGTTGGCTAAAGGGTTTATTAGGCACTCTACTTCTCCAGTTTCTTCTCCATTATTTTTTGTCCCTAAAAAGGAAGGAACTCTACGCACATGCATAGACTATCGGGCATTAAACAAGGTGACCATCAAGAATCGATTCCCTTTACCTCTGATTTCGGTTCTATTGGACCAAGTAAAGAATGCAAAGATTTATACCAAATTGGATCTAAGGGGAGCCTATCATTTGATACGGGTAAAGGAGGGAGATGAGTGGAAGACGGCATTCAGAACAAAGTTTGGATTATTTGAGTATCTGGTCATGCCGTTTGGTTTGTGTAATGCCCCTGCTGCTTTTCAGTTTTTTATGCAAGAAGTATTGCATGAGTTTATTGATCTCTTTGTAATTGTGTACATCGATGATATTTTGATTTATTCAGATTCCCCAGAACAACATGTAAGACATGTAACAGCCGTGTTGAAAAGGTTACAAGAATATCAATTATGTGTGAAATCAGAGAAATGCGCATTTCATGTAAGCCAGGTGGAATTTCTGGGTTTTATATTGACAAACACAGGGATTGTGATGGACCCAAGGAAGGTGCAAGCAGTAGTGAATTGGCCCTCTCCACAATGTATAAAAGACATACAATCATTCCTGGGGTTTGCTAATTTCTACAGACGTTTTATTGGCAATTTCTCCAAGATTGTTAGTCCAATTACACAACTACTAAAAAAGGCAGTGAGATTTACATGGAGTGTAGAGGCAGAGCAAGCATTTCAACAATTAAAAACAGCATTCACTACTGCCCCTGTGTTAAGACATCCTAAACTAGAGAGAGTTTTTCAGGTAGAAACTGATGCTAGTAATGTGGCAGTAGGAGCTATTCTATCACAGAAGGATGAAGAGGGAATTTTGCATCCTGTGGCTTTTTTTTCTAAGAAACTGTCAGGATGTGAACACAACTATTCTATTACGGATAAGGAATTATTGGCCATTCGATTAGCATTCGTGGAATGGAGACATTATTTGATGGGTGCAAGACATCAGGTGGTGGTGGTAACAGACCACAAAAACTTGCAATACTTCACCACGGCACAATCACTGAGTCCTAGGCAACTACGTTGGTCTCAATATTTTAATGAATTTGATTTTGTGGTTACATTCAGGCCAGGTAGTAAGAATGGAAAAGCGGATGCTTTGTCTAGACAACAAAATGTGGATAATTCAGTAAGGGAAATTAAAACAGTTATTTCACCTGAAAGAATTGTTGGGGCTATTACACAGAAAATCATTGAGCAGGTCAAGAAGGCTTTACCAGTTAGACAACTACAGGAATGGTGTAAAACTCATCCCGCACGTACTTTACGGGAAGGTTTACCCTATCATCAGGGTAGACTGTACTTGCCCACCAAGAATTTACAGAAGCAAGCATTATACTGGTGCCATAATTCTCCATTGGCAGGGCATGCAGGTTTGAGAAAGATGCAAGAAATGCTAGGGAAATATTTCTGGTGGCCCACAGTAAAACAAGACTCTGAGAAGTACTTAAGGTTATGTGAGAATTGCGCACGTAACAAGGCAGAGCATGGGAAGAAGAGGGGGTTGTTACAGCCCTTACCAACACCAAGTCAGCTATGGACTTCCATTTCGATGGATTTCATTACGGATCTACCTCCTGATAGTGGTTATGATACCATTTGGGTAGTAGTGGACTTCATGTCTAAACAGGCTCACTTTGTTCCATGTGCCGGAATACCAGGAGCAGGAAAGTTGGCAGAGTTATTCTTGCAACATGTGGTCAGATTGCATGGGCTACCAAAGTGTATAATATCGGATAGAGGTTCACAATTTACCTCCAGGTTTTGGCGTGCCTTTTGTCAGATGCTGGGAATCAACTGTGCACTCTCTACCAGCTATCATCCGCAAACTGATGGGCAAACAGAACGCGTTAATCAGACCCTAGAGCAATATTTAAGAGGGTACTTGGGAGATGGCAGAGATTCTTGGGTACAAGCTTTATGGTTGGCAGAATTCACATACAATAACACCTATCACACTTCCCTGGGAATGGCACCAAATGAATGTTTATATGGACAAGTGCAGAATATGCTACCCGAACATTTGCCAGAAGTGGGACAGATCCCCGCGTTACAAGAGCGTAAGCAGTTGCTTCTGGAGATCAGGCAAAAGGCACGGGCAAATCTAGAACAAGCCAAAAGACAATACAAGAGTCAAGCTGACAGACATAGACAAGCAGGTCCTAAATATGCAGTGGGAGATAAGGTGTGGTTATCCACACGAAATTTAGCCTTGATAGGCTCTCGAAAATTTCTGCCTCGTTTTATTGGGCCCTACGTGATAATTAAATGTGTGTCAGCCACTGCAATGAAACTACGTTTGCCAAAAAATGTACCTATCCATCCGGTATTCCATGTCTCTCTACTTAAACCCGCAGCTCCGGGGATGACTGCTAAAAGACCACCAGCCATCATGAAAGAAGGTCAGATGGAGTATGAAGTAAAAAAGATTCTGGATGCAAAAATAAGGAATCAACGGTTATGGTACCTGATTAACTGGACAGGTTATGGGCCGGAGGACTGTTCTTGGGAGTTGGCGGAATCAGTGCATGCTCCAAGGTTGGTTAAACAATTTCATCGACAGCATCCGGGTAAGCCAGGTCCTGGGAAGGGCCTTCGGAGAGGAGGTAATGTCAGGAATAAGGGCAAACATGTACACACTGGGCTCAGAGGGCTCAAACACTGAAAAAGTCTAACAAAACTACAATTCCCGGCAGTACTTGGGAGGCTGGGTAGTTTACTGCCAGGCACGTGGGGGGCCAGCTGGTCTTGATTACTAACGGTTTATGAGCGGCTCACGGCGTGCGGCAGGTGTGGCTTATTTTGTTTGGAGGTCGAAGCTGCGACGGTCGGAGCAGCATCGGAAGAGTCAGGAGCCGCCCGCTATGAAATTGGCATGAACACGGAGTCGGCAGGCGGAAGCACTTTGCAGCGGGGAGAAGAGATATCTTCACGGCTGCTACAGGCAACAGCATTCAACGTCCGGGAAGGCTCAGGAGCTTCCCGGACACAAGATAAGTGCGGGAAGGGCTTATTGGTATTTGGTGAAATGCACATGTGATTACGAGCACGCTCAGTGTTGGTTAGGCGTAGGACAACGACCTACTTAGAGACTGTGGATATTCTTCTGTTATGCTGCAAGAAAGCATTTGACAAATCTTTATGTTCTACACGTTACGTACTTGTTGTGCCCGTTGTATTTGTTAGTGCTTAAGTGTTGCATATACTAGCCCAAGGGGCCATGTGTCATGTCATCACCTTGGGAGTATTCCCATTGTATGTTTCATTTGCTAATCATTGCTTGTTTGTTTCATGTCAATGACACAGTGTGTTTGAGTTACATGTATTAAGATGTTCTCAAGGTAGGGGTTCAGGTATCAGGCATATATGAAATCAAGGAATCAAGGTATTGCAGTTTATGGTGTTACAAGCATTATTAAGTGTAGGATTTTTCCCTGTACTTCCCCAGTCCTATCCAAACTAGGTTTCTCCTCTACCCTCTATCCGGTGATCCTAAAATCCCTCACCCTATCCACAACCTCTCCCTAACCCTCTTCCCCCCACTGGCTGCCACGTGGTGTCCTGTCTATATATATATATCAGGTACCTGTGCCAACCACGGTGGGAGGGTCGACTTCATTCGGCTTCTGTGGTTCGGGGGAGAGTGTCGACCTCTCCTCCTATTATTGTGTATTGTGACACACTGTGACATTCCACATGGAACTATACTACATCATACACAATGAACACCCTGCTCAGACCTATATTACACTGTGACATTCCACATGGAACTATACTACATCATACACAAAGAACACCCTGCTCAGAACTATTTTACACTGTGACATCCCACATGGAACTATACTACATCATACACAATGAACGCCCTGCTCAGAACTTTATTACACTGTGACATTCCACATGGAACTATACTACATCATACACAATGAACGCCCTGCTCAGAACTTTATTACACTGTGACATTCCACATGGAACTATACTACATCATACACAATGAATACCCTGCTCAGAACTTTATTACACTGTGACATTCCACATGGAACTATACTACATCATACACAATGAACAACCTGCTCAGAACTATAATGCACTGTGACATCCCACATGGAACTATACTACATCATACACAATGAACGCCCTGCTCAGAACTATATTACACTGTGACATTCCACACATAACTATACTACATCATACACAATGAACGCCCTGCTCAGAACTATATTACACTGTGACATTCCACATGGAACTATACTACATCATACACAATGAACGCCCTGCTCAGAACTATATTACACTGTGACATTCCACATGGAACTATACTACATCATACACAATGAATACCCTGCTCAGAACTATATTACACTGTGACATTCCACATGGAACTATACTACATCATACACAATGAACACCCTGCTCAGAACTATATTACACTGTGACATTCCACATGGAACTATACTGCATTGTAGACAATGAACGCCCTGCTCAGAACTATATTACACTGTGACATTCCACATGGAACTATACTACATCATACACAATGAACAGCCTGCTCAGAACTATATTACACTGTGACATTCCACATGGAACTATACTACATCATACACAATGAACAGCCTGCTCAGAAATATATTACACTGTGACATTCCACATGGAACTATACTACATCATACACAATGAATACCCTGCTCAGAACTATATTACACTGTGACATTCCAAATAGAAATATACTACATCATACACAAAGAACACCCTGCTCAGAACTATATTACACTGTGACATTCCACAAGAAACTATACTACATCATACACAATGATGAATACCCTGCTCAGAACTATATTACACTGTGACATTCCACATGGAACTATACTACATCATACACAATGAGCACCCTGCTCAGAACCTTATTACACTGTGACATTCCACATGGAACTATACTGCATCATACACAATGAACAACCTGCTCAGAATTATAATGCACTGTGACATCCCACATGGAACTAAACTACATCATACACAATGAACGCCCTGCTCAGAACTATATTACACTGTGACATTCCACATGGAACTACATCATACACAATGAGCAACCTGCTCAGAACTATATTAAACTGTGACATTCCGCAAGAACTATATTACATCATACACAATGAACTGCCCTGCTCAGAACTTTATAAGACTGTGACATTCCACATGGAACTATACTACATCATAAACAATGAACACCCTGCTCAGAACTATATTACACTGTGACATTCCACATGGAACTATACTACATCATACACAATGAACACCCTGCTCAGAACCTTATTACACTGTGACATTCCACATGGAACTACATCATACACAATGAACACCCTGCTCAGAACTATATTGCACTGTGACATCCCACATGGAACTATACTGCATCATACACAATGAACACCCTGCTCAGAACTATATTACACTGTGACATTCCACATGGAACTATACTGCATCATACACAATGAACACCCTGCTCAGAACTATATTACACTGTGACATTCCACATGGAACTATACTACATCATACACAATGAACACCCTGCTCAGAACTATATTACACTGTGACATTCCACATGGAACTATACTACATCATACACAATGAATACCCTGCTCAGAACTATATTACACTGTGACATTCAACATGGAACTATACTACATCATACACAATGAACACCCTGCTCAGAACTATATTACACTGTGACATTCCACATGGAACTATACTACATCATACACAATGAATACCCTGCTCAGAACTATATTACACTGTGACATTCCACATGGAACTATACTACATTATACACAATGAACGCCCTGCTCAGAACTATATCACACTGTGACATTCCACATGGAACTATACTACATTATACACAATGAACGCACTGCTCAGAACTATATCACACTGTGACATTCCACATAGAACTATACTACATCGTACACAATGAATACCCTGCTCAGAACCTTATTACACTGTGACATTCCACATGGAACTATACTGCATCATACACAATGAACACCATGATCAGAACTATATTACACTGTGACATTCCACATGGAACTATACTACATCATACACAAAGAACACCCTGCTCAGAACTATTTTACACTGTGACATCCCACATGGAACTATACTACATCATACACAATGAATACCCTGCTCAGAACTATATTACACTGTGACATTCCACATGGAACTATACTACATCGTACACAATGAACAGCCTGCTCAGAACCTTATTACACTGTGACATTCCACATGGAACTATACTACATCATACACAATGAACACCCTGCTCAGAACTATATTACACTGTGACATTCCACATGGAACTATACTACATCGTACACAATGAATACCCTGCTCAGAACTATATTACACTGTTACATTCCACATGGAACTATACTACATCGTACACAATGAACAGCCTGCTCAGAACCTTATTACACTGTGACATTCCACATGGAACTATACTACATCATACACAATGAACACCCTGCTCAGAACTATATTACACTGTGACATTCCACATGGAACTATACTACATCGTACACAATGAATACCCTGCTCAGAACTATATTACACTGTTACATTCCACATGGAACTATACTACATCGTACACAATGAACAGCCTGCTCAGAACCTTATTACACTGTGACATTCCACATGGAACTATACTACATCATACACAATGAACACCCTGCTCAGAACTATATTACACTGTGACATTCCACATGGAACTATACTACATCATACACAAAGAACACCCTGCTCAGAACTATTTTACACTGTGACATCCCACATGGAACTATACTACATCATACACAATGAACGCCCTGCTCAGAACTTTATTACACTGTGACATTCCACATGGAACTATACTACATCATACACAATGAACGCCCTGCTCAGAACTTTATTACACTGTGACATTCCACATGGAACTATACTACATCATACACAATGAATACCCTGCTCAGAACTTTATTACACTGTGACATTCCACATGGAACTATACTACATCATACACAATGAACAACCTGCTCAGAACTATAATGCACTGTGACATCCCACATGGAACTATACTACATCATACACAATGAACACCCTGCTCAGAACTATATTACACTGTGACATTCCACATGGAACTATACTACATCATACACAATGAATACCCTGCTCAGAACTATATTACACTGTGACATTCCACATGGAACTATACTACATTATACACAATGAACGCCCTGCTCAGAACTATATCACACTGTGACATTCCACATGGAACTATACTACATTATACACAATGAACGCACTGCTCAGAACTATATCACACTGTGACATTCCACATAGAACTATACTACATTGTACACAATGAATACCCTGCTCAGAACCTTATTACACTGTGACATTCCACATGGAACTATACTGCATCGTACACAATGAACAGCCTGCTCAGAACCTTATTACACTGTGACATTCCACATGGAACTATACTACATCATACACAATGAACACCCTGCTCAGAACCTTATTACACTGTGACATTCCACATGGAACTATACTACATCATACACAATGAATACCCTGCTCAGAACTATATTACACTGTGACATTCCACATGGAACTATACTACATCATACACAATGAACACCATGATCAGAACTATATTACACTGTGACATTCCACATGGAACTATACTACATCATACACAAAGAACACCCTGCTCAGAACTATTTTACACTGTGACATCCCACATGGAACTATACTACATCATACACAATGAATACCCTGCTCAGAACTATATTACACTGTGACATTCCACATGGAACTATACTACATCGTACACAATGAACAGCCTGCTCAGAACCTTATTACACTGTGACATTCCACATGGAACTATACTACATCATACACAATGAACACCCTGCTCAGAACTATATTACACTGTGACATTCCACATGGAACTATACTACATCGTACACAATGAATACCCTGCTCAGAACTATATTACACTGTTACATTCCACATGGAACTATACTACATCGTACACAATGTACAGCCTGCTCAGAACCTTATTACACTGTGACATTCCACATGGAACTATACTACATCATACACAATGAACACCCTGCTCAGAACTATATTACACTGTGACATTCCACATGGAACTATACTACATCGTACACAATGAATACCCTGCTCAGAACTATATTACACTGTTACATTCCACATGGAACTATACTACATCGTACACAATGAACAGCCTGCTCAGAACCTTATTACACTGTGACATTCCACATGGAACTATACTACATCATACACAATGAACACCCTGCTCAGAACTATATTACACTGTGACATTCCACATGGAACTATACTACATCATACACAAAGAACACCCTGCTCAGAACTATTTTACACTGTGACATCCCACATGGAACTATACTACATCATACACAATGAACGCCCTGCTCAGAACTTTATTACACTGTGACATTCCACATGGAAATATACTACATCATACACAATGAACGCCCTGCTCAGAACTTTATTACACTGTGACATTCCACATAGAACTATACTACATCATACACAATGAATACCCTGCTCAGAACTTTATTACACTGTGACATTCCACATGGAACTATACTACATCATACACAATGAACAACCTGCTCAGAACTATAATGCACTGTGACATCCCACATGGAACTATACTACATCATACACAATGAACGCCCTGCTCAGAACTATATTACACTGTGATATTCCACACATAACTATACTACATCATACACAATAAACGCCCTGCTCAGAACTATATTACACTGTGACATTCCACATGGAACTATATTACATCATACACAATGAACGCCCTGCTCAGAACTATATTACACAGTGACATTCCACATGGAACTATACTACATCATACACAATGAATACCCTGCTCAGAACTATATTACACTGTGACATTCCACATGGAACTATACTACATCCTACACAATGAACACCCTGCTCAGAACTATATTACACTGTGACATCCTGCATGGAACTATACTACATCATACACAATGAACGCCCTGCTCAGAACTTTATTACACTGTGACATTCCACATGGAACTATACTACATCGTACACAATGAACGCCCTGCTCAGAACTATATTACACTGTGACATTCCACATGGAACTATACTGCATTGTAGACAATGAACGCCCTGCTCAGAACTATATTACACTGTGACATTCCACATGGAACTATACTACATCATACACAATGAACAGCCTGCTCAGAACTATATTACACTGTGACATTCCACATGGAACTATACTACATCATACACAATGAACAGCCTGCTCAGAACTATATTACACTGTGACATTCCACATGGAACTATACTACATCATACACAATGAATACCCTGCTCAGAACTATATTACACTGTGACATTCCAAATAGAAATATACTACATCATACACAAAGAACACCCTGCTCAGAACTATATTACACTGTGACATTCCACATGGAACTATACTACATCATACACAATGATGAATACCCTGCTCAGAACTATATTACACTGTGACATTCCACATGGAACTATAATACATCATACACAATGAGCACCCTGCTCAGAACCTTATTACACTGTGACATTCCACATGGAACTATACTACATCATACACAATGAACAACCTGCTCAGAACTATATTACACTGTGACATTCCACATGGAACTATACTACATCATACACAATGAACAGCCTGCTCAGAACTATATTACACTGTGACATTCCACATGGAACTATACTACATCATACACAATGAATACCCTGCTCAGAACTATATTACACTGTGACATTCCAAATAGAAATATACTACATCATACACAAAGAACACCCTGCTCAGAACTATATTACACTGTGACATTCCACATGGAACTATACTACATCATACACAATGAACAACCTGCTCAGAATTATAATGCACTGTGACATCCCACATGGAACTAAACTACATCATACACAATGAACGCCCTGCTCAGAACTATATTACACTGTGACATTCCACATGGAACTACATCATACACAATGAGCAACCTGCTCAGAACTATATTAAACTGTGACATTCCGCAAGAACTATATTACATCATACACAATGAACTGCCCTGCTCAGAACTTTATAAGACTGTGACATTCCACATGGAACTATACTACATCATACACAATGAACACCCTGCTCAGAACTATATTACACTGTGACATTCCACATGGAACTATACTACATCATACACAATGAACACCCTGCTCAGAACCTTATTACACTGTGACATTCCACATGGAACTACATCATACACAATGAACACCCTGCTCAGAACTATATTGCACTGTGACATCCCACATGGAACTATACTGCATCATACACAATGAACACCCTGCTCAGAACTATATTACACTGTGACATTCCACATGGAACTATACTGCATCATACACAATGAACACCCTGCTCAGAACTATATTACACTGTGACATTCCACATGGAACTATACTACATCATACACAATGAACACCCTGCTCAGAACTATATTACACTGTGACATTCCACATGGAACTATACTACATCATACACAATGAATACCCTGCTCAGAACTATATTACACTGTGACATTCAACATGGAACTATACTACATCATACACAATGAACACCCTGCTCAGAACTATATTACACTGTGACATTCCACATGGAACTATACTACATCATACACAATGAATACCCTGCTCAGAACTATATTACACTGTGACATTCCACATGGAACTATACTACATTATACACAATGAACACCCTGCTCAGAACTATATCACACTGTGACATTCCACATGGAACTATACTACATTATACACAATGAACGCACTGCTCAGAACTATATCACACTGTGACATTCCACATAGAACTATACTACATCGTACACAATGAATACCCTGCTCAGAACCTTATTACACTGTGACATTCCACATGGAACTATACTGCATCGTACACAATGAATACCCTGCTCAGAACTTTATTACACCGTGACATCCCACATGGAACTATACTACATCATACACAATGAACGCCCTGCTCAGAACTATATCACACTGTGACATTCCACATAGAACTATACTACATCGTACACAATGAATACCCTGCTCAGAACCTTTTTACACTGTGACATTCCACATGGAACTATACTGCATCGTACACAATGAATACCCTGCTCAGAACTTTATTACACTGTGACATCCCACATGGAACTATACTACATCATACACAATGAACAGCCTGCTCAGAACCTTATTACACTGTGACATTCCACATAGAACTATACTACATCGTACACAATGAACACGCTGCTCAGAACCTTATTACACTGTGACATTCCACATGGAACTATACTGCATCGTACACAATGAACGCCCTGCTCAGAACTTTATTACACTGTGACATTCCACATGGAACTATACTACATCATACACAATGAACAACCTGCTCAGAACTATATTACACTGTGACATTCCACATGGAACTATACTACATCATACATAATGAACACCCTGCTCAGAACTATATTACACTGTGACATTCCACATGGAACTATACTACATCATACACAATGAACACCCTGCTCAGAACTATATTGCACTGTGACATTCCACATGGAACTATACTACATCATACACAATGAACACCCTGCTCAGAACTATATTGCACTGTGACATTCCACATGGAACTATACTACATCATACACAATGAACACCCTGCTCAGAACTATATTACACTGTGACATTCCACATGGAACTATACTACATCATACACAATGAATACCCTGCTCAGAACTATATTACACTGTGACATTCCACATGGAACTATACTGCATCATACACAATGAACACCCTGCTCAGAACTATATTACACTGTGACATTCCACATGGAACTATACTGCATCATACACAATGAACACCCTGCTCAGAACTATATTACACTGTGACATTCCACATGGAACTATACTGCATCATACACAATGAACACCCTGCTCAGAACTATATTGCACTGTGACATCCCACATGGAACTATACTGCATCATACACAATGAACACCCTGCTCAGAACTATATTACACTGTGACATTCCACATGGAACTATACTACATCATACACAATGAACACCCTGCTCAGAACTATATTACACTGTGACATTCCACATGGAACTATACTACATCATACACAATGAACACCCTGCTCAGAACTATATTACACTGTGACATTCCACATGGAACTATACTACATCATACACAATGAACACCCTGCTCAGAACTATATTACACTGTGACATTCCACATGGAACTATACTACATCATACACAATGAACGCCCTGCTCAGAACTATATTACACTGTGACATTCCACATGGAACTATACTACATTATACACAATGAACGCCCTGCTCAGAACTATATCACACTGTGACATTCCACATGGAACTATACTACATTATACACAATGAACGCACTGCTCAGAACTATATCACACTGTGACATTCCACATAGAACTATACTACATCGTACACAATGAATACCCTGCTCAGAACCTTATTACACTGTGACATTCCACATGGAACTATACTACATCGTACACAATGAACGCCCTGCTCAGAACTATATCACACTGTGACATTCCACATAGAACTATACTACATCGTACACAATGAATACCCTGCTCAGAACCTTATTACACTGTGACATTCCACATGGAACTATACTGCATCGTACACAATGAATACCCTGCTCAGAACTTTATTACACTGTGACATCCCACATGGAACTATACTACATCGTACACAATGAACAGCCTGCTCAGAACCTTATTACACTGTGACATTCCACATAGAACTATACTGCATCGTACACAATGAACACGCTGCTCAGAACCTTATTACACTGTGACATTCCACATGGAACTATACTGCATCGTACACAATGAACGCCCTGCTCAGAACTTTATTACACTGTGACATTCCACATGGAACTATACTACATCATACACAATGAACAACCTGCTCAGAACTATATTACAATGTGACATTCCACATGGAACTATACTACATCATACACAATGAACACCCTGCTCAGAACTATATTACACTGTGACATTCCACATGGAACTATACTACATCATACACAATGAACACCCTGCTCAGAACTATATTGCACTGTGACATTCCACATGGAACTATACTACATCATACACAATGAACACCCTGCTCAGAACTATATTGCACTGTGACATTCCACATGGAACTATACTACATCATACACAATGAACACCCTGCTCAGAACTATAATGCACTGTGACATTCCACATGGAACTATACTACATCATACACAATGAACACCCTGCTCAGAACTATATTACACTGTGACATTCCACATGGAACTATACTACATCATACACAATGAATACCCTGCTCAGAACTATATTACACTGTGACATTCCACATGGAACTATACTACATCATACACAATGAACACCCTGCTCAGAACTTTATTACACTGTGACATTCCACATGGAACTATACTACATCATACACAATGAACACCCTGCTCAGAACTTTATTACACTGTGACATTCCACATGGAACTATACTACATCATACACAATGAACACCCTGCTCAGAACTATATTACACTGTGACATTCCACATGGAGCTATACTGCATCGTAGACAATGAATGCCCTGCTCAGAACTATATTACACTGTGACATTCCACATGGAACTATACTACATCATACACAATGAACAGCCTGCTCAGAACTATATTACACTGTGACATTCCACATGGAACTATACTACATCATACACAATGAACAGCCTGCTCAGAACTATATTACACTGTGACATTCCACATGGAACTATACTACATCATACACAATGAATACCCTGCTCAGAACTATATTACACTGTGACATTCCAAATAGAAATATACTACATCATACACAAAGAACACCCTGCTCAGAACTATATTACACTGTGACATTCCACATGGAACTATACTACATCATACACAATGAACAGCCTGCTCAGAACTATATTACACTGTGACATTCCACATGGAACTATACTACATCATACACAATGAACACCCTGCTCAGAACTATATTACACTGTGACATTCCACATGGAACTATACTACATCATACACAATGAACACACTGCTCAGAACTATATTACACTGTGACATTCCACATGGAACTATACTACATCATACACAATGAACAGCCTGCTCAGAACTATATTACACTGTGACATTCCACATGGAACTATACTACATCATACACAATGAACACCCTGCTCAGAACCTTATTACACTGTGACATTCCACATGGAACTATACTACATCATACACAATGAATACCCTGCTCAGAAGCTTATTACACTGTGACATTCCACATGGAACTATACTACATCATACACAATGAATACCCTGCTCAGAACTATATTACACTGTGACATTCCACATGGAACTATACTACATCATACACAATGAACACCCTGCTCAGAACTATATTACACTGTGACATTCCACATGGAACTATACTACATCATACACAATGAACACCCTGCTCAGAACTATATTACACTGTGACATTCCACATGGAACTATACTACATCATACACAATGAACACCCTGCTCAGAACTATATTACACTGTGACATTCCACATGGAACTATACTACATCATACACAATGAACACCCTGCTCAGAACTATATTACACTGTGACATTCCACATGGAACTATACTACATCATACACAATGAATACCCTGCTCAGAACTATATCACACTGTGACATTCCACATGGAACTATACTACATCATACACAATGAATACCCTGCTCAGAACTATATTACACTGTGACATCCCACATGGAACTATACTACATCATACACAATGAACACCCTGCTCAGAACCTTATTACACTGTGACATTCCACATGGAACTATACTACATCATACACAATGAATACCCTGCTCAGAACTATATTACACTGTGACATTCCACATGGAACTATACTACATCATACACAATGAACACCCTGCTCAGAACCTTATTACACTGTGACATTCCACATGGAACTATACTACATCATACACAATGAACAGCCTGCTCAGAACTATATTACACTGTGACATTCCACATGGAACTATACTACATCATACACAATGAACACCCTGCTCAGAACCTTATTACACTGTGACATTCCATATGGAACTATACTACATCATACACAATGAATACCCTGCTCAGAAGCTTATTACACTGTGACATTCCACATGGAACTATACTACATCATACACAATGAATACCCTGCTCAGAACTATATTACACTGTGACATTCCACATGGAACTATACTACATCATACACAATGAACACCCTGCTCAGAACTATATTACACTGTGACATTCCACATGGAACTATACTACATCATACACAATGAACACCCTGCTCAGAACTATATTACACTGTGACATTCCACATGGAACTATACTACATCATACACAATGAACACCCTGCTCAGAACTATATTACACTGTGACATTCCACATGGAACTATACTACATCATACACAATGAACACCCTGCTCAGAACTATATTACACTGTGACATTCCACATGGAACTATACTACATCATACACAATGAATACCCTGCTCAGAACTATATCACACTGTGACATTCCACATGGAACTATACTACATCATACACAATGAATACCCTGCTCAGAACTATGTTACACTGTGACATCCCACATGGAACTATACTACATCATACACAATGAACGCCCTGCTCAGAACTATATCACACTGTGACATTCCACATAGAACTATACTACATCGTACACAATGAATACCCTGCTCAGAACCTTATTACACTGTGACATTCCACATGGAACTATACTGCATCGTACACAATGAATACCCTGCTCAGAACTTTATTACACTGTGACATCCCACATGGAACTATACTACATCATACACAATGAACAGCCTGCTCAGAACCTTATTACACTGTGACATTCCACATAGAACTATACTACATCATACACAATGAACACGCTGCTCAGAACCTTATTACACTGTGACATTCCACATGGAACTATACTGCATCGTACACAATGAACGCCCTGCTCAGAACTTTATTACACTGTGACATTCCACATGGAACTATACTACATCATACACAATGAACAACCTGCTCAGAACTATATTATAATGTGACATTCCACATGGAACTATACTACATCATACACAATGAACACCCTGCTCAGAACTATATTACACTGTGACATTCCACATGGAACTATACTACATCATACACAATGAATACCCTGCTCAGAACTATATTACACTGTGACATTCCACATGGAACTATACTACATCATACACAATGAACACCCTGCTCAGAACTATATTACACTGTGACATTCCACATGGAACTATACTACATCATACACAATGAACACCCTGCTCAGAACTATATTACACTGTGACATTCCACATGGAACTATACTACATCATACACAATGAGCACCCTGCTCAGAACTATATTACACTGTGACATTCCACATGGAACTATACTACATCATACACAATGAATACCCTGCTCAGAACTATATCACACTGTGACATTCCACATGGAACTATACTACATCATACACAATGAATACCCTGCTCAGAACTATATTACACTGTGACATCCCACATGGAACTATACTACATCATACACAATGAACGCCCTGCTCAGAACTATATCACACTGTGACATTCCACATAGAACTATACTACATCGTACACAATGAATACCCTGCTCAGAACCTTATTACACTGTGACATTCCACATGGAACTATACTGCATCGTACACAATGAATACCCTGCTCAGAACTTTATTACACTGTGACATCCCACATGGAACTATACTACATCATACACAATGAACAGCCTGCTCAGAACCTTATTACACTGTGACATTCCACATAGAACTATACTACATCATACACAATGAACACGCTGCTCAGAACCTTATTACACTGTGACATTCCACATGGAACTATACTGCATCGTACACAATGAACGCCCTGCTCAGAACTTTATTACACTGTGACATTCCACATGGAACTATACTACATCATACACAATGAACAACCTGCTCAGAACTATATTACAATGTGACATTCCACATGGAACTATACTACATCATACACAATGAACACCCTGCTCAGAACTATATTACACTGTGACATTCCACATGGAACTATACTACATCATACACAATGAACACCCTGCTCAGAACTATATTACACTGTGACATTCCACATGGAACTATACTACATCATACACAATGAATACCCTGCTCAGAACTATATTACACTGTGACATTCCACATGGAACTATACTACATCATACACAATGAACACCCTGCTCAGAACTATATTGCACTGTGACATTCCACATGGAACTATACTACATCATACACAATGAACACCCTGCTCAGAACTATAATGCACTGTGACATTCCACATGGAACTATACTACATCATACACAATGAACACCCTGCTCAGAACTATATTACACTGTGACATTCCACATGGAACTATACTACATCATACACAATGAACACCCTGCTCAGAACTATATTACACTGTGACATTCCTCATGGAACTATACTACATCATACACAATGAACACCCTGCTCAGAACTATATTACACTGTGACATTCCACATGGAACTATACTACATCATACACAATGAACACCCTGCTCAGAACTATATTACACTGTGACATTCCACATGGAACTATACTACATCATACACAATGAACACCCTGCTCAGAACTTTATTACACTGTGACATTCCACATGGAACTATACTACATCATACACAATGAACACCCTGCTCAGAACTATATTACACTGTGACATTCCACATGGAGCTATACTGCATCGTAGACAATGAACGCCCTGCTCAGAACTATATTACACTGTGACATTCCACATGGAACTATACTACATCATACACAATGAACAGCCTGCTCAGAACTATATTACACTGTGACATTCCACATGGAACTATACTACATCATACACAATGAACAGCCTGCTCAGAACTATATTACACTGTGACATTCCACATGGAACTATACTACATCATACACAATGAATACCCTGCTCAGAACTATATTACACTGTGACATTCCAAATAGAAATATACTACATCATACACAAAGAACACCCTGCTCAGAACTATATTACACTGTGACATTCCACATGGAACTATACTACATCATACACAATGAACACCCTGCTCAGAACTATATTACACTGTGACATTCCACATGGAACTATACTACATCATACACAATGAACACCCTGCTCAGAACTATATTACACTGTGACATTCCACATGGAACTATACTACATCATACACAATGAACACCCTGCTCAGAACTATATTACACTGTGACATTCCACATGGAACTATACTACATCATACACAATGAACACCCTGCTCAGAACTATATTACACTGTGACATTCCACATGGAACTATACTACATCATACACAATGAACACCCTGCTCAGAACTATATTACACTGTGACATTCCACATGGAACTATACTACATCATACACAATGAATACCCTGCTCAGAACTATATCACACTGTGACATTCCACATGGAACTATACTACATCATACACAATGAATACCCTGCTCAGAACTATATTACACTGTGACATCCCACATGGAACTATACTACATCATACACAATGAACGCCCTGCTCAGAACTATATCACACTGTGACATTCCACATAGAACTATACTACATCGTACACAATGAATACCCTGCTCAGAACCTTATTACACTGTGACATTCCACATGGAACTATACTGCATCGTACACAATGAATACCCTGCTCAGAACTTTATTACACTGTGACATCCCACATGGAACTATACTACATCATACACAATGAACAGCCTGCTCAGAACCTTATTACACTGTGACATTCCACATAGAACTATACTACATCATACACAATGAACACGCTGCTCAGAACCTTATTACACTGTGACATTCCACATGGAACTATACTGCATCGTACACAATGAACGCCCTGCTCAGAACTTTATTACACTGTGACATTCCACATGGAACTATACTACATCATACACAATGAACAACCTGCTCAGAACTATATTACAATGTGACATTCCACATGGAACTATACTACATCATACACAATGAACACCCTGCTCAGAACTATATTACACTGTGACATTCCACATGGAACTATACTACATCATACACAATGAACACCCTGCTCAGAACTATATTACACTGTGACATTCCACATGGAACTATACTACATCATACACAATGAACACCCTGCTCAGAACTATATTACACTGTGACATTCCACATGGAACTATACTACATCATACACAATGAATACCCTGCTCAGAACTATATTACACTGTGACATTCCACATGGAACTATACTACATCATACACAATGAACACCCTGCTCAGAACTATATTGCACTGTGACATTCCACATGGAACTATACTACATCATACACAATGAACACCCTGCTCAGAACTATAATGCACTGTGACATTCCACATGGAACTATACTACATCATACACAATGAACACCCTGCTCAGAACTATATTACACTGTGACATTCCACATGGAACTATACTACATCATACACAATGAACACCCTGCTCAGAACTATATTACACTGTGACATTCCTCATGGAACTATACTACATCATACACAATGAACACCCTGCTCAGAACTATATTACACTGTGACATTCCACATGGAACTATACTACATCATACACAATGAACACCCTGCTCAGAACTATATTACACTGTGACATTCCACATGGAACTATACTACATCATACACAATGAACACCCTGCTCAGAACTTTATTACACTGTGACATTCCACATGGAACTATACTACATCATACACAATGAACACCCTGCTCAGAACTATATTACACTGTGACATTCCACATGGAGCTATACTGCATCGTAGACAATGAACGCCCTGCTCAGAACTATATTACACTGTGACATTCCACATGGAACTATACTACATCATACACAATGAACAGCCTGCTCAGAACTATATTACACTGTGACATTCCACATGGAACTATACTACATCATACACAATGAACAGCCTGCTCAGAACTATATTACACTGTGACATTCCACATGGAACTATACTACATCATACACAATGAATACCCTGCTCAGAACTATATTACACTGTGACATTCCAAATAGAAATATACTACATCATACACAAAGAACACCCTGCTCAGAACTATATTACACTGTGACATTCCACATGGAACTATACTACATCATACACAATGAACACCCTGCTCAGAACTATATTACACTGTGACATTCCACATGGAACTATACTACATCATACACAATGAACACCCTGCTCAGAACTATATTACACTGTGACATTCCACATGGAACTATACTACATCATACACAATGAACACCCTGCTCAGAACTATATTACACTGTGACATTCCACATGGAACTATACTACATCATACACAATGAACAGCCTGCTCAGAACTATATTACACTGTGACATTCCACATGGAACTATACTACATCATACACAATGAACACCCTGCTCAGAACCTTATTACACTGTGACATTCCACATGGAACTATACTACATCATACACAATGAACACCCTGCTCAGAAGCTTATTACACTGTGACATTCCACATGGAACTATACTACATCATACACAATGAACACCCTGCTCAGAACTATATTACACTGTGACATTCCACATGGAACTATACTACATCATACACAATGAACACCCTGCTCAGAACTATATTACACTGTGACATTCCACATGGAACTATACTACATCATACACAATGAACACCCTGCTCAGAACTATATTACACTGTGACATTCCACATGGAACTATACTACATCATACACAATGAACACCCTGCTCAGAACTATATTACACTGTGACATTCCACATGGAACTATACTACATCATACACAATGAATACCCTGCTCAGAACTATATTACACTGTGACATTCCACATGGAACTATACTACATCATACACAATGAACACCCTGCTCAGAACTATATTACACTGTGACATTCCACATGGAACTATACTACATCATACACAATGAACACCCTGCTCAGAACTATATTACACTGTGACATTCCACATGGAACTATACTACATCATACACAATGAACACCCTGCTCAGAACTATATTACACTGTGACATTCCACATGGAACTATACTACATCATACACAATGAACACCCTGCTCAGAACTATATTACACTGTGACATTCCACATGGAACTACATCATACACAATGAACACCCTGCTCAGAACTATATTGCACTGTGACATCCCACATGGAACTATACTACATCATACACAATGAACACCCTGCTCAGAACTTTATTACACTGTGACATTCCACATGGAACTGTACTGCATCGTACACAATGAATACCCCGCTCAGAACCTTATTACACTGTGACATTCCACATGGAACTATACTACATCATACACAATGAACACCCTGCTCAGAACTTTATTACACTGTGACATTCCACATGGAACTATACTGCATCGTACACAATGAATACCCTGCTCAGAACTATATTACACTGTGACATTCCACATGGAACTATACTACATCATACACAATGAACACCCTGCTCAGAACCTTATTACACTGTGACATTCCACATGGAACTATACTACATCATACACAATGAACACCCTGCTCAGAACCTTATTACACTGTGACATTCCACATGGAACTATACTACATCATACACAATGAACACCCTGCTCAGAACTATATTACACTGTGACATTCCACATGGAACTATACTACATCATACACAATGAACACCCTGCTCAGAACTATATTACACTGTGACATTCCACATGGAACTATACTACATCATACACAATGAACACCCTGCTCAGAACTATATTACACTGTGACATTCCACATGGAACTATACTACATCATACACAATGAACACCCTGCTCAGAACTATATTACACTGTGACATTCCACATGGAACTACATCATACACAATGAACACCCTGCTCAGAACTATATTGCACTGTGACATCCCACATGGAACTATACTACATCATACACAATGAACACCCTGCTCAGAACTTTATTACACTGTGACATTCCACATGGAACTGTACTGCATCGTACACAATGAATACCCTGCTCAGAACCTTATTACACTGTGACATTCCACATGGAACTATACTACATCATACACAATGAACACCCTGCTCAGAACTTTATTACACTGTGACATTCCACATGGAACTATACTGCATCGTACACAATGAATACCCTGCTCAGAACTATATTACACTGTGACATTCCACATGGAACTATACTACATCATACACAATGAACACCCTGCTCAGAACCTTATTACACTGTGACATTCCACATGGAACTATACTACATCATACACAATGAACACCCTGCTCAGAACCTTATTACACTGTGACATTCCACATGGAACTATACTACATCATACACAATGAATACCCTGCTCAGAACTATATTACACTGTGACATTCCACATGGAACTATACTACATCATACACAATGAATACCCTGCTCAGAACTATATTACACTGTGACATTCCACATGAACTATACTACATCATACACAATGAACAACCTGCTCAGAACTATATTACACTGTGACATCCCACATGGAACTAAACTACATCATACACAATGAGCAACCTGCTCAGAACTATATTAAACTGTGACATTCCGCAAGAACTATATTACATCATACACAATGAACACCCTGCTCAGAACCTTATTACACTGTGACATTCCACATGGAACTATACTGCATCGTACACAATGAACGCCCTGCTCAGAACTTTATTACACTGTGACATTCCACATGGAACTATACTACATCATACACAATGAACACCCTGCTCAGAACTATAATGCACTGTGACATTCCACATGGAACTATGCTGCATCGTACACAATGAACACCCTGCTCAGAACTATAATGCACTGTGACATTCCACATGGAACTATACTGCATCGTACACAATGAATACCCTGCTCAGAACTATATTACACTGTGACATTCCACATGGAACTATACTACATCATACACAATGAACAGCCTGCTCAGAACTATAATGCACTGTGACATTCCACATGGAACTATACTGCATCGTACACAATGATCACCCTGCTCAGAACTATAATGCACTGTGACATTCCACATGGAACTATACTACATCATACACAATGAATACCCTGCTCAGAACTATATCACACTGTGACATTCCACATGGAACTATACTACATCATACACAATGAATACCCTGCTCAGAACTATGTTACACTGTGACATCCCACATGGAACTATACTACATCATACACAATGAACGCCCTGCTCAGAACTATATCACACTGTGACATTCCACATAGAACTATACTACATCGTACACAATGAATACCCTGCTCAGAACCTTATTACACTGTGACATTCCACATGGAACTATACTGCATCGTACACAATGAATACCCTGCTCAGAACTTTATTACACTGTGACATCCCACATGGAACTATACTACATCATACACAATGAACAGCCTGCTCAGAACCTTATTACACTGTGACATTCCACATAGAACTATACTACATCATACACAATGAACACGCTGCTCAGAACCTTATTACACTGTGACATTCCACATGGAACTATACTGCATCGTACACAATGAACGCCCTGCTCAGAACTTTATTACACTGTGACATTCCACATGGAACTATACTACATCATACACAATGAACAACCTGCTCAGAACTATATTATAATGTGACATTCCACATGGAACTATACTACATCATACACAATGAACACCCTGCTCAGAACTATATTACACTGTGACATTCCACATGGAACTATACTACATCATACACAATGAATACCCTGCTCAGAACTATATTACACTGTGACATTCCACATGGAACTATACTACATCATACACAATGAACACCCTGCTCAGAACTATATTACACTGTGACATTCCACATGGAACTATACTACATCATACACAATGAACACCCTGCTCAGAACTATATTACACTGTGACATTCCACACGGAACTATACTACATCATACACAATGAACACCCTGCTCAGAACTATATTACACTGTGACATTCCACATGGAACTATACTACATCATACACAATGAATACCCTGCTCAGAACTATATCACACTGTGACATTCCACATGGAACTATACTACATCATACACAATGAATACCCTGCTCAGAACTATATTACACTGTGACATCCCACATGGAACTATACTACATCATACACAATGAACGCCCTGCTCAGAACTATATCACACTGTGACATTCCACATAGAACTATACTACATCGTACACAATGAATACCCTGCTCAGAACCTTATTACACTGTGACATTCCACATGGAACTATACTGCATCGTACACAATGAATACCCTGCTCAGAACTTTATTACACTGTGACATCCCACATGGAACTATACTACATCATACACAATGAACAGCCTGCTCAGAACCTTATTACACTGTGACATTCCACATAGAACTATACTACATCATACACAATGAACACGCTGCTCAGAACCTTATTACACTGTGACATTCCACATGGAACTATACTGCATCGTACACAATGAACGCCCTGCTCAGAACTTTATTACACTGTGACATTCCACATGGAACTATACTACATCATACACAATGAACAACCTGCTCAGAACTATATTACAATGTGACATTCCACATGGAACTATACTACATCATACACAATGAACACCCTGCTCAGAACTATATTACACTGTGACATTCCACATGGAACTATACTACATCATACACAATGAACACCCTGCTCAGAACTATATTACACTGTGACATTCCACATGGAACTATACTACATCATACACAATGAATACCCTGCTCAGAACTATATTACACTGTGACATTCCACATGGAACTATACTACATCATACACAATGAACACCCTGCTCAGAACTATATTGCACTGTGACATTCCACATGGAACTATACTACATCATACACAATGAACACCCTGCTCAGAACTATAATGCACTGTGACATTCCACATGGAACTATACTACATCATACACAATGAACACCCTGCTCAGAACTATATTACACTGTGACATTCCACATGGAACTATACTACATCATACACAATGAACACCCTGCTCAGAACTATATTACACTGTGACATTCCTCATGGAACTATACTACATCATACACAATGAACACCCTGCTCAGAACTATATTACACTGTGACATTCCACATGGAACTATACTACATCATACACAATGAACACCCTGCTCAGAACTATATTACACTGTGACATTCCACATGGAACTATACTACATCATACACAATGAACACCCTGCTCAGAACTTTATTACACTGTGACATTCCACATGGAACTATACTACATCATACACAATGAACACCCTGCTCAGAACTATATTACACTGTGACATTCCACATGGAGCTATACTGCATCGTAGACAATGAACGCCCTGCTCAGAACTATATTACACTGTGACATTCCACATGGAACTATACTACATCATACACAATGAACAGCCTGCTCAGAACTATATTACACTGTGACATTCCACATGGAACTATACTACATCATACACAATGAACAGCCTGCTCAGAACTATATTACACTGTGACATTCCACATGGAACTATACTACATCATACACAATGAATACCCTGCTCAGAACTATATTACACTGTGACATTCCAAATAGAAATATACTACATCATACACAAAGAACACCCTGCTCAGAACTATATTACACTGTGACATTCCACATGGAACTATACTACATCATACACAATGAACACCCTGCTCAGAACTATATTACACTGTGACATTCCACATGGAACTATACTACATCATACACAATGAACACCCTGCTCAGAACTATATTACACTGTGACATTCCACATGGAACTATACTACATCATACACAATGAACACCCTGCTCAGAACTATATTACACTGTGACATTCCACATGGAACTATACTACATCATACACAATGAACACCCTGCTCAGAACTATATTACACTGTGACATTCCACATGGAACTATACTACATCATACACAATGAACACCCTGCTCAGAACTATATTACACTGTGACATTCCACATGGAACTATACTACATCATACACAATGAATACCCTGCTCAGAACTATATCACACTGTGACATTCCACATGGAACTATACTACATCATACACAATGAATACCCTGCTCAGAACTATATTACACTGTGACATCCCACATGGAACTATACTACATCATACACAATGAACGCCCTGCTCAGAACTATATCACACTGTGACATTCCACATAGAACTATACTACATCGTACACAATGAATACCCTGCTCAGAACCTTATTACACTGTGACATTCCACATGGAACTATACTGCATCGTACACAATGAATACCCTGCTCAGAACTTTATTACACTGTGACATCCCACATGGAACTATACTACATCATACACAATGAACAGCCTGCTCAGAACCTTATTACACTGTGACATTCCACATAGAACTATACTACATCATACACAATGAACACGCTGCTCAGAACCTTATTACACTGTGACATTCCACATGGAACTATACTGCATCGTACACAATGAACGCCCTGCTCAGAACTTTATTACACTGTGACATTCCACATGGAACTATACTACATCATACACAATGAACACCCTGCTCAGAACTATATTACACTGTGACATTCCACATGGAACTATACTACATCATACACAATGAACACCCTGCTCAGAACTATATTACACTGTGACATTCCACATGGAACTATACTACATCATACACAATGAACACCCTGCTCAGAACTATATTACACTGTGACATTCCACATGGAACTATACTACATCATACACAATGAATACCCTGCTCAGAACTATATTACACTGTGACATTCTACATGGAACTATACTACATCATACACAATGAACACCCTGCTCAGAACTATATTGCACTGTGACATTCCACATGGAACTATACTACATCATACACAATGAACACCCTGCTCAGAACTATAATGCACTGTGACATTCCACATGGAACTATACTACATCATACACAATGAACACCCTGCTCAGAACTATATTACACTGTGACATTCCACATGGAACTATACTACATCATACACAATGAACACCCTGCTCAGAACTATATTACACTGTGACATTCCTCATGGAACTATACTACATCATACACAATGAACACCCTGCTCAGAACTATATTACACTGTGACATTCCACATGGAACTATACTACATCATACACAATGAACACCCTGCTCAGAACTATATTACACTGTGACATTCCACATGGAACTATACTACATCATACACAATGAACACCCTGCTCAGAACTTTATTACACTGTGACATTCCACATGGAACTATACTACATCATACACAATGAACACCCTGCTCAGAACTATATTACACTGTGACATTCCACATGGAGCTATACTGCATCGTAGACAATGAACGCCCTGCTCAGAACTATATTACACTGTGACATTCCACATGGAACTATACTACATCATACACAATGAACAGCCTGCTCAGAACTATATTACACTGTGACATTCCACATGGAACTATACTACATCATACACAATGAACAGCCTGCTCAGAACTATATTACACTGTGACATTCCACATGGAACTATACTACATCATACACAATGAATACCCTGCTCAGAACTATATTACACTGTGACATTCCAAATAGAAATATACTACATCATACACAAAGAACACCCTGCTCAGAACTATATTACACTGTGACATTCCACATGGAACTATACTACATCATACACAATGAACACCCTGCTCAGAACTATATTACACTGTGACATTCCACATGGAACTATACTACATCATACACAATGAACACCCTGCTCAGAACTATATTACACTGTGACATTCCACATGGAACTATACTACATCATACACAATGAACACCCTGCTCAGAACTATATTACACTGTGACATTCCACATGGAACTATACTACATCATACACAATGAACAGCCTGCTCAGAACTATATTACACTGTGACATTCCACATGGAACTATACTACATCATACACAATGAACACCCTGCTCAGAACCTTATTACACTGTGACATTCCACATGGAACTATACTACATCATACACAATGAACACCCTGCTCAGAAGCTTATTACACTGTGACATTCCACATGGAACTATACTACATCATACACAATGAACACCCTGCTCAGAACTATATTACACTGTGACATTCCACATGGAACTATACTGCATCGTACACAATGAACGCCCTGCTCAGAACTTTATTACACTGTGACATTCCACATGGAACTATACTACATCATACACAATGAACAACCTGCTCAGAACTATATTATAATGTGACATTCCACATGGAACTATACTACATCATACACAATGAACACCCTGCTCAGAACTATATTACACTGTGACATTCCACATGGAACTATACTACATCATACACAATGAATACCCTGCTCAGAACTATATTACACTGTGACATTCCACATGGAACTATACTACATCATACACAATGAACACCCTGCTCAGAACTATATTACACTGTGACATTCCACATGGAACTATACTACATCATACACAATGAACACCCTGCTCAGAACTATATTACACTGTGACATTCCACATGGAACTATACTACATCATACACAATGAACACCCTGCTCAGAACTATATTACACTGTGACATTCCACATGGAACTATACTACATCATACACAATGAATACCCTGCTCAGAACTATATCACACTGTGACATTCCACATGGAACTATACTACATCATACACAATGAATACCCTGCTCAGAACTATATTACACTGTGACATCCCACATGGAACTATACTACATCATACACAATGAACGCCCTGCTCAGAACTATATCACACTGTGACATTCCACATAGAACTATACTACATCGTACACAATGAATACCCTGCTCAGAACCTTATTACACTGTGACATTCCACATGGAACTATACTGCATCGTACACAATGAATACCCTGCTCAGAACTTTATTACACTGTGACATCCCACATGGAACTATACTACATCATACACAATGAACAGCCTGCTCAGAACCTTATTACACTGTGACATTCCACATAGAACTATACTACATCATACACAATGAACACGCTGCTCAGAACCTTATTACACTGTGACATTCCACATGGAACTATACTGCATCGTACACAATGAACGCCCTGCTCAGAACTTTATTACACTGTGACATTCCACATGGAACTATACTACATCATACACAATGAACAACCTGCTCAGAACTATATTACAATGTGACATTCCACATGGAACTATACTACATCATACACAATGAACACCCTGCTCAGAACTATATTACACTGTGACATTCCACATGGAACTATACTACATCATACACAATGAACACCCTGCTCAGAACTATATTACACTGTGACATTCCACATGGAACTATACTACATCATACACAATGAATACCCTGCTCAGAACTATATTACACTGTGACATTCCACATGGAACTATACTACATCATACACAATGAACACCCTGCTCAGAACTATATTGCACTGTGACATTCCACATGGAACTATACTACATCATACACAATGAACACCCTGCTCAGAACTATAATGCACTGTGACATTCCACATGGAACTATACTACATCATACACAATGAACACCCTGCTCAGAACTATATTACACTGTGACATTCCACATGGAACTATACTACATCATACACAATGAACACCCTGCTCAGAACTATATTACACTGTGACATTCCTCATGGAACTATACTACATCATACACAATGAACACCCTGCTCAGAACTATATTACACTGTGACATTCCACATGGAACTATACTACATCATACACAATGAACACCCTGCTCAGAACTATATTACACTGTGACATTCCACATGGAACTATACTACATCATACACAATGAACACCCTGCTCAGAACTTTATTACACTGTGACATTCCACATGGAACTATACTACATCATACACAATGAACACCCTGCTCAGAACTATATTACACTGTGACATTCCACATGGAGCTATACTGCATCGTAGACAATGAACGCCCTGCTCAGAACTATATTACACTGTGACATTCCACATGGAACTATACTACATCATACACAATGAACAGCCTGCTCAGAACTATATTACACTGTGACATTCCACATGGAACTATACTACATCATACACAATGAACAGCCTGCTCAGAACTATATTACACTGTGACATTCCACATGGAACTATACTACATCATACACAATGAATACCCTGCTCAGAACTATATTACACTGTGACATTCCAAATAGAAATATACTACATCATACACAAAGAACACCCTGCTCAGAACTATATTACACTGTGACATTCCACATGGAACTATACTACATCATACACAATGAACACCCTGCTCAGAACTATATTACACTGTGACATTCCACATGGAACTATACTACATCATACACAATGAACACCCTGCTCAGAACTATATTACACTGTGACATTCCACATGGAACTATACTACATCATACACAATGAACACCCTGCTCAGAACTATATTACACTGTGACATTCCACATGGAACTATACTACATCATACACAATGAACACCCTGCTCAGAACTATATTACACTGTGACATTCCACATGGAACTATACTACATCATACACAATGAACACCCTGCTCAGAACTATATTACACTGTGACATTCCACATGGAACTATACTACATCATACACAATGAATACCCTGCTCAGAACTATATCACACTGTGACATTCCACATGGAACTGTACTACATCATACACAATGAATACCCTGCTCAGAACTATATTACACTGTGACATCCCACATGGAACTATACTACATCATACACAATGAACGCCCTGCTCAGAACTATATCACACTGTGACATTCCACATAGAACTATACTACATCGTACACAATGAATACCCTGCTCAGAACCTTATTACACTGTGACATTCCACATGGAACTATACTGCATCGTACACAATGAATACCCTGCTCAGAACTTTATTACACTGTGACATCCCACATGGAACTATACTACATCATACACAATGAACAGCCTGCTCAGAACCTTATTACACTGTGACATTCCACATAGAACTATACTACATCATACACAATGAACACGCTGCTCAGAACCTTATTACACTGTGACATTCCACATGGAACTATACTGCATCGTACACAATGAACGCCCTGCTCAGAACTTTATTACACTGTGACATTCCACATGGAACTATACTACATCATACACAATGAACACCCTGCTCAGAACTATATTACACTGTGACATTCCACATGGAACTATACTACATCATACACAATGAACACCCTGCTCAGAACTATATTACACTGTGACATTCCACATGGAACTATACTACATCATACACAATGAACACCCTGCTCAGAACTATATTACACTGTGACATTCCACATGGAACTATACTACATCATACACAATGAATACCCTGCTCAGAACTATATTACACTGTGACATTCTACATGGAACTATACTACATCATACACAATGAACACCCTGCTCAGAACTATATTGCACTGTGACATTCCACATGGAACTATACTACATCATACACAATGAACACCCTGCTCAGAACTATAATGCACTGTGACATTCCACATGGAACTATACTACATCATACACAATGAACACCCTGCTCAGAACTATATTACACTGTGACATTCCACATGGAACTATACTACATCATACACAATGAACACCCTGCTCAGAACTATATTACACTGTGACATTCCTCATGGAACTATACTACATCATACACAATGAACACCCTGCTCAGAACTATATTACACTGTGACATTCCACATGGAACTATACTACATCATACACAATGAACACCCTGCTCAGAACTATATTACACTGTGACATTCCACATGGAACTATACTACATCATACACAATGAACACCCTGCTCAGAACTTTATTACACTGTGACATTCCACATGGAACTATACTACATCATACACAATGAACACCCTGCTCAGAACTATATTACACTGTGACATTCCACATGGAGCTATACTGCATCGTAGACAATGAACGCCCTGCTCAGAACTATATTACACTGTGACATTCCACATGGAACTATACTACATCATACACAATGAACAGCCTGCTCAGAACTATATTACACTGTGACATTCCACATGGAACTATACTACATCATACACAATGAACAGCCTGCTCAGAACTATATTACACTGTGACATTCCACATGGAACTATACTACATCATACACAATGAATACCCTGCTCAGAACTATATTACACTGTGACATTCCAAATAGAAATATACTACATCATACACAAAGAACACCCTGCTCAGAACTATATTACACTGTGACATTCCACATGGAACTATACTACATCATACACAATGAACACCCTGCTCAGAACTATATTACACTGTGACATTCCACATGGAACTATACTACATCATACACAATGAACACCCTGCTCAGAACTATATTACACTGTGACATTCCACATGGAACTATACTACATCATACACAATGAACACCCTGCTCAGAACTATATTACACTGTGACATTCCACATGGAACTATACTACATCATACACAATGAACAGCCTGCTCAGAACTATATTACACTGTGACATTCCACATGGAACTATACTACATCATACACAATGAACACCCTGCTCAGAACCTTATTACACTGTGACATTCCACATGGAACTATACTACATCATACACAATGAACACCCTGCTCAGAAGCTTATTACACTGTGACATTCCACATGGAACTATACTACATCATACACAATGAACACCCTGCTCAGAACTATATTACACTGTGACATTCCACATGGAACTATACTACATCATACACAATGAACACCCTGCTCAGAACTATATTACACTGTGACATTCCACATGGAACTATACTACATCATACACAATGAACACCCTGCTCAGAACTATATTACACTGTGACATTCCACATGGAACTATACTACATCATACACAATGAACACCCTGCTCAGAACTATATTACACTGTGACATTCCACATGGAACTATACTACATCATACACAATGAATACCCTGCTCAGAACTATATTACACTGTGACATTCCACATGGAACTATACTACATCATACACAATGAACACCCTGCTCAGAACTATATTACACTGTGACATTCCACATGGAACTATACTACATCATACACAATGAACACCCTGCTCAGAACTATATTACACTGTGACATTCCACATGGAACTATACTACATCATACACAATGAACACCCTGCTCAGAACTATATTACACTGTGACATTCCACATGGAACTATACTACATCATACACAATGAACACCCTGCTCAGAACTATATTACACTGTGACATTCCACATGGAACTACATCATACACAATGAACACCCTGCTCAGAACTATATTGCACTGTGACATCCCACATGGAACTATACTACATCATACACAATGAACACCCTGCTCAGAACTTTATTACACTGTGACATTCCACATGGAACTGTACTGCATCGTACACAATGAATACCCTGCTCAGAACTATATTACACTGTGACATTCCACATGGAACTATACTACATCATACACAATGAACACCCTGCTCAGAACCTTATTACACTGTGACATTCCACATGGAACTATACTACATCATACACAATGAACACCCTGCTCAGAACCTTATTACACTGTGACATTCCACATGGAACTATACTACATCATACACAATGAACACCCTGCTCAGAACTTTATTACACTGTGACATTCCACATGGAACTATACTGCATCGTACACAATGAATACCCTGCTCAGAACTATATTACACTGTGACATTCCACATGGAACTATACTACATCATACACAATGAACACCCTGCTCAGAACCTTATTACACTGTGACATTCCACATGGAACTATACTACATCATACACAATGAACACCCTGCTCAGAACCTTATTACACTGTGACATTCCACATGGAACTATACTACATCATACACAATGAACACCCTGCTCAGAACTATATTACACTGTGACATTCCACATGGAACTATACTACATCATACACAATGAACACCCTGCTCAGAACTATATTACACTGTGACATTCCACATGGAACTATACTACATCATACACAATGAACACCCTGCTCAGAACTATATTACACTGTGACATTCCACATGGAACTATACTACATCATACACAATGAACACCCTGCTCAGAACTATATTACACTGTGACATTCCACATGGAACTACATCATACACAATGAACACCCTGCTCAGAACTATATTGCACTGTGACATCCCACATGGAACTATACTACATCATACACAATGAACACCCTGCTCAGAACTTTATTACACTGTGACATTCCACATGGAACTGTACTGCATCGTACACAATGAATACCCTGCTCAGAACCTTATTACACTGTGACATTCCACATGGAACTATACTACATCATACACAATGAACACCCTGCTCAGAACTTTATTACACTGTGACATTCCACATGGAACTATACTGCATCGTACACAATGAATACCCTGCTCAGAACTATATTACACTGTGACATTCCACATGGAACTATACTACATCATACACAATGAACACCCTGCTCAGAACCTTATTACACTGTGACATTCCACATGGAACTATACTACATCATACACAATGAACACCCTGCTCAGAACCTTATTACACTGTGACATTCCACATGGAACTATACTACATCATACACAATGAATACCCTGCTCAGAACTATATTACACTGTGACATTCCACATGGAACTATACTACATCATACACAATGAATACCCTGCTCAGAACTATATTACACTGTGACATTCCACATGAACTATACTACATCATACACAATGAACAACCTGCTCAGAACTATATTACACTGTGACATCCCACATGGAACTAAACTACATCATACACAATGAGCAACCTGCTCAGAACTATATTAAACTGTGACATTCCGCAAGAACTATATTACATCATACACAATGAACACCCTGCTCAGAACCTTATTACACTGTGACATTCCACATGGAACTATACTGCATCGTACACAATGAACGCCCTGCTCAGAACTTTATTACACTGTGACATTCCACATGGAACTATACTACATCATACACAATGAACACCCTGCTCAGAACTATAATGCACTGTGACATTCCACATGGAACTATGCTGCATCGTACACAATGAACACCCTGCTCAGAACTATAATGCACTGTGACATTCCACATGGAACTATACTGCATCGTACACAATGAATACCCTGCTCAGAACTATATTACACTGTGACATTCCACATGGAACTATACTACATCATACACAATGAACAGCCTGCTCAGAACTATAATGCACTGTGACATTCCACATGGAACTATACTGCATCGTACACAATGATCACCCTGCTCAGAACTATAATGCACTGTGACATTCCACATGGAACTATACTACATCATACACAATGAATACCCTGCTCAGAACTATATCACACTGTGACATTCCACATGGAACTATACTACATCATACACAATGAATACCCTGCTCAGAACTATGTTACACTGTGACATCCCACATGGAACTATACTACATCATACACAATGAACGCCCTGCTCAGAACTATATCACACTGTGACATTCCACATAGAACTATACTACATCGTACACAATGAATACCCTGCTCAGAACCTTATTACACTGTGACATTCCACATGGAACTATACTGCATCGTACACAATGAATACCCTGCTCAGAACTTTATTACACTGTGACATCCCACATGGAACTATACTACATCATACACAATGAACAGCCTGCTCAGAACCTTATTACACTGTGACATTCCACATAGAACTATACTACATCATACACAATGAACACGCTGCTCAGAACCTTATTACACTGTGACATTCCACATGGAACTATACTGCATCGTACACAATGAACGCCCTGCTCAGAACTTTATTACACTGTGACATTCCACATGGAACTATACTACATCATACACAATGAACAACCTGCTCAGAACTATATTATAATGTGACATTCCACATGGAACTATACTACATCATACACAATGAACACCCTGCTCAGAACTATATTACACTGTGACATTCCACATGGAACTATACTACATCATACACAATGAATACCCTGCTCAGAACTATATTACACTGTGACATTCCACATGGAACTATACTACATCATACACAATGAACACCCTGCTCAGAACTATATTACACTGTGACATTCCACATGGAACTATACTACATCATACACAATGAACACCCTGCTCAGAACTATATTACACTGTGACATTCCACATGGAACTATACTACATCATACACAATGAACACCCTGCTCAGAACTATATTACACTGTGACATTCCACATGGAACTATACTACATCATACACAATGAATACCCTGCTCAGAACTATATCACACTGTGACATTCCACATGGAACTATACTACATCATACACAATGAATACCCTGCTCAGAACTATATTACACTGTGACATCCCACATGGAACTATACTACATCATACACAATGAACGCCCTGCTCAGAACTATATCACACTGTGACATTCCACATAGAACTATACTACATCGTACACAATGAATACCCTGCTCAGAACCTTATTACACTGTGACATTCCACATGGAACTATACTGCATCGTACACAATGAATACCCTGCTCAGAACTTTATTACACTGTGACATCCCACATGGAACTATACTACATCATACACAATGAACAGCCTGCTCAGAACCTTATTACACTGTGACATTCCACATAGAACTATACTACATCATACACAATGAACACGCTGCTCAGAACCTTATTACACTGTGACATTCCACATGGAACTATACTGCATCGTACACAATGAACGCCCTGCTCAGAACTTTATTACACTGTGACATTCCACATGGAACTATACTACATCATACACAATGAACAACCTGCTCAGAACTATATTACAATGTGACATTCCACATGGAACTATACTACATCATACACAATGAACACCCTGCTCAGAACTATATTACACTGTGACATTCCACATGGAACTATACTACATCATACACAATGAACACCCTGCTCAGAACTATATTACACTGTGACATTCCACATGGAACTATACTACATCATACACAATGAATACCCTGCTCAGAACTATATTACACTGTGACATTCCACATGGAACTATACTACATCATACACAATGAACACCCTGCTCAGAACTATATTGCACTGTGACATTCCACATGGAACTATACTACATCATACACAATGAACACCCTGCTCAGAACTATAATGCACTGTGACATTCCACATGGAACTATACTACATCATACACAATGAACACCCTGCTCAGAACTATATTACACTGTGACATTCCACATGGAACTATACTACATCATACACAATGAACACCCTGCTCAGAACTATATTACACTGTGACATTCCTCATGGAACTATACTACATCATACACAATGAACACCCTGCTCAGAACTATATTACACTGTGACATTCCACATGGAACTATACTACATCATACACAATGAACACCCTGCTCAGAACTATATTACACTGTGACATTCCACATGGAACTATACTACATCATACACAATGAACACCCTGCTCAGAACTTTATTACACTGTGACATTCCACATGGAACTATACTACATCATACACAATGAACACCCTGCTCAGAACTATATTACACTGTGACATTCCACATGGAGCTATACTGCATCGTAGACAATGAACGCCCTGCTCAGAACTATATTACACTGTGACATTCCACATGGAACTATACTACATCATACACAATGAACAGCCTGCTCAGAACTATATTACACTGTGACATTCCACATGGAACTATACTACATCATACACAATGAACAGCCTGCTCAGAACTATATTACACTGTGACATTCCACATGGAACTATACTACATCATACACAATGAATACCCTGCTCAGAACTATATTACACTGTGACATTCCAAATAGAAATATACTACATCATACACAAAGAACACCCTGCTCAGAACTATATTACACTGTGACATTCCACATGGAACTATACTACATCATACACAATGAACACCCTGCTCAGAACTATATTACACTGTGACATTCCACATGGAACTATACTACATCATACACAATGAACACCCTGCTCAGAACTATATTACACTGTGACATTCCACATGGAACTATACTACATCATACACAATGAACACCCTGCTCAGAACTATATTACACTGTGACATTCCACATGGAACTATACTACATCATACACAATGAACACCCTGCTCAGAACTATATTACACTGTGACATTCCACATGGAACTATACTACATCATACACAATGAACACCCTGCTCAGAACTATATTACACTGTGACATTCCACATGGAACTATACTACATCATACACAATGAATACCCTGCTCAGAACTATATCACACTGTGACATTCCACATGGAACTATACTACATCATACACAATGAATACCCTGCTCAGAACTATATTACACTGTGACATCCCACATGGAACTATACTACATCATACACAATGAACGCCCTGCTCAGAACTATATCACACTGTGACATTCCACATAGAACTATACTACATCGTACACAATGAATACCCTGCTCAGAACCTTATTACACTGTGACATTCCACATGGAACTATACTGCATCGTACACAATGAATACCCTGCTCAGAACTTTATTACACTGTGACATCCCACATGGAACTATACTACATCATACACAATGAACAGCCTGCTCAGAACCTTATTACACTGTGACATTCCACATAGAACTATACTACATCATACACAATGAACACGCTGCTCAGAACCTTATTACACTGTGACATTCCACATGGAACTATACTGCATCGTACACAATGAACGCCCTGCTCAGAACTTTATTACACTGTGACATTCCACATGGAACTATACTACATCATACACAATGAACAACCTGCTCAGAACTATATTACAATGTGACATTCCACATGGAACTATACTACATCATACACAATGAACACCCTGCTCAGAACTATATTACACTGTGACATTCCACATGGAACTATACTACATCATACACAATGAACACCCTGCTCAGAACTATATTACACTGTGACATTCCACATGGAACTATACTACATCATACACAATGAACACCCTGCTCAGAACTATATTACACTGTGACATTCCACATGGAACTATACTACATCATACACAATGAATACCCTGCTCAGAACTATATTACACTGTGACATTCCACATGGAACTATACTACATCATACACAATGAACACCCTGCTCAGAACTATATTGCACTGTGACATTCCACATGGAACTATACTACATCATACACAATGAACACCCTGCTCAGAACTATAATGCACTGTGACATTCCACATGGAACTATACTACATCATACACAATGAACACCCTGCTCAGAACTATATTACACTGTGACATTCCACATGGAACTATACTACATCATACACAATGAACACCCTGCTCAGAACTATATTACACTGTGACATTCCTCATGGAACTATACTACATCATACACAATGAACACCCTGCTCAGAACTATATTACACTGTGACATTCCACATGGAACTATACTACATCATACACAATGAACACCCTGCTCAGAACTATATTACACTGTGACATTCCACATGGAACTATACTACATCATACACAATGAACACCCTGCTCAGAACTTTATTACACTGTGACATTCCACATGGAACTATACTACATCATACACAATGAACACCCTGCTCAGAACTATATTACACTGTGACATTCCACATGGAGCTATACTGCATCGTAGACAATGAACGCCCTGCTCAGAACTATATTACACTGTGACATTCCACATGGAACTATACTACATCATACACAATGAACAGCCTGCTCAGAACTATATTACACTGTGACATTCCACATGGAACTATACTACATCATACACAATGAACAGCCTGCTCAGAACTATATTACACTGTGACATTCCACATGGAACTATACTACATCATACACAATGAATACCCTGCTCAGAACTATATTACACTGTGACATTCCAAATAGAAATATACTACATCATACACAAAGAACACCCTGCTCAGAACTATATTACACTGTGACATTCCACATGGAACTATACTACATCATACACAATGAACACCCTGCTCAGAACTATATTACACTGTGACATTCCACATGGAACTATACTACATCATACACAATGAACACCCTGCTCAGAACTATATTACACTGTGACATTCCACATGGAACTATACTACATCATACACAATGAACACCCTGCTCAGAACTATATTACACTGTGACATTCCACATGGAACTATACTACATCATACACAATGAACAGCCTGCTCAGAACTATATTACACTGTGACATTCCACATGGAACTATACTACATCATACACAATGAACACCCTGCTCAGAACCTTATTACACTGTGACATTCCACATGGAACTATACTACATCATACACAATGAACACCCTGCTCAGAAGCTTATTACACTGTGACATTCCACATGGAACTATACTACATCATACACAATGAACACCCTGCTCAGAACTATATTACACTGTGACATTCCACATGGAACTATACTACATCATACACAATGAACACCCTGCTCAGAACTATATTACACTGTGACATTCCACATGGAACTATACTACATCATACACAATGAACACCCTGCTCAGAACTATATTACACTGTGACATTCCACATGGAACTATACTACATCATACACAATGAACACCCTGCTCAGAACTATATTACACTGTGACATTCCACATGGAACTATACTACATCATACACAATGAATACCCTGCTCAGAACTATATTACACTGTGACATTCCACATGGAACTATACTACATCATACACAATGAACACCCTGCTCAGAACTATATTACACTGTGACATTCCACATGGAACTATACTACATCATACACAATGAACACCCTGCTCAGAACTATATTACACTGTGACATTCCACATGGAACTATACTACATCATACACAATGAACACCCTGCTCAGAACTATATTACACTGTGACATTCCACATGGAACTATACTACATCATACACAATGAACACCCTGCTCAGAACTATATTACACTGTGACATTCCACATGGAACTACATCATACACAATGAACACCCTGCTCAGAACTATATTGCACTGTGACATCCCACATGGAACTATACTACATCATACACAATGAACACCCTGCTCAGAACTTTATTACACTGTGACATTCCACATGGAACTGTACTGCATCGTACACAATGAATACCCTGCTCAGAACCTTATTACACTGTGACATTCCACATGGAACTATACTACATCATACACAATGAACACCCTGCTCAGAACTTTATTACACTGTGACATTCCACATGGAACTATACTGCATCGTACACAATGAATACCCTGCTCAGAACTATATTACACTGTGACATTCCACATGGAACTATACTACATCATACACAATGAACACCCTGCTCAGAACCTTATTACACTGTGACATTCCACATGGAACTATACTACATCATACACAATGAACACCCTGCTCAGAACCTTATTACACTGTGACATTCCACATGGAACTATACTACATCATACACAATGAACACCCTGCTCAGAACTATATTACACTGTGACATTCCACATGGAACTATACTACATCATACACAATGAACACCCTGCTCAGAACTATATTACACTGTGACATTCCACATGGAACTATACTACATCATACACAATGAACACCCTGCTCAGAACTATATTACACTGTGACATTCCACATGGAACTATACTACATCATACACAATGAACACCCTGCTCAGAACTATATTACACTGTGACATTCCACATGGAACTACATCATACACAATGAACACCCTGCTCAGAACTATATTGCACTGTGACATCCCACATGGAACTATACTACATCATACACAATGAACACCCTGCTCAGAACTTTATTACACTGTGACATTCCACATGGAACTGTACTGCATCGTACACAATGAATACCCTGCTCAGAACCTTATTACACTGTGACATTCCACATGGAACTATACTACATCATACACAATGAACACCCTGCTCAGAACTTTATTACACTGTGACATTCCACATGGAACTATACTGCATCGTACACAATGAATACCCTGCTCAGAACTATATTACACTGTGACATTCCACATGGAACTATACTACATCATACACAATGAACACCCTGCTCAGAACCTTATTACACTGTGACATTCCACATGGAACTATACTACATCATACACAATGAACACCCTGCTCAGAACCTTATTACACTGTGACATTCCACATGGAACTATACTACATCATACACAATGAATACCCTGCTCAGAACTATATTACACTGTGACATTCCACATGGAACTATACTACATCATACACAATGAATACCCTGCTCAGAACTATATTACACTGTGACATTCCACATGAACTATACTACATCATACACAATGAACAACCTGCTCAGAACTATATTACACTGTGACATCCCACATGGAACTAAACTACATCATACACAATGAGCAACCTGCTCAGAACTATATTAAACTGTGACATTCCGCAAGAACTATATTACATCATACACAATGAACACCCTGCTCAGAACCTTATTACACTGTGACATTCCACATGGAACTATACTGCATCGTACACAATGAACGCCCTGCTCAGAACTTTATTACACTGTGACATTCCACATGGAACTATACTACATCATACACAATGAACACCCTGCTCAGAACTATAATGCACTGTGACATTCCACATGGAACTATGCTGCATCGTACACAATGAACACCCTGCTCAGAACTATAATGCACTGTGACATTCCACATGGAACTATACTGCATCGTACACAATGAATACCCTGCTCAGAACTATATTACACTGTGACATTCCACATGGAACTATACTACATCATACACAATGAACAGCCTGCTCAGAACTATAATGCACTGTGACATTCCACATGGAACTATACTGCATCGTACACAATGATCACCCTGCTCAGAACTATAATGCACTGTGACATTCCACATGGAACTATACTGCATCGTACACAATGAACGCCCTGCTCAGAACTTTATTGCACTGTGACATTCCACATGGAACTATACTACATCATACACAATGAACACCCTGCTCAGAACTATATTACACTGTGACATTCCACATGGAACTAAACTACATCATACACAATGAACGCCCTGCTCAGAACTATATTACACTGTGACATTCCACATGGAACTATACTACATCATACACAATGAACACCCTGCTCAGAACTATATTACACTGTGACATTGCACATGGAACTATACTACATCATACACAATGAACACCCTGCTCAGAACTATATTACACTGTGACATTCCACATGGAACTATACTACATCATACACAATGAACACCCTGCTCAGAACCTTATTACACTGTGACATTGCACATGGAACTATACTACATCATACACAATGAACACCCTGCTCAGAACTATATTACACTGTGACATCCCACATAGAACTATACTACATAATACACAATGAACACCCTGCTCAGAACTATATTACACTGTGACATTCCACATGGAAATATACTACATCATACACAATGAACGCCCTGCTCAGAACTATATTACACTGTGACATTCCACATGGAACTATACTACATCATACACAATGAACACCCTGCTCAGAACTATATTACACTGTGATATTCCACATGGAACTACATCATACACAATGAACACCCTGCTCAGAACTATATTACACTGTGACATTCCACATGGAACTATACTACATCATACACAATGAACACCCTGCTCAGAACTATATTACACTGTGACATCCCACATAGAACTATACTACATAATACACAATGAAAACCCTGCTCAGAACTATATTACACTGTGACATTCCACATGGAACTATACTACATCATACACAATGAACGCCCTGCTCAGAACTATATTACACTGTGACATTCCACATGGAACTATACTACATCATACACAATGAATACCCTGCTCAGAACTATATTACACTGTGACATTCCACATGGAACTATACTACATCATACACAATGAACACCCTGCTCAGAACTTTATTACACTGTGACATTCCACATGGAACTATACTACATCATACACAATGAACACCCTGCTCAGAACTATATTACACTGTGACATTCCACATGGAGCTATACTGCATCGTAGACAATGAACGCCCTGCTCAGAACTATATTACACTGTGACATTCCACATGGAACTATACTACATCATACACAATGAACAGCCTGCTCAGAACTATATTACACTGTGACATTCCACATGGAACTATACTACATCATACACAATGAACAGCCTGCTCAGAACTATATTACACTGTGACATTCCACATGGAACTATACTACATCATACACAATGAATACCCTGCTCAGAACTATATTACACTGTGACATTCCAAATAGAAATATACTACATCATACACAAAGAACACCCTGCTCAGAACTATATTACACTGTGACATTCCACATGGAACTATACTACATCATACACAATGAACAGCCTGCTCAGAACTATATTACACTGTGACATTCCACATGGAACTATACTACATCATACACAATGAACACCCTGCTCAGAACTATATTACACTGTGACATTCCACATGGAACTATACTACATCATACACAATGAACACCCTGCTCAGAACTATATTACACTGTGACATTCCACATGGAACTATACTACATCATACACAATGAACAGCCTGCTCAGAACTATATTACACTGTGACATTCCACATGGAACTATACTACATCATACACAATGAACACCCTGCTCAGAACCTTATTACACTGTGACATTCCACATGGAACTATACTACATCATACACAATGAATACCCTGCTCAGAAGCTTATTACACTGTGACATTCCACATGGAACTATACTACATCATACACAATGAATACCCTGCTCAGAACTATATTACACTGTGACATTCCACATGGAACTATACTACATCATACACAATGAACACCCTGCTCAGAACTATATTACACTGTGACATTCCACATGGAACTATACTACATCATACACAATGAACACCCTGCTCAGAACTATATTACACTGTGACATTCCACATGGAACTATACTACATCATACACAATGAACACCCTGCTCAGAACTATATTACACTGTGACATTCCACATGGAACTATACTACATCATACACAATGAACACCCTGCTCAGAACTATATTACACTGTGACATTCCACATGGAACTATACTACATCATACACAATGAATACCCTGCTCAGAACTATATCACACTGTGACATTCCACATGGAACTATACTACATCATACACAATGAATACCCTGCTCAGAACTATATTACACTGTGACATCCCACATGGAACTATACTACATCATACACAATGAACGCCCTGCTCAGAACTATATCACACTGTGACATTCCACATAGAACTATACTACATCGTACACAATGAATACCCTGCTCAGAACCTTATTACACTGTGACATTCCACATGGAACTATACTGCATCGTACACAATGAATACCCTGCTCAGAACTTTATTACACTGTGACATCCCACATGGAACTATACTACATCATACACAATGAACAGCCTGCTCAGAACCTTATTACACTGTGACATTCCACATAGAACTATACTACATCATACACAATGAACACGCTGCTCAGAACCTTATTACACTGTGACATTCCACATGGAACTATACTGCATCGTACACAATGAACGCCCTGCTCAGAACTTTATTACACTGTGACATTCCACATGGAACTATACTACATCATACACAATGAACAACCTGCTCAGAACTATATTATAATGTGACATTCCACATGGAACTATACTACATCATACACAATGAACACCCTGCTCAGAACTATATTACACTGTGACATTCCACATGGAACTATACTACATCATACACAATGAACACCCTGCTCAGAACTATATTACACTGTGACATTCCACATGGAACTATACTACATCATACACAATGAATACCCTGCTCAGAACTATATTACACTGTGACATTCCACATGGAACTATACTACATCATACACAATGAACACCCTGCTCAGAACTATATTACACTGTGACATTCCACATGGAACTATACTACATCATACACAATGAACACCCTGCTCAGAACTATATTACACTGTGACATTCCACATGGAACTATACTACATCATACACAATGAACACCCTGCTCAGAACTATATTACACTGTGACATTCCACATGGAACTATACTACATCATACACAATGAATACCCTGCTCAGAACTATATCACACTGTGACATTCCACATGGAACTATACTACATCATACACAATGAATACCCTGCTCAGAACTATATTACACTGTGACATCCCACATGGAACTATACTACATCATACACAATGAACGCCCTGCTCAGAACTATATCACACTGTGACATTCCACATAGAACTATACTACATCGTACACAATGAATACCCTGCTCAGAACCTTATTACACTGTGACATTCCACATGGAACTATACTGCATCGTACACAATGAATACCCTGCTCAGAACTTTATTACACTGTGACATCCCACATGGAACTATACTACATCATACACAATGAACAGCCTGCTCAGAACCTTATTACACTGTGACATTCCACATAGAACTATACTACATCATACACAATGAACACGCTGCTCAGAACCTTATTACACTGTGACATTCCACATGGAACTATACTGCATCGTACACAATGAACGCCCTGCTCAGAACTTTATTACACTGTGACATTCCACATGGAACTATACTACATCATACACAATGAACAACCTGCTCAGAACTATATTACAATGTGACATTCCACATGGAACTATACTACATCATACACAATGAACACCCTGCTCAGAACTATATTACACTGTGACATTCCACATGGAACTATACTACATCATACACAATGAACACCCTGCTCAGAACTATATTACACTGTGACATTCCACATGGAACTATACTACATCATACACAATGAATACCCTGCTCAGAACTATATTACACTGTGACATTCCACATGGAACTATACTACATCATACACAATGAACACCCTGCTCAGAACTATATTGCACTGTGACATTCCACATGGAACTATACTACATCATACACAATGAACACCCTGCTCAGAACTATAATGCACTGTGACATTCCACATGGAACTATACTACATCATACACAATGAACACCCTGCTCAGAACTATATTACACTGTGACATTCCACATGGAACTATACTACATCATACACAATGAACACCCTGCTCAGAACTATATTACACTGTGACATTCCTCATGGAACTATACTACATCATACACAATGAACACCCTGCTCAGAACTATATTACACTGTGACATTCCACATGGAACTATACTACATCATACACAATGAACACCCTGCTCAGAACTATATTACACTGTGACATTCCACATGGAACTATACTACATCATACACAATGAACACCCTGCTCAGAACTTTATTACACTGTGACATTCCACATGGAACTATACTACATCATACACAATGAACACCCTGCTCAGAACTATATTACACTGTGACATTCCACATGGAGCTATACTGCATCGTAGACAATGAACGCCCTGCTCAGAACTATATTACACTGTGACATTCCACATGGAACTATACTACATCATACACAATGAACAGCCTGCTCAGAACTATATTACACTGTGACATTCCACATGGAACTATACTACATCATACACAATGAACAGCCTGCTCAGAACTATATTACACTGTGACATTCCACATGGAACTATACTACATCATACACAATGAATACCCTGCTCAGAACTATATTACACTGTGACATTCCAAATAGAAATATACTACATCATACACAAAGAACACCCTGCTCAGAACTATATTACACTGTGACATTCCACATGGAACTATACTACATCATACACAATGAACACCCTGCTCAGAACTATATTACACTGTGACATTCCACATGGAACTATACTACATCATACACAATGAACACCCTGCTCAGAACTATATTACACTGTGACATTCCACATGGAACTATACTACATCATACACAATGAACACCCTGCTCAGAACTATATTACACTGTGACATTCCACATGGAACTATACTACATCATACACAATGAACAGCCTGCTCAGAACTATATTACACTGTGACATTCCACATGGAACTATACTACATCATACACAATGAACACCCTGCTCAGAACCTTATTACACTGTGACATTCCACATGGAACTATACTACATCATACACAATGAACACCCTGCTCAGAAGCTTATTACACTGTGACATTCCACATGGAACTATACTACATCATACACAATGAACACCCTGCTCAGAACTATATTACACTGTGACATTCCACATGGAACTATACTACATCATACACAATGAACACCCTGCTCAGAACTATATTACACTGTGACATTCCACATGGAACTATACTACATCATACACAATGAACACCCTGCTCAGAACTATATTACACTGTGACATTCCACATGGAACTATACTACATCATACACAATGAACACCCTGCTCAGAACTATATTACACTGTGACATTCCACATGGAACTATACTACATCATACACAATGAATACCCTGCTCAGAACTATATTACACTGTGACATTCCACATGGAACTATACTACATCATACACAATGAACACCCTGCTCAGAACTATATTACACTGTGACATTCCACATGGAACTATACTACATCATACACAATGAACACCCTGCTCAGAACTATATTACACTGTGACATTCCACATGGAACTATACTACATCATACACAATGAACACCCTGCTCAGAACTATATTACACTGTGACATTCCACATGGAACTATACTACATCATACACAATGAACACCCTGCTCAGAACTATATTACACTGTGACATTCCACATGGAACTATACTACATCATACACAATGAACACCCTGCTCAGAACTATATTACACTGTGACATTCCACATGGAACTACATCATACACAATGAACACCCTGCTCAGAACTATATTGCACTGTGACATCCCACATGGAACTATACTACATCATACACAATGAACACCCTGCTCAGAACTTTATTACACTGTGACATTCCACATGGAACTATACTGCATCGTACACAATGAATACCCTGCTCAGAACCTTATTACACTGTGACATTCCACATGGAACTATACTACATCATACACAATGAACACCCTGCTCAGAACTTTATTACACTGTGACATTCCACATGGAACTATACTGCATCGTACACAATGACTACCCTGCTCAGAACTATATTACACTGTGACATTCCACATGGAACTATACTACATCATACACAATGAACACCCTGCTCAGAACCTTATTACACTGTGACATTCCACATGGAACTATACTACATCATACACAATGAACACCCTGCTCAGAACCTTATTACACTGTGACATTCCACATGGAACTATACTACATCATACACAATGAATACCCTGCTCAGAACTATATTACACTGTGACATTTCACGTGGAACTATACTACATCATACACAATGAATACCCTGCTCAGAACTATATTACACTGTGACATTCCACATGGAACTATACTACATCATACACAATGAACAACCTGCTCAGAACTATAATGCACTGTGACATTCCACATGAACTATACTACATCATACACAATGAACAACCTGCTCAGAACTATATTACACTGTGACATCCCACATGGAACTAAACTACATCATACACAATGAGCAACCTGCTCAGAACTATATTAAACTGTGACATTCCGCAAGAACTATATTACATCATACACAATGAACACCCTGCTCAGAACCTTATTACACTGTGACATTCCACATGGAACTATACTGCATCGTACACAATGAACGCCCTGCTCAGAACTTTATTACACTGTGACATTCCACATGGAACTATACTACATCATACACAATGAACACCCTGCTCAGAACTATAATGCACTGTGACATTCCACATGGAACTATGCTGCATCGTACACAATGAACACCCTGCTCAGAACTATAATGCACTGTGACATTCCACATGGAACTATACTGCATCGTACACAATGAATACCCTGCTCAGAACTATATTACACTGTGACATTCCACATGGAACTATACTACATCATACACAATGAACAGCCTGCTCAGAACTATAATGCACTGTGACATTCCACATGGAACTATACTGCATCGTACACAATGATCACCCTGCTCAGAACTATAATGCACTGTGACATTCCACATGGAACTATACTGCATCGTACACAATGAACGCCCTGCTCAGAACTTTATTGCACTGTGACATTCCACATGGAACTATACTACATCATACACAATGAACACCCTGCTCAGAACTATATTACACTGTGACATTCCACATGGAACTAAACTACATCATACACAATGAACGCCCTGCTCAGAACTATATTACACTGTGACATTCCACATGGAACTATACTACATCATACACAATGAACACCCTGCTCAGAACTATATTACACTGTGACATTGCACATGGAACTATACTACATCATACACAATGAACACCCTGCTCAGAACTATATTACACTGTGACATTCCACATGGAACTATACTACATCATACACAATGAACACCCTGCTCAGAACCTTATTACACTGTGACATTGCACATGGAACTATACTACATCATACACAATGAACACCCTGCTCAGAACTATATTACACTGTGACATCCCACATAGAACTATACTACATAATACACAATGAACACCCTGCTCAGAACTATATTACACTGTGACATTCCACATGGAAATATACTACATCATACACAATGAACGCCCTGCTCAGAACTATATTACACTGTGACATTCCACATGGAACTATACTACATCATACACAATGAACACCCTGCTCAGAACTATATTACACTGTGACATTCCACATGGAACTACATCATACACAATGAACACCCTGCTCAGAACTATATTACACTGTGACATTCCACATGGAACTATACTACATCATACACAATGAACACCCTGCTCAGAACTATATTACACTGTGACATCCCACATAGAACTATACTACATAATACACAATGAACACCCTGCTCAGAACTATATTACACTGTGACATTCCACATGGAACTATACTACATCATACACAATGAACGCCCTGCTCAGAACTATATTACACTGTGACATTCCACATGGAACTATACTACATCATACACAATGAACACCCTGCTCAGAACTATATTACACTGTGACATTCCACATGGAACTACATCATACACAATGAACACCCTGCTCAGAACTATATTACACTGTGACATTCCACATGGAACTATACTACATCATACACAATGAACACCCTGCTCAGAACTATATTACACTGTGACATTCCACATGGAACTACATCATACACAATAAACACCCTGCTCAGAACTATAATGCACTGTGGCATCCCACATGGAACTATACTACATCATACACAATGAACACCCTGCTCAGAACTATATTACACTGTGACATTCCACATGGAACTACATCATACACAATGAACACCCTGCTCAGAACCATATTACACTGTGACATTCCACATGGAACTACATCATACACAATGAACACCCTGCTCAGAACTATATTACACTGTGACATTCCACATGGAACTATACTACATCATACACAATGAACACCCTGCTCAGAACCTTATTACACTGTGACATTCCACATGGAACTATACTACATCATACACAATGAACACCCTGCTCAGAACTATATTACACTGTGACATTCCACATGGAACTACATCATACACAATGAACACCCTGCTCAGAACTATATTACACTGTGACATTCCACATGGAACTACATCATACACAATGAACACCCTGCTCAGAACTATATTACACTGTGACATTCCACATGGAACTATACTACATCATACACAATGAACACCCTGCTCAGAACTATATTACACTGTGACATTCCACATGGAACTATACTACATCATACACAATGAACACCCTGCTCAGAACTATATTACACTGTGACATTCCACATGGAACTATACTACATCATACACAATGAACACCCTGCTCAGAACTATATTACACTGTGACATTCCACATGGAACTATACTACATCATACACAATGAACACCCTGCTCAGAACTATATTAGACTGTGACATTCCACATGGAACTATACTACATCATACACAATGAACACCCTGCTCAGAACTATAATGCACTGTGACATTCCACATGGAACTATACTACATCATACACAATGAATACCCTGCTCAGAACTATATTACACTGTGACATTCCACATGGAACTATACTACATCATACACAATGAACAACCTGCTCAGAACTATATTACACTGTGACATTCCACACATAACTATACTACATCATACACAATGAACAACCTGCTCAGAACTATATTACACTGTGACATTCCACATGGAACTATACTACATCATACACAATGAACGCCCTGCTCAGAACTATATTACACTGTGACATTCCACAAGAACTATACTACATTATACACAATGAACACCCTGCTCAGAACTATATTACACTGTGACATTCCACATGGAACTATACTACATCATACACAATGAACACCCTGCTCAGAACTATAATGCACTGTGACATTCCACATGGAACTATACTGCATCATACACAATGAACACCCTGCTCAGAACTATATTACACTGTGACATTCCACATGGAACTATACTACATCATACACAATGAACAACCTGCTCAGAACTATATTACACTGTGACATTCCACATGGAACTATACTACATCATACACAATGAACGCCCTGCTCAGAACTATATTACACTGTGACATTCCACATGGAACTATACTACATCATACACAATGAACACCCTGCTCAGAACTATATTACACTGTGACATTCCACATGGAACTATACTACATCATACACAATGAACACCCTGCTCAGAACTATATTACACTGTGACATTCCACATGGAACTATACTACATCATACACAATGAACACCCTGCTCAGAACTATATTACACTGTGACATTCCACATGGAACTATACTACATCATACACAATGATTACCCTGCTCAGAACTATATTACACTGTGACATTCCACATGGAACTATACTACATCGTACACAATGAACACCCTGCTCAGAACTATATTACACTGTGACATTCCACATGGAACTATACTGCATCGTACACAATGAACGCCCTGCTCAGAACTATATTACACTGTGACATTCCACATGGAACTATACTACATCATACACAATGAACACCCTGCTCAGAACTATATTACACTGTGACATTCCACATGGAACTATACTACATCATACACAATGAACAACCTGCTCAGAACTATATTACACTGTGACATTCCACATGGAACTATACTACATCATACACAATGAACACCCTGCTCAGAACTATATTACACTGTGACATTCCACATGGAACTATACTACATCATACACAATGAACGCCCTGCTCAGAACTATATTACACTGTGACATTCCACATGGAACTATACTACATCATACACAATGAACACCCTGCTCAGAACTATATTACACTGTGACATTCCACATGGAACTATACTACATCATACACAATGAACACCCTGCTCAGAACTATATTACACTGTGACATTCCACATGGAACTATACTACATCATACACAATGAATACCCTGCTCAGAACTATATTACACTGTGACATTCCACATGGAACTATACTACATCATACACAATGAACAACCTGCTCAGAACTATATTACACTGTGACATTCCACATGGAACTATACTACATCATACACAATGAACGCCCTGCTCAGAACTATATTACACTGTGACATTCCACATGGAACTATACTACATCATACACAATGAACGCCCTGCTCAGAACTATATTACACTGTGACATTCCACATGGAACTATACTACATCATACACAATGAACACCCTGCTCAGAACTATATTACACTGTGACATTCCACATGGAACTATACTACATCATACACAATGAACGCCCTGCTCAGAACTATATTACACTGTGACATTCCACATGGAACTATACTACATCATACACAATGAATACCCTGCTCAGAACTATATTACACTGTGACATTCCACATGGAACTATACTACATCATACACAATGAACAACCTGCTCAGAACTATATTACACTGTGACATTCCACATGGAACTATACTACATCATACACAATGAACAACCTGCTCAGAACTATATTACACTGTGACATTCCACATGGAACTATACTACATCATACACAATGAATACCCTGCTCAGAACTATATTACACTGTGACATTCCACATGGAACTATACTACATCATACACAATGAATACCCTGCTCAGAACTATATTACACTGTGACATTCCACATGGAACTATACTACATCATACACAATGAATACCCTGCTCAGAACTATATTACACTGTGACATTCCACATGGAACTATACTACATCATACACAATGAATACCCTGCTCAGAACTATATTACACTGTGACATTCCACATGGAACTATACTACATCGTACACAATGAACAGCCTGCTCAGAACTATTTTACACTGTGACATTCCACATGGAACTATACTACATCATACACAATGAACAGCCTGCTCAGAACCTTATTACACTGTGACATTCCACATGGAACTATACTACATCATACACAATGAATACCCTGCTCAGAACTATAATGCACTGTGACATCCCACATGGAACTAAACTACATCATACACAATGAACGCCCTGCTCAGAACTGTATTACACTGTGTCATTCCACATGGAACTATACTACATTTACACAATGAATACCCTGCTCAGAACTATAATGCACTGTGACATCCCACATGGAACTAAACTACATCATACACAATGAACGCCCTGCTCAGAACTGTATTACACTGTGTCATTCCACATGGAACTACATCATACACAATGAGCAACCTGCTCAGAACTATATTAAACTGTGACATTCCGCAAGAACTATATTACATCATACACAATGAACTGCCCTGCTCAGAACTTTATAAGACTGTGACATTCCACATGGAACTATACTACATCATACACAATGAACGCCCTGCTCAGAACTTTATTACACTGTGACATTCCACATGGAACTATACTACATCATACACAATGAACGCCCTGCTCAGAACTTTATTACACTGTGACATTCCACATGGAACTATACTACATCATACACAATGAACAGCCTGCTCAGAACTATATTACACTGTGACATTCCACATGGAACTATACTACATCATACACAATGAACACCCTGCTCAGAACCTTATTACACTGTGACATTCCACATGGAACTATACTGCATCGTACACAATGAACGCCCTGCTCAGAACTTTATTACACTGTGACATTCCACATGGAACTATACTACATCATACACAATGAACACCCTGCTCAGAACTATATTACACTGTGACATTCCACATGGAACTATACTACATCATACACAATGAACAGCCTGCTCAGAACTATAATGCACTGTGACATCCCACATGGAACTATACTGCATCGTACACAATGAACGCCCTGCTCAGAACTTTATTGCACTGTGACATTCCACATGGAACTATACTACATCATACACAATGAACACCCTGCTCAGAACTATATTACACTGTGACATTCCACATGGAACTATACTACATCATACACAATGAATACCCTGCTCAGAACTATATTACACTGTGACATTCCACATGGAACTATACTACATCATACACAATGAATACCCTGCTCAGAACTATATTACACTGTGACATTCCACATGGAACTATACTACATCATACACAATGAATACCCTGCTCAGAACTATATTACACTGTGACATTCCACATGGAACTATACTACATCATACACAATGAATACCCTGCTCAGAACTATATTACACTGTGACATTCCACATGGAACTATACTACATCATACACAATGAATACCCTGCTCAGAACTATATTACACTGTGACATTCCACATGGAACTATACTACATCATACACAATGAACAACCTGCTCAGAACTATATTACACTGTGACATTCCACATGGAACTATACTACATCATACACAATGAATACCCTGCTCAGAACTATATTACACTGTGACATTCCACATGGAACTATACTACATCATACACAATGAACAACCTGCTCAGAACTATATTACACTGTGACATTCCACATGGAACTATACTACATCATACACAATGAACGCCCTGCTCAGAACTATATTACACTGTGACATTCCACATGGAACTATACTACATCATACACAATGAACGCCCTGCTCAGAACTATATTACACTGTGACATTCCACATGGAACTATACTACATCATACACAATGAACACCCTGCTCAGAACTATATTACACTGTGACATTCCACATGGAACTATACTACATCATACACAATGAATACCCTGCTCAGAACTATATTACACTGTGACATTCCACATGGAACTATACTACATCATACACAATGAACAACCTGCTCAGAACTATATTACACTGTGACATTCCACATGGAACTATACTACATCATACACAATGAACGCCCTGCTCAGAACTATATTACACTGTGACATTCCACATGGAACTATACTACATCATACACAATGAACGCCCTGCTCAGAACTATATTACACTGTGACATTCCACATGGAACTATACTACATCATACACAATGAACACCCTGCTCAGAACTATATTACACTGTGACATTCCACATGGAACTAGACTACATCATACACAATGAACGCCCTGCTCAGAACTATATTACACTGTGACATTCCACATGGAACTATACTACATCATACACAATGAACGCCCTGCTCAGAACTATATTACACTGTGACATTCCACATGGAACTATACTACATCATACACAATGAACAACCTGCTCAGAACTATATTACACTGTGACATTCCACATGGAACTATACTACATCATACACAATGAACGCCCTGCTCAGAACTATATTACACTGTGACATTCCACATGGAACTATACTACATCATACACAATGAACACCCTGCTCAGAACTATATTACACTGTGACATTCCACATGGAACTATACTACATCATACACAATGAACAGCCTGCTCAGAACCTTATTACACTGTGACATTCCACATGGAACTATACTACATCATACACAATGAATACCCTGCTCAGAACTATAATGCACTGTGACATCCCACATGGAACTAAACTACATCATACACAATGAATACCCTGCTCAGAACTATAATGCACTGTGACATCCCACATGGAACTAAACTACATCATACACAATGAACGCCCTGCTCAGAACTGTATTACACTGTGTCATTCCACATGGAACTATACTACATTTACACAATGAATACCCTGCTCAGAACTATAATGCACTGTGACATCCCACATGGAACTAAACTACATCATACACAATGAACGCCCTGCTCAGAACTGTATTACACTGTGTCATTCCACATGGAACTACATCATACACAATGAGCAACCTGCTCAGAACTATATTAAACTGTGACATTCCGCAAGAACTATATTACATCATACACAATGAACTGCCCAGCTCAGAACTTTATAAGACTGTGACATTCCACATGGAACTATACTACATCATACACAATGAACGCCCTGCTCAGAACTTTATTACACTGTGACATTCCACATGGAACTATACTACATCATACACAATGAACAGCCTGCTCAGAACTATATTACACTGTGACATTCCACATGGAACTATACTACATCATACACAATGAACACCCTGCTCAGAACCTTATTACACTGTGACATTCCACATGGAACTATACTGCATCGTACACAATGAACGCCCTGCTCAGAACTTTATTACACTGTGACATTCCACATGGAACTATACTACATCATACACAATGAACACCCTGCTCAGAACTATATTACACTGTGACATTCCACATGGAACTATACTACATCATACACAATGAACAGCCTGCTCAGAACTATAATGCACTGTGACATCCCACATGGAACTATACTGCATCGTACACAATGAACGCCCTGCTCAGAACTTTATTGCACTGTGACATTCCACATGGAACTATACTACATCATACACAATGAACACCCTGCTCAGAACTATATTACACTGTGACATTCCTCATGGAACTATACTACATCATACACAATGAACAGCCTGCTCAGAACTATATTACACTGTGACATTCCACATGGAACTATACTACATCATACACAATGAATACCCTGCTCAGAACTATATTACACTGTGACATTCCACATGGAACTATACTACATCATACACAATGAACAACCTGCTCAGAACTATATTACACTGTGACATTCCACATGGAACTATACTACATCATACACAATGAACAACCTGCTCAGAACTATAATGCACTGTGACATTCCACATGGAACTATACTACATCATACACAATGAATACCCTGCTCAGAACCTTATTACACTGTGACATTCCACATGGAACTATACTACATCATACACAATGAACACCCTGCTCAGAACTATATTACACTGTGACATTCCACATGGAACTACATCATACACAATGAACACCCTGCTCAGAACTATATTACACTGTGACATTCCACATGGAACTACATCATACACAATGAACACCCTGCTCAGAACTATATTACACTGTGACATTCCACATGGAACTATACTACATCATACACAATGAATACCCTGCTCAGAACCTTATTACACTGTGACATTCCACATAGAACTATACTACATCATACACAATGAACACCCTGCTCAGAACTATATTACACTGTGACATTCCACATGGAACTATACTACATCATACACAATGAACAACCTGCTCAGAACTATATTACACTGTGACATTCCACATGGAACTATACTACATCATACACAATGAATACCCTGCTCAGAACCTTATTACACTGTGACATTCCACATGGAACTATACTACATCATACACAATGAACACCCTGCTCAGAACTATATTACACTGTGACATTCCACATGGAACTATACTACATCATACACAATGAACACCCTGCTCAGAACTATATTACACTGTGACATTCCACATGGAACTATACTACATCATACACAATGAACGCCCTGCTCAGAACTATATTACACTGTGACATTCCACATGGAACTATACTACATCATACACAATGAACACCCTGCTCAGAACTATATTACACTGTGACATTCCACATGGAACTATACTACATCATACACAATGAACACCCTGCTCAGAACTATAATGCACTGTGACATTCCACATGGAACTATACTACATCATACACAATGAATACCCTGCTCAGAACTATATTACACTGTGACATTCCACATGGAACTATACTACATCATACACAATGAACAACCTGCTCAGAACTATATTACACTGTGACATTCCACACATAACTATACTACATCATACACAATGAACAACCTGCTCAGAACTATATTACACTGTGACATTCCACATGGAACTATACTACATCATACACAATGAACGCCCTGCTCAGAACTATATTACACTGTGACATTCCACAAGAACTATACTACATTATACACAATGAACACCCTGCTCAGAACTATATTACACTGTGACATTCCACATGGAACTATACTACATTATACACAATGAACACCCTGCTCAGAACTATATTACACTGTGACATTCCACATGGAACTATACTACATCATACACAATGAACACCCTGCTCAGAACTATAATGCACTGTGACATTCCACATGGAACTATACTGCATCATACACAATGAACACCCTGCTCAGAACTATATTACACTGTGACATTCCACATGGAACTATACTACATCATACACAATGAACAACCTGCTCAGAACTATATTACACTGTGACATTCCACATGGAACTATACTACATCATACACAATGAACGCCCTGCTCAGAACTATATTACACTGTGACATTCCACATGGAACTATACTACATCATACACAATGAACACCCTGCTCAGAACTATATTACACTGTGACATTCCACATGGAACTATACTACATCATACACAATGAATACCCTGCTCAGAACTATATTACACTGTGACATTCCACATGGAACTATACTACATCATACACAATGAACACCCTGCTCAGAACTATATTACACTGTGACATTCCACATGGAACTATACTACATCGTACACAATGATTACCCTGCTCAGAACTATATTACACTGTGACATTCCACATGGAACTATACTACATCGTACACAATGAACGCCCTGCTCAGAACTATATTACACTGTGACATTCCACATGGAACTATACTGCATCGTACACAATGAACGCCCTGCTCAGAACTATATTACACTGTGACATTCCACATGGAACTATACTACATCATACACAATGAACACCCTGCTCAGAACTATATTACACTGTGACATTCCACATGGAACTATACTACATCATACACAATGAACGCCCTGCTCAGAACTATATTACACTGTGACATTCCACATGGAACTATACTACATCATACACAATGAACGCCCTGCTCAGAACTATATTACACTGTGACATTCCACATGGAACTATACTACATCATACACAATGAACACCCTGCTCAGAACTATATTACACTGTGACATTCCACATGGAACTATACTACATCATACACAATGAATACCCTGCTCAGAACTATATTACACTGTGACATTCCACATGGAACTATACTACATCATACACAATGAACAACCTGCTCAGAACTATATTACACTGTGACATTCCACATGGAACTATACTACATCATACACAATGAACGCCCTGCTCAGAACTATATTACACTGTGACATTCCACATGGAACTATACTACATCATACACAATGAACGCCCTGCTCAGAACTATATTACACTGTGACATTCCACATGGAACTATACTACATCGTACACAATGAACGCCCTGCTCAGAACTATATTACACTGTGACATTCCACATGGAACTATACTACATCATACACAATGAACACCCTGCTCAGAACTATATTACACTGTGACATTCCACATGGAACTACATCATACACAATGAACACCCTGCTCAGAACTATATTACACTGTGACATTCCACATGGAACTACATCATACACAATGAACACCCTGCTCAGAACTATATTACACTGTGACATTCCACATGGAACTATACTACATCATACACAATGAATACCCTGCTCAGAACCTTATTACACTGTGACATTCCACATAGAACTATACTACATCATACACAATGAACACCCTGCTCAGAACTTTATTACACTGTGACATTCCACATGGAACTATACTACATCATACACAATGAATACCCTGCTCAGAACTATATTACACTGTGACATTCCACATGGAACTATACTACATCATACACAATGAACACCCTGCTCAGAACTATAATGCACTGTGACATTCCACATGGAACTATACTACATCATACACAATGAACACCCTGCTCAGAACTATATTACACTGTGACATTCCACATGGAACTATACTACATCATACACAATGAACGCCCTGCTCAGAACTATATTACACTGTGACATTCCACAAGAACTATACTACATTATACACAATGAACACCCTGCTCAGAACTATATTACACTGTGACATTCCACAAGAACTATACTATACTATACTATACTATTATACACAATGAACACCCTGCTCAGAACTATATTACACTGTGACATTCCACATGGAACTATACTACATTATACACAATGAACACCCTGCTCAGAACTTTATTACACTGTGACATTCCACATGGAACTATACTACACCATACACAATGAACAACCTGCTCAGAACTATATTACACTGTGACATCCCACATGGAACTACATCATACACAATGAACACCCTGCTCTCTATGAATAGCAAGCATGGTCATAACTATTTACATACAGTGAGAAAACTTCATAACAGTTCCTTCAGGGGAAAGCCCGGGTGCAGGTTTGCTTCATGCTACCGCTACCCCCAAATACCTCCTCATTTCACATGCCTGCATCCAGGGGGTTATTTGAAACTCAAGCTAAAGTATGGTATTATTCTTGTGTTTGTGTCTAGGTAATTATGTTGCACCTAATTTCTGTGTGCGCACGATCTGTGTAGGGGTAAGGATAGCTGAATATGCATCGCTATGATAGCATGATCTTCGAGTCTGAGGGCTGCTTGGGGCAAAGTCACACTCACATAATTTTTCTGGGAGGAAGCAGCAGAGATTCTGGAGGACGGGTGATACACCAGTCAAGTGAGTGACGCATTGGGACAACATGTCGACACCCAAACAATCCAGAGGCAGGGGGAGACGCGCTGCGCATGGTCTCCTCACATCTGCATCAGCACTTGTGGTGTGCACTGCGCAGGGCAGAAGTGCATGTGGCCAATTGAGAACGAAAGAAGCTGGCGGGATTGTCCTTCTTCTGCCTGCGAGCGTCGGCACTCACTTCAATGAATTCAATGATGTACTCCGACTCCCACAGGCTTCAATTCTTTTCCTTTTAGTGAGTAAGTATGGACATAACGGACAGCAAACAACAACGCGTTTCACCCTGGCAGGCTTCGTCAGATTGTATGGTCAATTGAGGATACCATCCAACTCAGGGTCCACGGCCCAGACACGAGTTGGCCTGGACTAGTAAACCAGTACAAGTTTGTGCACGGGTATGGCACCACGATGATGGACATCCAGAAGCATCAACAGAAGGTGACTCACTTTCAGTTCCTCCCTCCACCTCACGTGTAGACGCGGGAGGGCTACAGAACCCATCTACTGAAGATCACGGGAGAAGGCTATACAGGCTCGTTAAACAGCAGCAGGAGATTGAAAATATCAAGTCCCTGTTTCCACCACCCCATTCACTGATCAGTGAGATTATACCGATGACGATGAAATGGATGATGATCAGGACAAAGATTGAGTGCATGAGTCCATGCAGGAATGTGCATTGTGGCTGGGAAGCTGCGACACTGAGGAGGTGGGCAGTGGCATCCACAGACATAGAAGCTTGGCCCCCACCTGTAATAACAATGTCATTCCTATATAGCGCTACACACCCATAGGTCTCAGAGCGTTCAGAATAACAGAAGGCATTCTTTTTATCGACCTCAGAAGGATGAAAGGCTGAGTTGACCCTGTCGGGATTCGAACCTGCCATTGCAGGCTGCACACAGATATCAGGGGCGAGCGCTTAGCTCGCTGTGCTATCTGACCGGCTGTATAGTGTATAGTCTCTTTGAGAAACAGCATTCCTGCCACAGATCTGAAAGCACATCACATCATAATGTTGCATCCAGCACACCACCACCTCCACTGCTCCACTGCCATCACTGCCAGATGAGCCCAATCTGTGTGTTGCTAGCTTTCAACAAATGTCAAAGTGTGGCAGTACTTTACAGAGAATAAACGGCAACTAAATCTGGCCACTGACATGCACAAACATGGGAAGGAGTCAAAAGAACCGAGTGCCCATGATGCATGGTAGCAACGATGCCACACTGGCTCCGTCCAATGCTGTGGAAATGCTAGAGTGTGGCCAAAAATATCACACGTCACATGACAGACAGCGCCTTCTCGATACTAACCTGGCAATAACGTGAGCTATAGATCTGCTCTTTGGTAGAAATCTGTGTATTCCGAGGGCTTATGGGAAACGTCGATCACCACTGTGCAGTTCCGTGGCTGCTGTTTTTTTTCTTACACGGTGGTACTAGAATCCTCCAATGAGGTAATAGCTACAGTGGGGTAGGTAATGCGACAAAGCATTGTGTATGAAAGGCGTTCCTGGCAGAAGCCAGAGGGGAGATGACATCTGGCATGAGCTGGAGGAGGTGGAGGCACAGTGACACAGGCCCATCATTTGCATTTGTGCTTTGTTGCAGCCGACAGTGGACCAAATGTCCTTGCTGACTCATGAATTGGCAAGACAATGCACGTCTCCAGCTTTGCGCATATCCTTGACCTTGTGGGCACATGCTTTGTCAGCAATTGTCAGCCTGTGAAAGGATTGGTCTCTGCGGCCCATTTCAGCCTGGCGTTCCATGTTAATAATGCACTGCGCCAACTGCAAGGGTGACATAGGTTGCAACTGCATGACCTGAAGACCTCAGTGGCCACCCATCGGAAGTCTACTGGTGCCCTCAAAGATTTCTGCAACACTCACAGACGGGGCATTCTTGAGACCATATCGGTGGCCTTTGCTGTCTAATGCCTGCTCTGTGCGGCAGTCCTTCACGAAGACCGCCAATCAAGTTAGTCCTCATAAGGCATTCCTGAGTGAGGTTCTCCCTCTGGTGTACTTGCTTGTGCTGATCCTGACCAGCATGGAGACATGTGCCTTGGCAGGCGATGTCCATGTGGCACGGCTGGTCGGGGACCTTCTTTCAATCTTGCCTGTTGATCCACAAGTAGTTGGACTTAAAACTAATATTGAGCATCTGCTGACATCATCTATGGACCCCTAGTTTTAGGTCAAAGTATCTAATATGCATCTGCAAACGTTGGAGAGAAGGAATCACAGGAAAGATGACAAGGAGGAGACAGCGCTTTGCTGCATCAGTTGGGGAAAGAGTGCAAGCAGCAGGTAGAACATCAACCATCCCAAATGTTCACAACCATAGCAAGAATGTCTACTTCAGCGACCAGTAGGTCATTGACAGCTGCACACAGCTTTCTGAGCGGTGCAGGCACAGGCTACATGGACACCCTTCCCAGTGCCCCAGGCCTCTGACATGCAGATGAGCCAGGAGGATAGCTCGGAGGCAACGCGTTTGTCTTGGAAGCAGGACAGCGTGGAGCAACACAGTTTCGAATCCCGGTCCCACTCTTAGAGCCTGGTCTCCAGCGTGAAGCTCGTTATAAAGGATTCATTAATTAATGGGCAGTCAACAGGATCAGGCCGAAGGCTTGTTTCCTATCTGCTGGACACTTCAACTGTGGGAAGGTTTGATGACCAATTTTAGTATTGGTAAAACAAGGAGTCTAGAGTGACTCCATGCTTTTCCAATGCTGGTGCCAGTGGCACTTCTGTGAGTCACTGTTGGATCACAAGTGTGCAAACGGAGAGAGGTATTAGTGCAGCCACGACATGTGCCTCACGCCCAGTGCCACATGTTGAATAATTGACATTTATAAAACAATGAACAGAACCTTTGGAAGGCTGTCTACCTGTACGCTAACTCGGATAATCAGAATGGTTTGTTACACGGCGCAAGTCAGACACCAAAAAGTGGAGCTGGGTTATTTTGTGGTGCATGTGCTGGGATGTGACTGAGTGGCCCTGACAAGTTGCTGACGTACATATGCCATGGCCGACTGTTCCAGAAAGGTTGTATCCTACTATTAGCACAAGCACTACTTGTCAACTGTTTGGGGGCTCTCTCACTGTGTGCAGCAAACCCCTAAAGTGCTCAGGCACTGCCACAAAGAGCTGGCACCCACTGAAGTCCAAGGACTCTGTCTAGGGCACCACCACCTAATAAAGCTATTGGGCCCCCTCACTAGGTGCACACACCGCCTAAAGTTCTTGGTCTCACTCACATGGTGCAGCTGCTCACTAAAGTCCTTGGACTGTCACAGTCCACAGCCTCCCACTAATGTTCTCAAGCTCCCTCACAGATAATTTTCTGACAATAAGGTTCTACAGACTGCTGTCACTCTCACAGGTGGAGAGTCTACATGTCAGATCAGTCCCTCCGCATGAATGTCTCATTCTTTCCCCGTTGACAGTTTTCTAAAGGCGGGAAGGGAAGTGGGGTTCCTTATGTTGGCTGCTGCAACTGCGTGGACAAGACGCCCTAGATTACTGGGACCATGCAATGCAGGCAACGTGTTCTAGCATGCCTCATTACATGGTTCCCGTGGTACTACTCAAAGGCAGGTGCTTGCCAGTGGCACACTGCCCCAACCATTTATTGGGGCATCGCCGGAAACAGAGGCTTGCCACTGGCCACAAATGCTCATGGCACTTACACCGATTGCACAGGCTGGACAGGTGTGGGGGTTTTGGCATGGGATGACCAGTGTCACTGCTGGGCGGCATGCAGAGCCTGCGATGTACGTCATGCTTCTCCCTTAGCACCGCAGGAGGAGGTGGTGACACCCGAGTCACCAGCGGACTCTGCTGAGGCAGGCAGAAGACTTGTTCACCTGCAAGTTCTTTTGAGTATCTGGTGAACATGCTTCCTCATGGACTTGCCCCACTTCACCTCCTTCCTACACCCCCTGGTCTGTGCAGAAGACCCCAGACCTTTCTGGTGGCAAGACAAAATACCCCCAGACCAAGTCATTTAGAAGGTAGTGGTCTCTCACACAGCTCCACATCCAGGGTTTTGTGGCTGTGTTGAGGAGGAGTGAAGGTTATCACACTTGGGGACTCCTCCTGTTCCTGGCATGCCCACTCACCCAAGGCCGGTGCAGACCGATGACACTGCCTCCTCCCCCTCGTCCTCCTCCTCTGCCTCCTTCTACTTACTGTCAGGTTGGTCACTCACCTGCTACTACACCTCCACAGGCTGATGCCCCCTGAGGCTTCTTCTGAAATAATTCTCCCTCAGCTATCCCGGTCTGCTGGGTGGAGACCACATCCTCCTCAATGCCCCTCACCATGGCACGCTGCAGCTGCCCCCTCCTCCCACATGAAGAACATGACCTCCTGCTCCTCCACTGCCTCTGCCCGGTTGGCCGTGTCCACAAGAGACCATGCCTCTGAGGGAGCCTCCACCGGTGGCTTGCCTCCCTCGTCTCAGTGCTAATTGGGACCTCCTCCAGTAGCCCCGTCTCTTCACTTACCCCATTTCCTGGTGCCTCCACCAAGACCTCAGCAGGCAACCCCTCTGACTCGAATGACCAGAGGTGCTGCATGTGTTGAGGCTCTGAGCAGTCACCGACCAAAAGCAGAAGGAGCCCCTCCCACCCTTATCTATCATCGAGGCACCCTGCTCCTCCTCAAGGAGGAATGGAGCTCCTCCTCCTTTCACCTTCTTCCCCTACCCCTCCTAGCGTTGAAAATGTGCCACGATGAACAAATTCCTATCCCTACTAAGACAAACAACACTACACAACAAACCAACAAAAGCAGCAGAACAGCAAGTGGGAAGATTAGAAGACAACAACAGCCAGGCAGTGGGAAACTGGGAAAGGGTAAACAATATTTGGGGGGGTTGTATTTTTTGGAAGATTGGCTTAGGGACAGAGGAGGTACTTTGTTTATTTTTCTTGGTTTGAGAAATGTGCGGGGCAACATTTGCAAGGGTGACCTGTGCATTCAAAGGGGGTGAGGGGGTTGGTCAGTAGTGCAAATAATGTTCTGGCAAGTACCCTGTGCACCTGACACCAGTACACGACATACTCATTTCAAATAGACCGGCTCTTAAAAGGTCCAAAACTCTGAAAAGGGACAGTTACTCTGAAATGTTATAAAATAAATGAAAGCTTTTTTTACCCTGTTTGGGGGATGGCAATGCAAGTATTACATGAGTATTTCAAATCACTGCTGTCTCTTCATAAAAATGCATGAGAGGGTCAGAAAGGGTCCTATCAATGACAAAGCCAAGAGGCTAGGTGCCCACCTCTGAGATGTATTCAAGAGACTTACAACGCCAAGAGGCTAGGTGCACACCTCTGAGATGTATTCCAGAGACTTACAAAGCCAAGAGGCTAGGTGCACACCTCTGAGATGTATTCAAGAGACTTACAAAGCCAAGAGGCTAGGTGCACACCTCTGAGATGTATTCAAGAGACTTACAAAGCCAAGAGGCTAGGTGCACACCTCTGAGATGTATTCCAGAGACTTACAAAGTCAAGAGGCTAGGTGCACACCTCTGAGATGTATTCAAGAGACTTACAAAGCCAAGAGGCTAGGTGCACACATCCTAGAAATGTTCACATTGCTGGCCGAGCCAAGAGGCTAGGTGTATGCCTCTTGGAAATGTTCACATTGCTGACCCAGCCAAGAGGCTAGGTGTATGCCTCTTGGAAATGTTCACATTGCTGACCCAGCCAAGAGGCTAGGTGTATGCCTCTTGGAAATGTTCACATTGCTGACCGAGCCAAGAGGCTAGGTGTATGCCTCTTGGAAATGTTCACATTGCTGACCGAGCCAAGAGGCTAGGTGTATGCCTCTTGGAAATGTTCACATTGCTGACCCAGCCAAGAGGCTAGGTGTATGCCTCTGAAAGACTGTGCTTCATTCTAATGCCACAATATGTGATGCTAAGTCTCTGGGAGAGGGTAATTTGTTTACTTTTGCCAAACGAGACAGAAGTTAAGCATCTCAGAGACTTTGCATCATGCTAATATCACAGGAGTTTAAAGGTGAGCTTTTGGAAGACTGTGTTTTGTATTTTTACGCTAAAAGAGACAGGGGGTACGACTCTGAGATACCCTGTGTCATAGTAATACCACAGGTGTCTGAGGGCACACCACTGGGATATTATTTCCTTTCTGGTACAAGAAGGCTATGAGGTGGTGCTCTACTCATGACAGGATGAGAGGTTGAAGTAAAGACTTAAGAAGCAAAGTTCCCTACCAAATACCTTGTATTTGTATAGATAAAGAAATGAATCCCCTTACTTTCCTGGTCTACGGCCATTTCTTTGACTGTACCTAGACAGGGTGTGAGGACCATCAGCACGGTGGGTGTGCGCTCACCTGGGCCTTTTTGAAATTTTATATGAAATTGAATCATGGTTGATCAACCTCCGGAAAATGTGTTGGGCTAATCTGCACACATTTTCCTATGCTCACTGTACGACATACACGTAGACCTGTGTACTCTGGGTGGACACAGCCTACAGGGGCAGTTCCAGCTGTCATATTTAGTTGGGGTCTGACAGGTAGAGTACACCTAGCATCCTAGAAGGAGGAGGGCCAAACAGTCCTCCTGCTATAGCCAGACTAATTAACCATCAAAGGCTCCATGGAAGCACCCTGTACTTTTGTGAGCTCTGCAACTGGTGGCAGAGATTAAACATAATTAACAAACAAATACAGTTTACTACAAACAGGCCCACATGGGGCCTGGCTGCAGAGGTTAACAAAGGAGACAGGAAACCCCAATAACCTTTGATAGGCAACTGTGTCAACCTGAAGCCAGCTCCCGCCCTTAGCATCAATGGACAGTGAAATGTCATGTCTGGGACTGCTTGTATTACCGAAGTCACAACGGCAGGGGGAGCCCATTCAGAAGGTATGAGTATGTGGATTGACTGTGCCAGAAAGTCAGGTCTTGCTGCAGCTTCAAGGCAAACCTGCCACTTTAATCAGGTACCACAGAGACCTCCATTGACCAGAGAGACCCTTTGATCCAAAACAGACAGGAAGATGGGTGGGACTTCCTATTACATGTTAACCCCTTTACCTTTTTTGTTGCAAAGCACTCTGGTTATGACCATATGCATAAATGAGATTGTTGGTGGGGACCCATGACTGATTCATTAAGGTAGGCCTAGCCTACACCAATCCCTGTGTTCCATTTGGCTTTAAATAAGGGTTGAGCCCCTCTTTTGGCAGATCATCTGAAGACTTTGCAAGGTGTAACAAGAAGAACTCAGCATTGGACCCTGGCTGAAGGTACTGTCTGCCTTACATCTTCCGCCAGTGAAGGAAGGCCAGGGCATACAAGAGGGACGCAAGATCCCTCCCCTAAACATCTCCCAGGGAACAGAGGGAGATACTGAATCCAGAAGACCCTCCAGCAGCTCCAGAATCAGCACCCAGCCACCACAGCATGCTTCATCCGGAGTCCCTTGAGGGCGTTGGAGCGTTGTGAAGTTATGCAGCTACCCACGAGGATTGAAGTCTTCACAGTAATGAGAGGAAGAGTGTTCCAGCCTCCGTAGTGATCGCTGCATCAGCTGCTGGATAGAGCTGACGTTTGGAAATGTCTTTCCCGTAACGAGCTGGAGAGCAAGAGATGTGCAAATCCCTCGGCAGCACCAGTGTTGCCAAATCCTCAGTAAGGAAAGTAGCTATTGGCTGTCCTAAAAGTAGCTAGAAGTAGCTAAATGACATCATTCCCTAATTTGCATAATTGGCCATGTGCATGATGGGTGATTGCTGAGGGCACAGTTGTTATAGCTTCTCATTCAATTTTCCAGCCAGCTAGCTGCCAAATTATACGTGTGGTGTGGTCTGATGACATACAGATGACAGTACGTAACATAATACATAAGTGCAGTACAGCGTGCATGCTGATCTGTCATCGCCAGAAGTAAATACCTATCAGAAAGTGTAATAACTATATTTTGCTTATTTATCAATTGCCGGAAAAAGGTAAAAACATTATAAATTCCTCTGCAGGGCCCTTGTCTGCTTTCAAACCAGTAACTATTTCAGCCCTAAATAACTGTACAGGCTTGAACGCTATGGAAACCTCGAACCGCCCGAAATGTGAGTGTTTTGAATTTCCCTCGAAGTGGTTTGAGACTGAATAATTATAAGGGATGCGGCCCGCAGACGTGGTGCGATATAATGGAAGGGATGCCGGTGCCTCCATCACAGTAGAATATTGCTATTATTCAATGTAACAGCATATGCACATGGACCACCTCCTGACTCATCATGTGGTCCTTTTTTGGCTGGATCTGCACCATTGCTTTTTGGGAACTCTCACAAGCACGCCCGCCCCAATATTACAGAATAAGCAACGCCAGTTTAGCATTTTGACACACAGACACCTCCACTATTGAACTTCATTGCTGGCCTGCAGCACCCAGTGATAGGGCAATCCTGTGGCCCACAGAAGCAGCCATGCCAGTGCACATGAATCCTGACCTGAAGCTTTCTCTTCTGTTTCCGTACTGGGACTCACGTGCAGCTCGGCTAACGCACCTCGCCCCCGACATGAAGCAGAGCAACAGTTCCAGTACTGACACAATGCACTGCTCTGCCAAAGCACCTCACTTAGCTACTTCTGACCCACAGAACCCACTGCTAGGTCAGCGTCACAGCTGGACCAGTGAAAGAGTGGCCTGCAGTTGCAAATGGCTCTTCATTCTTTTTGTGACAGACTTTTTGAATAGTACGCAAGCAGGCGTTTTTGATGAAATGTGATGCAAGTTGTGCAGTTTAGAGAATATTTATTCAGAAACAATTGTCAAAACTGCTAGCCACATGGCTAGCGAGAAATCTAGCTACTTTTTTCAATTGGTTCGGAAACCAATAGAAAAAAGTGTAAGTCTCCAAACCAATGGAAGAAAGTAGCTAGATTTCTCGCTAGCCACTTTTTCAGTAGAAGGTCGCTAGGGGGGCGTAATTTCTCGCTATATATAGCGCGAAAGTCGCCAAATTGGCAACACAGGGCAGCACCAGGTGGACATGGCGCCATTGAGGAGAGCAATCCGATTTGACCTTCTGGAAACTGCTGGAAATCTGGCTCTTTAAGCAACTCTTTCATTTCTGTTCCCTCACAATGGACTATAATGAAGCTTCGAATGCAACTAGCACCTTGATACCCCTGGGTTTAGTGCACGATACGAATGTACAAATAAATAAATAAAGGTAATGTGGAGTTGTACTGAGGCGCAGGGCTCGGACAGCCCGAGTGGAAAAGAGCAGAGAGAAATCCATTAACTGGAAGTGTGCACATCACGCAAGTTTTTCGCTGCTTGATTTTTAGTGACTCATACATGCCAACCCTCCTGATTTAGGGGGGAAACTCCTGACTTTTCAGTGGAAATATTGCTATTTTTCACGTTCTCCCACCTAAAATAATTTCAGCGCCAACACATTCCTATGGGGAAAATTACGTCTCCCGATTTCTCTAAAAAAATCTCCCTCCCAGATGCATCAGAATGTTGACATTTATGGTGACTGTTCCTGAGGTGTAGCATGCTGGGCTGCCATTCTCCAAGGACAAAGAGTTTGTTGCTGCAGTGTCATGCTATCATTGTTACTTTTTACAACGCTTCTTCCAATGTCCGAAAAATTGTTCAGAGACATTGGACAAGGATCTCTGTTCCTTATTATCTACACGTCCAACATTAACTTACAAGCGAGTACCATCTCTAAAGGACAGACTGGTGTCTACTTTTGTTGCCTCCTCTCAATAAGAACTCTTCGACTAACGGGCTTTCCGGTTCACCTTCAGGCTTTTCTAAATGCTCTAAATGTAGAGTGTGTGCTCATGCAATGGTACAAAAATCATTCATGCATCCGATCATGGGTTTGAAATATGAAATCAAATATTCCATTAATTGTGATACTGCAATTGTAGCATATGTTCTTTCATGTCCTTGCTTGAAGTGGTACGTTGGTAGCACTACCTGCAAACTCTAATTGAGAATTCTTCAGAATTTACGAGCTATAAAAAACTCTGACCCAACATACCCTATGGCCAAACATTTTAAGCAAGAACATGAAAATGATTTTTGCCTATTAACCTTTTTTGCAGTGGCACATGTCCCAATACATCAGAGAGAGGGGGGACCGGCCCTTGAATTTACACCAGCTGGAAACAAAGTTAATTCAGGATTTTGAAATGGCCACAACATGGATGATGAGCTCTATACTTTCCTTGGAGTGTAGACTTTCTTTTTTGCTTTATTGCTCATTTTCGCTAGGGGGCCATGTTGTTTTTCATCCTGAAATTTGGCCCATTCTTGTTGTTGTTTATTATATCTACTGTTGGATTTTCAAACCTGAATTTTGGCTGTTTTAATTGTCTAGATCAGCGGTATTCAAACTGTGGGGTGTGGCCCCGCAGGGGGCCGCAGTCGCATCGTTGGGGGGCCGTGAGAGACCACCATGAAGTCTAAAAATTTTTATTTAAAACATTTTTTATTTTTTTTAGAATGTAAGAAATGGCAGGGGCGACTCACATGGTCAGACAGAAGCATGACACCATCTCAAACACCAACGAAAAAGTGTAAATGTATATTTATTTCTTTAGTCACAGACTGTTTGAATAGTCCCCAAGGGGGTGCTTTGTGTTAAAATGTAAGTGTATTGTGACATTTAGGAATATTTATTCAGCACCAATGGTCAAAATTACTACCTGCTCAATGGTCAAAATCTAACTGCATAGTGAAGTAACTCATCAAACTGGCCCACATTGGGCAAAAAGGGGGCCCATTTTAAATGGCCCACACTAGCATTTTGAATTTTTGATACATGCATTGCCCTATTGCCCAATAGGCCAGTCCGAGCCTGGCGGCTCATCCATAAGGGCGAGGGGACGCCCACCCAGTGGCCCCCTCACCCATTGTGGAGGAGCTAAGGAGTCAGCCCAGTGAAACAATGAGCACTCCCTCTGCTGCTTTTTCCAGCTGAGGGAGTGCTCTTGGGCTGGCTGAACTGCCAAAGAGAAACACTGTTTCCCTTTGACAGTTCAATTCAGTTCCTCAGCTGCACATGCTCACTGAGCCATGCAAGGCTGGGGCGTTTTGCTTCACCAGCATTTCATAGCTCATTGGAAATGATGGCTGGGGAACTTCATGTCTGTATGTGCGAGGGGGAGCTCATGCGCCTCCTCGCACATACGGACAGAGCAGGGCGTTTCAGCACCAACACGCAGGCCCCTGCAGAAGGTTGGATGCGTGTATGCTTGTGTTATGAGTGAGTGTAGGGTGATGGATGCTTGTTTGAATGATAGAGTGATTGCTGTGTGAATGTGTGTGTGTGTTAGTTTGTTTTGGTCCGTTGAGCTGATTTTGGCAAGAAGTGGATAGAGGGAGAAGGAGGGTTGTACAACAAAGGAATTTAAAAAAATGCCTAAATGCCTTTGTTGCACAATCCCCCTACCCACCTGCCAAAATCAGCTCTCCTTCTGAGGCACTGTGGAGCCCAGGGAAGAGGGTTTGTATGTTTATACTGGATTTCTATCATAGATGTCCAGTCAAAAATACCATGCTTTCCCCCTTGGTACCCCAATGCCTTGCATACAAACATAATCATGTTGATTGGGTTAGGCCCAGTGGGGCCCAGGCGACAGGGATGGTACCAATTGCAAACTGTTTGGCTATTTATTCATTTCCTTTTTTAAAGTTTGCTCTGCAATGCAACATTTTAACCAATTATTTTTCCCTTGATTGGTTCAGGCTCACTCACTGCGCTCGGTCGCTTAGGCATTTTTGGGGGAAATAGTTATGCCTCTCCAATTAAAAAATTCACCAGCTGCCACTGGCCATCGTACAGCTTTGGGAATGGGATGGAGGGAGCCCAGGGACTGTGGTGTGAGCAGGATAGGTGGGAACCATGGGATAGTGGTTGGGACAAAGTCAGCAGATGAGCAGTGTTTTGGGGAAATGTTACGTGTACTTGCTAGATGTGGAGTGATGATTGTAGCCATACTGTAGTTTTTAAGATTGGCATGCAGGTTATCTTACTTGTAAAGCAGCAGGCTTGGCAGCTGTGGTGTAAAGGGGAAAAAGCTTTGTGGCATACTTAATTTGTGTGCACAATTATTATAAGTACCCATGATTGAAAGTACAACAAGTTACTAGGCTTTTAGAACACAGCAACCTGGAGCTATGAGAGTTAAATGTTACTAGGCGTTTAGAACACAGCACCCTGAAGCTATGAAATTTAAATGTTACTAGGTTTTTAGAACACAGCACCCTGAAGCTATGAGAGTTAAATTTTACTAGGCATTTTGTTTAGAAAACAGCACCGTGAAGATATGACAGTTAAATATTACTAGGCTTTGAGAACAATGCACTATGAAGATATGAGAGTTAAATGTTACTAGTATTTTAGAACACAGCACCCTGAAGATATGAGAGTTAAATGTTACTAGGCTTTTAGAACACAGCACCCTGAAGATATGAGAGTTAAATGTTACTAGGCTTTTAGAACACAGCACCCTGAAGATATTACAGTTAAAAGTTAAATGTTTCTAAGTGAGAGAACTATGAGTGTCTTCTCCACATCAGCAGCTGCAGACCCCATTCCCATCGCGTGTGGTGTACCCCAAGGATCATGTGTCTCCCCCGCAATGTATAACATTTTCACTAAGCCACTAGCTGATGATTTGGGCTGTCTAGGTGTCACCTACACTAACTATGCAGATGACACCCAGATTCTCATCCCACTTTCTGGGGATTACAATCAGGATGTGGCCTTGGTGAATAGGATATACCTCATCATCCAGGCATGGATGGCACTTCACGGTCTATGCCTGAATGATGATAAAACAGAACTGATCATTCTGGGGACTACATCCAACATGAAGAAACTCAGCCACGACTATACATCCTTTGACAAAGACGGCAACACAATTAAGGTCGCTAAAGAGGTAAAAACACTAGGTTTTTACCTTGACTTCTGCCTTACTTTGGCAAAACAAGCGAACGCTATGGCATCTTCCACGGCCTACACATGTAAGTTGATCAGATCAGCGAAACCTTAACTTTCTACAAGCAGTTGCACCAGTTTGACACGAGCACTTGTGCTGTCCAAATTGGACTACTGCAACACCCTCTATTTGGGATCAAATAAACACAACACAAAGAAAATTAAAATACTTCAAAATAATGCCCTGCAAGCAGCCCTGGGGATGGCCAAATGAGAACACATTTCAACGACTAGAAGACAATCTAACTGGCTCTCAACCATTGACAAAATTAAACTAAAAACTGCTTCTCTAACATTCAAGTGCCTCAACAATGCGAACAATGCAGCACCTAGATACCTGTCTGAGAGGTTCAAAAGAAGATTTACATCCAGACCTACTAGAGTGGCTTACACAAACTGCTTATCAGTCACCCCTTTCAAAATGGTATCAGGTAATATTATCCCCACAGGAAAAATTGCGTACATATGGTCGTCTGGAATGCCATAGGTGATATTTTTGGGGGGGATAATTTGTGGGATCGGGCGTTGCGGGGGTGTACCCTGCACATTTAAAAATAAAGCGGGTGCTGCGGGATGTCCCCCGCAGGGTCCATGCCTCGATATCGCCGCAAAAAAATGATATATGCAGGGATATTAATACATGGAACCTTCAAAATTACCACAATCGGCGGGAAGAGCCTCCCTATCGAAGCTGCCCAACTTTGGAATTCCCTCCCACCCACCTTAAGGTCTGACCAAACTTATCCATATTTTAGATTAAATATCATCAACTGACTTAAAGAAAATGATCGTTAGCTCTAGCATAACCTGATATTCCTTTGTACTTGACCTGTAACCTTGTGCAACCATAAGTGTAAGATTACATGTACCACACTCTGTATTGTTGTATTGCCCCTTGTACCTATGTAACCATGTAACATTGTAAATATGTGACTATGTAAAATTGTAACTATGTAAGCTTAAAGTATCTGTTTTCTCGCGCCCTGGTATCCTTGGGTCTGGTGTGCACTATAAATAAATAAACAAACAAAAAACAAACAGAACAGAGCAGCCTGAAGATACTAGGGTTTTAGAACACAGCACCCTGAAGATGTGAGAGTTAAATGTTTAGAACACAGCATCCTGAAAATATGAGAGTTAAATATTACTAGGCTTTTAGAAAATGTGTTTGCACGGGTTATTAACTGTTGATAAAGGATCTGCCTACAGAGCAATAATAGGAATTTTGTTTTACGGGAAGCAAAGTAATTACAATTTACAGCGGTAGAAAATTGTATCCTGGGCAAAGGTAAAGCAAGGTCATTGTATTTTAAATGAACGGAATTAAAAGGAGAAACATTTAAATGGTGTGTTTGTGGTGCCACTTGGTGTGTTGGAGTGAAGTGCGATTGAGGTTTGTAGATGCTTTGAGTAAAGAGCAAAATGTAATTGTACATTTATTGATTGCATTAGCTACATTTTAAGTGGAGAGAGGGTTTATCATATACCATACATGTACTGTCTAGAATGCTACCATGCATGCACTGTCTAGAATGTTTACCATGCATGCACTGTCTAGAATGTTACCATGCATGTACTGTCTAGAATGTTACCATGCATACACTGTCTAGAATGTAACCATGCTTGCACTGTCTAGAATGTTACCATGCATGCACTGTCTAGAGTGCTACCATGCTTGCACTGTCTAGAATTTCAACATGCATGCACTGTCTAGAATGTTACCATGTATGCACTGTCTATAATGTTTACAATGCATGTACTGTCTAGAATGTTACCATGCATACACTGTCTAGAATGGTTACCAATCATGCACTGTCTAGAATGTTACCATGCATGCACTGTCTACAATGTTTACCATGTATGCACTGTCGAGAATGTCATCATGCATGCACTGTCTAGACTGTTACCATGCATGCACTGTCTAGATAGAATGTTACCATGCCAGCACTGTCTAGAATGTCACCATGCATGCACTGTCTAGAATGTTACCGTGCATACACTGTCTAGAATGTTTACCATGCATGCACTGTCTAGAATGTTACCATGCATGTACTGTCTAGAATGTTACCATGCATACACTGTCTAGAATGTAACCATGCTTGCACTGTCTAGAATGTTACCATGCATGCACTGTCTAGAGTGCTACCATGCTTGCACTGTCTAGAATTTCAACATGCATGCACTGTCTAGAATGTTACCATGTATGCACTGTCTATAATGTTTACAATGCATGTACTGTCTAGAATGTTACCATGCATACACTGTCTAGAATGGTTACCAATCATGCACTGTCTAGAATGTTACCATGCATGCACTGTCTACAATGTTTACCATGTATGCACTGTCGAGAATGTCATCATGCATGCACTGTCTAGACTGTTACCATGCATGCACTGTCTAGATAGAATGTTACCATGCCAGCACTGTCTAGAATGTCACCATGCATGCACTGTCTAGAATGTTACCATGCATGCACTGTCTAAAATGCTACCATGCTTGCACTGTCTAGAATGTTACCATGCAAGCACTGTCTAGAATTCTACATGCATGCACAGAATAGAATGTTACCATGCATGCACTGTCTAGAATGTTACCATGCATGCACTGTCTAGAGTGCTACCATGCTTGCACTGTCTAGAATGTCACCATGCATGCACTTTCTAGAATGTTATCATGCAAGCACTGTCTAGAGTGCTACCATGCATGCACTGTCTAGAGTACTACCATGCTTGCACTGTCTAGAATGTCACCGTGCATGCACTGTCTAGAATGTTACCATGCTTGCACTGTCTAGAATGTTACCATGCATGCACTGTCTAGAATGTTACCATGCATGCACTGCCTAGAGTGCTACCATGCTTGCACTGTCTAGAATGTCACCATGCATGCACTGTCTAGAATATTTCCAATGCATGCACTGTCTAGAATTTTAACCATGCATGCACTGTCTAGAGTGCTACCATGCTTGCACTGTCTAGAATGTCACCATGCATGCACTGTCTAGAATGTTACCATGCATGCACTGTCTAGAGTGCTACCATGCTTGCACTGTCTAGAATGTCACCATGCATGTACTTTCTAGAATGTTATCATGCAAGCACTGTCTAGAGTGCTACCATGCATGCACTGTCTAGAGTTCTACCATGCTTGCACTGTCTAGAATGTCACCATGCATGCACTGTCTAGAATGTTACCATGCATGCACTGTCTAGAGTGCCACCATGATTGCACTGTCTAGAATGTCACCATGCATGCACTTTCTAGAATGTTATCATGCAAGCGCTGTCCAGAATCTTACCATGCATGCACTGTCTAGAATGTTACCATTCAAGCACTGTCTAGAATTCTACATGCATGCACAGAATAGAATGTTACCATGCATGCACTGTCTAAAATGTTACCATGCATGCACTGTCTAGAGTGCTACCATGCTTGCACTGTCTAGAATGTCACCATGCATGCACTTTCTAGAATGTTATCATGCAAGCACTGTCCAGAATCTTACCACGCATGCACTGTCTAGAGTACTACCATGCTTGCACTGTCTAGAATGTCACCGTGCATGCACTGTCTAGAATGTTACCATGCTTGCACTGTCTAGAATGTCACCATGCATGCACTGTCTAGAATATTTCCAATGCATGCACTGTCTAGAATTTTAACCATGCATGCACTGTCTAGAGTGCTACCATGCTTGCACTGTCTAGAATGTCACCGTGCATGCACTGTCTAGAATGTTACCATGCATGCACTGTCTAGAGTGCTACCATGCTTGCACTGTCTAGAATGTCACCATGCATGCACTTTCTAGAATGTTATCATGCAAGCACTGTCTAGAGTGCTACCATGCATGCACTGTCTAGAGTTCTACCATGCTTGCACTGTCTAGAATGTCACCATGCATGCACTGTCTAGAATGTTACCATGCATGCACTGTCTAGAGTGCTACCATGCTTGCACTGTCTAGGATGTCACCATGCATGCACTGTCTAGAATGTTACCATGCATGCACTGTCTATTGTGCTACCATGCTTGCACTGTCTAGAATGTCACCATGCATGCACTGTCTAGAATGTCACCATGCAGGGACTATCTAGAATGTTTACCATGCATGTACTGTCTAGAATGTCACCATGCATGCACTGTCTAGAATGTCACCATGCATGCACTGTCTAGAATGTTGCCATGCATGCACTGTCTAGAATGGTTACCATACATGCACTGTCTAGAGTGCTACCATGCATGCACTGTCTAAAATGTCACCATGCATGCACTGTCTAGAATGCTTACCATGCATGCACTGTCTAGAATGTCACCATGCATGCACTGTCTACAATGTTGCCATGCATGCACTGTCTAGAATGGTTACCATACATGCACTGTCTAGAATGTCACCATGCATGCACTGTATAGAATGTTTACCATGCATGCACTGTCTAGAATGCCACCATGCATGTACTGTCTAGAATGTCACCATGCATGCACTGTCTAGAATGTTACCATGCATGCACTGCCTAGAGTGCTACCATGCTTGCACTGTCTAGAATGTCACCATGCATGCACTGTCTAGAATATTTCCAATGCATGCACTGTCTATACTTTTAACCATGCATGCACTGTCTAGAGTGCTACCATTCTTGCACTGTCTAGAATGTCACCATGCATGCACTGTCTAGAATGTTACCATGCATGCACTGTCTAGAGTGCTACCATGCTTGCACTGTCTAGAATGTCACAATGCATGCACTTTCTAGAATGTTACCATGCAAGCACTGTCTAGAGTGCTACCATGCTTGCACCGTCTAGAATGTCACCATGCATGCACTGTCTAGACTGTTACCATGCATGCACTGTCTAGAGTGCTACCATGGTTGCACTGTTAGAATGTCACCATGCATGCACTGTCTAGAATGTCACCATACATGCACTGTCTAGAATGTTACCATGCATGCACTGTCTAGCGTGCTACCATGTTTGCACTGTCTAGAATGTCATCATGCATGCACTGTCTAGAATGTTACCATGCATGCCCTGTCTAGAGTGCTACCATGCTTGCACTGTCTAGAATGTCATCATGCATGCACTGTCTAGAATGTTACCATGCATGCACTGTCTATTGTGCTACCATGCTTGCACTGTCTAGAATGTCACCATGCATGCACTGTCTAGAATGTTTACCATGCATGCACTGTCTAGAATGTCACCATGCATGCACTGTCTAGAATGTTTCCATGCATGCACTGTCTAGAATGGTTACCATACATGCACTGTCTAGAATGTCACCATGCATGCACTGTCTAGAATGTTGCCATGCATGCACTGTCTAGAATGGTTACCATACATGCACTGTCTAGAATGTCACCATGCATGCACTGTCTAGAATGTTTACCATGCATGCACTGTCTAGAATGTCACCATGCATGTACTGTCTAGAATGTCACCATGCATGCACTGTCTAGAATGTTTTCCATGCATGCACTGTCTAGAATGCTAATGTTATAGTGTGACATTCTCTACTTTAGCTGTGACTGATCACCACTGCGAGTAGGAATTTTAAATGCATTTCTAGTTTTGATTTTTCAACATATGTGCACAGTATGTTTGAAGGCAGTATGAGTGTACATTTGTGTATGGATATTTTATGTGTAGGTGATGAGAGTGAGACAGTATAGGGTGCATAGCACTTTTCAGATTAGTAGAAATGTTGATGCAAGGCACATAGTTTGCAACAGTTGAGGGAGTGAAAGAACATGAGTGTCAGAGCATGTGAAGTAGAGGCACGTGGCGTGCAAAAGCATAATTAGTTATTTTAGCACCTAGTGTTTTAGGGTTTTGCAATGTTATGCATTTTGTAGGTAAAGCACTTGAGTGCAGGAAGGTTGAGCATAAAGCGCATAGAGGGCTATCGTGTTCTTGTTTGTAGGCAGGATTGTGCACATAGTGGGCAGCAGTGTGAACCTTGGGTTATCTGAGTAGTTGGCCACACTGCACCTTTTGGTGTAGATGTTAGAGACACAAGATGTGGCTTGGAGCCACTGGGTACTCGAGCAATGGAGTGAGCTATCTGTCAGGGCGGTACCGGAAGTCTTTAAGGAATTAGAGGTTTAAGAAGCCATTTTGGAAAAGTCATTGTATGCATTTGTTGGGGGAATTTTGGTTAGTCTTCTCCATGTGCAGTTGACTTTAGTCTTTGTGTCCTTGCAGTTCATTGAGGTAAGAGAGTTTGCCTATTATGCTTACAGATGTATAGAGAGGGCACAAACAGACATAACTAGTGACAATTTTATTTTCTTTTATTTTTTTTGAATTAGTTGAATTTAATCAACCTTACAATATCAAAATGTAAAACAAAATTAATGTACAAGTTCATAATTTAAAGTAGAACAATTTCATATATACACAAATTCATTATCTTAATACAATACAATACAAAACAGCAAAACTAAGACAAAAAGTGAACCCCTCAGGTCAGGAGGAAATGGCGCGATACAAAACCAGCTAGTTATAAACCTCCAAAGCTAGAATATTAATTAAGAGTATCATAATAGATGAATATCTAATGATGATTCACTACTGATTGACACTGATCTTCATATTCATTAAAACAACATTCTGCCACTGGGAGTTCACCGAAGGTCAGCATCAGGCCTCTCATAAGTAGCTGAGGCCGTAGATGAGGTCTGTTTAAGGGCATTTCCAGTCTGTCAAAGCACCTTGCATTTTCGTCATTTCGGGCAAAAATATTAGCGTTTGACAAAATGACCACAAGTAATCAATGCTAATACATATTGATGTACTAGGAGCCAGGATCTGGAGTTAGATGGAGACTTGTTAGGAAATTCACTGTAGCTAATTGAATCCTCGGTTGGGCGCAGCTCAGAATGGTTGCCCAGCATGCTTCCTCACCGAGATTTCCCAATTGTTGACAGTATTGTGCAAAATGCATTTGTCTGCGGGGCATTAAAAGGGGGCATTGTGTTATCAAATGTCGTAATGTTTCCGGCACCCCACTTGCAGTGCAAAAGCGACAAATATTGTCACTAGGTAACATAAGGCGCTGTTTAGATAATACCTCCCGTGTATGCCAAAGGTTAAAACGTAATCGTAAGATGCAGCTCTATAAGCCGGCGTAGGGGATCTTACTAGGTAAGGTGGCAATATACGCAATTTCTTTGGTGGAAATCTAATAAGCTCTCCTCCTTGATAATGCAAACATTTATCACACGTATTGATCCAATCAGCCCGGTATAGATTTCTTTTAGCTTTATCAGGATGTGATATCAATAGATTGATAGAAAGGTTGGCGTTACCCATAATCTGACCGATCTTATTTATCCATGTTGAAACAAATCTATCTTTGGATGATGACATATATACAGATAGTGGTCGTAGGGCGATTTTATCATCAGTAGACAATAAGCATTTCCTAAACAAAGAACAGAGTCTCCAGTAATGTAGTGCTTGGAGGGAAACAAGACCCAGTTCATATCTGATCCAGGCGTGCGGTACACAACCTGGCAAGAAGAGAATTATTTTCCAAAATTTGGCCTCCCAATGATCGAACGGGAGCAAAGTACTGCTCGGGAGAGTTTCTAGACCATACAACATAACCGGTATTGCCTTTTGGGTCCAGTATACCCAGGCCGGTTTGATGGAGATTTTCACAAATTTAGTCATGATCAACTTGGTCTGAGCTATGGCTGTGTCGAGTTTCCTCTCCACCCACTCCAATTGGGTGTTCACATTATTATTACCCTCAAAGCACATTCCCAGATAAATATAGCAAGGTTCTCTTTGTAAAATCACATGATTAATAGACCATGAGAAGCACGTTGGGCTTGTCCATTTTTGGAGAGTAAATAACAATTTGAGTTTTCTTGGTGTTTACCCTCAGTTGATTCAGATGGATATATGTCTGAAAGGCTGACAAAAGATTTTGGAGACCAATTTGGGTCTTCGAGATCAACACCAAATCGTCTGCATACATCACTGCCTTAATAGTATGCAAGCCTAGTTTTGGAGAATCAGATATGATATCGGCAAATACATTTTTCAAATCATAAATGAAATAATTAAAAATGGATAAGGCTAACAAGCAACCCTGTTTAAGGCCCCGAGCCGTATTAATCGGAGTGGACAATACTCCATCTAAGGAAAGCCGAACACGCATGGAGGTGTCTGAGTGCAATGCATAGATTATTTCAAGCAACGAAAATGTGCATTTGTCTCTAATTAGTTTTTCAAACAACAGTACCCTTGAAATGGAATCAAACGCCGAATGCAAATCGACAAATGCAAAATATGCTGGACATTTCATGGTTTGGCACTTAGCTTTGATGACATTTAAACAGAGCAAATTAATATGTGTTCCCATACCTGGGACGAAGCTTTTTTGGCAAGGATCACGCAGATGATTTTTTTTTGTCCAAGAGTTAAAGTCCCTCAGTACAAGTTTAGTAAAAAACTTGCCCGGGGCATCCAACAATGCAATTGGCCTATAGTTTTCCGGTAGAGTGCGATCACCTTTTTTAAAAACGGGAATGATAATTGATGTTTTCCATGATGCAGGGACTTGGGCAGTTTTTACTATTAGTCGGAATATCTGGTCTAATATAATCGCCCACTCATGTAGGTTTGATTTTAATGTCATATTAGTAATGCCATCAGGCCCTGCAGCTCTCGAGGTGCTTGCTTGCTTAATTATCAATTCAATGCTAGATGGTGAAAACTCCAGAGAGCAACCACTAGCACTAGGTGTAACAGATTGTATTTTTGCAAAATGGGGATCGGCATATAATTTGTCAAAGTATTCAACCCATTTTTCTTCTTGAACTGCTATCAATTGAATATCGGCTTGTGTGGGACGAGCATGATTATTCAAAAGCATCCACATCTGGGCCGAGTTTTTATTAGTCATGGCACTAGCCATGTGCTCGCTATCATGTTGGTACATTAAATATTTTCTTGATTTGATCCAGTTTTTGTAGACACATTTGGCATGTTTTAGATCTTGCTGGCATCTTGTTGAACCTGCAGCTATGATGTTTTTTCTTTGTTTCCGATAGGTTGCATGTGTAGTTTGAATATCCTGATCATATATATGCTAGTGCTTCGTATGCAATTTAGGGAGGCCAGAGTAAGTATTAGTGAATGGTTGTAATAGCTCTGTATAATGTAACGGCACTATTGCTTTAGCATTTTTCATCACAGCGGTACTATAAGCCGCTACCTTGTCGTCAGACCCTTTCACTCGAGATTCGGCTGCATTAATCAATACTGGCTGTTGTAGCAAAATCCTTTTGTCCCTGTGACCACCTCCTGTTATGGTTAATGATAGCAATTTGTGGTCACTATTCGAGGATTCAAGCACCAATAAGCTCGATACTCGTTGGAACAGAAGGGAATCTACAAAGATGTAATCAATCGTGCTGGAATTGTGATTTCTAGACCAAGTAGTATGAGCTGGTATATCACCGTGAACTGCACCATTCACCATACAAAATTGTCTTTCTTCCATATACAATAGCCATCTATGTGTGTCTTTCATTTGGCGATGTGAGGCCCAGCAGCCTAAATTTAAATCCCCTAGAATGACTGTATGAGTTATACTGTTTGTGCTACTGATTACATGAAATATTCTGTCTAACGAGCTATAAAAGGCTTCATCTGTCATAGCCATCGGGCTTCTATAAAGGTTGACACATGCTATATTCCATGTTCCACTTTTAATCTTTACTAACTGCAAATAAGCACTTTCTGCTGCCCATTCATTAAACAACAAACCCTTTCATAGATTCACTGCTACTAGTAGCCCTGATGAAGGACACCCTCCTGTTAATAGTGCAGGTAGTAAAATAACATCAAAGCCATCCCATATTGGGGTTGCAGTGAGCCAAGTATCTTGAAGTGCAATGATATCAAATACTATGGCAAATTTTTTCAGAGAAAAGTGCAAGTGGGAGTGACCTCTGGAATTCCAACTCGCAAGTTTTAAAGCTGGGGAAATAGCCTGTGTTCGTGGTTAATATTCACCCTCACTAGAACAGCGTTCTTCATGATGCTTGGTGTTAGTGGTGCTCTGATAGATATTGGGTTTTGGAATCACAGATTGCTCTTTGCTAGGCAGCTGCTCAGGTTCTTCAGCCAAAAGAAAACCCATGTTAAAAAGGTTAATGTTTTCTTTCCAAATCAAATTAGCAACAACACCTGAGTGTATCCACAATCTAATGACCGAGTTGGTAAAGTCTGATATAAATTCAATTTGTTCAATGTCATTAGAGGATATATCTCGCAGATTTCTCACATCATTGAAAATATGAAGTACACTTTTCCGCTTCAGCACATATGATGGAAAGTCTCCTTCTCTGCATTTCTTGATAAAAGTGTATATGGAGCGCCTTTTCTGATTAGATGGTTTAGTAGTTGGTGGTTGTCTAGCACCGGAGGGAGCATTGTGCATTTGAGTGGGTTGTATCAAATCTCCCCTAGCATTAAGCATGTTTTCAGATGTAGATATATCACCATGCATTGGAAGGTTAGATCGACTAGCTCCTTCCCTCTCTCTCTGTGATGTGACATTGTCACGCTCCATTTGGGACCGAGAAATGGTAGTCAAGACTGTATGCTCAGATAGATACTTATCTATCATTTGTTTGATGGAAGCAGTCATGTTTTGTGTTTGGTCATCTTTTGTACTTACAATTACATTGGGGTCAACTAACCTTGATGATGTTTTGTTCATTAGCGATGCATCTGCTTTATTCTGTTTATCAAGGGTTGCCACCCTCAATGAATCTACAAGTTGATTCAGAGGCGAGTGAGCAGGTGGGCACGCTAAAGGAGCACTTGTCCTAGCAGGGGAAGCAACCCTCCCTATGGATGTGCTGGATGCTTTATTTGAAGCCATGTTTAGATTAAGTCTATTTGTATCAGGATGAATGGAGGCCATAGGGGGGTGTAAAGGTGGAAGGGAGCCACCAATGGCCTGGAAGAAAGCATTCAGTGTTTCCTTTGGCCCTTTCGTGTAGGGCATATTTGTTGTTTTTTTGACAATGGCTTTTGGACATTTTGTTCTTAGAGGCTTTTCTTTTTTGGGGAGGCTTTTTAGTTTGTTGAATAGGTTCAAATTGTGTGACGTTAGTCACTGCCTCACATCTTTCGGAAGGCAAGTTACTCTCATCTATTGAAAGATCACTGTATGAGGAGTCTTTGGCCACCTGTGGTTGGACGTCTAATGGAGATCCTCCTATGGGTCGTATGATTTCAACTTTCAGTGGCAACGCTGGTGTTGGGACTCCGTTTTGAGGTGCCAGGTCCAAGCCAGCTCTATAGCCTTCGTACACTAGGCTGGCCTCCATTTCACTTATAGGGGGGTCAAATTCTCTCACTCTCAGACATTTAAGGCTTAATTCCTGCAAAAGTATACGATTCGAGGTCAAGCCACGAGTGAGTTCTTCCAAAAGGGAGGTTTGTTTATCAAGTCTGTTATCTAGTGTCTCAAAGAGTTTAAAAAGACTCTGCGCGGAGGTGTTCACTGCAGAGAGGGCCAATACCAACATAGCAGAATTAGTTGGCGTAGGAGGTTGTTGAAGGCCAGATAGAGATAGGTTTCGACACGCCATGGGAGTGGGTTGTGCAAAAGAGTGTGAGTAGGAACGGGTGTGTGAGATAGATGACAAAATGGTCTCTATCAAGCTCATGCACGCCTCAATACCTTCTCTGATGGAAATCGGAGACTCACATTAAGAGGCATAAATTGATATGGCCGAATTGTCGCATATGTCAATGGGAAAAGGAATGGGCGATAAAGCCGTTAAGGGCAAATTAGCAGAAAGGGCACGATCTGCTTTTACAGAGTCAAGGATTGTTTGGTCAGACAATTTGTCACACTTGGGCATCATACTAGGTCTGAACCCCTTATCCTGTGGATGACCAAGAGGGGGAACATACCGAGATCGCCCATTGTCAGGGTCTGAAGCAACTCGGGAACCAGAGGCAATGGGAGAGTCACTCGCAGCAGAAGACGCTATCGCACCATAAACACTTCTCACCGATCTATTGTAGGGAGTTAATGCAATCGCGGTGGTGCTCGAGCAGTGTGTCTGAGATGACACTGCTTCAGTCCTTTCAATAGGAATATTGTTACACCGCGGCAAGTTTGTTTTCATGGTACACATGAGTATACTGACTGATAACAAAAAGGTTAGTTAAAGCTTTTTACACAGGAGACTAGTTCAATTCACACCATGAAAACACAGATTTAGAAGAAAACACAATATGAAATGATGCAAATTTCCACAGATCCCCACAATTCAAATTGCACTAGACAAACAAAAAAAATAAAAAAATAAAAAGAGTTTGTTTTTTTATATACCGACCCCAAGCCGCAACGCCGCAGCGAAGTGGCAGAGCAGTACTTGTGCCGGCACTTGCTAGTGTGCGCGCTGTGCGCGTGCGTTGGCAATAAGTAGGAAGTCACTGGCTAACGCCGGGGCCAATCCCAGCAAGTCCAAGGCGGGACAAAAGCAAGCAGCAACAGCAGCTGTCAATCAATGGAGAATCACTGGGGAATCACTGAGGAAATAGAGGAAAGTAGGCGTCAATGAAAGTCAATAGGATGCGAGCCAGCAAATGGAGCCTTGCATCCAACAGTCACCTTTCGTTTCTCGTTCCTGGCTCTTCGTTCCTGGTTCCTCAATCCAGGTTCGCAGATTCGCAAGAATAGCAGCGTTTCACGGCGGCAAAGCGGTACTTGTGCCGATACTTGTCCGTGTGACAATTGATTTAAATGTTATTGCCATCCGCACAAACATGGAAGCAGCTGTCCCATGTTTGTGGACTGGTTTACCACTTCACCTCAGTAGTTTCGGTGGACATAATGAATCATGGAAGGAAAAGGAGTGGCTAACCTTTGCTTGTGTACACACTTGCCCACCTTTTCTCTGTGGTTGCATTTTTTCATGTGCTCTTTGTTTAGTTTTCCCTCTTTCACTCCTTTTCTGCCTTTTCAGTGTTTTCTTACAGGACAGTTGGATGGTTTTGATGGTTGGGATGTTTGTTGTTTCAGCTTGGTATTTGTTTTTTCAGCTTGGTGTTTGGTTTTCAGCTTGGTGTTTGGTTTTCAGCTTGGTGTTTGGTCTCTCAGCTTGGTGTTTGGTTTTTCAGCTTGGTGTTTCAGCTTGGTGTTTGGTGTGTTACTTGGTGTTTGGTGTTTCAGCTTGGTGTATGGGTTTTCAACTTGGTGTTTCATTTTTCAGCTTGGTGTTTGGTGTTTCAGCTTGGTGTTTAGTGTTTCAGCTTGGTGTTTGGTTTTTCAGCTTGGTGTTTGGTGTTTCAGCTTGGTGTTTGGTGTTTCAGCTTGGTGTTTGGTGTTTCAGCTTGGTGTCTGGTTTATCAGCTTGGTATTTGGTGTCTGGTTTATCAGCATATTATTTATTAACGTGTGCGGAGGTCACAACGGCCAGAATCCCACTCGAAATGTCATTCGGTCTCCATTTTGTCATTCAGGGTGACTTCCACACTGCAAGAGTACCTAAAATGGCGGCTTAATCCAAGATGGCGGTTTGCACAATACATTAAGGTCAAGACCTTGCCGCGGAACCTATGTACACGATGTTTTTTAGACAGCTTGGCGTAGGCCAACATACATTTAAATAATGCAATTAGAGGTACAATATTATTTCGATTTCCACAGACCCTCCTTTTGGCCTATGCCAAGTGCTAAACATCATCTCTAATACTTTTGAAAACGACTCCAAGTATTATCATCCATAGGTTCCGCATCATTGTCTGTAATGTCAATAGCCATAAGGTCGTTCATAAGAACCTCTTGCAACATCAACTCTTTAGATGCTGTCTCTGGGGTATATATCTTATGCCCTATTGCGCTCACTACTTGAGCACAACACCCTCCCATTATTCCACATATACTCGGGAGGCATTGAAAACAACAACAAAGAAATAACAGGATCCCTAAAATACCCAGAATGACAGAAAGCACTTTCCAACCCCAAGATCGCAAAGAATCCCAAAACCAAGTACTAAGGTTCCAGTCTCCTACAGGGATATGGACTTCAGAACTGAGAGTATGCAAGTTCTGAATTGCTTTAAAAATTGTTGGCGAGGAGTCTGGTGTGAAAACACAACAAGCGGACCCCACTAATTTACATACTCCACCTCGTTCTGCCAAGATGACATCTAATGCCATCCGATTTTGAAGCGCTACCAATCTTATCGCCTTTTGCTCTAAGGTCATATTGTAGAGTATGTCCGTCGTCCGGTTGATCGTTCTCTCCAATACCCTCGCTAATCCCCTAATATTTTCTGAATTTGCTATTTGTCCCCAAACGGGCACAAATGATTTGGCTATGTCCCCAAACACTTGCCCAGGGGTATCTCCATTGTTGTCTCGTCGTGGGCGAGACTTAGATACCTCCAAGGTACTGGCTATAAATACCAAGGGTAACAATATTCCTAAATAACAAGTCCCTTGCCAATCCTTGGGCAACCAGGGAAATGCTAAACTACCACAAACAAAATAAACGGGTCCACCTACATACAGAGGCCTATTTTCCCCAGTCAAATTTACAATATTTTTACAGGTTTCAAAGTCTCCCATTGGCCTAGTGCCATTTCTCTGTACACAGAAGGGAACCGAGTCAGCACTATGATTCACAGAATAGGAAGGAGGCATGGCATCCTTATTGCCTATCGGAGCCATTTTAAAGGAAATCAGATTTTGAAAAGGGAGAGATAGTTTGTCAGACGGCCTAATAGAAGCAACGTTAGGTTTACTTCTATTTGCGAAAAGCGAGCATCCCAGGGGAGTCAATTCACGTCTCTCAAAATCATTTAAATTAGTCCCATCGAAGTTCCCTGAGATGCTATCATTCCATCGGCCAAAGAATAGTGCTCTAAGAGAGGCATAGCAAGAAGTCGTTAGAGGTAGAGGATGTATAGACCATCCCAGTCCTTTGTTCCCATGTTGCGGTAAGTGAGTACAAATCCAACAATTGCTCTTATTAAAAATGGCATGAGTGGCATTCATCACTATCATCAGGGTGTTATTATAATACTTTTGTCTATGTTGGGAGTCTCTAGGGGACAGAGTGTGAAGGTGTACAGAGGGAGTTAAAACAGTTGGTATGATTTTGGTCGGTAATAAAGGTTTCAAAGGATAGATTTCTTCGAAATACCAAAGTCCTACAGCAGCAGTTGCAAAAATAACAATAATCAGAATGAAAGCACAACAGTACGTTTTCGGGGCCCAGGCACATCGTTCATTGTTCGATTTGGTCACCCCCTTATCTAAAAGTCCAGTGCGGGGAGCAGCGGTGAAGGCGGCAGGCATCGTAGTTGCTCGATCGACGGCCCCAATGTTCGTTGCTGGCGACACTACGGTCGCGTGATTTCTTAGTCCTTCCCAAACCTAGCCAGCAGAATCCCTTTTTTGTTCAACAAAATGAAACAATTTTCCAATCACTTCTTTTTCCAGGTGCACGACACTCGTGCCGTAGTTCTATTTCCGTGGTCGAAGGTGGTACCTGATGGTACCCAAATTTGTCTGATCCAAAAGCAAAGTGTCGTCACTTCCTGAGGGAAGCGACGTGTCGGTGGCGACGGAAGTCGCAGAGCTCGAAACAGGGTTTTCCGGAAGTGATTGATCAAAAGAGTGCGGAGACGAAATGGACTGTTATACCTATAAATACCAAGGGTAACAATATTCCTAAATAACAAGTCCCTTGCCAATCCTTTGGCAACCAGGGAAATGCTAAACTACCACAAACAAAATAAACGGGTCCACCTACATACAGAGGCCTATTTTCCCCAATCAAATTTACAATATTTTTACAAGTTTCAAAGTCTCCCATTGGCCTAGTGCCATTTCTCTGTACACAGAAGGGAACCGAGTCAGCACTATGATTCACAGAATAGGAAGGAGGCATGGCATCCTTATTGCCTATCGGAGCCATTTTAAAGGAAATCAGATTTTGAAAAGGGAGAGATAGTTTGGCAGACGGCCTAATAGAAGCAACGTTAGGTTTACTTCTATTTGCGAAAAGCGAGCATCCCAGGGGAGTCAATTCACGTCTCTCAAAATCATTTAAATTAGTCCCATCGAAGTTCCCTGAGATGCTATCATTCCATCGGCCAAAGAATAGTGCTCTAAGAGAGGCATAGCAAGAAGTCGTTAGAGGTAGAGGATGTATAGACCATCCCAGTCCTTTGTTCCCATGTTGCGGTAAGTGAGTACAAATCCAACAATTGCTCTTATTAAAAATGGCATGAGTGGCATTCATCACTATCATCAGGGTGTTATTATAATACTTTTGTCTATGTTGGGAGTCTCTAGGGGACAGAGTGTGAAGGTGTACAGAGGGAGTTAAAACAGTTGGTATGATTTTGGTCGGTAAAAAAGGTTTCAAATGATAGATTTCTTCGAAATACCAAAGTCCTACAGCAGCAGTTGCAAAAATAACAATAATCAGAATGAAAGCACAACAGTACGTTTTCGGGGCCCAGGCACATCGTTCATTGTTCGATTTGGTCACCCGCTTATCTAAAAGTCGAGTGCGGGGAGCAGCGGTGAAGGCGGCAGGCATCGTAGTTGCTCGATCGACGGCCCCAATGTTCGTTGCTGGCGACACTACGGTCGCGTGATTTCTTAGTCCTTCCCAAACCTAGCCAGCAGAATCCCTTTTTTGTTCAACAAAATGAAACAATTTTCCAATCACTTCTTTTTCCAGGTGCACGACACTCGTGCCGTAGTTCTATTTCCGTGGTCGAAGGTGGTACCTGATGGTACCCAAATTTGTCTGATCCAAAAGCAAAGTGTCGTCACTTCCTGAGGGAAGCGACGTGTCGGTGGCGACAGAAGTCGCAGAGCTCGAAACAGGGTTTTCCGGAAGTGATTGATCAAAAGAGTGCGGAGATGAAATGGACTGTTCCCCAAGCTCCTCAGGCTCAGAGAACTTCTCCAACGCACTCACAGCGCTGTTTGCTACTCCAAGATCAGAGATTGTAGCATCAGCGAGGGGTTCTGCTTCTTCTGTAGCCTGTGGCGTCGGGTGAGGAAGTTTCTTGACGTGTGTCGCATGAATCCAGTTCTTCTTTCCAGCCACCCGCACTGCTGTTCTGGTGACCAACAGCACCTGGTAGGGTCCACGCCAGCGAGGCGCGAGACAGGAAGACCTCTCGTAGGCCTTCACAAGGACCCAACTACCGGGCTGTATATCGTGTCCTGGGCCCGTGAACCGTACAGGTAAAGCAGCATTCACCTGGTGGTAAATGAAATACAGATTTTTAGTTAACTGGTTACAGTAGTCTACAAGCAATACATTTTCCACCTCCCTCAGGGCTTTAGGTTTTGGGAGACCCCAAATATTAGCAGGTCTTCCCATTACCACCTCAAATGGAGAGAGCCCAGTTCTAGTCTGGGGTGTGGTGCGCATAGCTAACAACACAATAGGCAAAGCATCTGGCCATTTCAGTTTAGTATCGGCACATGTTTTTGCGAGTTTATTCTTCAGAATACCGTTGTGTCTTTCCACCAACCCAGCACTTTGAGGATGTCTAGCTCAATGAAATCGTTTCTCAATGCCTAAGGTGGCACAAATTTGCAAAATTACTGCTGCGATAAAATGGGGACCATTATCCGACCAAATTATCCTCGGGAGCCCAAATCGAGGAAAGAACTCTTTTACCATAATCTTTGCAGTGGTCATGGCGGTAGCATCTTTGACAGGGAAAGCCTCGACCCATTTACTAAAAGCACAAATAATGACAAGAACATATTTCAAATGATTACATCGCTCCATTTCAATAAAATCAAAGTGAATGGCTTCAAAAGGGACAGAGGGGGGCTCAAAACTTCCCCTTGGAGTCACTGTCCCTTTACCCACGTTATGCTGTAGGCAAATCATGCAGTTCTGAACATGTCTCTTTGCAGTTTCCAGAATTGTGTCATTCACCCAAACCTGTTGCAATATCTTCGTAATTTGCTGGGCACACACATGCGTAAGACCGTGTGCCATCGTAACCATTGCCAATACATAAGAGTCAGGAAGCAACCATTTCCCTTCGGATGTATCCACCCAACACCCTTCATCATCCAGCTTTCCCATTCCTTCAGCCCACTTTCTAGATTCTTCCGTCGAGGCATCAGTCTGAATATCTCGTACAGACCCAATACCTTCATCTATTATACAAACATCTCTCACTTCCCTCGAAGTATACATGTCCATGCTAAGGTCTGTGGCCGTTTGTCTGGCTATCAAATCTGCAAAAGCATTCCCTCTGCCCACATTATCTATGACCTTGCGATGTGCTGCACATTTCATGATCGCTAATCGTTTAGGGAGTGAGAGCGCTGAAAGTAGTTGCACTATTAAAGGACCGTGCTGAATCTTGGTCCCATGTGAGGTCAGGAACCCTCTTTCCGACCAAAGTTTTCCGAAGTTGTGAGCCACCCCAAATGCGTACTGGCTGTCGGTATATATATTTACTCTTCGCCCTTGGGACAGTTCACAAGCACGGGTCAACGCTATAATCTCTGCGGCCTGCGCAGAGTTATGCGAAATTCTCTTAGTTTCAACAATTTTGCTCAATGTAGTAACTGCATAAGCAGCTGTAGATGTACCATTCGAAAGTTTGAAGCAGGAGCCATCACAAAACAGCTCCCCTTCTGCATTATCCAAAGGAGTATCTAAGAGATCTATCCTGCCCTTTCTTTCTTGCTCGGGGTATACAGGCAGTCATGTGATCCTTCATCACCGCAAACAGTGCATTGTGGGAAAGGTAAAAGTTCAGCCGGATTGCGAACACAACACCTCTTAATTTGGATGTGAGGGGCAAACAGAATCAGTTCATACCTTGTTAACCGGGCAGAGGTGAGGTGTTTCGTTTGGGTTTTATTCAATAAAATATCAACAGAGTGAGGTACCATCAAAATCAAATCATGGCCTAGGACCATTCCCTCACTCTGTTTTACAGACGCGGCAGCAGCAGCAACAGCACGCAAACATCTTGGCAAAGCGCATGCGACAGGATCAAGGGCGGAGGAGTAGTAGCCGCACGGCCTATTCTTCCCTCCATGTTCCTGTGTTAACACAGCCAAAGCACATCATCACATTCATGCACAAACAACACAAAGGCCTTGTCATAATTTGGTGTACCCAGAACCGGTGCCGAACATAGCGCGGTTTTGAGAAGCTCAAATGATCGTTGATGTTCCGATTCCCATGGCAGTGGCAGAGAAATGCCCTTCTTCGTCAAAGCCAACATCGGTTTTACCACTAGTGCGAAATTCGGGATCCACAACCTACAGTAGGACGCCATCCCTATCAGGGCTCTGACTTCCTTCTGCGTCTTTTGGACAGACATGCCAGAAATGTGTTTTATTCTTTCAGGTGTCAATCTTCTCCCCTCCTTTGACAGGAGGTAGCCTAAATAGGCAACCTCCTGACAACAACATTGAAATTTTTTAAGCAAAGCTTTGTGACCATTTTTAGCCAGATGAATAAGGAACAATATAGTGCCTTCTTTACAGGCTTTCTCAGAGTCTGCAGCCAAAAGCAAATCGTCAACATATTGAAGCAGCGTGCAAGTAGGTGGCAATTCAAGGGTGTCGAGCTGCTCTATACTAGGGCTTTCCGTATACCCTTGAGGTGCCCTTGTAAATGTAAATGAGCGTCCCCCCAAGGTGAACGCAAACAAATACCTGCTTTCTTTATGTATAGGGATACTAAAGAAAGCGTTTTTCAGATCCACAACACTAACGTGCGTAGCCGTAGCAGGGATCATTGTTAATATCGTCGTCACATCAGGCACAATTGGAAATTGTGGGGCGACCACTCGGTTAATAGCACGAAGATCTATTATAAACCGGTACAGAATTGCATTGTCGCCTTTCTTATATACTGGTAAGATCGGGCTGTTACACAAACTACCTGTAATCTCTTCGATCATCCCACGATGTACAAAATCGGAGACAATGCATTTCAAAGCACGTTCACCCTCAGCTGATATTTTATACTGCGGAATGCGTGGCAGTTTTACCCCATGTTTCAGGACTATTTTAACGGGCTCAATGTGTAATACTCCGACATCATTGTCGTCCATTGCCCACAAACATTCCGGAACAATGCTAAACTCGGGAGGTAGAGGTCGAATCAAGAACTGGGAGTTAAAGGGTTGCTGTGGTGAAACCGTTAACCTTATTCCATCCGAGAAACAATGAATGACTGCGTTCAATTTTTTTAACAAATTCAACCCCAGCAAATTTTCTCCACAGTTCGAAGTGAGAAGAAAAGGGCAATGGTCCGTGAAGGGACCCAAAGAAACAGGCACCGGCGCAGAAGCCGGACAGACGGTTGGTATACCAGAAAACCCTACGGAAACATTTGTTTGCCCTGACAGTGGAATGCTTGGAACCCTGGAATGATCAATGGAGCACTTCTGTGCTCCAGTGTCAATCAAAAACTGGTGTTTCCTATTCCCCACTAATAGTTCAACGTAGGGGCCTTTTTGATTAAGGGGAATAGGCAAAGGTTCCAAACCCTGCTTCGGGCAATCCTAATAAAACAGAACCTCGTCAGAAGGAAGTTCTTCAGAAAGGTAGGCAGCAGAAGGGTGATCAAATATATTTCTCGAGTCCATACTCGAGGTCTGATTTTCCCGTGAAAAAGGTTGCTGGGGATCTTGCAAAAGCTGACCTCTGTCAGGGCCCCCTGCTCCAGGGCGGCCCCTAGGTCACCTACCCATACCCCCAAACGTACCGCTTGACCTCTGGCGAAGGGCAGGGCACTGTGCTCGCCAATGACCTTCCTGGCGGCAATAAGCACATTGATTAATATTTATAGCACTTGGAGGAGCATTTCCTCTTGGAATGTACTGATCTCTAGTCTGTGTCGTACCTCCTCTGGGGTTTCTAACAATTTGCTGAAACAACACCTTGGTTTTCAAATCACCCTTTCTCTTTTCAATTTCCTCTTTATCATTATTAACACGATTCTCATAGTATTGAGCCATGTGCAAAACCTCAGATTGAGATTTTGCCTGCCAAGCGCTCTCAGAGGACATAATTTGTGACTGGATGTCAGGTAACAATCCACGTACGAATTTGTCCACAAACAACCTCTTCCCCGACTCTGTACCTAAATCCTGCCCACTGAAGTCAGAAAATACCTGCTCGAATCTATTGAAAAATTTGGTGGCACCTTCAGTTTTCCCTTGAACACAGGCCGTAAGCTTGTCCCAAATAATCCTTTTTTCTGGAATTATAGTTTTTAATTTAACGACAATCCTATCAGGTAAAGTAAGTATTACCTGGGGCGGTTTCTCACCAGCTGGTCTTTCTCCATCAATTCTAGTTAGAGTTACCCACGTATCACCCAACCCCGGCACATCGTCTATTGTCCGTACCTGTTTCCATACATCCACGGGTAGAAGCACAGGAAATAACAAGTCAATGTCACTCAAGGTGAACACAGAGGACTGTAAGACGGACTCTATTTCTTTGTAAAACCCCGTCGGGTTTTTCCTAATATCGGGAACTGATTGTCTAATCGTGTTCACTTCCTGTTGCGAGAACGGGACGTGAACGAACTGTGATACATAATGTGCAGGGATATCCACCGCGGGGGCACCAGTCGCCACGTTGGCGGGGATCTCAACTTTTGGGACAAAGATCGGAGGAACCTTTCTCATAGGCAACTGAGATATAGGCACCTCCGGCCGCTTACTAAGCAATAGAGCCAGGTCGAGTGCTAAGGCAGCTGTAGAAGTGTCGGGCGAAAAAGCCCTTTTACAAATACCCAATAATTCTATGGGGCAACTAACCTTCTTCCTTACACATTCCTCTTGTAAGTGCTGTACCATCACTTGAATTACTTTTCTTTGCATCTCTACTGTGTACTGACTGTATGTGTCATACACTTCGTCTGGCGGTATCAATGAATCTGAGATCCATCGAACCGCATCTTTGGTACAAATTCGTACTTCCTCAGGTGCTGTTCTTCGGCACGGAAGGAACCGTTTTTGTACATATATTCTATCATCCTCATCATCCTCATCTCGTGATTTTTCAAAGTCTCTCCTAAACTCGAACAATCTTTCAACATGTCCATATACGTTCTGTTCTGTATCCCTCGAAAGTGCCAAAGCATTCAGATCTCTCACCCCTTGTGGAAGATCCGAATTTTGCAATCTACCCCACATCACACACAAATGAATCCCCAAACCTTCGATAAAAACATTTTTCTCGGGAAAACTATGCAAATTAGATAATCTAGAAAATACATCAGCTTGATCACCTTTCTCCATGCAACGCTTAGCCCAAGCAAATAATTCCTGTTTCCTGCCTGCAGGAACAGTACTACGAGTCACGATCTTTGACCCTGCACCTGGATCAACTTCAATCAATGCGGGGCCACTCGGGAGCAAAGGTGTAGGTAAACTTAACAAAGGTGCAGGTGCAGGAGGAAGGGGAGGGGCAATAGGCGGAGGGACGACAACCAGAGAACCAGAAACAATAGGCTGCGCAGGGGGAGCAGGAGTAGCAACGGGATCAACAGCAGGAACGGGCAAAGTGCCCAAGACAGGAGCATACAGAGGTGGCGCTGAGGCATCGGGCCTACGTTCATTCAATAATTTCTCAATAAATTCCTCAGAAACATGGAAATCTTTAGAGGGGTAAATTTTCTGGACCTCGAGTGAAAAGGCTCTATCCATATTCTTAACTAATTCTGACCGTTTTTCTTTATCATACAATAATGCCTTTTCAGCGTTCGTTTTGTGACGACGTGCATGTTTATCCCTACTTTTAAGCTGCTGCGATGCTTCTTTCTTCCAATTTTGTGAGACATCAAAGGCTGCTGGTCTAGCCTTTTTCTTTAGCAAGATCGATTCTAAGTATTCAATACGGGGGATCTCAAAACTACCGTTGATTGGCCACTGAAATTCGGAGGCATGTCTGGTCTGTCTGTGCCAAATGTCATTAAATACAATACTACCAATGCCATACTTACAGTACATAGTACACGCCGGCGACCCCTCCTGTGGTGTCGGGCGGCTAAATTCCAAAGATTGTTGATCGCTGCGGAACAGAGCCCTAAAACAGCTAGACAATTTCCCAGGCATTTCTCAAAAAATTGGTGTTACCTGGTCCAATAATTGTGTCTGCAGATACAATACGCCAAATTCAAATTGTTAGGGTTAAATTAAGAGCCGGGTCACGACTGCACCTGACCAAACCTAAGGAGGACCGTACGGTTTACAAAGGAATTATCTAACAAATTTTACCTTGCGTTTGGTGGTTTCGGCAAATCTGCCTGCCTCAAAATTGGACCCTCGTCAAGATGCCGTGTCAGACCACACGACTATCGTCTGATCGTGCAGCGCTGCCGAGGTATCGCATCTCGATCGGTCGGGCCCGCAGAATCACACCGTCCGATCCTGGTTCGATAGTCTGCGTCAACCTTCAATGATCCGGCATCAATCTTGAGGGTCCCTATTCGGCCGCCAACTGTGGAAACAGAGAAATTGATATGAGGCCGGGAAGCCCAAAAAGGAAACACACCAACACAGGTTACAAAGGACATACAAAGCGCTTTATTTCAAAGTTACAAAGTTACCAAAAGTCAATTGACATACGGATAGCTATTCGGCCCTCAGACTAACAAAACGAACCATCAACGTAGTTCGCCGTGGAAGTGTGAGAGACCGATCATCGGGATACTTGGGTTTTTATACCTTTTGTCTGGCATTGGCCAGCCCTCTCGCAAGTTAGCCATTCTTGGAACCAAACCTAGGGTTCGTAGCCAGGTCAATCCCATAATTTATGCAATTTGATCAGTTCCGCTGATACAGTTGTTCATTTACACATGGGTCAGAGAGAGGACAAGGTCTTAGTTCACGACCCTAACAAGTGGTCTGCGGACATATTATTTATTCACGTGTGCGGAGGTCACAACGGCCAGAATCCCACTCGAAATGTCATTCGGCCTCCATTTTGTCGTTCAGGGTGACTTCCACACTGCAAGAGTACCTAAAATGGCGGCTTAATCCAAGATGGTGGTTTGCACAATACATTAAGGTCAAGACCTTACCGCGGAACCTATGTACACGATGTTTTTTAGACAGCTTGGCGTAGGCCAACATACATTTAAACAATGCAATTAGAGGTACAATATTATTTCGATTTCCACAAACTTATTGATTATGAACATGCTCAAACACGAAGCTGTTAAAGCCAAAACTCCTATATATGCTGCCTATGTGGACTTACACATTGCATTTGATCAAATAAATCGGGACCTACTTTGGGAGAAACTCGAACAATGAGGCTGCCCTAGCGACATCCTAGAGCCCATAAAGCTACTTCACTCAAATACAAGTTAGAATGATGGGCTGGTTACCAAATTGATACAAACTTGGCATGGTATAAACACTGATGTCCCTTGGCTGCACCCCTTTTCAATCTTTTCACATCTGATTTTGAAGCAAACATCTATACTCCTCAGATAAACCCACCTAAACTTAACACGACTACTGTTCCTTGCCTCATGTACGCCGATGACATCATCATCTTGGTGAAAACTCCACGTGGCTTGCAGATTGCGTTAAATAAAATGCAAGCATACATGGACAGGAACGAACTGGCAATTAATGTCACAAAAACAAAAATCATGACATTAACACAGCAATTTCACAGAATGCGGAAACAACCTGCTTTCTATCTGCAAAAACAAAAACCCGAACAAGTCTGAACATACAAATAACTGGTCAATACAGTTTAAATCCAAAGCCAAGTCATTAGCGAGACAGGTTATGATCATACATAAAAAGTACGGCAAATTTTCATTCAAACCTGTAGTCACCTTCCGAAAACTGAATAATGAAGACAAAATACCGGCATTAGATATCCTGAGAACTACAGATCGAAAGGTCAATGACGCAGTACTGTTAAAATGGAAAAAAAGCAGCCATGAAGATTTGTAAGGAAAAGGATATCTCCATGGATATGCTAATAAACAGACCTTAGCAAGCAAAAAAACACCTTTCCAGGCGTGACTGGATAGAGACCCAAGATCATAAAAACCAATAAAAACTAAATCTTAAGTGTGACGGTGAAGTAAGAGCCTTGAACCAACTACTGCATTATCTTAATCTGTTCCCGGACCGTCAAATCTGCGATGTATTTTAAAGACTTAGACTGAATCTACTACCAACCCGAGAGATCACAGGGAAAAGAAGTCAAAATAACTAACCAATTATGCATATTTTGTAAAAACGGGGATGCAATTGAAACTATCCACCATATCATTATGGAATGTGAAGCCCTTAATCACAAATGTCTTGCCTTCAGTCGTAAGTATGACAGTGCCCCGTCTGTACTTGAAGTATCCTAACATTGGTCCCAAATATTAATGGGCAATAACAGAAGAATGGTAACCACCATCGTCCACTTCCGGACTGCCATTTCTGCCGATGGATTCTCCTTGACACCCTGAAGAAGAAAGTATTCAAGATTTGCATATATGTACATTTTTAATAGAAGTTGATTTTAGATGTACTAACAAATGGGTTTGAGATATAAACCATAAACTTTGTACATAAAAATAAAAAATAAAAAATTAGGCATTGTGCCCGAAAATATAATTAATCTAATCTGGTTACCCAGTAAAAAAAGAGAAGTACTTTTGTTTAATGTCATTTGTACCCTCACAATCTGTTAATATGTATTTCAACCATTCACAAGCACCTCTGATGCATAATCCACATTTTCTCTTGTCTTTTGGGGGGTTCGACTTACGGCCCGTCACTTCTAATGTAGGCATCATGATGAAACAGAATCTTAAATATAGACCTCGTCTCCAAAATCTTGATGGAAATCCCATAATGTATATTGGAAGGAACCCTACAATTTAGGGGGATCTTGGGATATTGCATATGCAAGGAACAAGTGCATTTAATCTTTTATTAGAGTACCAGATCCAATAGAATCATGTTTTCTTAAATAAGTGTGACTGCGTCAATAGTGTTCCTTCAGTCGCATCGATTTCCTCCAGGATAGATCTGGCTTGCTTTGCAAATGTATCGATCTCTGGTAGGGCTCTATTAAGAAGACACTCCCTAATATCCTGAAATTAATAGGGAAATTGAATTTCTGCCAATGATTGCACTTTCATCAATTTTTTTATGTATTCTAAAGAATGTAATCCAAGATCCAGCTTAATCAATGACAATGGTAAAGATTTTGGCGGGCCCAAATCATTCCTCCAGATAAACCCTTCCACTTTACTTTAGCCTGCGTAGCATCTAGATAGGATAATGAATGTTAGCTTGTGCCACACTTACATGGAATCCTTAACTTTAGCCTGCATCACCCCTAGATAGAAATGTGAATGTTACCAGAAGTATCAGGATACAGACCCCACTAACCCATCCTTCAAATCTCTGCACACTCAACCACATAAAACTCACAAAACCATTTCTCTCCCAGAAATCCACACGCACTTTACCACACCGCATGAACAACACATAAACAGCACCTACAGCACACAAGGTCTTACCCAATCCAATACTTGCACCAAAGCCCAGTACTGGGTTTATACTGAGCTCAAGCCGCCAACAGCATACCACCTCTCCCACCCGCCTACTCCTGCTCCACCCGACTAACCCTGCCCGCCCTTCCTCCTGTTTACAGATCTGCCAGAGCGCCTGGTGACCAATTCCGCTGGTGACGGTGAGCTATATAAGTACCTTTAACATAACTTAACATAACTTCACGCAGATCTGTCACATTTTTCATATCCATAGGTCAAAGTTGCAATAGGTTTGGCTATACAACAATTAATAAAAGGCAAGTATGAAAATGTGCACAATTTGTGCCCAATCATTTTCATTTGGGCTCTTAGTGACTTAACCATAAATGCCGACCTTTCACAGGCGTTTTTTACATTTTCGTTTCTCGGTAAGAAGAAACCCGAACTAAATCAATGATTTTACACCTTGTCAAAAATGTCACCGGTTTAGTTTTATTACTAAATACAAACATTTTGGACTTTGCTACAGTGCTGGGTGAATTGTGTTTAGCCGCATATGTTTGAAAGGCTACCAATTTTCTGTGTAGGCTGATGGGTATAGATTCAAACAAAGTAACATCAACAGCATATGCCAGCCACGAAATTCTGTGACCAAATTTCATATGAAAGATGGCTTTTGTGTCTAGGATTTCTACTAAATCCAAGATGTACAAATTGAATCAAAGAGGCTCCACAGCACATCTTTGGTGCAAGTCTCGAGGGGTGGAAATAGGTCTAGATAAATCACCAGCTTTATTCAAGTTTACCTTTGTAATCAGAGAAATACGTAATATTATCTTTTTTTACCCCATCAGGGATTCCCGCCCTCTCACTTTCTGCCACTGATGAGTCCCATTACTAGCCACACTTAACTCAAGACTGGCCATAAGCACAGGTCGCTTAACTTTACCTATCACTCTCACATGACAGGATGCGGCCATTTAAAGGGGCCCCCATCCCTTTGGGGAACCCTGTCAGATATTTATTTATTCTGCCACTAGAAGAAATAAAAAGCTGTGTAAATCTTTCAAAATGAAAGATGCACAAACCTTATTAGGGGTGTCTAAAAGGGATATTGGTCTATAATTGCTCGGGTGTTGCTGTGTCCCTTATTATAAATTGGAGTGACATGTGAAAAATGCTGTGATTACGGCATATGTCCACTTGTTAAGATATGCCTAAATAAAATACATAAAATGTCTCCTCACATGACAGCATTGGCCTTTAGTGTTAAATTTGAAAAAACTGTCAAGTTCTTTTGCTCATGAATTATCTGCCTGTTTAATGAAATGTTCAAAATCCCCCACAGTATGGTCTCGTCTACCAACTTAAATTGGGTAGTATCTTCCCAAAACATATTAGAATAATGACTAAACCAGATGGTTTCAGAGATTTGGTTGATGAGGTAATCCCTCTGGGTATTCGCAGTGGAGCTATCATGCTTGCAAAAAATATTGTCTTTCTTTCACCTTAATAAAGCTTACATATATTCATAGCTCAGGGGCAATGCATCTCTCTTTTGACGGCAAGACAACACAGGTTTGAATCCCGGTCTCCTGTATTAAGCGTGTGAACAAGTTTATTTAATTATCCTTTAGCAGAATTAAAGCTTTGTGTGATTTGAGCCAAATCTTTATGATTGTGGCTCCATTTCTTTTTCTGTGATATAATTGAAGTCCCTTGCAGAGTTGTGAATTTATATAAATGTCTCAAATTTGCTGTTAGATCAGATATGTTCCTCATTATTACTTTATCATAAATGCGCCTACGATTTGGGTCGTTTAGAGCACAGTTTTACTATATAAAGAAAGTTTAGCGTAGACTAGAAATGTTTACTGTTAAAAAGAATTTGTGTATACCGCAAATTATTTTGTATTATAAAGTCTTTCCGAATTTCTATCAAACTTAAATAAAAATGAAAATATCCATGTCATCCTATATCTCGCTGCGTTTGTGGATATATACTGGACTTGTTGAACTTGCTGAAAGTGCACGTAAGGTAAACTTAATATTAAGATAAGGCCATGTGATCACTTTAGTCTGTAAAAGCTATCTATAAAGACGTACTTATATTAAATACAGTTTCTGAAACATATATATGATCAATTCTTGATGAGGAGGGCCCACTGCGCCAGGTCTCAACTCACAGGATATCACCCACAACGTGTTCATTTGTTTTCAACAGTTAAGTTATTATTTATGTGTTTAATTAAATTAAGTTATAATATTTTGTAGCACATGTATTATAAATGCCTGCATTCCTATAAATATACGCGCTAATCCATGCATAGTCCCCCTCACATTACCTGTACGCACTGTGACAAATCAATGGTATTCCTCCCTTCTCCCCAAGGGGGGGGTCACCCCCTTGAAGCTAGGGAGGTGAGCCTGCTCCGCGATACACTCCCTAAAGATATGGGAAAGTGGGACCTAACGGGGAGTAACTCCCCCTTAGGGGACAAGGACTCCCATTCCTATGAGGAACTCTCTAGATTACCCAAAATATCGGCATATATGGGACTGCCAGCTGGGAAGTAGAATATAAGGTCTTTATATTTGGCAGCAGGCAATGCTGAATACATCGGAAAGAGGAAAAGTTGTTGGGCCTCATTCCGAGTTTGCCGGTCCGGGAATAAGGGTGCCGGTAGCAATTATGCCATTTCATTTAAATTGACTGTAGGTTTTGATTTTTGTAAACAAAAATCTAAGTTTGCAGACCCATGTCATTCACAGAACAGAAATGGTGAATATGTAAACCTAGGCTGCCATGATATGATAGGTTATTTATAACGCGCTTAATACCCAGAAGTTTCTAAGCATGGACCAGAGATCAGAACCTGTGTTGCTCTGTCTCGTCTTGCTTCCAAGGCGAGCACGTTGCCCCTGAACTATCCTCCCACCGTTAGTTGAATGGCTGAATGGTAAAAGGCAGCAGGAATACTCAATGCTATTTTTAGCAACACTTGGTGAAGAGTGAAATGAATCGATTTCCAGCCGAAGCACCAACCCTCGAGAGGCTTGTTTCCAACATTAAACCATGGTAAACTAAGGCCTTGTGACGAGTTTGGCAGTAATTCCACCAAGTTACTGTCAAACTCGATTACCGTTGCCACCACTTGGTCCTGTAGGGTTACCACGCGATTACAAGTTATGGTAACTCCCCATTTCTGGAGTCCATAGGTCTCCATTCGGGATTTCTGGTAGATTTACCGCTGATGGAATTACAACGCAGTAAATCTGATGGTTTTTGGAGGTAAAGTTGAGGATTTACATCCACAAACATGCTGCGGTGAATCTGCCCCTTTACCTTGAATGTCGGCGGTTTTACCATGCAGTAATTTAGCCTATAATTTGGCAGTGCAAAAAAAACTGTGGTAATTCCTTTACCTCCTAAAAAAGTGGTGGTAACAAAATAACCAATACTTTTTCACGCATTTGCATTTGAATTGAGGACCAAAACACCTCTAAAAAGGACTCATTGTCATATCCACGATACCACAAAGTGCCACCATAAGTCCCTGAACGTCACCTGCCCCTCCTCCACATAGGGCGCTTTGCCGCCGGGCCATCAGCCTTAAATTCACCATAGAACTTCATGTACAATCAGCACCCTCTTGCTGTCTGGAATTCTGTTGAGACCCAGATTGCCCAAAAAAGTGACCAGAAAATGCACCACAGATGTACAGAGTTTGCAAGGTTTTGCAGACAATATGGCAACATTTGTCCTGAAGAAGACTTAGGTTACTTGTGCAAAGTAGACACATGTCCAGAGTCTTTGGCTGATTGTAGAGACAAGACACTTGCCCAGTGTATTGGGCTACTTGTACAAGGGAGATGCTTTCCCCGATGTATGGGCTGCTTCTACAAGCAAGACACTTGTCCAGAATCAAGGGCTACTTGTACAAGGGAGTTTCTTGGCCACAGTCTTGGGCTATTTGTAAACACGAGCCTCTCGCCCATAGTCTTGGACTAATTTTATGAGGAGGACCCTTTCCCAGAGTCTTGAACTACTTGTACAAACGAGACACTTGCACAAGGTCTTAAGCTACTTTGGACAAGTAAAATGCTTGCTCTGAGTCTTGGGCATCTCGCACAAGCGAGACACTTTCCAAAACTCCTGGGCTGCTTCTACAACCAAAACACTTGGCCAGATTCTGGGGCTACTTGTCCAAGGGAGTTACATGCACGAGTCTTGGGCTACTTGTAAAAGTGAGACCCTTGCTGAGTGACTTGGGCTACCTTTACAAAGAAGACAGTTGCCCATAGTCTTGGCCAACTCGTACAAGCAAGATACTTGTCCAGAGTCTGGGGCTACTTGTGCAAGCAAGACACTTGTCCAGAGTCTTGGGTTACTTGTGCAAGCAAGACTCTTGTCCAGAGTCTTGGGTTACTTGTACAAGCGAGACCCCAGTCCAGACGCTTGGCCAGAGTTAGGAGCTACTTGTTCCAGGGAGTTGTTTGCCAAGGGTATTGGGCTACATATAATGTATTTATTTATTTATACGTTTTTTGTTCATAGAACTTGTACGTACATGTACTTATACACATATAAACACATTCTAAAATTCATTCAAAGTTCTTAAAATGTATCCGATTTCCAGATTCTTAGTGTTTGTAAACAGAGCTTGCCGAGCAAAAACTAAAATTTCAAATACAGACAATTACTAACAAAATATTCATAATCTTAAATTCATTCATAGTCTTAAAATTCGTAAAAATGCATTCAAAATCAATGAGTGCCTAATAGTTGTGCAATTAGTTCCAGCAGGACTCACTAGTCAGAGCTGCAATCATGAACATTGACATATACAAACCAACTGACCTTAAACTTTCCCGAATTCCAAAACTTGAATGTCACATAACTTCGCTGGACAGTATTCACAAGTAGATTTAGTCAGAATGTATTTCCCCCCAAATGTATTGCGTGTGTTCCTTCACAATATGTGGTCTAATAATACGCCAGATTTGGTACAGAGCAACGTGGACTGAGGAAGAATGAGTATTGAGGCAATAGGTCTGAAGTCCTGCTCTAATATTGCCTCATAATTATGCATCAAGTGTCCTAAGTATATCATGCATAATGAGCCCAACTTCTGGCCTTCCCTGAAAATGTGCCTACGGTTTCTTTATTGGCAGGGTTCTTCCACATTCTGCAGTATCTGCAGCCCTCACCGTCCACCCACTGGGGCGAGCCCCGGGAGTTGCTTGATCCGAGTCAAGAGTCTGAGTCTTCTTACCTCAGGGTCAGGACAGATCAAAAGGAATCCCTTTGCTCACGTATTAAGGATGCTGGAAATGGATGTGAGCAATGGATTTTTGACATGTCATCATTACTCGAGCCCAAAGGTTGCGCAACGTCAAAGTTATTGGAGGGCACGTTTGAAACAGTTTCAACAAAGCTGGGCGATTTATCGCTACCCTATCCGACTATCCAATACCACCTTTGGGGTTTTCAGAAATTTGGGGAGCCCGCAACCCTGTAGCTATCACTTGTCTATTCTCAGGTTGGGTTATCTGTTCTACTGCGTTACCAATTAACGGTACTGGTCCACGTTGCCCATTTTCAGTAAAATTAGGCTCTTCCTCTAATTCCAAGGGTGGTTGGCTGCGTTATTGTCTTTCAACAGCCAACTAGTCGGTGTGCCATCGCTTTGCCATCTGCGTTTTTTGCGCCACATTTTTCTTTTCTTGGCTTTCCTCTTCTGGTGAGGCGGCTCAGACATCGATACAATAGTTGCATTTAAAGGCTTAGGGCCTCATTACATGGAAGGCGGTAATGGTTAATGGCCACCGTTAATGGTAACGGTGGCCGTTAACCATTACCGCCTTACTACGAGGCCCCTTAGCTGGTTGGTGTTTTAACGCCTGCTTTTTGCAGGCGTTAAAAACCAACCCGCTAAGGGACCTCGGAGCTAATTACGGCACCGCAAAATTGCGGTGCCGTAATTAGCGCCTTCCCCATTCCCATAGAGCCCTATGGGGCAGAAATGGGAATGGGGAAGGGCAATGGCGGAAGGGGGATTTACCGCCCCACCAACCTTGGAATGGGGCGGAAAATCCCCTTTCCGCCAAGGCGGTGCCGGTAATTTACCGGCATGGTCCAGGGTGCTAATAGCACCCTGGACAACCGCCTTCCGTGTAATGAGGCCCTAAGTGTCAAGGCACCAGGGTTGCTTCTGAAGTTTGTATGGCGCTTTCAAGTGCAGTAAAATGTGTTTTATATTTTTAAACGTCTTTCTTTGCGTGTTGGATAATTAAGGAGAGATGATAAAGCCTCTCCCTGGGGGCAATTTGTATTCCAATCCTCCTCGGATTCCATGGTTATAGGCGCTGACTCAGCACTGCTGATAGGAACTGCCCCGGGTTCAGTGACTAACTTTCTCAATGTGGGTTCTTCGAGCGGGGCACCCAAGATGACCCCTTGTCTCGCCACCTCCTCATGGAGGCATCCACAAAGTTTCAGTAGGATCTTTATAGCAAAGTGTACAACATTACTGTTCCAAGCAGATGTTACATTTGAGGAATGATATTGGCTGTTGGATTGTCTGATTCAGAAGGAAAGGTAGGCAGCGATGCTGGAGTATCGTCCAGAACCATATTTGGGGAGGCAGAGAGGTGTTGTGTAATCAGAACAGCAGGATTTAAGGTCTGAGAGGTGGCAGGTGGATTCAGTTGTACCCCCGGGGGTGCAATTTCTTCATTGTTTTTTGTACTTCCTCCCACCTCCTCAATCGGAAGCACTGAGTTGCTCGCTTGATAACATACTTCCACTACTGAGTCATTACCAATCCCCCCAAATGTAGAGTGCAGACCTGCTTAGTTTGCATCTAGTGCATCATGAATTTGAACATTGATCTCTGCTTGTTCAGCATTATTCAGCCGTACAGTGGTATCCTGTTTTTTTTGTAACAAATGAAGACATTTTCTTTTGTTTTGCAGGGGGCATTCTTAGTCAGACCCCTTGATTACTGAAGAATGTATTATTTCAGGTAATTCCTTACAGCTCCAACCGCTCCCGTTGTTGGTGCAGGCCTATACCCGTTGCATTGCCATGAGGTTTTTGCATCCTTAGGTTGTAACTTCCGGGTTTAGGTGGAGCCTTCCCCGTGCATTTTGGCAGCTGTTAAACTGGTAACAGCAAGCCCCTCTCAGGGGGGGGGGGGGGAGAGACTTTCAGAGAAATACGCTGCACTGTGCAGTATTAGGGATAGTGTCGCTTCACAAACATGGCTCCAAGGGCCTAGCCTTGCAGTCACCCCGAACACACAATATATTATAACATATTGTAACAGTGATTTCCAGTTGGGTTATTAATAGAAAACGTGTCTCAAAGGGACCAGCGCCGCAGCCACCACGTAATGGAGATGAGGAAATCTTATGCCAGGATTAAATAGCACAGCTTATCACTGACAGCTCTGTATATCGCACCCAGTGCTTGCCACAATACAATTCACTCCAAGGCAGGTCCACAATAGGGATGTGGGATGGCTCACGAGTCACTTACTTGCTTATATAATCTGTCTTCACAGCAGCCCAAGTAATAGTACGGTGAATTGTCAGTCAGTACTCCTGCTCCGCACGGAGCCACAGAACACTCGATCACACTCCGCCACACTCTGCTGTGGCCGGAGTGTTTGAGTGCTAAGTCCCGCCTCCAGAAGTAAACACAGGAGATAGACTGTCCTCCAAAGCTCCATCTGCTGCAACAGTGTAATGAACACACAGAACACTCGAGCACCCTTTGCAACGCTTCACTGTGGCCGGAGTGTTTGAGTGCTAGGTCCCGCCTCTAGAAGTAAACACTCCTCCAAAGCTCTGTCTGCTGCACCAGTGTAACGAACACACAGAACACTCGATCACACTCTGCCACGCTCCGCTGTGGCCGGAGTGTTTGAGCGCTAGGTCCCGCCTCCAGAAGTAAACACTTCTCCAAAGCTCTTTCTGCTGCACCAGTGTAACCAACACACAGAACACTCGATCACACTCTGCCACGCTCCGCTGTGGCCGGAGTGTTTGAGCGCTAGGTCCCGCCTCCAGAAGTAAACACTCCTCCAAAGCTCCGTCTGCTGCACCAGTGTAACGAACACACAGAACACTCGATCCCACTCCCTACATGGGCTGCATATACAAGCAAGATGCTTTCTCATAGTCTTGTGCTACTTTGGACAAATGACATTATTTCCCAGAGTCTTTGGTTATTTTAAACAAGTGAGATGCTTGCTCTTAGTCTTGGGCTTCTCGTATACGGGAGACGCTTGCCAAGAGTTTTGGGCTATTTGTACAAATGAGACAGTTGCACAAAGACTTTACCAAAAAGTACAAGACACTTGTACAGAGTCTGGGACTACTTATACAAGGGAGTTACATGCTCAGAGTCTCGGGCTACTTATTTAAGCAAATTGCTTGCACAGAATCTTGGACTCCTTGTACAAGCGAGACGCATGCCCAGAGTCTTGAGCTACTTGTAACAGTAAATTGCTTTCACAGAGTACAAGTGAGGCGCTTGTGACAAATCAACTTTTTGGACACCCGTGGTCCAGGGATGAATATCAGTTTCTAAACCATCAATCAGGCCACACCTCTAGTACACCGGAACAGATTGGAAAGACAAGCAAATTATAAACCTCTTTGTCCAATTTAGGTAACGTGGATGGAACGGCAGGCTTATCTCTGAAAGGTTGTGGATCAATGGTTATAAGCAACACAGTGGAAATACAACTATTACCCAATGATAAAAGGGACTGTCTAGACATGGTTGTATACAAATGTCTACTTTATTATTATCACAACAGACAGTTCTAGCAACACTACAAAATACAACCCACCCTGTAAGGGAATGCAGAGGACAGACTGGTTCAAAGAAGGAAAAGGGATGCACTCTGGATACTGACAGGTGGGTGGTCAGTATGGTTAATAAACAGTAGTTTAAGGTTACTGGGCATCGCGTGTCTCTAGGGGCCTTCCGGGAAGGAACATGGGAACAGAACTAGAATGTACCTTGTGCTGTAGGTGTTATTGTTGCTCGACAGGGTCGAGTCAACTTCATGGCGCTTTGCAGGATTCAGTGACATAGTTGAAGACGGGAGTCAGCTGCTGGTATCCAGCAGCAAGACTGTTCGGCGAGCGAGGCTGGACGAACAGCTGCAGGCTGGCCTTCACAGCAATTCAGGGTCAGGAACCGTTGTCTCAGTGCTGGTCGGCAGTTCTGAAGCACTGGTCGAGATGTCTCGGGTGTCTTTAAGTGACTGTGGCTTGACAACAGTCTGTGTTGCAGTTGGTTGCAGCTCGAGGAACTCGATTGGACCGAAAATGTCCTTTAAGGCAGACGTCGGTAAATCCTTGTCGCTACACTGCTCCTAGCTTCTTCACTATGGTTGTGTCACCCTTTAAGGTGGATTGCCCAAAGCTGGGCAGTGTGCTGCAGGCAGCTGCCTTGTCCTTTGTTGCGGGTTCAGAGCCTCTCTGACACGTCCCACCTAGGAAGCTTGCTGCAGAACCTAGCAGGGCACGCTGTGTTCTTGCTGGTTATTGGTCCAGAAGCTGCTGGAGGGTCCTCTGGATTCAGTATCTCCCTCTGTTCCCTGTGAGATGTTTAGGGGAGGGATCTTGCTTCCCTCTTGGAGATTCTGGCCTTCCTTCACTGACAGAAGATGAAAGGCAGACTGTACCTTCAGCCAGGCTCCAATGCTGAGTTCCTTTTACTCCTTGCAAAGTCTTCACATGATCTGCCAAAAGAGGGGTTCAGCCCAATTTTAAAACCAAATGAGCCACAGTGATTGGTGAAGGCTGAGCCTACCTTAATGAACCAATCCTGGGGTCCCCACCAACAATCTCCAGTATACATGAGATCATAATAAGAATGCAATGCAACAGAAAAGGTAAAGGGACGGGGTGAAAGCATGTAATACTAAGACCCACCAATCTTCCTCTATGTTGTGGATCAAAGGGTCTCTCTGGTTAATGGAGCTCTCTGTGGTTCCTGATTAAAGCGACAGGTCACCCTTGAAGCTGCGGCGAGACCAGACTTTCTGGCTCTGTCAAACCACCTACTCATACCTTCTGAATGGAGCCACCCTACGGGGATGACTACTGCAAACACGCAGTCCCAGGCATGACATTTCACTGTCAGGTGATAGTGGGGATGGGAGCTGTCAACAGGTTGACACAGTTGCATATGAAAGGTTGTTGGGGTTTCCTGTCTTCTTTGTTAGCCTCTCTATCCATGCCCTATGTGGGCCTGTTTGAATTACTTCCTGATTATTATGCAAATTGCTGACCAACAAAAGGACAGAGCAGATCTATGTTAGTTAATTAGGGTGGCCATGGCAGGGGGAGGGTTTGTCTCTCCCCCTTAAGAAGATACATCATGTACTCCTCCTGTCATATCCTAACTAAATATGACTGGGGTACTGAGCCTGAATGCTCTGTCTAACCAGGTGGTGAGCATAGGAAAATGTGTGCAGATTAGCCCTACACATTTTCCAGAGGCTGATCTACCATCATTCAATTTGATTTCAAATTTCAAAAGAGCCCAGGTGAGCGCACACCCACTGTGTGAATGGTTGAATTCCTCACACTGCTTGCCCAGTGTCTTTGGCTACTTGTACAAGCAAGCTACTTTCCCAGAGAATTTGGTTACTTTGAACAAGTGAGATGCTTGGCCAAAGTCTTGGGCTAGTTGTGCAAGCGAGATGCTTGCCGTAGCCTTGGCTGACTTGTACAAGCAAGGAACTAGCACAGAGTATTGGGCTACTGGTACAAACGAGACCCTTGCCAAGAAACGTGAGCAGCTTATAAGCGAGACCCTTGCTAGGAAACCTGGACCACTTGTACAAGCGAGACACTTTCCCAGAGACTTAGGCTATTTGTAAAAGTGAGAAATTTGCCCAAAGACTTAGGGCCCGATTCATGTAATTTTGTGTGCGTGATGAAAATCCTATGTGTAAGTGTACTTACGCCTGCCTTCAGGTGGCAGATCGTATTAAGGACTTGCGTGGCCATTTCGCAGCCAAGACGTTGCACGATTGAATCCATGAATACATCTCGTGCTGCGTAATAGTGGGCCTGCAAGTTACTTCCTGCAGGCCGTCCCTCGGAACGGCCACTGTTTTTTTGCAAGTTCTTCCCCATTTTTGGTGTTCCGCCCCCTTCCCAGCCATCTGCGCAAGCCACGCCAAACTCTGCTTGGAGTCTCGCGCAAGGCCATCGATGGCTCGCACAGTCGTGGCGAGCCAGCGCATACTCCACGCAAGTCCAGGAAAAGTACTGCGCATTCAGTTCCATGAATCCGGGAAGGCGGATTTGCGTGCAGTCGCGCGCGCATGTACCCTATTTTGCACGCAGATAATTCCATGAATAGGACCCTTAGGCTACTTGTAAAAGTGAGATGCTTGCCCAGAGGGTGGGGCTACTTGTACAAGGGAGTTGCTTGCACAGAATATTGTGCTGCTAGTACAAGTGAGTGAGAAACGGGCCCCTAGTCTTGCGCTACTTATGCCAAGGCACTGAGACTGGCATTCAAAAGTGGGGCCCACCAGTGGATGTGGACTTAAGCATACACATACGTTGTTTGCTCTTTTGGCCAAGGTTCAAAACCACCCGACGGGTTCTCATTGTACCAGAAAGGAAATCAAAGTTGAAACAAGCTTAGTTTAAATCCGTACCAGAGTTTTTGAAAAGTAAATACACTATGGAATTTTCAGGAATTTCTGTTCAGTTTTGCAGCTCAGGCAAAAGGCAGAAAGATTAACTGTCAATTACATCAAAAGCAGACGTGGACCTTGGGGGCGAAACGAATAGCATTTCACCCTTTCACAGGGGGGCCATGCTGCCCACAATCTCCACCCTCTTCTGGCAGCAATCATCTCACCGCCACCTCAAACATCATTGGATTCCAGGCGGGGAAGTCGCCTGTGACTGCAGCAAGGCGGACAGGAGGAGAAATCTATAAGATTTAATATACTTTTATAAAAAGAGATATAGCCTCCCTGGGGGAGTGCTGGGGACGAGCCGTGTGAGCAAAAGGGGGCCAGTTGTTTCAGTAAAGAAACATGTAATGAGGCATTCAGTCACTGGGGGTGAGTCAGGTGTTGACTCATAGCTGGAGCCCGGCCATCATTCCTGATGCGCGCTCCCGCCTTCTGCGCGCCTGCTCGCGCTGAGAAGCCGAGGGCCGCCGCATGCTCCCAGCTCTGTGTGGCCGCTTCAGGGCCCAGGAAGGTCGGACTGCTCCAGCCAAACTAAAGTACAGGGGCGAGAAGGACCAGGGGCGTCCAAGGGTGTCAGGGTGCTGAACATGACGTCATGTGTGAGGCTGGCTAAGTACACACGGTGTATCCCAGTGGCCATTGGCCTCTCACAAACCACGTGGAAAAGAAAGTACTACTCGGACAGAGGGGGTGAGGGGGGGCACCTATGCTCCTCTGCCTCTTAGAAGGTCTGTGCCCCCGAATTATGAGGATGTGAGAGAAGCTGGGGAAGAGATGGCCACGCCATTCTGTGCTAGTCTGATGGGTCAGCAGGAACTAGGCACCATAGGCTGCCATCCAGCAAAGGGCCCCCGCACCCAGGAGGCAATGTCAGGCAGGGGGGTGGCAGTCCATCAGACCAATTACATGCATAAAGCAATGACAGGCTCCTGCAAACACTGGGCAATGGCAGGCCTGGGATCACGGAAAACCCCCTCATCCAAAGAGCAAAGGCTGGTAGAGGGCACGGATGGCGCTAGAAACACACAGCAATGGCAGAGAAGGCGGTGGGGGGCTAGCAGACCCTGCACCCAAAGAGCAAAGGCAGGGAAAGGACACTGATGCCTCTACAAACACCAAGCAATGTCAGAGAAGGGCGCCTGGCAGCCCCTGCACCCAAAGAGCAAAGGCAGGGAAAGGACACTGATGCCTCTACAAACACCAAGCAATGTCAGAGAAGGGCGCCTGGCAGCCCCTGCACCCAAAGAGCAAAGGCAGGGAGTGGGCCCTGATGACGCTACTAACACTCAGCAATGGCAGAGAAGGGGGACCTGGCAGCCCCTGCACCCAAAGAGCAAAGGCAGGGAGAGGGCCCTGATGACGCTACTAACACTCAGTAATGGCGGAGAAGGGGGACCTGGCACCCCTGCACCCAAAGAGCAAAGGTAGGGAGAGGGCCCTGACGACGCTACCAACACTCAGAAATGGCAGAGAAGGGGGACCTGGCAGCCCCTGCACCCAAAGAGCAAAGGCAGGGAGAGGGCCCTGATGACGCTACTAACACTCAGCAATGGTAGACTTGGGATCACGGAAAGCCCCCTGCATCCAAAGAGCAAAGGCAGGGAGAGGGCCCCGATGCCCCACACCACAGATCAATGGCAGAGAATGGCAACCAGGCAGCCCCTGCATCCAAAGAGCAAAGGCAGGGCGAGGACACGGATGCCCCACACCACAGATCAATGGCAGAGAATGGCAACCAAGCAGCCCCTGCATCCAAAGAGGAAAGGCAGGGCGAGGGCACTGGTGCCCCACACCACAGATAAATGGCAGAGAATGGCAACCAGGTAGTCACTGCACCCAACGAGCAAAGGCAGGGAAAGGACACTGATGCTGCAACAAACACTGAGCAATGACAGAGAAAGGGGACATGACAGCCCCTGCACCCAAAGTCAAAGGCGGGAAAAGGGCACTGATGCTGCTACAAACTCTCTGCAATTGCAGGGAAGGGGGACCTGGCAGCCCCTGCAACCAAACAGCAAAGGCGGGGAAAGGGCACTGATGCTGCTACAAACTCTCTGCAATTGCAGGGAAGGGGGACCTGGCAGCCCCTGCAACCAAACAGCAAAGGCGGGGAAAGGGCACTGATGCTGCTACAAACTCTCTGCAATTGCAGGGAAGGGGGTCCTGGCAAACCCTGCACCCAAGAGCAAAGTCAGGGAGAGGGCACTGATGTTGCTATAAAAGGCTTTACTCATTTCAAATTGACTGTATGGTACAACTGGCCGAATTCGGCCAGTACCAATTGGTCGTTTTGAAATGGCCAATTTGGGTAATAACTACAAAACATGAGGACCGGGGGTTGCAGGGGTTTCCCGCACTCCCATTTTTGGTAGTGATTGCCTTTGAGGGCAGCGGGGGTGTCCCCCACTTCCGGAGGTCTGAAGGTGGGGGTGGGTGGGGGTGTGTGTGGGGGTGGATGGGGACATTTAATAAGGGCCATTTTGGTGTCCGTGGTCAATTTGGCCGCAAACAATTGTGCCACGGCCGAAACGTATACATCCGCTACAAAACACTGAGCAATGGCAGAGAAGGGGGACCTGGCAGCCCCTGCAACCAAACAGCAAAGGTGGGGAAAGGGCACTGATGCTGCTACAAACACTCTGCAATTGCAGGGAAGGGGGACCTGGCAGACCCTGCAACCAAACAGCAAAGGCGGGGAAAGGGCACTGATGCTGCTACAAACACTCTGCAATGCCAGGGAAGGGGGACCTGGCAACCCCTGCACACAAAGAGCAAAGTCAGGGAGAGGGCACTGATGATGCTACATACACTGAGCAATGGCAGAGAAGGGGGGCTGGCAGCCCCTGCACCCAAAGAGCAAAGGCTGGGAGAGGGCACTAATGCTGCTACAAACACTGAGCAATGGCAGAGAAAGGGGCCTGGCAGCCCCTGCACCCAAAGAGCAAAGGCTGGGAGAGGGCACTGATGACGCTACTAACACTCAGCAATGGCAGAGAAGGGGGCCTGGCAGCCCCTGCACCAAACAGCAAAGGCAGGGAGAGCGCACAAATGATGCTGCAAACACTGAGCAATGGCGGTGAAGGGGGCCTCAGAGCCCCTGCACCCAAGGAGTGAAGGGAGGGAGAGGGCACTGATGTTACTGGAAACACTGAGGAATGGCAGAGAAGGGGAACCTGGCAGCCCCTGCACCCAAAGAGCAAAGGCAGGGAGAGGGCACATATCCTGCTAAAACATTGAGCAATGGCAGGGAAGGGGGCCTGGCAGCCCCTGCACCCAAAGAGCAAAGGCAGGGAGAGGGCACATATCCTGCTAAAACATTGAGCAATGGCAGGGAAGAGGGCCTGGCGGCCCCTGCACCCAAGAGCAAAGACAGGAAGTGGGCACTGACGCTGCTGCAAAACTTGAGCAATGCTGGCAGAGAAGGGAGAAATTCTTCAGCATTTCCTTGGAAATTACATCATTCAGGGGCATGGCAACGGTGGCATAACCCCTGATGAATGACTGGTAGTACGTGGTGACCTAGAAAGGCTCTCACCTGCCTGTGTGGTGGGGATGTCCCAATCCTTCACAGCCTGTATCTTCGTTTCAAGAGGTTGTTTCTTATCTCCACCAACCAGGCGGCCTAGTTGTGTCACTGTGCCCTGCGCTTTCTGATACTTCATAGCCTTGATAGTCAGACCTACGTTCTACAGCACCTGAAGCACTTGTTTCAGGTGGGATAAGTGATCCTCTCAGGTGTACCTCAACACAGCAATGTTGTCTAAATAGGTGACACTGATTTTTTTTTTTCCAGACCAGACAAAACCTGGTTAACCATCTGCTGAAAAGTGGCAGGGGAATTCTTCAATCCGAAGGGCATCACAGTGAACTCATAATATCCTTCTGGGGCTGAGAATGATGACCTCACTCTCGCTCCATCTGTCAAGCCGACTGGCCAGTACCCTGTCGTGAGGTCAAAGGTGCTCATGTACTTTGCAGCACCGAGCTTGTCAATGAGCTCATCTGCCTGAGGAATGGGGTGAGCATCTGTCTTCATGACAGAATTGAGCCTCCTGTAATCCACACAAAAGTGAACTTCAGACTTCTCACAACTGGTCATTTTAGGGACCAGTACCACTGTGCCTGCCTAGGGGCTGTGGGTTGGTTTTATCACTCCTAGGGACAGCATCTTGGAAACATCCTCCTTGATGGTGTCCCTGACCTTATCGGACATCCGATGAATCCTACTCTTCACCGGCTTACAGTCTCCAGTGTCCACATCATGGGTGCACCAATCTGCGTGACCTGGAGTCAGTGAAAACAGACCGGCAAACTGTACACTTCTGTACAGGCACATTATAAATAACATATCATATCATATCCCATTAACCAGCAGTAGTCTGTCAGGTGCTGTTCTGACAGGTCATTTGTAAGGTTGACACCTTCAACTGACCCATCTGTGGCTTCAGGGCACAGAAGGTCTGGGTGGGGATCAATCTCCTCTTCAGTCTCTCCATCTCTTACTAATCCCATGAGCAATGTATCCCGGCTATAATGGGTGTTTAGCCGGTTGACATGAAAGACCCTGCACATCTGCCCTTTCACGTCAATGAGATAATTCAACTCACTGACTTTTTCCAGCACACAATAAGGCCCAGTGCACTTATCCTTCCCAACCTCATAAGCCTGCAATAAGTCATTGGGGATGTGGTGCCAGGGTTTATCCTAGGCACCCTGGTTTAACCCACTACTGCTACTTTTGCTAGGGGTGGATCTATTGGCCTTCTTCTTCTCATCCAGTGCCAGTCTTCGCAGCTCTATGGCTCTGTCCAACTCCATTGTGAATTTGTCTTGCTGTTTTTGTTCCTCCAGCGCTAGTCTCCTCTCCTCCACAAGGAGCTCAAAAGCCACTACATTGTTAACAGCCAGGGGAATTAGTGGGCCACTTAGAGACTGTGCCGAGGCCTGGGACCTGCAGGATGCCACACTAGCCCCTGACCTCCCATACACTCTAGTGTGTTGATAAACCATGCTTTCCCACTGGGGCAATGGTTGGCGAGAAACACTGCTTATGCTGTCTTCCTCGTCATCTTCCACTACCTCTGCCGGAGGGTCTTCTTCATTCGGGTACATGGAATCTAACCTGTCCCCTGAGGTCATTTCCCCAAACCCCTCTCCCCCGCTTCTACCCAAGCTTGGAGGCTGGTCAGCAACTCAGGTTTATTAACTTTAGTGCTGTGTGGAAGTCCCCTCTCTTGACATAGGACATGCAGGCCCTGGTTGTTCATGCCTTTCACAGTCTCTATGCCAAGATCCATAATTTTTTGCCACACAGTGAAAATACTATTTTTACCCAATGATAAAAGGCACTGTCCAGCCAAGATTGCATAAAAATATGTACTTTATTATTATCACAACAGAAAGTTCTAGCACGCTACAAAATACAACCCACCCTGTAAAGGAATGCAGAGGACAGACAGTTTCAAAGAAGGAAAAGGGATGCACTATGGATACTGACAGGAGGGTAGTCAGTATAGTAATTAATAGCGATGCTTCAAGGATACTTGGTTTCAACACAAAGGGGGGCAAAAAATGTCACTAGGTGCCTTCGGAGAATGACCAGGGAGGCAGAACCACAATATACCTTTTGCTGTAGGTGTTCTTCGTGCTCACCGGTTTCATGGCACTTGCAGTTTCTGCGACAGATTTCAAGATGGGAGACAGCTGCGGGTATCAGGCAGCAGGCAGTTCGGTGAGTGAGGCTGGACAGTCAGCTGGAGGCTGGCCTCCACAGCAGCTCAGGGTTAGGAATCGTCTAATTTCAGATCAGCGGTTCTGAAGCATTTGTTGAGGCATCTCGGATGGCATTGGTGACTGCAGCGTAACAATCATCAGCTGTGCATTCGGATGCAACTCGAGGGGCTTGACTGGCTCAAATATGTCCTTTAAGGTGGAAGTCGGTAGATGTTTGTCGATGCATTCCTGAACACTTCTTCACTGAGCTTCTGTCGTCCTCTAAGGCGGACTGCCGAAAGCTGTGGAGAGTTTTGCAGGCACCTGCCTTGTCCTTGTCTTTGATTCAGAAACTCTCTGGCACTTCCCACCTAGGAAGCTTGCTGCAGAGCATAGCAGTGCACATTGTGTGCTGGCCAGGTACTTATTCTGAAGATGCTGGAGGGTCCACTGGATTCGGTATCTTCCTGTTTTCCCTGGGAGATGTTTAGAGGAGGGATCTTGCTTCCCTCTTGGAGGTCCTGGCCTTCCTTCACTGGCAGAAGATGTAAGGTAGACTGTACCTTCAGCCAGGTTCCAATGCAGAGTTTTTCTTGCTACTCCTTGCAAAGTCCTCAGATTATCTACCCAAAAGAGGGGCTCAAACCCTCTTTTAAAGGAAAATTGACCACATGGATTGTTGAAGGCTAAACCTACCTTAATGAGCCAATCCCTGGTCCCCACAAACAATCTACTGTATGGATGATGTCATAACCAGAGTGCTTTGCAACAGAAAAGACAACATGGTGAAAACATGTCGTAAGTCTCACCCTGTCCGTTATGGATCAAAGGGTCTCTCTGGTCAATGGAGCTCTCTGTGGTTCCTGATTAAAGCGGTAGGCCTCCCTTGAAGCTGCGTTGAAACCAGACATCTTGTCTCCCTCAGCCCATATACTCATACCTTCTGAATGGAGTCTACCTGTGGGGATGACTACTGCAACACGCAGTGCCAGACATGAATGTTTCCGTTTCCTCCCCTCACGCCACGCCTACCCCAAGATTGTCACCCACCTTCTCTGACATACGGGCTATAAAGCTTGTGTCAGACGAGGCTTTCGCTGCCACCTTCTCCCCCCCACCCCAGGCCGACTCACACCCTGACACAGCCCTATCTCTGCTCTACTCTTCTATTTCTGTTACTATTTATGCTCTTGCCCCTGTCATGAGGATCCATTTGAAGTCCTATGTCAAGTGCAATTTTTGGAATAACTCTGACCTAGCCACGCTTAAACGTGAGTGTAGGGCGTACGAGAGGTAATGGAGGGCTTCTTGCATATCCTCTGACAAACTGGCCTGCTGCCTGCTCCAAAGGCAATACTGACTCTCTGTACGCACCAAGAAGCGTGTCCACATTCAAGCCCATGTCTCTGCTGCATCTAATAACTTGGCTGAACTCTTTAAAATCTGCAAGGAGCTGGCCAACCCTGCTGCAGTCTTCACCCCTCCTCTCGCCTCCCAGGCTCTTTGCAATGCACTTGCCTCTCACTGTATCTCTAAAACCCTATCCTCCACTCCCCCTCCTCTTGCCTCTCCTTCTCTGCTTGCTGACCCACCTTCAGCTACCCCCCCCCTCTCTCTCCTTCTTTCCTCTTTTCTCCCTTGATGAGGTCGCTAGACAAGTCTGGTCTATGAAAGTCTCATCAAAACAGGTCCATCCCTGTTCCTCTAAAACCATTAAGGACCACATTGATACCCTCGCTCTAGTCCTTGCCGATTTCTGCAACCTCTTCTTTGCCTCTGGATCTTTCCCCTTCACTCTGAGGCGCTCCCTTGTGCATCCTCTCCTCAAGAAACCCACAGCTGAACCTTCTTGCACGCTAACTATAGCCACATTTCCATTACTCCCTTTTTGGGTAAGCTCCTGCAAAAGATTGCCATCTCTCAGCTTAACCTTCCTTCTGATTTTGTTAGCTCTCTCCTTGACCACCAATCTGGCTTCAGAGCTGCCAGAAGCACGGAAACTGCTCTCCTGAGCATCTGAGAAGACCTGTTCTCCAACCTTGACTCTAACATTCCCTCTGTCATACTACTTGATCTCTCCTCTGCTTTCGAGACGGTCAACCATACCACCCAGCTCAATTGTCTCTGTGACAACCTGGGTATCGCCGATCAGGCTCTGGTCTGGCTGACCTCTTTCCTCTCTGATCGACCCTCCCTGGTACAACTTGGGTCCCCAGGGGTCTAACCTCTCGCCCTGGCTTTTCAACCAATACCTGGCGACTCTTGCCTACTGCATTACCATTTTCTGCACACATTTCCAGTGTTCCAGTGCTATTCTGATGACACCCCACTCATTTTCAAGCTTCCTTCAGCCACCTCCTCTCCTTCCCTCCTCATTGGTACACCTTCACCATCCTTTCCCCTCACTCTCTGGCCGGCCTCCCTTGGCCCTCCTCCTGCCCCTACCTGTGAGGCTAAGAACCTCAGGGTCATCTTTGACTCCACACTTTCCTTCTCCGCACACATATCTGATGGCTCTAAAACGTCAAACTTCTTACTGTACCTCCTTAGAGGTACTCTGCCTTTCCTCTCCTTCCCTCAGAAGCTCACTGTATCCCAAGCTCTGATTCTCTCTAGGTTGGACTATTGTAACTGCCTCTTTCTAAATCTATATGCCGCCACTTTGCGCCCTTTACAACTAATCCAGAACAGAACTCAAGCCCTGGCATCATATCTCTCCAGCTCTGAAATACCTTCATTGGCTCCCAGTGGATGTGAGGATTACATTTAAACCCCTCTGCATTGTCCACAAGGCCTTCTGGAGCCTGGGTCCAAAATACATTCAACTATCCCTCTGTAAATACTTCCCCTCTCGAGCCCTTTGCTCCTCTACCTCTAACTCCCCCAGGGTCAGTCGTTTTTCAAAGAAACGAGCTGGGGGTAGATCTCTGTCTTCAGCTGGGGCCTCCCTTTGGAACTGCCTCCCTGCCACCTTGAAACTTGAGGAGAACCATCTATGATTCCGGAAGCACCTCAAGACCTTCCTCTTCGCTTCTGCCTTTGCCCATCTTTTCCCCAACTGATTTGCTTTCTCTCTCGGCACTGTTGCACCTGGGGAACCTCTGTCCTTCGGGCCCAGGTACCTGCTCACCCTCTCACCCTACTGCACTGCCTCCTGGCCACCCCTTGCACTGGGGCCTGTATTTGTACCCATACAGTCCCCCATCCACTCTTCTTCTGCACTTATCAGTTACACCCTATCTGACTAACCTAGCACTTTGCCACTTGCCGGATGCACTACCACTGTATATTACCTTTATTTATGTATCTCTTTTACTTATTATTATTTATTTTGTTCTCTCCTATGTTCTGCACCTTTCCAATTTCACCCCCTTCTATGCACTTTCCCGCTTTTTCCATTCCCCATGAACTTGCGCGTTCTCAATGTCACTGGGCCTAGTAAGATTGTTGTTTTTGTTTCTCTCCTGTTCCCCACCCAACCACCCCCCCGGCCTGGTTGCGCTCTGAAACACCTGTGTTCGAGTGTGATATAAATAAAATATCATATCTTATCATGCGGACGCTACCAGTCTCACAGAAATGGGAAGCAATAGTAGGTGGAGACTTGTGGCAGGTAGGTGCCCTAACAGCTCCCTGAGAACCTCCCACGAGCAGGGATCAATGGCCGGTATGTGGTGGGGGCAAGAGAGTGGATGGCCCCTTCACACAGAGAGCAAATTTCAGGCATGGAGCCCTGAACAGTTAAAGTATTGGCAGGAAGTGCGTCCTGGTGGCCCCTTCATACACATAGCAATGACAGTCAGGGTCCATGATGGTCCTTTTAAATAGAGCAATGGCAGGCAGGAGGGCTCTGGCATCTCCCGGCACACACTGAAAAATGGACGGCAGTGGGCCCTGGCAGCCCCCCAAATATGGGAAGCAACGGCAAGCAGGGACATCTGTCAGCCCCTGCAAACACAGAGCAATGGCAGGCAGGAGGGCTCTGGCATCTCCCGGCACACACTGAGAAATGGACAGCAGTGGGCCCTAACAGCCCCTAAACATGGGAAGCAATGGCAAGCAGGGACATCTGGCAGCCCCCGCACACACACAGAAATGGCAGGCAGGGGCCTCCGAGGGCCCCTTCACACAAAGAGCAATGGCAGACAAGGGGCCTTGACAACACCCCACATGCAAGGATCTATGCTCCTGAAATGCGAGGTCTTTGCCACTGAGAAAAGCAGTGCTTTTTTGGCACTTGGGCCACCGTGTTGTTCCCTTTCAGAGCGTGCGCCATTTAGGGGAAAAGAGAAATTAGGACATCAGGAACCAGATTACAGAAACTTTGCACCGGTGCAAGTGCAATCTTGCACGGTATTAGCACTAGGGGAAAGTTTGCCCTAGGGCGAAACAGATTGGGGCCATATTAGAAACCCTTTGCAACATGACAAGTGCAATTTTGCATGGCATTAGCACTAGGGCAAAAACTTCCCTAGTGTAAATAACATATACTTTCACTGCATTTGTGCACCATGGCAAACATTAACCTAGTGCTTACGCTATGCAGAATTGCACTTGTAATAGTGCAAAGGTTTTCTAATATGGTCCAAATGGTTTTTGCATAATTAAGTACAACACAGACAACAGATTCAAGATTCAAAACAAAGTCATTTATCAACTTAAATGTCAGGATGGTTGAAGGCCTAACTTGCCCTCTGATAAGGTGGGATATGCCTACCTGAACGAAACTAAGGAAAGTCTGAGTCAAAGAGTTCAACTTAAACGTCTGTCAGTGTCCAGAACCTATCCTTGCCCTCACAACTAAAGCTAAACAATGTGTAGGGATGTCAGCAATCAAATGAAAACAGTGTTCGACAAAATGTTCTGAACTTCTTCTAGCTCGCAGCTTCCCTTCAGCTCCCTTCCCCAAGGGTAAAACAGTTTCACAAAAAGTCTCAAACTTATCTCTTGTAAATTCAAGATTATGCAGTTCTAAACAATCCTCGTGGCTCCCTTCCCCATGTTTCAGAGGCTCCGTACTCAAGACAATCAAAAAGTAGCTCCTCAAGTCTCAGGGTTCCGTTCCCCAAATCTTTCATCTTATTATCAAAAACAATGGCAATGTTCCATCATTCGCCCACTGGCTTTCTCGTCTGGTAGAAAATCACTGGTCTCTGTAATAGCTCTCCTAGCAGCGCAGAAGACACAAACTGCAGCCTCGGCTGCCAGGCATCCAACTTCTGCCCCTTAGACACTCCTGTGCCTGCTTCTTGACACAGAGGAACAAGCACTTTATATGAAAGGAAAAGGGGCAGCTTCTCCACAAGGCTCCCCTCTCTGCTGTCAGTCTGTTCCACGGAGCCGCAGCTAACATGCCATACTTTCTAAGACCACTTCTCCTTGAAGTCCCCAGCACCACGACGTGCTGCACATAACGGACCATCCCACAGCAGTTTCCTCCAACGGCTCGCCTCTCTTCCAACAAGATTGCCTGCAGCTCCTCTCTGTGTTGATTTTCCCTCCTCCTCCTATACAACTGTAACCCTCTAACAGGTTCCAGGTGTTCTTTCTCAATTATACTTGCCTGACCATGATTAAGGGGACATGCCTGACCTGCACAACACATTGCAAGCATATTCTTCGTCCCAGTACCAGAGTGGGGAATTTGGACAGTTTTTATTACTCGCAGTTACCTCTTCCTCCTCTGAGTACTGTCAAGTGTCACATGAGGGCAAATGAAGAGGAGTTGACTTACAATAACCCATAAAGGTCAGGGGAGGGTTAGGTTGGTCGTCAATGGGGAAAGGGAAGTACCATGTCTCACCTGAGGGCACCCCACTCCCAATCCTCAAGGGTCTTCCAACCAGGTGATCCTCCCTGTAAGTCTCTGCCCCCAGGGTCAGGATCCAAAAGTGATGGCCTTTCCCTGGCCACCTGCGCAGAAGATCCAAGTGGAGTAGGAGTGAGGATACCCTCAGCTTACTCACATTGGGCAAACTTTGCCCAAGTACGAATACAATGCCACATTGCACTTTCACCAGTACACAACGTATGTAATCTGGCCAAAGGGAGACAGAGTCCGTTGCAATCACAGAGCCGGCATGGCCATGAAATCAGGGTTTCATCAGCGTGGGTCTACGGCACATGCCCCATGGACTGCAGACCTGCCTCTTGGGCCAAAACAGATTCAGCTTCTGCTTTCCGAGTACAACCCTTAAGAGATCAGATGGTACATTTATGTCTTGCCTCTAGGAACGGCCGTTTTCAAATCAAGGAAACATTAATAAAGGAAATTGCTTTTTAAAACCACAAATTTGAAAGTAAGTGGATAGCCTGACGATCTGATCCACCGTGCTCACTCCCTTCTGGAAACCTGCCTGCCAGTGCAAGATTATGTTGTTTGCCTCAATCCATTCCTCCAGTTGACTGAGAACGACTTTCCCAAAGATTGTACCTGCCGTGTCCCAATGGAAGATTGGGCAGTAGAGTATTCAATGGCTCCACTTTTGTAAATGTGGATTCTTTCCGCATCGCTCCATGAGACTGGTATTTTATTTGTTGTGATAACACCTTTCAATTATTTCATAAGGTACAAGGCCCAAATCACCCATTTATTCTTAACAAGATCAATCGGTATCCCATGCAGACTGGGTGCCTTCCCAGGGTTTTGGATCATTAAAGCCCCCCCTAACTTCAAGAAGCAAGAGAGTTAATGATGCACTTGTGTGTTAATTTTCTGGGGGTAACCAGTTTTCCCAGAAGGCCTCTCCACCTTCTTGGTATAAATTAGAGAAATGATTATACTAAGTGGATTAATTAATGCAATACTGGACGGGAGTATAAAATCCATTTAACCCACCATTCACAGGTTCCCAGAAACCTTTCATATCTTTAGATGGGAGTATTATCTTTGGGTTTCCCCAATTTACTTCATTGCATGGCCTTTTTTTCCTGGCTAACAGTTCTTTGTTTTCCTGGCGCACCTGTACAATTTGTTGGTTATCATTTTGGTCAGTATCCTTGGCCAGCACCAATCATTTATGTTTGCTGAGTCTGCATTCCTTGTCATATCAGGTTTCCTTGCAAGTCAGTTGATTTTTTGACTCTGACCAAGATTTGGAGACAAAACATTGAATAGAATTAGCAATTTTGGGTCGGGAGTCATATGTCAGCTCTGCCTCGGTTCCTGAAACAGTATTGGTCCTATTATTGGTGGCAGTTTCTCGTATCATTTTGGTGGAAGGAGTTATAGGTCAGAGTTTGCCCATCTTATCAATCTGCGGTTGCTTGGGTACTCCAGTGATGTACTATTCATTGGATGTTTTGATCTGGCTTCTGCTAAATTTGGGTATATTTATAAGTGTATGCAGAGGCTCATGATAGCTCTTCGGGCGATCCATAATTCTGAACGTCTTTACATGTTGCTATCATAAGATGTTGATTAAATATAGTCAATGTAACTGAAGTATCCCTGTCCTTTTAATGTTGGTCTTGGTGAATCTTCATCATTGTGCCTGCAGTTGAGGGCTCTCATCCAATATCTTAACCCGTTGGGCTACGCCTAGCTCTAGAACATGCTCCTTTCTTGGTTTGGCTGTCTTGGTATCAGGGATTTCCAAAGCCAAGTTCTTTTTCTCTAAGACATCACTGAATACATCGGGGGTTTTCACCGGAACATTTAGATCTCCCATAATAAGGCATACTACATCACCCTTGCTGTTATATAGTGAATTCCACGTTCTGATATAATTTCTGCTCCATTAAGAATATTCATACAAGTAGTTTTCAACATTCTATTATAAGTGTTGGTGATCAGCAGATTTAGTCTGGCTATTATCTCCAGAGCTATTATCAGTGTTTTGGGAGGATAGCTCAGGAGCCACGTGCTTGCCTTGGAAGCAAGAAGACACGGAGCAACAAAGGTTCAATCCCCAGGTCAGCGCTTAGAAACCACTAGGTATTAAGCACGTTATAAATAACCTATCATATCCTTGGACTCACTTTATAATGTTTGTACTTCAGCTGATAAATCAGCTCTTTCCCAAGTTACAAGGCCCCCACAAGAACGGCTCTAGCCCCTTTTATTGCTAGTGAATAAAAATGGATACAACCCTCAACGAGGTTTGCCTCCGTGAAAGACCAAAGAAATATCGAGGCTTAGTACCACAAATGAAATACACCAATCATGGGCTGAAAATATACAAATATCTTTTATTACTGTACAGTTTACAAAGCAAAACAGATAGCTATCTGGCTCCAAACACCTCGCAGTGTGTACCAGCAGACACAGTGAGGAGTGGTAGTCCTGGACATCTAAACACAGACATATTTATACTATTTTTGCAATATTGTCCATCTCTTCTCCAGGTTAATAATGTGTGGGCTAGAGTTTGTGCCTAGTTCACATGACAGATGTTACAATGTTGTGCAAAGGATTAAACACATTTACATGTCCATGAACATACAATGATGCTGTAGGATCTCGGATCCCCAGTAAGCCTTATTCCAAGAGTCACTACAATGCAGTTCAGCTAAAGCATACAATAGAAATGTACGCCTCATTGTTTCAGTGTTTATACGAGGATGAGGCTTGTGAGCACAGACAACACTTGAATGACAGTTTGTATGAAGTGCAAGGTTTCTTTACATAGGTTAAACAGTCGGCTCTCGGTCAACCTAAACATTAACAAAACTCAAAGGTTGTTCGGCTCGACTGCAAGTCAAAAACACAGTCCACCATTTTAGAACATGGAACGTGAGTTGAAATCAAAATGGTGGATGAGTCTTAAAATGGCGGCGAAGTTAACCCGAAAATCAAAACTTTGCAACACGGTTTTCTGCATAACGCGAATGGGCTTAGGCTAATATTCATAATAAGGAGGCACTATATGATTACGGTTTAACAAACCCTCCTTTTGGCCTAAGGCAAGAGCTTTACTCAACCGTTCACTTTACTCAAAACCCCATGTCTCAATGTCCGTGCATCCTGAATCACATTCTTCAGATATATCAATTGCCATTAGATCCTTGACGGTGATATCCTTCATTACAAAAACATTAGTAATGTTCTCAGGTGCGTGTATTTTTGTTCCCAATGTACCTACAGTTTGCGCACAACATCCCACTAACATTGAACATATGGCAGGAAGGTATTGTATGCAACAACAACAGAACAATAGAATACCAAGGATTACCACTAAGACTGAGAAGAGCTTCCATCCCCAAGACCATAAAAAGTCCCAGAACCAAACACTAAGATCGCATTTTCCATCGGGAACATGTACTTCTGTACTTAGGATGTGCAGATTTTGTATTGCCTTGAATATGGTACGGGAGGAGTCAGGCACAAAAACACAACAAGCAGATCCCACCAATTTAAATACTCCACCATGCTCAGCTAGGATGACGTCTAACACCATCCTGTTCTGTAGAGCCACTAATCTAATTGCTTTCTGTTTCAACGTCATATTGTAGAGTATATTGGTGGTTCTGTTGATGGTTCTCTCTCATACCTTTGCCAGTCTCCTAATATCCTCAGAGTTCATGATCTGTCCCCAAAATGGCACAAAGGATTTTGCTACATCACCCATTACCTGTGAAGGAGTATCACCATTCTTGTCCCGCCTTGGACGAGCTCTAGAGACCTCAGAGGTGCTGGCTACGAATGCCCCTGGTAGCAAGATACCCAAATAACAAGTACCCTGCCAATCTCTAGGTAGCCAAGGATAAGCTTTATTGCCACAGACAAAATAAACGGGATCACCTACATACAAAGGTCTGGCCTCACTAGTCAGATTTGCAATATTGGTACAACCCTCAAAAGTACTCATTGACTGAGAACCATCCCTTTGTATGCACAAGGAAACAGAGTCGGGGCTATGATTGATAGTGTAAGAAGGAGGCATGGCATCCCAGTTGCCTACGGGAGCCATTTTGAAAGAAATCAACGATTGGAAAGGTCTCGAAAGTCTATCGGAAGGCCTAATAGAAGCAACATTGAGTTTTCTCCTATTTGCAAAAAGGGAACATCCCAGAGGCGTCAGGACTCGTCTTTCAAATTCATTCAAATTAGTCCCATCGAAGTTCCCAGAGATGCTATCATTCCAACGACCAAAGAATAGTGCCCTTAGAGAGGCATAGCATGCAGCAGTCAAAGGAAGAGGATGAATATACCAGCCCACCCCTTTTTCCCCATGCTGTGGCAAATGCGAACATATCCAGCAGTGTGTTCTGTTCAGAATTGCATGGGTCGCATTCATAACTAAGAAAAGTGTATTATTGTGGTAACTCTGTCTGTGTTGGGAATCCCTAGAAGGTAGAATGGGCTGATGCACAAAAGGTGAAGACATAGTGGGAACACTCTCGGTAGGTAACAAAGTCTCAGGTGGATGCACCCCTCAATATACCAAAACCCAAATGCAAATAAAACTGTTAGACCAGTTAACATTATTACAAGAAAACAGTAAATCCTAAAGTACCATGATTTTTGCTGCTCAATGTCTTTGTCAGCCACAAGACCGATCGGTTACTACGTACGAGTATAGTTAGCGACAGGCATTGTTCCTCAAAGTTTGTTTCAAAAAGTCTCTGCGAAAGAGTATTTCAGTTCGTCCGTTGGTGATCTCCTGACCACGTGGCTCATCTTGCTCGAAGGTAACTTTGCCAGCCCCGGCCACTTACTTATGTTTCAGTGAGAGTGTGGCAAGGGACTAGCTCAACAGTGGTTCCTCATGGGCATAGCCATGCTGTGCTGTAAGTCTAGTGCCATGGACGCAGATCGTACCTCAAGACTCTAGGTACGGCGTGATCTGCGAACAGATTGTTGTTGCTTCCTGATGGAAGTGGTGAAACAGAAGCTAGATTGCTCAAGGGTGCAGAAAGATCAGAAGAAGAATTCAAAGACAAAGCAGCAGTCTCCTCAGGTCCCACGGGCCCAGGAAGAATCTCCAAAACACCCTTGGTGTTGTTCAAGACAGGCTTATCATGTGAAGCAGAACAAACAGTTTCCTTTTTTTCTCCTTCGTCCAATGGCAAAGGAAAAGGTATTTCCTTGACATGCGTCGCGTGTACCCAGTGTCGCTTTCCTGCTACTTGTACATCAGTCTGTGTGGCTAACAGGACCTGGAATGGTCCTTTCCAATGCTGTGCAAGACAGGATGCTCTTTCGAAAGCTTTTGTTAGCACCCAATCCCCAGGTCGAAGTCGATGACCTGGCCCCTCGTATTTAACTGGGAGGGCTTTTCGCACCGGTTGATAAATCAAATACAAGTTTTGAGTTAACTGGTCACAGTATTCAGCAAGAAGCAAATGCTCCACGTCTTTCAGTATTTTGGGTTTAGGTAGGTTCCAAATATTAGCTGGCCTCCCCATCGCGATCTCGTATGGGGAGAGTCGAGTTCTAGTCTGTGGGGTTGTCCGCATGGACAGTAAATCTACTGCTAAGGCATCTGGCCAGTTCAAGTTACTGCTAGCACAGACTTTTGCTAGCTTTATCTTTAGGATACCATTATGGCATTCTACAAGCCCGGCACTCTGAGCGTGTCTGGCCGAATGGAACCGTTTATAGATCTGCAATCCCGCGCATACTTGCAGGATAACAGCAGCGATAAAATGTGGACCATTGTCCGACCAGATGACTCTCTGCAAATGAAACCTAGGAAAATATTCCTTAAGGATGGTTTTCGCCGTTGTCATTGCTGTGGCATCTTTCACAGGGAAGGCTTCAACCCACTTGCTAAAGGCAGAAATGACTACCAGAACATACTTGTAGTTGTACCAGCGTTCCATTTCGATGAAGTCAAAATGTATTATCTCGAAAGGCACTAAGGGGGGACCAAAACTACCCCTCTGTGTCGTTGTACCCTTCCCCACATTATGCTGTAAGCATACCATAGAGTTTTGGACCAAGCGCTATGCAGTTTTTGAAATATTTACATTTTCCCAAACAGGTTCTAGTAATTTACAGATTTTTCTAGCACATATATGGGTAGGAGCATGAGCCATTGTAGCCATGGAGGTGACATAAGCATCGGGAAGCATCCATCTTTTTCTTTCGTTGTCCACCCAATAACCTTTCTTATCCTCTTCACACCTCTTCACACCCTTTCATGGTGGCCATGTTCTTTGTTACTTCTTAAAGGGATGGTTCACCCAAAATGTTTTATTTCAAAAATAGATAGGCAATATTAAAAAAAAAATGATTGGCATTTTTTTTCTCCAAGTCCCTATGTCAAATTTTGAGCAATTCAAGCTCAAATTTTGCAAAAGCAAGCACATGGGCGCATCCATTTTGTGAAATCGATGCCCGCCTGTGCTGGCTTTTGCTTTTGCGGCACTAATGAAGGAAAAGCCAGCCAGCTGTAGTAAACAAAAGCTACCAGTGGGTGGCTTTTCCTTCTTTGGTGCCGGGACTCGGAGGACGCGGACCGGAGACTACAGGGAGAAAAGCTGCAGCTGCATCTCGGCAAGTGCTATTTTTATTTTTTTTAAATAAGCACTAGCTGCATTTTTTTTTCTACGTTTTTTGGGCTGGAGGAGCCCGGAAAACTTAGAAATAAAACCGCAGCTTTAAAAACGTATTTATGTTTGCGGTAGCTTTTGAAGCAACCACAAACATAAATACAATGTTATTGTGTTTGAAAACGCTGCGGTTTTTCTAAGTTTCTCAGGCTCCTCTGAGCCTGAGAAACTTAGAAAGAAAAACCGCAGCGTTTTCAAACACAACCGCGTTGTGTTTCTGCCTAAATCTGCTTTCCCATTTGGGGCTCCAGGGCTCCCCCAAATGGGAAATCAGCTGTAGGCAGAAACACCGCGGCATGTAAACACAACTGTGTTGTGTTTCTGCCTGCCTTGGCTTTCATTTTGGGTCTCCGGTGCTCTCCTGGGGGAGCACCGGAGACCCAAAGTGATAGCCACGGCAGGCAGAAACACAACGCGGTTGTGTTTGAAAACGCTGCATTTTAGTTTCTCAGGCTCCACCGAGCCGGAGGAGCCTGAGAAACTTAGAAAGAAAAAACGCAGAGTTTTCAAACACAACAATGATGTATTTATGTTTTCGGTCACTTCAAAAGCTACCGCAAACGTAAATACAAAGTTGTTAAAGCTGCGGTTTTATTTCTCAGTTTTCCAGGCTCCTCCAGCCTGGAAAACTTAGAAAAAAAAGCGCAGCTAGTGTTTCTTTTTATTTAAAAAATATCACTTACCGAGATGTAGCTGCAGCTTTTCTGCCTGTAGTCTCCGGTCCCCGTCCTCCGCGTACAGCACCAATGAAGGAAAAGCCACCCAGTGGTAGCTTTTGTTTACTACAGCTGGCTGGCTTTTCCTTCATTAGTGCCGCAAAAGCCAAAGCGAGCACAGCGGCGGGTATCCATTTCACAAAATGGATGCCCCATGTGCTTTCTTTGAGGTTGATTTGCTCAAAATTTTACATAGGGACTTGAAAAAAATAATTGCCAATCAATTTTTTTAAATATTGCCTATCTATTTTTTAAAGAAAAAATTTTGGGCGAATCATCCCTTTCATTAGTTTTTCAATGGTCACCTTGGAAATGGAGAAGGGACTACGTACAGTTGTTTATCCCTGTTCTGTGGCCGACATTTTATTTTTCTCATTTCTTTCAATTGCATGACAGCCCAGGCGTCTCGCAACTTAAAAGAAATAACTATTAGTACCCCCAGTCTAACGGGCTGTGGTACTAAGAGCAATAAGCCCCTTGCTGGGGGCGGGGAGGGGCATTACCGCGTCTGGTGACAGAACTCCTCAGTTGCTTGCAGCATCCTTATAATGTACGGTAAGTGGAACATTATCGCCTATATTACAGGCTAGTTGCGAAATCACTACTGCCCTGTAATGTGAAAGCACCTTTATTAGAGGACTGTAATCAGTTATTACAGTTGGATTGTGACGCCACAATTCCTGCTGCTGGAACCAGCACAGAGCAGGCTTGCAGCTGTCACCGCAGCACTGAATTAAAGCAATGACTAGCTTTACAAATGTCTTTCCGGGAAAATGGCTTTTCTTCACACTTTGCAGCCACTGATACGTGAGAAATTGTTTATGGTTGTATGTTTATTTTGTGCACTCCCGGAGTTAAACACGTGAGATCAAACATCTGCGTGGCATTGCTTATTTTAAAGCTCAACACCTTTCTAGATGCTTAATCCTTTAAACGTTCTTTCTGCAAAACATTAGAAGGAGCATATATTTTTGAATTCAGCTTCTACCATGATTTAATGTATCAATCACTACACCATTAGAATAACCAAGCCACCTTTAAAGGTATTCAAGTGGATGCCAGCGTGTGGCCTTGTATTATAAGGCATAAAATACCCCCTACTTCAAATGAATTTTGCAGGTCACACATTGGAGTTCCGTGACCCTATAAAGGAAGTCCGCCTTTGGCCTCCTTACTCTATTTACTCACAGAACCCAACTCCTTGGTGGCTTGCAATAGCCTTATAGCATGCAGTCGGGGTACGTTAGCCCAGATATAACAATGAGATTGACGTCATTCATTGTGAGTGGAGCACAAACCCTTAATTGTGCTGTTCTAAGAGGTGGTCTCACCTTGGAGGTCATCCACCTGAAAGGGGACTTGTCTCATCCTATCAGAGGGAGGCCAATGAATGCATGAGCAGCAATAGAGAGTGAGAGTGTGAGAGAGAGAGAGAGAGAGAGAGAGAGAGAGAGAGAGAGAGAGCACACATATGCAAGGGATTCCGAGGGCAGCTGTGCATTACAGAGCAGAAAGCAAATCTGCGCCTGGGAATCAGTGGAGCGAAGTTGATGCCGCCACATACCTTTCAAAGACCCATCCATCAGCCAGCCAGCGAGGCGGAACGCTTCACGCAGGTTCAGAGCGCCCCAATCAGACCTTGCGGGTCCAGCGGACTGATGAGATCACCAGTGGCAGCGACTGCGTACGAGCAGTTGCTTCCATGGGGATGGACGCGGGTCCGCGTACAGGTGCTTGTGACACTACACTCTGGATCCACCGCCAACACTTCCATCAGGAAAGAGGCTCTGCGGTCATCTGCTGTCTTCAGTCTCGATGTCTCAACACTTGTGCCTTGAAACACTTGTGTCGCGCCTTGAAACACTTGTTTATAGGCGCGTTATAAATGCCATATCATATCATTATAAATGCCATATCATATCTACGAAGGTGGCAGGATGCATTCAGTGCCACCAAGAAAACGCGGCACATTGCATCTATAACAATATTTTGATCATTTATGTAGCCATTCCTACCAGCTTCTTGCAGTCTTTAAGTACTGTAATAATTGGTGTCACCATTATTATCCACTCATGGTACTCATTTTGGAGACCTCTGGAGGATGAAGAGCTGTGTCACTCCTGCCGGGGTGTATTCCCTAGCAGAGTGCTTTGTTCTGCAGCTACCTGCCCGGTTTCCATCTTTATCTACCAGTTCCGAACCTCCTCAAAGTCCCTTCCAGTGAAATATATTGACCGTCCTTTCGTCTTTCATGGCCCTCTGTCACATGCGGATCCCTGCCATGCCCATCCACACATTCCTCTCAATTCTCTGGCCTCCATTTTGAAGCACGTTAAGATTCCATCCATCCACTCGCCGCCATTTTGAAGCACGTTAAGATTCCATCCACTCAATTGTTATCTGTTAGCAACTTCTCCCTCACGGCGCCATGCATTCAATACAGGTATGGACACCAGGCTGCTTATACAACATCTTTATTGAGCTGCTTAACGTGCACTCAAATGCAACTCATGTCCCCCTCCTCATCTGCTCACCCAGCTCACTGTGACTTCCGGCGCCCTCCCACTACCACCCGACCACACGCGTGCTCCAGCAGGGCACTATAACTGTGTCCAGGGTGCACGTCTCTCTACTGATTCCAGGGCCCAAGTTCCAAAGTTGCAAATTAAAACTGGGGAGAATTAGCATGCGGAATATGCACATCACCACAGGAAGTGATGTCAGAGGATGTGAAGTCACAGTGATGGCAGTCCCTTGCAGTAAATAGGCACGTATGGGGCTTCACTTGATTGGCAATATATGGCATTTTTTCTGTTGCGGCGAACACAGTGCACAGCAGAGCTCTGCATGGAAAGGGACCACTGACGAGGAAATGCTGAATTCCAATAAAGCCAGTGATGCAGACAAACTACAGCTCAGAGTTGTCTCCTGACTTTACTCCCTGATCACACTTACGTTTAACAAACAAGCAGAGGCCACACGCAATGTCCAACACATCCTGACCTTTAGTACATTACGTTTCTAATGCCCAAGGTGCACATGGAATATTCTTTTCTCAGAACTGGAAGGACATACACCTGCTAAGAGCCAATTTGATCTCCCTGTAAACTGTAGTACTTTAAAGGCTCCATGGTACACTCCAAACAGCGTGCGATAGCCACCTGTTTTTAGTCATTCTTTGACACAGGCATGCAGCCTGTTGTAATGCATGATGAGTTTAAACCTGCAGTTCACGCATCCAAGCCTCTTGGAAATGGGATAAACAACATTGAACAGCTATGATTTGTATTCGCTTTTTGTTTCTTGTCTGCAGGTAAATGTTGAGCATCCATTGTGGGCAATGTTGTGGTGTGGCTTCGAGATGCAGATGTGCCGATACCAAACATGTTTCAGAACAGATAGTGGCAAGATGCTAAGTAATTGCAGCCCACAATATGGCTTTACCCCCCCACCCCCCCTGGCAGGGGGAGGGGGAATGGATATGGCTGGTAACGGCCTGCCAGCCTGAGACAAGGCAGGCCGAAGGGAATTGAGGGGGGAAAAAAGCAAATAAGATGGCCACCATCATATGGAAAAGGGGCCAAGTCCCTTTTCCATTTATATGGAGGTGGTTGGGATTCGAAGGAGCACAGGGGCAGGGGCTCAAAGCTCCGGTTTCGCAGGTAAATTGAGAGGGGGTTAGGGGATGGGAAAGGAGTTTGGCTGGTTTTGAGGGTGGAGGGGAGGTGGTGAGCCAACACAAAACAAAATAATGGTGCTCAGGTGGCTGGAACAGCCCACAGAGAATCTGTATTAGCACTCAGGGCGGGGGCCACATCCAATCAGGTTCTGCGGATTGCGTGCTGAAACCTCTGATCTCAGCCCGTGTTCCACGGAACCTGGAGGCTGCTTCCCCTGACCCGCAGCACGATTTTCCCCCCACCCTCCATTATATTTTTGTTGTGTTCCCTCCACCAACCTGTCCCACTTACCTCTGTGCATCTGCGGTGACAGACCCTTTGTCGCCGTCACGCTTCTGCTGCCGCTCTGTGGCCGCCATGGAAATGGAATAGGGGCTCCGTATGGAACCCCGTCTTACATATTCATGGTGGCCATCTTTGGACAGTATTTTCATTCATTGAACGGGATGCCTTGCTTGTCCCATTTAATGAATGAAAACACATTTTATTTTTAACAAACCACGTTTCCGGTTTGGAAACCTGGCGTGCTAATAGCCTTAAGACTCGATCTGGCCCACTGGATCGTGTCTTTACGCTATATTCTTGTCTGCTGTTCCAGCCACGTGATTGGCTAATGGATCTTCCCCGGGTGCAAAGGTGAGCTTGCTGATGTCTCAGATCCATAATCTCAAAGTAAATGGGTCAGCATCCCCTCCACCCTCACAGGACCTAAGGGGGGTGGGTTCCATTGCTAAAAATAGAAGGATAACTCTATCCACATGCGTGTACCCTCAACATGTGCCCTGAGTGAGGCCATGTTCCATGACAATGTATTTATTTATTTATTTATTTATTTATTTATTTATTTATTTATTTATTTATTTATTTATTTATATTTATATTTATATAGTGCACAAGCAGCCCACGGGCATTGAGGCGCTGTTACTTGCAAGAAACTTAGTTAAACAGGTACAGGCATAGTGGTGGCCGTTGATACATTATGAATACTACAGAATATCATGCTGCTGTTGAGACATTACAGTTGGTCATTGTGTTACAATGTATGCATTGGGTCATGTGGTGAGTATTCATGATAATGTGCGGGGCCTTATGTGAAGAGGATAGTTTTCATAGTTTTGCGGATGGTGGTGAGGGAGGCTTCGCCTCAGATCTTGGGGGGTAGAGCATTCCAGTGAATGGGTGCGAGATAGGGGAAGCTGGCTCCGCCCGCTTTGGCTTTTTTTACTAGTGGCACAGAGAGCATGTTGGTATATGGTGATCTAGTTGGCCTGGTAGAGGAGACGGTGTGGATTCTTTTTGAGAGGTAGGCAGGAGCGGTGAGGTGAATGCATTTGTGGGTAAGTGTCAGAGCTTTAAAGATGATCCTTTCCTTGATTGGGAGCCAGTGGGCTAGTTTTCTGGCCTCAGAAATGTGTTCTCTTTTGGCAATGCCGTGGGCTGCCCGGAGAGCATTGTTTTGTATGACTTGTAGTCTCTCTAGGTTTTTATTGGAGGTTCCTAGAAAGAGTATGTTGCAATAGTCTAGCCTAGAGCCGGTGATGGCTCTGGCTATGTTGGTGCAGTTCTTTTTGGAGAGAAAGGGTCTGACTGCATTGATAAGTTTAGCATGATGTGCAGCTGCAGAGGCTATTGCATTGACTTGTCTCTGCATGGATAGGATAGAATCCAGGTGGACTCCAAGGGTTTTGACAGAATCTGAGACAGGAATATTGATGGTGTCAATGATGAAGTGGCTAAATTGTGAGTCTAGGTTTTTGAGCAGGTTGGGGGAACCTACCAGGAGGAGTTCAGTCTTGTCGGAGTTGAGGCATAGTCCAGGCTTAGATGGTGTTGGAGAGGGTCAGGGAGTCGGTGTCATAATTGCCAGTGAGGGTGAGGAGGATCTGTGTGTCGTCGGCGTAGTTGGTGTAGGAGATGCCCATAGCGTCGAGTATGAGGAAGAGGGGTCGTGTGAAGATGTTGTAGAGGGTGGGGGAGAGGCAAGAGCTTTGGGGCACACCGCAGAGTATGATGGTTTGGTGAGGCGGAGGCTAGGTCGGAGAATACTTGCATGGTTCTGTCTTATAAGAAGGAGGTGATCCATGCTGTGGCCTCTGGGGAAAATTTGGCAGTGGAGGAAAGGTGGTGGCATAGGACGTCATGATATACGAGGTCGAAGGCTGCGGATAAGTCAAGGAGTAGGAGAAGTGCTGGTTTACCCGTGTCTCTAGCATCGTCCATCTGGTTTTTTCAGGTCAAGAATGGCGGTTTCCGTCCCGTGTCTGGGACGGAAACCAGATTGGCGGGGTCCAAGGAGTTTTTTTTCTTCAATGAAGTGCTGGACCTGCAGGTAGGCTGCTTTGTCCAGTATTTTGAGGAGGAATGGGACAGTGGTGATGGGTCTGTAGTTGTTAGGGGAGGTAGGGTTGAGTGTTGTTTTTTTTAGGAGAGGCCGGACCCAGGCTTCCTTGAGGGAGGTGGGGACTTTCCCTGTGGTAAATGAGGCATTAACGAAGGCTGTGAGGAAGGGCGCTAGCGCTTCAGTGCAGTCTTTGATAATGGGGGCCGGGCATGCATCCCCTTTGCCGTTTGAGGGTTTGATGTTCCTCATTATGTTGTCTTTTTCCTGAATGGGTTTGGGCAGGTGGTGGGACAGGGATATCCTTATTAGGAAGGGCTTGTTTGGTGGCTAGTATTTTGTTTTTGAGGAGACTTAACTTGGTTTGCATGGCCTTTTGTATGTCATCACACCATGTTTTGTCTTTGGTGAAATTCTGGGGGGCGGGAGTGGGTGTCTCGAGTTCCCTAAAAATGGCGAAGATTTCTTTTGTGCTAGATTGAGCTTCCAAGATTCTGGATTCAAAAGATTTGGCCTTTGCTTGGGTGATTGCCTTTTTGTATTTGATGGATAGAGCTTTAAAGATCATCCTATCCTTGTCCGTGTGGGACGTTTCCCACTGGGTGAGTGCCGCCTTTTTCTCATTGCGGAGAGGAAGGAGGTCCTGGGTGAACCATGAGTTGGAGTGGGTGGTGGGTTTGGATTTGCGGGGTTTGCGAGGGGCAATGGATTTGATAGCTGCTTTGATGGCAGCATCATAGGCTGTAGCAAGTGTTTCTGGGTCTGAGGAGAAAGGTGGTCTGAAGGCTGGGCCTTGGAGGAAGGGCAGTAGCCTTTCCTTTGTGAGCTGGCGGGAGCTTCTGGTGAGGCAGGTGGGAGGGGTTGTGGTGGGAGGGTAGCGGGGGGCGCTATTGGTGAGGATGCTAAATGTGATGATGTGGTGGTCAGACCATGGGGTGGGAGTGTTACCGGTGATGGTGAGTGGGCAGTTATGCTGTGCGATCCAATCCAGGGTTCTGCCCTGGGTGTGAGTTGGGCTAAAGATGGTGTTCTTGTAGCCCAGAACCTTGAGGGCTGAGTCAAGGGATTTGACTGCTATGTCCTTACTATCCAGGAGACCTAGGTTGACATCGCCAAGGAGGATGGCTTTAGATTGTTTTTTGAAGTTGTCAGAGAGGAGGTGAATGAGAGAGGCTTGAAAGTCTGCTGTTGGGCCTGGAGGGCGGTAGACAGTGTGAACAGCAATGGTACAGTGGGGAGAGAGGTTGATTTTGACTTGAAGGTAGTCACTGTTGTTGTGCAAGGATTTCTCTACCTTTCTGATTGGGAGGTGGTCTTTGGCAATAATTGCTACACCTCCACCTTTAGAGGGGCGATCTTTCCTAGTGATAGTGTACCCAGGAGGTAGGGCGAGGGAGAGCGCAGGGACGGAGGCCTCATGTAACCACTTTTCTGAGATCCTGAGCAAGTCGAGGTCGTGGGTGGATAGGAGGTCGTGGATGTCTAGAGCATGAGTATTGATGGACCTGGCATTGATCATGGTGCATTTAAGATGGGGTTCAGAAGCGTTTGGGGGGTGCACACTAGGGGGCTCATTTTCAGTTGTGGTGGGCACATGTGAAATAGCATTTGGCATAGTAGCATTCAAAATAGTGGTAGGAGAATTGCACATCACAGATTTTACACCGGGGGGCTCATTTTCAGTGGTGGTGGGCACATGTGAAATAGCATTTGGCATAGTAGCATTCAAAATAGTGGTAGAAGAATTGCACATCACAGATTTTACATCGCGGGGTCCATTTTCGGTGGTGGTGGGCATGCTCAGTATAGAGGCGGTACGTTTGTAAGTGGGTTAAAAACGTCAGAGGCCGCTATATTGGCAGTCCTTGTGATGGCTGTGGGCTTGGAGGTTGGGCGAAGGAGTCTTGCCCTGTAGGCGGGTAGGGGGGGTTGCGCGGTACCTGAGCATAGCCTGGTATTACGGTTGCTTGTGGGCATGGGCTGTGATCTGACCGTGGCTTGCATTGTACGGGCACGTAGTCTAAAGTGCCTTGCGGTAGAACATGGGTTAGCAGGTAGATTGCAATGGTTGTACTTCTTACCTTCCTGGAGTGGCATAGGTTTGGGGTAGACGTTGGATGAGGTTGCACATATTGTTTGTGGTGCATCCTTGGAAATGGGGGCCATTTTGTATGTACTTGGTGGTACTTCAGTATTCTCGTCTGACGCCAGAATATATGGTCCAGCAAGATCTGGCGTATGTCGGCGAACAGGAGGCTAACAGGGCCTTTCTCCTGGCCTTCCGTCCGACAGCTTCCGCCTACCGGCGGTGCTTGCTGGGTGAAGAAGCGGGCTGGATGCTTAGCAACCGTTTCGAGCCTCGTTATGGGCCCGAGTTGCGCTGGCCATTTTGGAATGGGCCGCACTTGCCGTGGAAACTCGCATCAGCTGTTCTTGATGAAATCAGCTGTGCAGGCGGCAAGCGAAGCGGTTGCGTGCTTTGTTTTCTTCGTTTTCATAGAATGCAGGCAGAGATCAGGGATCAAGCTGGCTGTGGGGCGGGTGGCCTTGCTGGTCACCTGGGTCTGCTGGCGATGCGCAAAACAGAAGAACTCTGGTTGTTAGCCTGCAGAGTTACATAACATCAAGGAGACACTTTGTGGTGCTCTTCCTGTCTCTCATTAAATGAAGCCTTCATAGATTATAGAAATACACACGGGGTCAGGTCCCTTAATCACCTTAACCTAAGTGGGCCCACCACCTGAGGAATGAGTGCACATTTTGGACGCAAAGCCAGTGTATTGTACAATTATCTGGGGCGCAGTTAGATGGTGCTGTAGACCCACACTATCCCAAATCTCAACAAAACCACAACAGTTGACAATTTATACAAATGTTTCCAACAGTTAAAACACGCCCGAATACTTAATTACAATCCACCACCCACATGTGGTTGGACGAAAACCTCTTCAAAGAAATGCTATCTTTCCCAACTCCTATACTCTCATTGGTAGCCATGTATCTTGACTAACATCTTCAGCTCATGTGAAGAACACACCTCTTCTTAGGATTTGTTTGTAGTAAGTCATGACAACAGCACATGGTTACACATTTGAATGCAAACATAATTCGTTACTAGCAATAACTAAGCCCTTTTAACCTAAACTCTTGATTGCACAGAGTTTGCATAAATATTCCAAGCGATATGAAGAAGGCTGGGTAAATAAGTTCTCTTTAAATTAGCAATGCTATCTCATTCCCCAGCTCACTGGTTCCATTGGAACATTCTAATCTAAATAACTGCCACTTCATTGCACACAGCACATCTGAAAATGTAATTGAAACTCCTGGGTTCCAATTACTTTAGCCTTGGGCATTGACTCATCCCATGTTTTACTGCTGGCCAAACACAAATAGCGAAAACCCCTTCTGGGAAGCTCCCCAACATTCAGGAGATTGCATCCACTGTCTGCGATGCTTATCAGACCATAAACCACATGGCCGTCTCCTTCAGCTGAGCTGCCCGCAAAGGTTGAATTTACTTATTTGCCTGTCCTCTGAAATCCTACAGAATCAGTTTCTCAAAGTCAAAGCCATGACTAGCATGTTCAAATCTACTTGTAAAAAGCCCACTAAATTTAGATTCACGAATTCCCTATGTATTTGTATCAGTGTGCAGAACACCCCATGTGTGAATTGTGTTTATGTTTCATTTGGTGGTTTAAACATTTTATCTTTCTGCGTTGTGTGTAAGCTAATATTTATTAGTTCTAAACAAAAAGTAACATATCACATCCACAATTAACTACACCCTATACATATGAAATTGCAACATCGTGCTCAGTTCACCACACCCCAGTAATCAAAATGGTGCACGCAACACAAACCCCCCTGCCTCGTGGGGACCTTTCCTAACCAACTCAACACCCATGTAGTCATAAGTGAGATAAATCAAATATATGAATGAATGCCAACAAATGAAAATATTTTGATATCATATAAAAACATTAGCAGCACTGAGAAACATAAAAAGTACAATTACTACAAATGCATCAGATTAAGATAATTTATGATGAACATCAATTTCCTAACTGTACACTACTGACTAAGTCCAATATGTTTCAATCCCCTACATTACCTTGGGATCTTCTTCAAGGGAAAATATTGAAAAAGTGGTGATGAATAAGGCAACCTAAAGAAAATATAAGTGGGGCCTCTCGTATTGTCACCTCAAAAGCGAGGATTGCTTTGTAGTTCACATTAGTGCAGGTTGTGATCCTATAATGTCTTTTGATTACACACAGACCTATTGGGAAAAAGAAAACGCTAATATGTAATGCAATTAAGATGGATGCTTTTCTCTGTTTATATGGGGATTCTTTGAGCCTGTGGCTGGGTGGAGAAGAATCTAATTTGGTATTAATTGCGGGACTTCAATTCCTTTTCCCCTTATCTCCTTGAGGTAGTCCAGATATACCCCTCTTGGATGAAAAAGAAGTCGGATATGGGGGATATAAGGGGAACATTGAGAGGCATATCCCAAGCAAAGCGACCCAGGTAGAGGTTCTAGTACGTCAATTATTGATTAAGTTTTTGCCTCCTGCTCAGTACTCCAATGTTCCATTGAAGTTTATTGACACTCAGAGTGATCATAAGCAACAACGGCGAATGTTTTGATATACATATGTTGGTAGGGTGTGAAGAGGAGCTGTTAAGTTATGTTATAGTGTATTTGTATAGCGCCTTATGTACCATTGGTATGATTTCAAAATGCTATGGGTTGAACACCCTCAGGGTCCGTGGTCCATATCAGTTGAGAGAGTAGTGTAGCATATAGTGCTTGGGCGCACTAGGTATGTGGGCAGCCACAGTGGTTGGCGTGGGTTGGCTGCATTCTAATGCTAAGTGCGGTGCAGTGGATGTGAGAGATCAGTGTAATGTGCGCAGCAAGGAGGCTGGTCTTCGAGTCTGCATTCTGGCTGCCGTGGGGCATGTGTAAAAAATGATGCTGCTAGGCCGATTTTCTTCATGGGGTATAGCTGCGCTCCACCAGGCTGTTGAGGTGTTCTCTGAGAGATGTAGGCATGTGTGCATATAGACCGAATTGACCAAGGGGTGTAGCTGCGTTCTATTGTTTGTTAATGTAAAGTCAATAGTGAGCATATTGGTAGGAATGAGTGTCTGGTTATCGTGGGTGGCATCCTCACTTGGCATGTTTTCGAAGCACTGTGCGCCGGCTGAGTCTGTCTAGCTGGTTTGTGGTAGTGGATTTAAGAGGTTAATTGGCCAGTGAGTGTATGTTGTGTTGTCTCGGCCAGCAGTCCTTTTCCAGGCACTCTGCATTGGCACTCAGAGGGCGCATTTCCCGGGTCCATCGTGGAATATTATGCTTGGTTACTGGGTGTTTCTTAGGCTATTGCATGATTCTCTGGAGGGAGAGTTTAACCAAGCATAGTTACTTCTGAGCCCAGGTTCTTAGTCCTAGATAGGGAGCGGTTGCCTCTATTGATCATATAACACCAGCTATGCTTTGGCGGTTGAGCTAGGAGTGTGCGGCCTGCAGCTGCATAGGCCAACTTCCGTGCCCTCATTGTTCCTTTCTCTCGGGGTGAGGTAATTAATTGGTCAGCTGTCTTCCGTGTTTTTTCTGTTGTGTTTCCTGTTAGAGCTGATTCTCGCAGAACTTTGGCTATTGGGGGATGGGTTTATGGCCATAGGCAGACCCTTTCATGGATTTGGGAAAAGCCATGTTTTACCGCTTTTCGAAAGGCTATGTAGTCCTGGTTGTGTCGAATATGGTGAGGTATTGAGTTCCATAAAGTTGGGACCAAGGTAAAGTAGGCTGACCCGCCAAGTCTGGCTGAATTGGAGGCTGGTGTCATTAGAAGGAGACCGCTGTACTTGACCTTAGGGTGTGTGTTGGGCGGTAGTGCATAGTCTTCTCTTGGAGGTATGCTGGACTGATCTTGTGCACTGCTCGGTGGGTGATGCTCAGGATTTTGAACGTGGGCCTTCGTCCAATAGGAAGCCAGTGGAGGGTGCGGAGAGCAGGCGAGATGTGGTCCCTTCGTCCCAGTGCAAGGAGGAGTTTAGCAGCTGTATTTTGGACTCTTTGTGGTTTGTTAATTTGGTATGCCAGAGCACCCAGGTACATGGAGTTTGCATAGTCCAGTCTGGACAAGAAAATTGACATAATTGAAGCCAGTCTGTTGGGGAAGGTGAGATAAGGTAAGATGTGTCTCAGGAGCCTGAGGTGTTAGGGACAGGATTTGGATACATTATTGATCTGGTGGGACAGGGTTAGGCCCAAGTCCAATGTGCAGCCAAGGTTTCTGACTATGTTGAAGGTGGGGGGGGGGGGTGCCGAGAGAGGGAGGCCATGGGAGTGGTTGCAGGAGTAGATCTGTGTTGCCACATACTATATTCTCTGTTTTCCCTGGGTTGAGAAGTAGCTGCTTTCTAGTTATCCACTGGACTATATCACTGAGGCAAGCTGCTAGGTCAGAGGGATGATCAAAGCTCAGTTGTGGGATTCTCAGAATAATGTTGGTGTCGTCCGCATAATTGTAGCAGGTGAGGTTGTGCAAGTGGATGATCCCTGGCAGTGGGGTCATGTAGAGGTTGGAAAGGAGCGAAGAGAATGGCGCGCCTTGGGGTTTTCCGGTGCTAACTGGGTAAGCTGAGCAGGTAAAAGGGGGGGGATAGTGATTTGTTTCCTTTTATTAAGGAACAAGGCAATCCAGTTGAGTGCCAAGGGTTTTGACGTGTGCTACTTTCAAGGGGTCTGGAAAAGAGCCAGAAATGAAGGAGTCGTTGAGTATGGACCTAGCATGTTCTCCTGCACAGGTGGAACAGATTTCTTGAAGGAGAGAGGCGGGGCAAGTCTGCTGCTGGATAGTAGCTCGAGATTGGCTTGAAGGAGTTGAAAGTTAGCGCTGCAGGGCGGCGGGATCTTGAGCAGCGGGTGTAGGATGGGGTGTGAGTTTGGAGAGTTTGGCATTGAGGGTGGCCGTCCTGTCCAGTGCTGTTCTGTAGAAGTGATGGGAGAGGGTGCTGCAGAATGCTTGCATGGGTGTGGTTGGGGTAGTGGTGCAAGAGGGCTTCATGAACTACGAGATGATCCTGTGGAGCTCTTTTCTTGTGTTGCGGTAGTTCATGATTCTTTCATTATAGTTGTTTTTTTTGGCCTTTCGGATCTCGCATTTGTAGTTATGGTGATGGTGGGCGAACAGGGATTTGCTACGTTTTGTTATGCCCGCCATTTGCGCTTGGGGGAGCGGTTATGGGTTTTGACAGATTTCAGGTGGGGCGTGAACCATTTGAGGTTTGGTCATTTGCAGGTTAGGGAGGGTTGTGAGGGGGTGAGCGGGAGGAGTGAGTCGTTGAGCCAAGTCTCAAAGGATTTGATAGGTAGAGGTCTGTCTGTGGTTGCAAGTGAGCATAGCAAAGCGTCAGCCCGGCCAAACAGTACCTTGACCATGTTCAAGCATTTGTGGTCTGTAAGGATCTCATGATGGCAACAGTAAAGACAGACACAAGGGTCACAGTTCAAGCTACGGCCATAAAATAATAATAATGCAATCCTAGTAGCCTATACCAAAAATCCTATTGCCAATCCTTAACACTAAATTACAAAAAGAGTGTGTGATAATGTTCACCAGAAAAGAAAGAAGTGTTCACCAAATGATACGTCAGGATGGTATGTGTCACGCTCACCTAGCTCCTACAGGGGCGTCGGTCGGACCCGGACAGCTGCGGTCTCCACCCACGTGATGCGTAGTGCAGTGATGACTGACTGGATCTGCCCTCCTAATCTTGTCTGCTTAACCCGTAGAAATATTCTCCTGCAAGTGGAGAGATGGATTTAGCCACTTATGGATTCAAGTGATGGCACCCCCACAGTCCTCCCCAACTAATCACCTCCGAAATGCCCTCACAGCAATCTCACCTTATATTCTTGAAAGATGAGCTCTCCATCCTGCGTGGATTTGCAGGGGCGCGTCGATTCCAGTTACTTCACTGGTTTGAAGGCTCGGGAGAGTTCCGGAGAGTATTGACTCTGAGGTTCCTGGTGAGGACCAGTAAGTATTAAGTTCATAGAGTTCAATATGTCCGATGTTCACTCTTGTTCCCCCCTTCCTTTCTTGTCTTGCAGCTGACTCGTGAAAAGATGCTCTTGTGGCAGCTGGTGGCGCTCAGGTAAGAGTCTGTATTACCCGGTGCTGTCCGGTAAATGTTTCACGTGGAAAACGTGTTGTTTTGTCTCTCTTTACAGATGCGGCACGTGAAAATATGGAGAGTCACAAAAGGATGCCTCCGGTGGTAAATCAGGTAAGTCTATGGTGGCAAGAATTATATTTGTTGGTTCCCTCGGCTCACCTTGTGGTTTTCTTTTGTCTCCTAGGTGCCGAAGTTTGGCGAAGAAATGATGGAGGCAGCGCCGACCCGAAGGATGCTGTGAAGACTGGTGAGTATGGCGCGGCGCTGCAGCTGGAGGTGCGGCGCGTGCAGAAATTATGTTCTTTACAGGTCCGGAGACGAGATGGATCCAGAATCAGGTGTGGAATAGAAATAAGTTTGTTTTCTAACCTTGTCCCTTTCTTTCCTCTTTGTTTTAGGAGCTCCGGATTCGAGGCGGGCGTGGCAGAAGACTGGATGCAGGCTGCAGGCACGGTTAGCGTTACGCTGCTGGATGCAGAATAACGCGAAGCGTGTGTTGCTGGTCGGGCGTGGTTTAAATAGCCTCAAAAGTAGTCCCAGGTAAGAAGTCCCTAGAACCACACCGAGTAAAAAATAGTCCCTGTAGAAAAATAGTCCTTTTCAGGCTTCATGTTGGATTGGAGTCATTTGCAGCATGGTCTGCCTGCGGTAAGTAATGACTATGAGCCTGGCGCCTCAGGCGCCAGGACTGATTTCTACTATGAGCCTGGCGCCTAAGGCGCCAGGACTGAACCCAGATAGCCCCTAGCCGGGGCTGCTGAGGTTTTACTAAATGTCTAGATGCCTACTCCCGGGGCTGATGGGCTTGGACCGGATGCCTGGGGGTAGGCATCATGACAGCACTCCCCCCCAAGGCCCCTCCTAAAGTTGTTTTTCCCCTGGGCCCTGGTTTGTCTGGGAAGTTCCGATGGAATCTTTTCACCAACCGAGGTGCATGGACGTGGTCACTAGGTTCCCATGACCTTTCTTGTGGTCCGTAGCCCTTCCAATCGATTAAATAAAAAAGTTTTGATTTAACCATCTTGGAGTCCAGGATATCTTTTACCTCGAATTCAGGTTCTCCATCTATCAAGATGGGGTCGGGTGGTTTGGTTAATCTTGTTCCTGGTTAAACTGGTTTTAAAAGTGAAACATGAAAGACAGGATGAATGCGCATATTAGAGGGTAATTCCAATTTGACGGCTACCGGGTTGATAATGGCCTTAATACTGTAAGGTCCCAAATATCTAGGGTTAAAAGTCCGAGTTCCCTTCAGAGGTATGTGTTTTGTAGCCAGCCAAACTTGATCCCCAATCTGGTATTGTGGAGTTTCACTTCTATGTTGATCAGCATTTTTCTTATATTTCTCTTTTGCTTGTTTCAAATGTTCTGTTGCCTCTTTAAAGGCTTGTGTAATAGTAGAATGCAAATGACTAACTGCAGGCATTTCTAAATGCTGAGGCGAATCTAGTTCTGAGGTTCGAGGGTGAATACCATATATGGTATAAAAGGGGCTTTGTCCAGTTCCTGAAAGTACCGAGTTATTGTATGCATACTCGGAAATCCATAAAATTTCTTTCCAATTACTTTTGGTCTGGTGTAGCATGCAACGTAGGTACTGTTCAAGGGTCTGGTTGGTCCTCTCCGTCTGACCATCGGTCTGGGGATGGTGACTGGTTGATAACCTCACGTCGATTTGCGCCAGTTGACAACATTTCTTCCAAAAATGTGAAATGAATTGACTACCTCGGGCAGAGGCCAATACGGAAGATAATCCTCGAAAATGTTTTTGAGGAACTCCTTGGCCAGAATTGAAGCAGAAGGTAATCCCTTTAGAGGAATAAAGTGGGCCATCTTGGAAAAAAGATCCACAATAACTAGAATGGTGTTAAATCCATTACATGGAGTAGATCTGTAATAAAGTCTAACGATAAGGTGTGCCATGGTGTAGGCGCAATATCCAAAGGTTGTAAGAGGCCAGCTGTTTTTTTCTTCTGACATTTGTTTTGGGCGCAAATGCCACAAGACATTACAAATGACTTTTCGTCTTTTCACCAGGTGGGCCACCAGAATTGTCTCTTAATTTTAGCTTCAGTTTTTGCGATACCTGGGTGTCCTTCCATCAGGGTGTCATGATAATTGGAGATGACTAGTTCTTGTAGTTCCTTGTGTGGTAGAAATAGTCGCCCTTGATAATTTTTTTATTTTTTATTTATTTACATTTATATAGCGCGCAAGCAGCCCAGGGGCATTGAGGCGCTCTTACTTGCAATAAACTTAGTTACATGGTACAGGCAGGATAGCGATTGTTGACATATTGTGAATGTTACAGGGAAGCATAATGTTGTTACAGATATTGCTTTTGGTCATATAGTACAGTATACACGAAGGTGACCGTGCTGATGTGTCAGGTTTTATGTGAAGAGGGCAGTCTTCAGCGTTTTGCGGAAGGTGGTGAGGGAGGCCTCGCCACGGATAGTGGGTGGTAGGGCATTCCAGTGAGAGGGCGCGAGGTAAGGGAAGCTGGATCCGCCCGCTCTTGCTTTTTTCACTAGTGGCACCGAGAGCATGTTGGTGTAAGGTGATCTTGTTGGCCTGGTGGAAGAGATAATAAGGTAGATAATTGATGACTGAGTAGTCCGGGCCTTTCTTCACCCAGTCCTGCAGGGCTGTTGGATCAAAGAGTTGTTGGATCTTTACTTGAATATCCTCTAGTGTCTGTAGAGTGGTTATGCCAAGAATTCTTTGTTCTGAAATTATAGGCACCGGTTCCGGGTTCACATATGCTTCTCCAATCCCTATTCGGGATAAGGCATCTGCCTTGCCGTTTTTACAACCTGGTCGATAAGTCATCACGAAATCGAACTCGGCAAAGAACAATGCCCATCGAAGTTGACGCGACGATTGGGCCATGGCTGTTTTTAAAAACTGCAAGTTCCGGTGATCGGTGATTACCGTAATGGTATGCCTGGCACCGAGAAGATAATGCCGCCAAGCCTTGAAGGCGGATTTGATGGCTAATAATTCTTTATCGGTAACCGCATAGTTTGACTCAGGTGCCGAGAACTTTCTGGACCAAAATGCTACTGGGTGAAGTTGACCGGTTTCAGGATCCTTCTGGGACAGGACAGCTCCCATGGCTAAACTGGATGCATCAGTTTCAACTATGTATGGAAGTTCGGGGCGTGGATGCTTTAAGATAGGTGCAGACATGAATTTCGCTTTCAGCTCTTGGAAGGCCTTTTCAGCTTCTTCGGTCCACAAGAACCCTTTGTTTTTTCACAAAAGTGCTGTGATAGGGTGTACAACATGTGAGAAATCCGGAATAAATCTGCGGTAGAAATTAGCAAATCCGAGCATGCTTTGTACCCCTTTAACTGAACTGGGTGATGGCCACTGGAGGATTGTGTCCACCTTTCGAGAGTCCATTCGGACTCCTTTTGGAGTCAGGATAAATCCAAGGAATTCAACTTCCGTAGCATGAAAAACGCATTTTTCCAATTTTGCATATAACTTGTGCTGGCGTAGTTTCTCAAGGACTGCACGAACATGCTTCACATGGTCTGATTCTGAAGAGGAGTACACTATAATATCGTCTATGTATACAACAACAAAGACGTCAATGAGTTCACAAAGGACATCGTTCATAAAATACTGGAAGGCTGCTGGTGCATTGCACAACCCGAAGGGCATCACCTGGTATTCGAATAACCCATATTTAGTGCAAAAAGCAGTCTTCCATTTGTCACCTGTCTTTACACGTACCAGATGATATGCCCCTCGGAGATCTAATTTAGTGTAGATGCAAGCGTCCTTTACTTGGTCTAGCAATTCGGGGATCAGAGGCAATGGTATCGGTTCTTAACCGTGATCTGATTTAATGCGCGGTAGTCTATGCACGTTCTGAGGCCACCTCCTTTTTAGGCATGAATAACAAAGCTGAAGATGCAGGGGACTTGGATGGACGAATGAAGCCATTAGCAAGGTATTGGTCCACGTATTGTCGTAGGTGAAGGTTTTCGGGTTCCGTAAGGGCGTAGATCCTACTACATGGAGGCTGTGCACCGGGTATGAGATCGATTTGACAATCGTATGATCTGTGAGGTGGTAGGGTGTTTGCCTGCTCCTTTTGGAAAACATCCTGGAATTCTTGATATTCCTGAGGTTACTGCACGACTGGAGTAGCGACTGTGGCCAGGCCTTGGTTCAAGGTTTTTTTTTTGGGTAACAAGTATGTGCACAATCTGGGAAGGTTATTCTCTTCTCTCACCAATCAATACAAGGAATATGCGTTTACAACCAAGGTATCCCCAGTATTATTTGGAACTGCGGGGCTTTGATTAAATCAAACACAATAGTCTCTCGATGCCCATCCTGACACAATAGTATCATCTCTGCGGTGGAATGAAATACAGGCCCAGAGGCAATTTCAGTTCCATTGACTGTGGTGATGACATCCGAAGTGGTCTTTTTGCAGAGAGATAGATTCATCCTAGAAGCCAACTCGTGGTCCACATAGTTTCCTATGGCCCCGCTATCAATGTATGCCCTCACTGCGTGCATACGTGATGGCTGCCTTGGATCTATAAGGACCATTGGTATGATGAAGTGCGAGGTCTGAGTATCCTTCAAGCTCAGCAAGTGGACCTCTACGCTTGTCGGGCGTGGTCGTTTCCCGAATCAGGCTCTGTTTGATTTTTATCAGCAACTCCGACTACTTTTTTAGATGTTTTTATAGGGCAATCCCGTAGAAAATGTCCTGAGGCCCCACAGTACAGACACAATTGCATCTGCCGTCTTCTTTCTCTTTCCTTTTGAGTTAAGGGTCCCTTGACCCCCCCGATCTTCATCGGTTCTGATACATCTGTTCCTTTGAGGGTAACATTTGGGTTTAACCAATACCCGATTCTCGAACTTAGCTCGATCAGCCTTTCTATTCTGAAGTCAGTGGTCTAACTGGACCACTAAGTCTATATATTCTGCACAATCCTGAGGGGGGTTCACAACTTGGGCCAAAACGTCTTTGGGTTCACCCCGAAGTCCACGATGAAATAATGTAATTCGTTTTACCTCTGGCCATCCGGTTTCCACCACTAACCTATTAAAAGTGGCGATATAGGTTAGTAGATCCTGGTTACCATGTCGTAATGATAAAAGTTCATTATCCAGGGCCTATCCCTGTGAATGTCTGGCAAATAGTCTTTCGATGCTCAATTGAAAACCTTGAAAATCCTGAAGAAGAGGGTCATCCTGGTTAACTAATGGAATTGACCAATCCGCTACGCTGCCACTAAAATATGATAGTACAAAGGCTACTTTGGTTTGGTCGTTCAGAAAAGCTCCAGGTCTGTATAAAAAGTGCAAGCGGCATTGGTTCATAAACACGGCGAACATTTTTGGGTCCCCAGCAAAGCGTTCGGGTGGAGCTAAAGGAATGCTCCCTGGTAGAACCACTTGCACAGGATTGCTCGATGAAACAGGAGTTGGATTCCCCCCGAGTCCAGGTAATGATGTTTGCCCAGATTGGTTTTGCAGTAATTGTCTAGCAAGATCATCAGTGTGCTCCTTTGACACAATCAGTTCTCTCCTGAGGGCATTAGTCTCTTGGAGCGCGGAGCGCACTTCTGCCCTAAATTCCCCTAACAATAGGGCTAGTTGGTCGGTTTCTGAGGTTTCCATAACACCCGAGTGGGGATTTGTAGTTAGGCTTCGCGTTCTGTTACGCTCATCTGGCTCCCACAGGGGCGTCGGTCGGACCCGGACAGCTGCGGTCTCCACCCACGTGATGCGTAGTGAAGCGATGACTGACTGGATCTGCCCTCATAATCTTGTCTGCTTACCCCGTAGAAATATACTCCTGCAAGTGGAGAGATGGATTTAGCCACTTGTGGATTCAAGTGATGGCACCCCCACAGTCCTCCACAACTAATCACCTCCGAGATGCCCTCACAGCAATCTCACCTTATATTCTTGAAAGATGAGCTCTCCATCCTGCGTGGATTTGCAGGGGCGCGTCGATTCCAGTTACTTCACTGGTTTGAAGGCTCGGGAGAGTTCCGGAGAGTATTGACTCTGAGGTTCCTGGTGAGGACCAGTAAGTATTAAGTTCATAGAGTTCAATATGTCCGATGTTCACTCTTGTTCCCCCCTTCCTTTCTCGTCTTGCAGCTAACTCGTGAAAAGATGCTCTTGTGGCAGCTGGTGGCGCTCAGGTAAGAGTCTGTATTACCCGGCGCTGTCCGGTAAATGTTGCACGTGGAAAACGTGTTTTTTTGTCTCTCTTTACAGATGCGGCACGTGAAAATATGGAGAGTCACAAAAGGATGCCTCCGGTGGTAAATCAGGTAAGTCTATGGTGGTAAGAATTATATTTATTGGTTCCCTCGGCTCACCTTGTGGTTTTCTTTTGTCTCCTAGGTGCCGAAGTTCGGCAAAGAAATGATGGAGGCAGCGCCGACCCGAAGGATGCTGTGAAGACTGGTGAGTATGGCGCGGCGCTGCAGCTGGAGGTGCGGCGCGTGCAGAAATGATGTTCTTTACAGGTCCGGAGACGAGATGGATCCAGAATCAGGTGTGGAAATGAAATAAGTTTGTTTTCTAACCTTGTCCCTTTCTTCCCTCTTTGTTTTAGGAGCTCCGGATTCGAGGCGGGCGTGGCAGAAGACTGGATGCAGGCTGCAGGCACGGTGAGCGTTACGCTGCTGGATGCAGAATAACGCGAAGCGTGTGTTGCTGGTCGGGCGTGGTTTAAATAGCCTCAAAAGTAGTCCCAGGTAAGAAGTCCCTAGAACCACACCCGAGTAAAATATAGTCCCTGTAGAAAAATAGTCCCTTTCAGGCTTCATGTTGGATTGGAGTAATTTGCAGCATGGTCTGCCTGCGGTAAGTAATGACTATGAGCCTGGCGCGCTAGGCGCCAGGACTGATTTCTACTATGAGCCTGGCGCCTAAGGTGCCAGGACTGAACCCAGATAGCCCCTAGCCGGGGCTGCTGAGGTTTTACTAAATGACTAGATGCCTGCTCCCGGGGCTGATGGGCTTGGTCCGGATGCCTGGGGGTAGGCATCATGACAGTATGGCTGGGTTTCCCTGCCCTACGTTTGAAGCACGGGACAAGGCAGGACTCTGGAGCACATCACGCTCCTTGACCTCATCAGCACGAGGTTCACAGGTCAGTTCGATAATATCAAAGACCCTCAGAGGAAATGTCTCTTTCTTGCAAAAGTCTCTTGCCTTAGAAGGCCTGTGGTGTTTCACAATAACAAACAAACGAAAAGTTCTCTCTGTGATCTTGCACCTTGGCCGATTACTCTCTGCCCCAGGATCTCCCTCCGTCGGGCTCAGATCCTTCTCAGTGTGGGCCTCCCTCCATCAGGTTCACTACGGTCTTTCTTTAACACAGTACATGTATTCTCTAACACAGTTTATGTATTGCTCAAAAGGCCAGACAAACCAAAAGTCGGTAGCCTTGTACTTTATGCCATTGCTCTTTGCCTCTGGGATCTCCCTCCGCTGGACTCGGATCCCCCTTATAAGTCAGGTCTCCCTCTGTCGGTTCACTATGACCTTCCTTTTACACAGTTGACCACCTTATTGGAAAGCGGGGTTCCCCTCCCCTAGCGTCCCTTCCGCATCCCTTGTCGGGTTCACACTTGCCACAATTCACAGTTCACAACCTTATTGGAATGCGGGGTTCCCTTCCTCTAGCTTTCCTTTGGCAACGGGTCAGAGACTTTCGATTGTATAAGGGATTTGGTGTAACCCTCATAGGACCACTCTGACGCCTCATGCTTCCCTTTCCTAGAGCCTTCTGGTTCTTGTAGTTTCAAAACAGGTCCCGGTCAGAGCCTTTTTCGAATGAGTGCCATTGTGGTGCCGGACCCCTCTGCACCAGGACTTCAACTGTGCTTTCTATAAAGTTCGAAACATACACACAGTTCTTTGTTTTGAAAATTCCTTGCGTTCGTAAATGTTGCTACTTGCAACCTTGGGCTCAACACAGTTCGGCCTGAAATCAGGTTCCTCTGACTCACAGGCTGTGCTGAACAGGATGGTTTCTTTGATCTCTGGAGTCAAGGAAAGTACCACGGTAGCCAGCTTGCCCCTCTGCCTGCGTTATCAATGCAAGAGGACCCTGTGTACCATTGTAGTCTGCTGCTTCGCACGCGAGCTATAACTCCTGGTCTTATGATTCTCCTTTTGGAGGCTTCTCATGTCTGAGTTGAAAAGGGTAGGGTAACTCCCCATTCGTCGTCCTTCCACATCTCACCAATTTCATTCTCCATTTGAACTGACGGTTTGGTGTAGCTGCCTCCTCAAGCATTCGACCTTGCTCTAATTGTGCTTTCGTGCTCTGCCTTTTATCCCTGTGGGGAAGTTTAAGGGCCATCAGGTGTGCATGGTTATTGTCAATTGCCTGACTCTGCCTGTCCTGTGTGTTGGGACATGTCAGGCAAATGGCTCTGGTGTTAGTCTGTTGTCTTTTACAGTGTAAGAAAGTGTTTGTTTGGGAAAAGGGAAGGAGGTAGAGCTTCTAAATATCCTAGAGGGTAGGATAGGGAAAAGGGGTTATAGGGAAGGGGAGACTGTGTCTCATCCTTCGATGTACCACCTTCACTCTCTAAGGACCCCTCGCCCAGGTGATCCTCCCCCACTGCTCCACACCCAGGAACTGGAACTCATAACGATGGCCGTGTCCGGGCAACCTGGATGACAGATACCCAGGAACTAGTAATTGAAACACATTTGGGTTTCTCACAGGTCCTGTGTTGAAATGGGGCGGACAGTCAGTGGTGGGGTCGGTATGTGGATAGACAAGGGAAGGGAAGATTGGTCTGTCCAGATGAGGGGTATGGGCGGGAGACACAGAAACAAGGTCAGAGGAGATGAAGATTGCATCAAGGTTGTGGCGTCCAGGGTGGGTGGGACCTGTGGTATGTCCAGAAAGGTTGAGTGCCTCTAGGCTGTCGACCATGGGTTGGGTCATGGGGTAGTTGGGTATAGCAAACCAGATAGTGAAGTCCCCCAGTAGAGTGAGTGAAGGGTGGTTGACGAGAATGGTAGTTAGTGAGTCACAGAGATTGTTGTCAAGATGCCTGTTGTACCCCGGTGGTCTGTAGATGAGTAGGAAACTGTGCTGGAAAGTGGGCAACAGGGAGAGTCTGACCAGCAGGGATTCACAGTTAGCTGTGCATTGCTGGGTTTCGGTGAGAGAGATGGATAAGTAGAGTTTGTGGAGGATGGCTATTCCGCCACCTCTGGTGGCTCTGTTGTGGGGGATGAGAGTATAGTCGGGAGGGATAGCTTTGTGTGCGACTAAAGTCGTCACTGAACCATGTTTCAGTGATAAAGATGGGATTGGGTTGCCATAGGTTAGTACGTCAAAGATGCTGTTTCTGTTTCTGGCCATAGCGTGGGCATTGAATAAGAGGCATGTGACTTATTTATGTATTTATTTATTTATTTAGTATTACATTTGTATTGCACGCCTAACCCTCAGGTATCTGGGCGCATGGCTTAAGAATATGGTTACAGGTTATAGAGGCTTAAGAGATTGGTTATAGGTAGTGCAGACTTAAAGCATATGGTTACAGGGCATATAGGCTTACAAAGTAGATTACAGGTTATGCAGAATTAAAGTGCATGGTTACAGGGCATATAGGCTTACGAAGTAGGTTACAGGTCATACAGGCTTGGGGATATGGTTATATGTCGTACCAGCTTGAGGATGTTGTTAGAAGGCATATGTAGATATGCAATTTGATTAGTACATTGCAACGTTATACAGTACAGAGTGAAGAGGCAGTTACAGTTTCATGAATAAAGTGTTTGGCGATACTATAGAAAGTAGTAGCTAGTAGTGAGGTGGCAGAGTGTGATGTCAGGTAGCTGAGGTACACCCAGTAAGGAGGTCAGGTTACTTACAGGTGCAGTTTGGTGTCCTGTATAAAGAGCCATGTTTTTAATTTTTTCTGAAAGGATAGTAGGGAAGGATCCATCCTTAAATCCATCAGCAGGGCATTCCAGAAGTTGGCTGCCATGACGGGAAAGCTGGATCCGCCTGCTCTTTGTCTTTTGTATCTAGGCTCGGTCAGTTGCCCAAGATACGCTGCTCGGGTGGGTCTGGCAGACTGGTTTTTAGTTATCAAACTGGACAAGTAGAGAAGGGCAGTGTTAGATAGGCATTTGTGCGTGAGTACTTTAAATTTAATTCGGTCTCTCACTGGTAACCAATGAATGTTTCTTCTGAAGGTTGTAATGTGTTCTGACTTGAGTGCTGCTCTGATGGCATTGTTCTGCACAGTTTGGAGTTTCTAAATGTTTTTCAATGAGTAGCCTGCAAAGATGGCATTGCAGTAGTCAATCCTTGAAAGGATTAGTGCTCTTGCTAGGGTGTACGGCTCTCTTCTGTGAGATATGGTCTACAAGCTGTGATACTTTTGGCAGTGTACGACAATGCCGAAGTGATGGCATTGACTTGCAGAGAGAGGGTGAGTGAAGAGTCAAGATAGACTCCTAAGGTCTTGACCTCTTTAGCGGTCATTATGCGGTTTCCATCTATGTCGAAGGATTAGTGGAACTGTGAGAGACTCTTAAGTTTTGCTTGGCAGCCCACGATAAGTATCTCCGTCTTATCATAATTAAGACATAACTCATTTTGAGCCATCCAGGCTTGGATAGTGTGATAGATAGCATGTAGTGCTTTGGTGTCTGTATTGTAGTCCCCTGTGATATGAATTAGTATTTAGGTGGCGTCAGCATAGCTTGTGTATGTGACACCCAAATTATCTAATTTATCAAAAAGGGGTTTAGTGAATGCGTCATACATGGTTGGCGATACGCATGATCACTGAGGAACTCCAGAGGTGACTGGGGTGAGGCTAGCTGCTGCCGATGATGAGAAGACTCTCATCGTTTGGTTTGACAAGAATTATTTAATCCCTGCTATTGCGTTATTGGAAAAGTGGGCATCACAGCTAGGTGGCGGCATAGGATATTGTGATTCACAAGTACAAATGCTGTGGAAAGGTCCCGGAGGAGGAGGGTGGCTAGGTCACCTCTGTGTCTGATCTGATCCATTTGGGATTTAAGGTCTACCAGGGCCGTTTCTGTGCCATAGTCTAGGTGGAAGCCTGATTGTCGGAGGCCCAGCAAGTGAGGTGTTTCTAGATATTGTTGATTTTAAACATAAGGAACCCTATCAATAATTTTTAACAGGAAGTGTACCGTTGTGATGGACCGGTAATTAGTTGGTACATTAGGGTCAAACGTTGTTTATTTCAGTAGAGGCAGTACCCAAGCTTCCTTGAGGATGTCCGGTACTTTGTTAGTGGCAAATTAATTGTTTATGAGTGAGGTGATGAAAGGTGCCAGGTTGTCAGCACAATCTTTGATTAGGGTCGCTGGACAGATATCGCCATGACAATGTGATGGTTTGACTTGGTGGGCGGAAGTGGTTCCAATGGTGCTAGTGGCCAGAGGGGCATGGTGGGACTGGGTGGCTGATGGGGAGGGGTCGGGAGCAGTGCAAGGTTGTGTGTTGGGAGAGGTCGGAACAGACAGACTAGTCATGGATGCTGTTTGCGGGGGGGTTGAAGTTAGGTTTGAGCGGGAGAGAGAATGTGCAGCGGTCGATTTGCAAGCGATGGGACCAGGCAGAAGGATGGAGGGGGATGGGTGGAGAGAGGTGTCGGTGTGGTATGTGGATACCAGCTGGCTGATCGAGGGGCTGCAAGTCTGGAGAGAGGTGGAGGTGTAGAAGTGGTAGGCGAGAGGTTGTGTACAAAGAGGGACATTCTTGGAGTTGCAGACGGGGAGTTCCTGACAGCCGGGCTTTGGGTGGATGGGACGGAGGACTGATGTAGGCGCAGTGAGGCATACAGAGTCAAAGGTGGGGGGGTGGTCATTTTTCTTGAATTTAGTGCATTTTGGTGCCAGAGGTGTGTGAGAAAGGGTAGGGGGATCGAAGGGGAAAGGGGAAGAGGCGATGCTTCTGGAGAGAGCAAGTTGTATTATGCTGAGAGAAGGGAAGGGGGTTGTCTTGAGATGGAGGGTGAGGAGTGGATGCTGGGTGTCTGTGTGTGTGGGAGGTGTGGCCAAAGCCAGTGGAGAGCGGAAGTGGTTTGACTGATGGAAGATAGAGGGGGGGAGGTCAGTTGGGCCTGCTCTGGCGAGGCCAGGTAATGGAGGGAGGTGGGGAAATGGTAAAGCGAGGCAGGTCAGAGTTGGAGGAGTGTGAGGGTTGGTGGGTCGGTGTGGTGATGGGGTTAATGGTGGTTTGAGGGGAAGGGAGGGTCTGCAGGGTTCTGGCTGAGGCCTGTATTGATGTGGATGGTGATGATTGTAAAGACTAGAGGGGGCTCTGTACTTCTGCTCTCTATATGGTAGAGGAGAGGCACAGAGGACCCCAGCCAAGATTCTCTATTTGGTAGCTATGGTCGAGCAATCAAGGCCTAGCTTCTCAGGAAGTGATGCAGGCTGGTTCTTAAGTACAGTGTAGTCCCCAAGCCCCCACAAAGGAATGTCCACACACTGTATTAGTTCAAACACAGTCTTTATATAATTAATATTCAAGGTTATGTACACTATCACATTAACTCACTTTGTGCTCAGAAAATCTACAATGGCAAATATATACAGTTCTAAAGTGGTACCACAACTATTATCAGATCTCATTAAAGTGCATCAACTATACCCTGGTCAAATGTCACACAGATCAAGGAATAAAAGTAACCAACAATAGATATAGGAGGAAAGCAGTTGGTTAGAACAATGGGCAGAATGTTGACCCCTACCATCTAGGCACAATTCTGTGTGGAGATCCCCCCACCTGGGCAACCTGTAAATAAAACTATATAGTACAAGCCCAGTCCATATATTGTTCAAAAGAGTCTTATTTCCTTCTAAAATAGTTCTACAACCCCAATGTAACTGGAATAGCAGAGTTTGTGAACGGGTCGTCGACGGATCCTTCTTGAGCGGCTCCCTTTAAGGCAGGAGCCATGGATCGTCGAGATCCCACGAGAATAAAGTTGTGAACGACGATGACGAGGCAGCAGCTTCGTTTCTAGCGGTGCTTAGCGACGACGGAGCACTGGCGCCCTGCAAGGAAGAGGCATGCGGGGCACCTCGATGACGATAGTTCAGGACCGCAAAGAGATTGTGAAGAACTGTGGCCCAGCAAGGGCGTCGAGTCGTCTGGCGTCTCTACGGTCGTCAGGTGTTGGGAAACCCACTGACGAATCCTCCTTGGCGCGTCGGCGGCCTCGTCTTTCTCCGGTGGGACAAAGCGGTCGACGGTGCAGGCGAGAACGTCCTTGGATCAAATGTTACTTAGGCAAAGGGAGCATGGCGGTTCTCCGGTCGGCAATGGCGGTCGTTGACGATGATGGACAACAGTGTCCGGGCGCTTCTCCTTGTGATTCCGCGGCAGTCCCTGTCTCCGGTCAGCAGCCTGTCATAGGTCTGTCTGCCAGGGAGCTTTGGCAAAGATCAGCTGGTGCACGATGGTCCCTCGTAGCTCGGGAAGAGGGCGCCTTACCAGGTCCTCTCTGGGTCAGTCCTTGGAGACACAGCAGCTTTCAGATTGATGAAGTAGAGCAGCAGCAAGACTTCTCTTCCAGCAGGGCTTCAAGGTTAAGCTTCAGTTTCACTCCAGTTTTTCTTCAGCTTCTGAACACGAATTCTAGCAGTGAGAGGCTCCCAGATATACTAGTTGATCTCCCATTCATTCTGCTTGGTCACACTCAGGCAACCAATCGGTCAGAAGGGCATTCATGCAGGCAGGCAGCCAATTAGGTGCATAGTGCATTCAGGCCATTCACATCTCTCCAGACACTCACAACAAGTTATGTGTATTGGGACAAGTACCCAGACATTCAACACTCCACACTGCATTCATACCAGTTTAGGGCAGGGCTGTCTCAGTCATTGTGTCAAACACCAGAAACCAGGCATCCATAACAAGAAGTGCATATTGGGCACACACTCCATTCACCCAGATCCCACCCACAGGGTGTACCTACAGGGTGTACCCACAACATACAGTCACTTGAAAGGCTCCAGCCAGTCTGGCCTGGACTTCACAACAACACCATGTATGGAACTTCCACCCAACAGCCAGTCAGGGGGAAGGTACAGAGTCAGGGATTCCCAGGACTTTAGGAAAACCAGGTAACAGGCGATAGAAAGCAAGAGGCCACAGGGGCCATCTTGTTTCCTATCAGGAATCAACTGATTCCAATGGCAGAGCCTGAGTATCCCAAAATGTAGGATACTCAGAGCAACTGTCAAATTCAGCATGGAGCTGCCAACAGCCCAATCAGGCTGGTGGCAGTTCCATGCTGCTCTCTGGCCCACCCACAGGTGCCCAAAAACATACACTAAGGGCACAGGGCTGTACCCCCACCCATGGGTGCCATAAGGGTATCCCATGGGTCTGTTCACCAAAACCAAAAGAGAGAGCTGCACCGCCAGGAGTCCCACATGAACTCCTGTGCAGAAAACACGACAGAACACACGATAAAAGGCAGTAAAGGACAAGGATACGGAGGCCCTGTCCCTCCAATGCATTTCCAGCATCACAGTCACCCCCCCAGCTGAGGTTAGGGTACCTAATCTCCCACAAGATAGACACCCTCATCCAGATGGTCAACATACCTTCTGGAAAGGACATCTGCATTATCGTGACTCTTTCCTGGTCTATGCTCTATGGTGAAGTCTAGCCCTTCTCACCCTTCATCTGCATAAGCCACTTCAGGGGCTTATGATCTGTTTGGACCTTGAAGGTAGACCCCGTAAGGTAGTGCCTAAAACGCCTAAGGTTCCAAACTATGCTGAAACATTCCTTTTCAACAGTAGCCCACCTAAGTTCTCTACCCTTGAGTTGTCTAGGGGTGAATATTATTGGATGTTCCCTCCCTTTGTTATCTAACTGGGACAAGACAGCTCCAATACCGGTGTCGCAGGCGTCAGTTTGAACGATAAAGGGCTTGCTGCAATCAGGTGCACACAACACAGGTGCCCTACACAGACTTTCTTTCAGGCCCTCTGACAGTCTTCAGTCCAATTAACCTTCCTAGGCTGTTTGGGTGAAGTCAGAGCTGTCAGTGGTGCAGCTATGGTTCCATAGTCTGCCATGAAATTGCGATAATACCCACTGAGGCCCAAAAAGGCTCTCACTTGGGTTTGAGTAGTGAGAGTCTCCCAGTCTGTACATCCTGTACTTTACTGGGGAGAGGTTGGATTTGACCCCTTCCTACCTCATAACCAAGATATGTGACTTTCTCCTGAGCTATCTGGCACTTGGTGGCTGTGATAGTGAGGATAGCCCTTCTCAAGGCCTGCAACACCTTATCCAGATGTGTCAAATGCTCTTCCCAGGTGGAACTGTAGACGGAAATGTCGTCTAAGTAGGCCACACATAAGGCCTCCAGCCAACTGAGTGCATGATTGACCAATCTCTGGAAGGTGGCAGGGGCATTCTTCAACCCAAAAGGCATAACCATAAACTGGTAGAGTCCCTCTGGTGGTGAGAATGCCGTCTTTTCCTTGGCATGGTCCGTCAGAGCTATTTGCCAATAGCCTGAGGTAAGGTCAAAGGTGCTCACAAATTTGGCAGCACCTATGGTGTCCATGAGCTCATCAGCCCTGGGCAATGGGTGCGCGTCAGTTTTGGTGATGGCATTCACTCCTCGGTAGTCCACACAGAACCTCCTTGGTACCTGCCTGGGAACTTGCCTTGGGGACAAGGACCATGGGACTGGACCAGGGACTGGTTGAGGGTTCAATAACACCCAGCTCCAACATCTTGGTGACCTCAGCCTGGATGTGGTTCTTAACTGTATCTGACATATGGTAGCACCTGCTTTTGACAGGCACACTGTCACCAGTGTTAATTTCGTGCCTACACCACAGTGTAAAGCCTGTGTCAGTCAAAACAGAGAGGCATACTCCCGGAGCAAAGTCCTGCAGGCCCTCTACTGCTCTGTTGTCAGATCGGGAGAGAGATGTACTCCCTCCACTGAGCCATCCTGAGGGTAGCTATGCAGCAAATCAGGAAGGGGCTCACACTCGTCCTCTTCTTTCTCTGAAGCTAGCAAGAGACATGAGACTTCTGCTTGCCTGTGGAAAGGCTTGAGCCTGTTGACATGGAATACCTGAGGGGCTACCCCAGGGACTCCCATGTCAACCAGATAATTGACTTTGCCCATCTTGGAGAAGATCCTGAAGGGTCCAGTCCACTTGTCTGCCAAAGCTCTAGGCTTGGTAGGCTCCATCACAAGGATTGCCTGTCCCGGAGTCCAATCCACTTGCGAGGCTTTAAGGTCATGCCAGTACTTATTCAATTCCTGGCTGACCTTGAGATTTGCTGTCGCCTGACTCATCATCTGGGTCATCCTCCATCTGAGGCCTAACACATAGTCCCCCACTTGCTTGGCGAGACCTGGATGGGTGGCCTCCAAACCTTCTCTGATCAAGACAAGGGGCCCCCTCACGGGATGTCCAAAGAGTAACTGAAAGGGGCTGAAACCAACACCCTCTTGAGGTACCTCTCTGTAAGCAAACAGCAGACATGGCAGGAGGAGATCCCATTTCCTCCTTAGGGGCTCTTCCAAAGCACCTAGCATGCCCTTGAGAGTTTTATTAAATCTCTCAACCAGACCACTGGTCTGGAGATGGTAAGAGGTGTAGAACTTGTAGGTTACCTTACACTGTTTCCACATGGTTTTCATGTAACTAGACATGAAGGTGGATCCTCTGTCAGAGACAACCTCCTTGGGGAATCCAACATGGGTGAAAATACCCAGGAGAGCCCTGGCAACCACCTTGGCAGTAACAGTCCGAAGAGGTATAGCCTCAGGGTACCTGGTGGTATGATCAACCAAGACCAGGGTGAACCGATGTCCACCTGAAGTGGAAGGGTCAAGGGAACCGACAATGTTGATGCCCACCCTCTCAAACGGTGTGCCAACCACTGGCAATGGCTGCAGTGTGGCAATGACACTGCCTCCAGTCTTGCCAGACAACTGACAAGTTGGGCAGTTCCTGCAGTGGGACTCCACTTCCGGGGCCAGTAGAAATGGCAGAGAGCCTCTACTTAGTCTTCTTGGTACCAAGATGACCAGCTAAGGGCACCTCATGAGCCAACTGCAGCAGGAAGGGCCTGTAAACCTGGGGTACCACCAACCTCTTGAGGGCACCAGGTTCAGGCTTAGTGGGCCCACTAACAAGGATCTCATCCTCCCAATAGATCCAGAATGTCCTAGGCACTTCACCTTGTGCCTGGGACAGTGCCTGTTTCCTCAGACCCTCGAGAGAGTGGGCACTCTCTCTGTCCCTTACAGAAGTCCGCCCGGAAGGCTCCCCCTTCAGCCAGCAGGCATTGAAGATCAGGGTGGCCCTCTGGGTTGAGAACCTCTCCCACAGGAGAGCCTTCTGTCTCTTCTCCCTCAGGAGTTGAGTTTGGGTTTTCCACTGGACCCAGCCCGTCTGGAGCATGGATCCCAATGGGTGCTGTAGAAACAGCAGGAAGAGTAGGAGCCCCCGTCACAGAGGTGGCCTTCTTGCTCTTCCGTCTTCATGCCTTAGGCCTCACCTTTGGCTCGGGTACCTGACTCACAGCCAGACCCTGTGTCACCTGTGACCCAGTGACTGCAGCAGCAGTCATGGGGAGACCATCAGAGATCAACCCCAACTCTTCTAGATCGTTGCCTAACAAAATGTTAGCAGGGACATTGTCCTGAACCAGAACGGGAAGCTTTGTTGTCTTGTCTCCAATCATGATTGTGACTAAGGCTACAGGCGATAATTTGGGAGGCCCACCAGCTAACCTGGTGGTTCTCATAGGAGCACATACATAGTCCTCTGGCTTGAGCAAGGTCCTGTCCACCACAGTCATCCTTGCCCCAGTGTCTCTCAAGCCAGTAGAAGGCTGACCATTCAAGAGGACACTTCTCAAAAACCTACGGGTGTTCTGTGGGAAAGTCGCCAGTACTTCCGCATACTGGTCCCAGGCCCCAAGGGACACTAAGGAAATCTCTACAGGCGCACTGACTGTGATTCCTGTAGAGGGGAGGACAGTGGCCTCCACCTCAGACATGGGGTAAGGGTAGCTCAGGCTGACAGCCTGGACTCCAAGTGCCTTACCTTTACGCTTCCGGTCACCCCTCTTGTGATCCAAAGCCACAGTCCCAACAAGTGCCAGGAATGCGGGGTACGGTACTGGAACCACTGGGAGCCTGCTTTGCAGCAGGTGGACCACTACTCTTATTCCCAACCACAGATGAGATGACTTATCTCCACTAGATTTTTGGGACTCAGGAGAGGAAGGTTTTGGTTTACTCAACTGGGATTGCTTCTGGGACTCCTCAGCTTTCTGAGAGGTCCCCTTTTCTTTGTCCTTGCCCTTCCCACTGGAGGCACTCTGCTTAACAAACACTTAGCCCAATTTCTCTTATCAACATCATGAATTGCACAAGCCGTTTCAAACGCTTCAATCCATTAGAGGATATCTGAACCCTCCACAAACACACCAACCAAATCTTTCATAAACTTGGTGGCTGCGGACCTGACACTCTCAACGGGTTTAGCTGAAGTCTCCACTCTAGCTTTCTCTAGCTGGATTCTCTGACATTCAGTGTCCCTGTTCTCGAGTTCGAGGTCCTTATCTTTGAGTTCAAGATCCCTATTCTTGAGCTCCACTTGTTGTGCCAACTCCTCTTTCTTAAGCTCAGCATCTATTTCCAGCTTGCGGTATTCAAAGGCCAATTTCATCCTTAATAACTCAAGCTCTAAGGAATTGCTGGAGTTTGGAACAGAGGCAGCAGAAATGGTTGCATTCCCAGAAACAGATTAAGCAACAACCCCAAGGGCAGAGTCCTCATTGGTTGCATCTCCCCCTTCAAGAGTTTCACCATCAGTCTGGTAGTCCACCAGGGCAGCTATCAGCTCAGCCCTAGACTTATCCACAAAGTGTAACTCCCTGGCTTTCCAAGCACTCTGGAGAGCCTCTAAACTCATCCGAGTCAATGTACCATTCACAATAGATTCCATTGCAGTAATCTTGTACACAACTAAACCTTAATTTGCCAAAGTGCAGATATTTTGTAACTGGCACGTTTATACACTGATTCTTAAAACCATAAGCATCCCACCACTACCACCAGTGTAAAGACTGGAGGGGGGTCTGTGCCCCTCATCTACTATATAAAGAGCAGAAGTACAGACCCTCCCTCCAGTCTTTACAGTGATGATCTACGGGGTGGAGTTCTGCGGGAAGGAGCAGACAAGGTGGTGGTGGTAAGGGGGTTGTGTAGGGAGCACCAGCGTGCTCCTCTGGCTTGGTAGTCAGATGTAGCGTGGTGTGGGGTTCTTGCTGATGTAGGTTTGGAGGGAGGTAGCGGAACTGGGAGGGCTGAGGATTTGGGCATGGAGTTTATGGGGGGAGGAGCAGATGAAGCGGTGGTGGGAAGGGGGTTGTATGTTCAGTGGTTGGCTCCAACCCCATAACACTTGGTGGGCTGAAATGTTGGCCCTAAGTCAGCATACCAGTCTGGGTGTACTGGCGATAGTGAAATTTGACCAAACCCACCCATTCGCCCTGCGCAGGGCAGGGTACAGCCCTGTGCTATCAGTACAAGCGATTTCGGGAGATTAGCATTTCAAGGCCCCATGGATTAGCATCTCCATTGTTACACCTTGCTGATAGCGGCGAATACCGAAGAATGTTAATTAGCAGGCCTCACGGAAGGCCTGGTTGCAGGAAGTGTCAATGGAGACCAGAGACAAACATTTCTTTGTGATGCAATGTGTCAACTTGGTATGAACAGGCAGTGAATGTCCTATCTGGAACCATTCCTTTCAGAGCAGGGAAGTATGGGAATTGTAGGAGACGAAGATTTGCCTGCACACCCCTACTTCAAAGGAGGCCCATGTTGTTCCCAAGCACCACATAGGGCTCAGTAAATTAGGGAGACACTTTGATGTACAGCAGACAGGAAGATGGGTTGGACTTAGTATATGTTTTCATCCTTCCCCTGTCTGTTGCGAAGTGCTCCGATTCTGACCTGAAGCATCACTGAAGATTGTTGGTGGGGACTCTGGATTGGGTCATTAATGTGGGCTTAGCCTACACCAATCACTGGGGCTCATTTGGCTTTAAAAGAGGGCTGAGATGCCTCATTTATCAGATCATCTGAAGACTTTGCAAAGAGTAAGAAGAAGTACTCATTTGGACCCGAGCTGAAAGTACATTCTACCTTACATCTTCCGCCAGTGAAGGAAGGCCAGGATTTCCAAAAGGGAAGCAAGATCCCTCCCCTAAACATCTCCCAGGGAACAGAGGGAGATACCGGACTCAGAGAACCCGTCCAGCAGCTGCAGTACTGGTACCCAGCCAGCACACAGCATGCCCTGCTCGGTTCTGACAGCACGCTTCCTAGGTGCAAAGTGCCGGAGATTCTCTGAACAAAGGACAAGGACGTTGCATTCTAACAACCGTCTGAGCTTTGGGCCGTCCGCCTTGAAAGGACATGAGCACTGCAAAGAGGTTAGGAGGAGTGCCACACAAGCATCATCCAGCACCCATCTTTTTAAAGACAATTTTGAGACAGTCGAGTCCACGAACCGCATCTGGCTGCACCGCTGACTGTTGTCACGCTGCAGTCACCAGAGCCGTCTGAGACACCTCGACCAGCATTCCAGATCCGCCAACCAGCACAGAGACAACGATTCTTGGCCTGAGCTACCGCGCCAGACAGCCTGCAGACGTCCATACAGATTTCTTGCCGAACTGCCTGCTGTCTGGTATCCGCAGCTGTCTCCCATCACTAACTCTGTCTCACTGGCTGAAAAGCACCCTGGAACTTCGTTGACGCTGTTGAGCACCAAGAACTTCTTGAGCACCAGGTACATTGTGGTTCTGCCCCCTGGTCCTTCTCCGAAGGCCCCTAGAGACAGTTACGACCCTTTGCCCCTTTGGTGTTGAAATCAAAAATTCTTGAACAGTAAGACTGATTACTTTACCAAATACTTTCCTGTCGTCATCCAGAGAGCATCTCTTTCCTTTGTGAAACTGTCTGTCCTCTGTGTTGTGATTTGTGGTGTCCTAGAACTGTCTGTTGAATAATAAAGTAGATATTTTTATACAACTTTGACTGCACAGTCCCTTTTATCATTGGGTAATGATTGTATTTTCGCTGTGTTGCAACTAACCAACGATCCACAACCTTGCAGAGATAAGCCTGCCGTTCCGTCCACGTTACCAAAATTGGACAAGGAGGTTTATAATTGACTTGTAGTTCCAATCACTTTGATCCCTTCTGGTGTACTAGAGGTGTGGGGCTGATTGATGGTTTATAAACCGATGTTCATCCTTGGACCATTGGTGCCCCGGAAGTTTCGATTCGTCACATTCATCAAATGCATATTATCTATTCCCTGTAAATTTTAGGTCATCTAATGCATATTATATACTCCTTAGCACTGTTGGATTAATAACAAGCTTTTTGGAAGCTATGTTAAGTTTCAAAATATGCTCTCTTCACTATGGTTATAAGTTACATGACATATTTTTGTATTTGATTTATTTATTATGTTGTTTTGTGCATAAATATACCAATACAATTATTTAACTTAAAAAGAAGTCGACATTGGGGCAAAGCGATTGGCGCCTTTCTGGTGAAACGGATTGGCTATTGATCATAGTGCGCGAGTGGGGTACGTGGGACAGCCCAACTGTACCATTGAGAACGTGGCATACAATTGGAACCTTTTGGGATCCGTTCAGTGTTGTTTTGCTTTTCTGGGTGTGAGTAGCCAGTGAGACGGGTAGATTTATCTCGCTCACCCTATCATGCCCCACTGCATGGCACTGCATTGAACATTCGAATATTGTCTTCCCTTCCAGCTGGGTGGTCATGTCTTAGCTGAATCTAGCCCCAGAGAACGCTGCAACGCTTTGTCAAGAACAGTCATTGCGTCTCATCTCCAGCATGAGGTGCTGGACATCGTGCAGAATGCAGTGAGGGGTCGGGTTGAGGCAAGCCTGGATGTAATTAGGGGCCGGGGTGACGAGTGAGGGCAGTGCCTGACAGTACAAAAGAGATGTCATGACATCACACAATTAGAGTTACATGGAGAGAATATGATTTGCTAGTGGATGAGGCATTCATGCCTTCTCAATTCTGGACCATAAACGAGTCCCCCCCTCCAACAGATCCGAAACCCTTCAGTGTAAGAGCCCAGGAAATTAGTATTAGCATAAAAGAGATCCATTCACCTTTTCATTCCTCATGGAGAACATCTCTCTGATGCGTTCCTGCTCCTTGGTCCTCACTGAGAACCATACTTCTGTCACGGCATCATCTTCTACGCCATCCCAAGAACTACTCCTATTTCAGAATCCCATCTTCTCAGAACTTACCAGAACCATGCCTTTGTCAGTGTTTATCTCCTCGGTCTTCACGAGGACAATCCCCCCCATTTCTCTACTTGGTCTTCACAAGCCCTTCAGTCACTGCCCCATCTCCTCACTCTTCATACTTTCCGTCCTCAGACTTCAAGAGTTTCATCCTTCTATAACTCCCACATCTCCTTGGTCTTCCCACGCCCCATCCTTCAGTCACTGCCCCATCTCCTCGATTTTCACAGGTTCCATCCTTCAGTCCCTGCCCCATGTCCTCGGTCTTCAAGAGTTCCATCCTTCAGTCCCTGCCCAATGTCCTCGGTCTTCACGAGTTCTATCCTTCAGTCCCTGTCCGGTGTCCTCAGTATTCAAGAGTTCCATCCTTCTTTCATTCCCACATCTCCTTGGTCTTCAAAATTTCCATCCTTATGTAACTCTCCCATCTCATCGGGATTCATGAGTTCCATCCTTGTTAACTCCCCTCATCTCCTTGGTCTTCGCGAGTTCCATCCTTCTGTAACTCCTCCCATCTCCTTGGTCTTCGCGAGTTCCATCCTTCTGTAACTCCTCCCATCTCCTTGGTCTTCACGAGTTCCATCCTTCAGTCACTGACCCATATCCTCTGTCTTCACAAGTTCCATCCTTCTGTAACTCCCCCAATTTCCTCTGTCTTCATGAGTTCCATCCTTCTGTAACACCCCCATCTCCTCAATCTTCACGAGTTCCATCCTCCAGTTACTGCCCCATATCCTCTGTCTTCACAAGTTCCATCCTTCTGTAACTCCCTTCATCTCCTCTGTCTTCACGGGTTCCATCCTTCTATAACTCCGCTCGTATCCTCGTCTTCATGAGTTCCATCCTTCTTTAACTCACCCATCTACTCGGTCTTCACGAGTTGCATCCTTCTGTAATTCCCTTCATCTCCTCTGTCTTCACGGGTTCCATCCTTCTGTAACTGCACCCATCTCGTTGGTCTTCACAAGTTCCATCCTTCTATAACTCCCCCATCTGCTCGATCTTCACAAGTTCCATTCTTCTGTAACTCCCCACATCTCCTCTGTCTTCACGAGTTCCATCCTTCTGTAACTTCCCCCATCTTCTCCGTCTTCACGACTTCCATCCTCCAGTCACTGCCCCATATCCTCATTCTTCATGAGCTCCATCCTTCTGTAACTCCCCCCATTTCCTCGGTCTTCATGTGTTCCATCCTTCTGTAATGCCCCATCTCCTCGGTCCTCACGAGTTCCATCCTTCTGTAGCATCCCTCATTTCCTCGGTGTTCACAAGTTCATCCTTCTGTAACTCCCCCATCTCCTTGGTCCTCACGAGTTCCATCCTTCTGCACCCCCCCCGTCTCCTTGTGCTTTACAAATTCCATCCTTCTGTAACTCCCACCATCTCCTTGGTCTTCATGAGTTCCATCCTTCTGTAATGCCCCCATATTCTCGGTCTTCACAAGTTCCATGCTTCTATAACAGCCCTCATTTCCTCAGTGTTCACAAGTTCATCCTTCTGTAACTCCCCATCTCCTTGGTCTTCACGAGTTCCATCCTTCTGCAACCCCCGTCTCCTTGGGGTTTACAAATTCCATCCTTCTGTAACTTCCCCCGTCTCCTCGGTCTTCACAAGTTCCATCCTTCTGTAACTCCCCTCATCTCCTCGATCTTCACGAGTTCCATCCTCCAGTCACTGCCCCATATCCTCTGTCTTCACAAGTTCCATCCTTCTGTAACTCCCCATCTCCTCTGTCTTCAAAAGTTCCATCCTTCTGTAACTTCTCTCATTTCTTCGGTCTTCACGAGTTCCATCCTTCTATAACTCCCCTCATATCCTCGTCTTCACAAGTTCCATCCTTCTGTAACTCCCCCATCTCACCAGTCTTCACAAGATCCATCCTTCTGTAACTTCCCTCATTTCCTTGGTCTTCATGAGTTCCATTCTTCTTTAACTCCCCCCATCTCCTTGGTCTTCACAAGTTCCATCCTTCTGTAACTCCAGCCATCTCCATGGTCTTCACAAGTTCCATCCTTCTGTAACTCCCCCGTCTCCTCGGTCTTCATGAGTTCCTTCCTTCTGTCACTCCCTCAATCTACTCGATCTTCACGAGTTCCATCCTTCTGTAACTCCCCCAATCTCCTTGGTCTTCATGAGTTCAATCCGTGTGTAACTCCTCCGTCTCCTTGGTTTTCACGAGTTCCAGCCTTCTGTAACTTCCCTCATTTCCTCGGTGTTCACGAGTTCCATTCTTCTGTAACTCCCCTCATCTCCTTGGTCTTCATGAGTTCCATCCTTCTGTAACTCCTCCGTCTCCTCGGTCTTCACAAGTTCCATTCTTCTGTAACTCTCCCATCCCCTCGGTCTTCACAAATTCCATCCTTTTGTAATTTCCCTCATTTCCTCGGTCTTCACAAGTTTCAGCCTTCTGAAACCAACCCCCATCTCCTCGATCTTCACAAGTTCCATCCTCCAGTCACTGCCCCCATCTCCTCAGTCTTCACGAGTTCCAGCCTTCTGTAACTTCCCTCATTTCCTCGGTCTTCGCAAGTTCCATCCTTCTGTAACTCCCCCATCTCCTCGGTCTTCACGAGTTCCAGCCTTCTGTAACTCCCCTCATTTCCTCAGTCTTCGCAAGTTCCATTGTTCTGTAACTCTCCCCATATCCACGGTCTTCACAAGTTCCATCCTTATGTAACTCCCCCTATCTCGTTGATCTTCACAAGTTCCATCCTTCTGTAACTCCCCCAATCTCCTTGGTCTTCACGAGTTCCATCCTTCTGAAACTCCCCCGTTCCTTGGTCTTCATGAGCTCCATCCTTCTGTAACTCCCCCATCTCCTCGGTCTTCATGAGTTCCATCCTTCTGTAACTCCGCCCATCTCCTGGGTCTTCACGAGTTCCATCCGTCTGTAACTCCCCTGTCTCCTTGGTTTTCATGAGTTCCAGCCTTCTGTAACTTCCCTCATTTCCTCAGTGTTCACAAGTTCCATTCTTCTGTAACTCCCCTCATCTCCTTGGTCTTCACAAGTTCCATCCTTCTGTAAATTCCCCACGTTCCCTCTGTCTTTACAAGTTCCATTCTTCTGTAACTCCCCCATCCCCTCGGTCTTCACAAATTCTGTCGTTTTGTAACTTCCCTCATTTCCTCGGTTTTCACTAGTACCAGCCTTCTGTAACTCCCCTGTCTCCAAGGTCTTCACAAGTTCCATCCTTCTGTAACTCCCCCATCTCCTCTGTATTCACGAGTTCCATCCTTCTATAACTCCCCCGTTCCCTCTGTCTTCACAAGTTCCATTCTTCTGTAACTCTCCCATCCCCTCGGTCTTCACAAATTCCATCCTTTTGTAACTTCCCTCATTTCCTCGGTCTTCACAAGTTCCAGCCTTCTGTAACTCCCCCGTCTCCACGGTCTTCACGAGTTCCATCCTTCTGTAACTCCCCCCATTTCTTCAGTCTTCACGAGTTTCAGCCTTCTGAAACCAACCCCCATCTCCTCGATCTTCACAAGTTCCATCCTCCAGTCACTGCTCCCATCTCCTCTGTCTTCAAAAGTTCCATCCTTCTGTAACTCCCCCATCTCCTCTGTCTTCACGAGTTCCAGCCTTCTGTAACTTCCCTCATTTCCACGGTCTTCACAAGTTCCATCCTTATGTAACTCCCCCCATCTCCTTGGTCTTCACGAGTTCCGTCCTTCTGAAACTCCCCCGTTCCTTGGTCTTCACGAGTTCCATCCTTCTGTAACTCCCCCATCTCCTCGGTCTTCACGAGTTCCATCCTTCTGTAACTCCCCCATCTCCTCTGTATTCACGAGTTCCATCCTTCTGTTAGTCCCCCGTCTCCTTGGTCTTCAAGAGTTTCAGCCTTCTGTAGCTTCCTATTACGCTCACCTGGTATCCACAGGGACGCCACGCAGCCCTGGTTGGTTGCCGGAACCTTCTCGCCAGTTTTCTGGATGGTGTCTTTGGAGGAAGTCTAGCCTGAAAATACAGGAGGGCTGGGTTCAAGACTGGCCAACTGAAGTAAGTATCCTCCCACCACCCTTTTTGGCTTCAGCCCCTCAGACCCTCTCCTCACCTTGTTGTGGTATTAGGCGTGCTCTCTGTCCTTCTTTCTTAGCAGAGGTGCGTTGTCTTCAGTGGGCCTGGGTGACCAAGTTACTTCACTGGCGCGTGCCCATTCAATTGTCTCTAAGGTAGGTCTTATTGCAGCAGTTTTGTTTAGCGCTGTTGTTCTATTCTGCCTTTCTTTTGATTAATAATGTTCTTGCTTTCTCCCTAGGTGTGCAGAGCTATGGCGTGGCAAACTAGTTGGTTTGAGCCCCGCCGGTAAATGATGGCGGGTGATGTGTGCTGTAATACGGTAAGTAAAGCGCTATGCGCAGCGCTGCTTTCTCTTGCCTTTGCTTACCTGTGTCCTCTCTTCCTTACAGGTTGCGGTGCTTCTCCAGCATGTGCAGAACTCCAGAGTGATGCTGGCCGGGAGGTGACAAGCCTGGTAAGCTTCTTGTGCTGTTCGTAGCTTAGCAATGCCGGAGTATGCCTTTTCTAATGTTGTCTTCTCCTTTTCCTTTTCAGGTCGCTTCGATCCGGTAGGTATGCGGTGCCCAGAAGAAGCTGTTCACTGGAGCTGGGGAGCGGATGACAGGATGGAGATTGCAGGTAAGATTCTGCTAACGGTGTTCCTTTTGTCTCCTCTGCAGGTTCGTTACTCCGAGGTTCGTGGGTATCACAGGACATGGTGAGTGTCACGTTGCAGTCTGCAAAGTAACGCAAAATGTGCTCTGTTACTCGGGTGTGGTTTAAATAGCTGCCCAACAAAGTAGTCCAGGTAAAGTAGTCCCAGGCCACCACAACCAAAGCACCATACCGCATAGCTTAGTTCTTAGGAACCGAACCAAGCTATGCAAATGCCTCCATGTTAACTGCAGGCCCAATGAAAAAGTAGTCCTCTTTTAAACATGTTCTCCACAATGAATTTGAGCCTGGCTCCAAGAGAGTCTTGGGAGTCGATGCAAGGCCTCCAAGGCCTTAATGGAGCCCTGACCTTACCTGCCAAGTGACTTGCCAGTGGGGGTCTGGGGTAAGGGTTGTGACACTTCCCTCATTTCCTTGGTCTTCACGAGTTCCATCCTTCTGTGTCCCCCCCAATCTTCTCGGTCTTCATGAGTTCCATCCTTCTGAAACTCCCCCCATCTTCTCGGTCTTCACGAGTTCCATACTTCTGTAACTCCCCCCATCTTCTCGGTATTCACGAGTTCCATCCTTCTGTAACTCTCCCCATCTCCTCGGTCTTCACGACTTCCATCCTCCAGTCACTGCCCCATCTCCTCATTGATCTTCCACTGATTTTCCATTCATGAACACACTACTTTGATGGACCATCAAGTCCTTGCACCAGACATCAATCCATGTAACCGTGATTCAAGCCTTTTAACTTCTGAGGCAGATGAATTGGAGACCACGTCTGCTTGGTGGAAGTAATACTTCAGAACACAGTGTGTGGTTCTCTGAAGTGGAGGCTTCTGAGTGACGTTTGTCATCCATCAGCACGTCCACTGCCTCGTTCATTTATCCTGAGAAGCAGCCAGCACACAGCCTGCAACTCCCGAGGTCACAGCAGAGGCAATTATGCAACACGTGTGTTTGATGAACCTTGGTATTGTACAGACATCACCAGCTGGTACAGTCCTATCCATTAACAGTGCACTAATAGGGGAGTCCATGACCTCTGTGCTTGCTCTGCTTGCTGTGCTTGCTGTTAAAGGGCAGCACCAGAGCTCCCTGCTTGATGCAGAGTAGACTGTTCACTGATCTCAGGCATCAACAGCAGTAGCCTAGGTCAGAGATGTAACTCGGAGTAAAATTGCACACAGTGAGACCACTTGTGGCATGCAAGGTTTTGGACATGTGCACATTTTAGAATCCATGTAGCTGGGCATCATGACGTTAACGGGTAGAAGAAGAACTATAAGACAGGAGCAAAATGCTCACCAATTAGAAGCAATGTTAGATCATGTGACGGGACTGCGCCCAAAAATCGTCCTAACATCTCGAGGTGAGCCCCGCAAACGGTTTGCAAGGGGCACTGTCCTGCCGAGGAGTGTGAAGGGGAAGTGTAGGAGAATGCCACCAGTGTGGTGAGAGTGGCGATGAGAGGACGCAAGGAGCTGCATCACTCTGGGGAGGCCGCATGCGTGCCTGCATGAAGAGGAAGGGGCGGTAATGCAGCCAACACCTTCACCAGGTTTACGCCTAGGCACTGCGCGATCATACTGGGGGATACCTAAGCACTGCGTGCTCATGCTTGGAAATCCCTAAGCATTGCCACTCATACTGGGGAATCCCTAGGCACTGCACACTCATACTGGGAATCCCTTGGCACGGCACACTCATACTGGGAATCCCTAGGCACTGTGTGCTCATACTGGGGAATCCCTAGGCACTGCACACTCATACTGGGAATCCCTTGGCACGGCACACTCATACTGGGAATCCCTGGGCACTGTGTGCTCATACTGGGGAATCCCTAGGCACTGCATGGTCATACTGGGATTCCCTAGGCACTGTGTGCTCATACTGGGGAATCCCTAGACACTGTGTGCTCCTACTGGGATTCCCTAGGCACTGTGTGCTCATACTGGGGAATCCCTAGGCACTGCACGCTCATACTGGGAATCCCTTGGCACGGCACACTCATACTGGGAATCCCTAGGCCCTGTGCGCTTGCTTTAGGGACCTGGGACGGATGCACTCAGGTGAACAGCCTCACTGGGTATTTAGAAATGCACACATTTTTTGAACACGTTTATATTTTCTAGTTTAGCCCGTGGAGTCTGCAGCCCCTGTCTCACGGGCTGGACAGCCAGTTTCCTGCCTTCCCCCTAATCTAGAATTTGGGACTTTGGAGCATGTGACTTTCAGTCCAACAGACCAGGAACTGAGGCGGGGTTGCCAGAGGTTGGTTGGCAGGAATCCAAGGAAAGGAGTGGCATTTTAAGAAGGGATGCTTGGCATGTCATTGCATGACCTGATGCACACATATAAAGGAAAGAGCGTGTATTTCTTACTGTATTGAGAGTTTCCTGGGTTTGGCCCTAGTGTCGCGAGTGGAGAAACATCTAGTAAAACACCCTAAGTGATCTAATATCCCACGTGTGGGCACCTTAGCCAGCCCCTGCCTCCTTCATGAGCTCTGCCATGTTCCATTCCCAGGTGCCATCCAGAGGAGTCAGGGGCTAGATGGACGCGCCCAGGTGCGTTGGTCTCCCAGGTGCAACACATTGTGTTGGTTGATCGGAGGAAAAGATGACTGTGCACATGGTGTGGGGGGACCACAGTGCAGTGACTATCCATGGGGGGTGACCGAGGCTATTGCAGACCAGCGGTATATTATAAATGACCCTTCTCTATCAGGCGTGGGCTCTGGGGGATGGGCTGGTGCCTTTGAGTCTGACTCTCCAGGCTAGCTCTAGGCTGAGGTCCTGGGTGTTTGGAGGGTGTCCACTTCGATGCCATGATGTGTGGCCCCCTATGGGAGACTTGCCACACTGCAGTGGACAGGAAAGTCGCCCTCCTGGTCTCCTTATAGATATCATTAAATAATGACGGAGGCTGGTTTGCTCTCTGCCGAAAAGAGTATGGGGTGGGCAGTGAGCGTGGTAGAGGGCGCACAAGTGTGGGCGAGTTGAGAGGACACTATCGCAGATCCATCTTCGTAGCACCCCAAACCCTGTTGGGTAGGGGCCTGAAACCTTTGGACTACAACTCCCATCTGCCCTAACCAGAATAGTCCATTGAGAGGGATCATGAGAATTGCAGTCCAACACATATGAAGGGCCACAGGTGGCAGACACGTACTGTAGGGGATTACTAATCTCTATGGCCTGCACTCCCAGTCAGCAGTTATTTCCCCCACTATCTCCCCTTATGCGTAAACCGCTGCTCTAATTCCTTCCTGTCTACTTCCAGTTAAATGATAAAGGGGCGGGGGGAAGGAGGTATTTGAATAAGGCAAATGCCCTGCTGAGTGAGTACTCTTGCACACAAGGCAATGACAGAAGATTATCTAAGCAGGATTTCTCCGATCTCCTGTGTGGACCTCTCTTGTAACTTCAGGTGCCTCAAGGACTCACTGTGGTTCTGGTAGGTCTCATGTCCAGGCTTTACACATTAAACAAGATCTGTGCTCGTTTCAGAGAAACCATACTGAGAGCCCACCTTTAGCTGCCTTACCTTTGGTCTACAGAAGGTGGATTACACCACCCTTACATTCCTCCTTCTCCTGCATTCCTCACCTATTGAGTCCCACCTCTCGAGGACAAGATAACACATCTTGTCATGAACTTTGTTTTCTCGACTTCCTCCCCTTGCCTCTCCTCAATGCTCTATTCCCAGCACACACCCTCTTCTTCCTGTCACCGGCAGGAAGTACTGGGTCAGGACCTCTGCTGACACTAGACGTCAAGAGGTTGGTACTTAGTTGCACCTCCTGGTAGGATGTACGGGGTGACACGATAACCACGCTTAAGGTTCTCCTGAGACCTTGCTGGACCTGGTCCCACGGTTAGGTAGATTCAAGTGGACAGAGATGCAAGCCAGGTGGACTTTGGTTCCTCTTCCCTTATGGAGACTCCCACGGGCTCCTGGAACAGTTTGCATGAAGTTCCAGATGGAACAATAATACTTTGGTTTTCTGATGTATGTGCAATGCATGCATAGTCTTGCACCTGTGCGCCGGGATCCCTGATGACCTTGGAGCCTCTGGGTATCCTTCAAGGAGATGACTCAAGCACGGTTGCCCTTTCCACCCCTCACTTGTGTTTTATGGGAACAGTGACCATGGCAAACCTCATATAAAAGAGGAAGCAGCCCCCTTGGAGGAGGGACTCTTCCTCATCCAATGGATCTTCATCTTCTTCACCAAACTATGCAAAGAGGAGCCCCCACTCCAAAGAACGTCAGAACCTTCCTATGTCTGAGGGCAACAGTGGGCACCTGGTAATGGAATTCATGCAGGAATGTTTTCCTCGTCCCGCAGGTAAAGATGGAGAAGTGGGATCCCCTCAGGACCATTAAGGCCCTGATGCCGAAGATGAGGCAGCGGGGAAAACAAGGCTTTGGGTGCACTCGGAGAATGCTCTTCATGTATGTGATTCAACCTAACCCTCCCCAGACCCTCTGGTCCCAGTGGATCCCTCTAATCTCCCCTTAAGACGATGCCAGGGACGGGCTCCCTACTCATTAAGATGTCCTGGATGTCATTCCAAAAGAACTGAAGGAGCCGGGCAGCGGTGCTCCTCCATGGTTTATTTTCCAACTATACCCATTGGTGGGATCTGAGGAAGAATATTCTGGTTAATTTCAAATAGATACATTGTTTTCAAGCCCCGTTCCTCCCAAAGACCCAAAGGTTGTCCCTCCAGGAAATATACATTTGGTGACTTATATTGCCAGACTCCTTCAGCTCTTGCTGTACTCAATGTATGACCTTTGAGGGGTGTGAGGTCTCAGTCAAGCCCACTGACGTATCAAACCACTGACACCAGATCTATCCTGTTCCCAAGGTGAGAGTGTTGTATGTAAGGTATCCTTCCAGACTGGGACAATGAAGACACGTGCGCTGAAGAAGCTGCATTCAAGGTAGCGTGACCAAGCAAGCGAGAACGTTCATAAAGCACTTTGGTATGTATTTATCGCTCAAGAAGGCAAGACCTGATGCGGCATGTGCATCAGAGTCTCTATAGTGCTTGCAGGCTGTGTGCCAGGACCTCGAGGCTGGTACAGAAACTTCATCACTGTTACGGGCACATGGAGTTGTCAGATCTGGTCTTCAACTGCATCAAGGCATCGGGCCTGCCAATGGTATCATGTACAGTCGCATGGTAGCATATCCACCGGAGAGACTGGCACATGGAAGGCAGCACACAAGGTCTCCGCGCTACATATTTCAATTTCAGGAGAATTGTGGTTTCGGGCACTGCCACAGGACAGAGTCCATGGAGTGTTCGATCGGATCAAGACCCTGATTGTCTCAGTCTTAGATGAGTAAAAGATGGGACTGCTGTCCCTCCACTCAGAGCATAAGAAACAAACAAATCTAAGACCCATCAACACATCCAGTCTTCTTGGCCAATCCTTTCAGATATCCCAGGATACCAAGCCAAACTCCTGCCTCACCCAAGAGGTTGTAGGGATGCTTCCGTTGCAGTTTTCTGAGCTTTAGGAAGACTCTGTTTCAGAACCATGGATAAGAAGCATTCTTCAATCCGGCCATTGACCCAAGCTCTTTTTCCTCGCCCTGTGCAGGATCCTGGTGATGACTCCCTAGTCTCTCAGCCAAAATAAAACGGCAATTTAACCAGTCCAGCAGTGGGCCAACACTGTACTCAATTTTATTTCTTGTAATGAAGGTCTCATGGCGCTGTCATTTTGGTCGTGGACCTCACTCTTCCATTTTATCTCCCTACTGTGCTTCAAAATGGACACCCTGCAGAGAGTAATCTTGCGGCTATCAGAATATGACATGGTAGTGTCACACGATTTGGCCAACACATACCTGCATAAACTGATCAATCGTGCTCATCAGATGCTTCTAATATTTGCGATGGGAACCTTAGCGTTCTAGTGTTGCGTGTTATCTTCTGGGATAAAAGCAGTACCTGGAGTCATCATCAAGGCCTTGGTTCCCTTGAACGATGGTCTTCACCACAAGTGGACGTACATCTTCCCCCACCTGGATAATTGCCTCCACTCACTCAAATGCTATGGGGCAATGGTTTTGGAGCCAATGATACTTCTTCAGCTTAACATTCCTAATGAAGTTGGAGAAACCACATTTGAACCCGAGAAAGATTACGAAGGAACCTCATTACTACTGGTTGTGCCCAAGTAGTGACAAGCACTCCAGCAGCATATATTGCGTTTAATGTCTTAACGCTGACTCACAAAATAGTCAGAGATGATTGAAAGGTTTTAATGCAACAGCATTGAAAGGTTTTAATGCAACAGCATCCGTTTCTTGGAGGAGATCACGACAAACGACATGTCCGATGCATTCAAGGTTCGACAAAACCCTTTGTCAAGGAATCTTTTGGAAGCAACATAAAAATATAGAGATCCGTCCGATATTGCACATGGCCCCATAAGGGAATACATCCCATAAGAACTCCTCCTTTCTAAACAAAGACTGGAAACCTGCCTGTCTCCAGGATGCCTGTCTATTCAACCATAGATAATGTAGAAGATCAAAGGCTGGGAGAAGAGTCAACGTAGGGAAGATATCCTATACACCAGTGGTTTATTCTTCTTCTTGCTGCATGAATAAAAGGGAAAATGCGATGAATCGTGAGCGAGCCAAACAATGATGTCATGTCCACAAAAAATATTTTTTTTAAAGAATGAAACAACAAAGTAAAATGTGGCTATGTTAAAAAAATCATTGATGTGCTTGAGTCTGTGTGGAAGAAACTATAGCAATAAGGTATGATGCCTCGGGACTCACCGTTCGCAAAGAAATTTGTGCTGGAAAGCTAGAAAGCGATAGCAACGACCTTCTGAAGGATATCCCGTATGACCTGAACTCAAGACCGAACTTTCTCAGGGCCACGTTTCCAGAGAGATCTTTCGACAGGCTTTGGGTGGGAGGTCCTCTTCTTTCTCTTATGTCTCTTCCCATAGTCTCAGTAGGGTCATGCTTCAGAGTACCGGGGTACAGATCACGCAAGGTCCATTGGCTCCCCATCAAGGCCTGCATTGAATTTAAGATTCTGTCATTCGCACATAGATGCATCTGCAGAGAGGGCCCTCTCTCTCAACAACTGCATTGCGCCGAAACACCAGGCGCGTCTGCCACAATCTTCCATCCCCCGCTCTCTTTCCACTCCCAAATTCCACAGCAGAAGAGAGGGAGGCGCAAGCTTCTTGGTCTCTGCTCCCTCACTATGGAACTCACTTCCCCCAAAATCAGAAACGAACGTGCCTACCTGAGTTTCAGAAAACATGGCTGTTCAACAAATATGACTAACCTATACTACCTCTGTTGTACTGTTTGCTGTCTGCCTTTCCTCTTTACCCGAATGCTTACCTGTGGAAACGCCGGGATACCTCCGGGTTTGGGGGTTACACAAATGCAATAAATAAAATGAAAATAAATATAGCTGCTCCAGCTTTTCTGGTTCCATGGCTCATAGTTCACTGGCACAACTTTCCACTCCCAAGTTCCAGTAACAACAGACGTCAGTGAAGCACTGAACTTGTGGCGGCGTCCTCCGAGCCGCCTGCAAAGGGATATTTCATTCTCTTCTTTTTCTCAGAGAATAATACCAATGGATGCTCGTCCATGGGGCTGTGGAGCTTCCCTGTCAACTAGAGACACCCAGGGAGGATAGCTCAGCTGCAACGTGTTCGCCTTGGAAGAAAGACAACACGAAGTAACACAGGTTCGATCCCCGGGTCTGCGCTTAGCAACCTCTGGGTATTAGGCGCGTTATAAATACGAAACTAAGACTAAGGTCATAGCGAGAGGGCACACATTCTAGCAAAAAGGAGGACTTGATGGCCTTCCTGAGCGCTCTACAAGAGTTTCTGCCCCTTTTCATGACCACACACTTCTTGTCAGAAAAAACAATTCAGTGGGTCTCTCATATACCAGAGACAATTGGCCTCTCATCTGAGGAATTGGGAAAAAGGTTCCTGTTGTCAAAGAGTGGAGAATATCAGAGTGGAGATCTTGAGGAAGGTATTTTCTTCATCCGAGTAACTGCCCCTGTCTCCTCTGACCTTCCAGGAGGAGAAGGTTTGGTTACCTCATCTGGGTCCTCTACCTCCATGGGCAATACTCTCCTGAAGCATCACCCTTTTCAGTCCCCGGATCTTCTGCCAGGAAGTGTGGATAGGGTATCCATGTGCAGGCCAAAGTCTTTGCTATATACCTTCCCTACGCTCCCTGCTAAGGTCATAGTGCGGGAATGGTTGGAAAAGTATCGTATCGATAGAGATATGCAGCTTACAGTGGGTTCCAGCGAGGGTGGTGTCCTCCTCTGTCTCAGCTATCAGCCTCCCTCACTTGATAAGGGCCATCTATCCATTCTCCCGCCGTCCCTTTCGGAGGGGGAGAGTGTCTTGCCACTTGGCACTGCCTAGTGGTTTGGCTATTATACAGGGGTGCTTACGGAGACCGTGAGTATCCAGAGAACAAGAAGGTAGGTAGCCTTGCTCAATTTCTCCCACAAATTCATCATCTGTAAAAATGTCATATAAGTACAGACTGGCTCTGAGATTTTTCTCCTAGTCCCTGGGCAAGGATTGTGCCATATCACCAGTGTACCCCTATAGTGAAAAATGACCTCCTAGGTACACATAGAGCAACAAGACCCCTCTGAGCCCATCTTTACTCCCTTTTCTCCTCGATCACCGACCCTAACTAACAGTAGAACTTTCATATAAAGATTGGAAAACACATTTTGGGCAATCTTTCAGAGGATTAGGCGAGGATTCAATGAGGAATCTGTAAGAGGAACATTTTATCCTCCAGAAACAACATCACAGGAGTTAGGAAACTTGTTCTTCTGATGGATGCCTTCCTCCCACAGTTTCCTCATCTTTTCATAGACTCCACTAACCAGAAGAGGAGGGTAACCCACCGGGCACCCACTCCACTAACCAGAAGAGGAAGGGTAACCCACCGGGCACCCATAAGGTTTTGTAGAGCAAAGCATCACACTGGAGTGTCGGCCAGAGTATGAAGATAGCAAAGCCTTGCGCATGTAGCAAGAGAAGTGTGCGTTCCCGCCTGCCACACTAAAGCGGGGCACGGAAGGGACAGCCCATAACTCTTAAAGGAGGAGAGCTCCACTTTAAGTTGTGGCTCTTATCCCTAGACATCCCACTGTCCCGAATGCTGTTTAGTGAACCCTAATATCACTTAACATGAGCACGTATGACGTCCTATGTTCCGCTGTGGGCTAGCACTTTGTGACAGTACCAGGTGCCGTCCATGGCAAGCCTAGAGAGACCAAAACCCAAGTCTTCCTGCTCTGTTTCCACTTCCTCATCCCCAGAGGAAGCGGCTGAAAGGGAGGGAATGTGTACACCAGACCGACCGCCCCCCAGCAAGTGCACCCTCCCGAGTACCCCTGTGCCAGGAGGGATCACGCAGAAGCAAATGATGTCACACTTCTTGCTCTTCTGGAAGTGAACAGGTCGATCAGTGGGGAGGGGACGGGGGGTGAACAGGCAACGTGGAGAAGATCTCCTGCACAATCTCCATATTCACCTCCCCCTCATGTGCGCCCCCCACCCCACCCCGTGAGTCGGTCGACTGCCTGCATCCGATTGAACCCGCTGCACCTGTCCACACATGTGTTCGCAGCATCTACTTCTTGCCTTCTCCTCCTTTTATCTTCCTGTGGCTCATTTTCTTTCTTCCAGCAGAGTCGGGTTACCCCTCGCAGGGACACAGTGCACCACTCCACGGACAAGCCTAGGCGCTCTTAAATTATTACGCCTGTGGTCTGGCACAGCATAAAAGAATATTAACATGACACATTATTCTGACTGCTTGCCAGATGGGCTGCTGTCATGGACATCTTGTAAATCACGTAAAACCAGAAGGCCATGGCCTCTCTCCACAATGTGAGCGAACTCACACCGCCCTTCCTGTTGATAATGTGCAAAGCAGTTGCACTCACCTTCTCCAGGGAGAGAAGTCCTCCCTCTGTCTGATGGCAAGGAAGATTGAAGTGCCAGGCAATTTACTCTCAGCTCCAGATGGCTCCCATCAAAGGACTTCTCGTGCCCTTCCCACAGACTGCTCACTGAAGGGTCAAGGAGGCGGGTATTCAGCATCTCAACGGCACATCAGGGTGTCCAAAGGGCACAGATGATGAACTGGGGGCCTCCAACAAAGCGTGCTCAAGGAAACCCACCCTTGAGGGCCCTGGCAAGTCTCTGCCTTAGGAGGGAGAAGCCCTGTTTTGTCATTGGGACCAATTGCCCCACATAGACCACTCCCTTGCCCCTTTAAAAAAAAAAACAGGAGTCAGTCACAGGCTCTCATTTTACTGAAACAATGCTTGATTATGTCCCATCAGCGGAGTCACAGCTCCTTCCTCCAACTCCCCAGCTCTCAGCTCTTCTACTAACCGTCCCTCCCAGAACCTCCCAGCTGGAACCCTCCCCACATTCCAAGTTCCAGAGCACAACAAAAACCAACCCGGGATTCCGCATCAAATCAAAGGCATCTCTGATGCACCCCTCCCGATGCTTCCAGTGGACCCGGCCATGAACATATGTGTCCTGCAGATCTGAAGAATGGTGCCAATCCTGGAGGTGGCATGGGTGAATGGGTGGGGTGTGCAGCCAATCCTGGAGGGTGAATGGGTGGGGTGTGCAGCCAATCCTGGAGGTGGCATGGGTGAATGGGTGGGGTATGCAGCCAATCCTGGAGGTGGCATGGGTGAATGGGTGGGGTGTGCAGCCAATCCTGGAGGTGGCATGGGTGAATGGGTGGGGTGTGCAGCCAATCCTGGAGGTGGCATGGGTGAATGGGTGGCATGGGCAGCCAATCCTGGAGGTGGCATGGGTGAATGGGTGGCATGGGCAGCCAATCCTGGAGGTGGCATGGGTGAATGGGTGGGGTGTGCAGCCAATCCTGGAGGTGGCATGGGTGAATGGGTGGGCTGTGCAGCCAATCCTGGAGGTGGCATGGGTGAATGGGTGGGGTAGGCAGCCAATCCTGGAGGTGGCATGGGTGAATGGGTGGGGTATGCAGCCAATCCTGGAGGTGGCATGGGTGAATGGGTGGGGTGTGCAGCCAATCCTAGAGGTGGCATGGGTGAATGGGTGGGGTGTGCAGCCAATCCTGGAGGTGGCATGGTGAATGGGTGGCATGGGCAGCCAATCCTGGAGGTGGCATGGGTGAATGGGTGGGGTGTGCAGCCAATCCTGGAGGTAGCATGGGTGGATGGGTGGGGAGGCTGGGCCACAGAAAAGAAGGACTCAACGGTCTGATGTTATCTGCTCCCACTCCTTGCTGGACAGCATTATCCTGCACCCCACAAACGTTCACTCAAAGGGGCTTTGCAATTGGGAGGCTACCTGGCACCGTGGCAGATTCATGTCTTTGCTCGATTTCCTTGGGCAAAAATACTGATTATGCTTTCGGGGGCAGCTGATATCACTGGCAGAAGCATCTGTCTTTCTGAGTAATATAATGCAGTCTCATCTCCGCACTAGCCATATCCTATGTTATGTTAAATGTCACTTGTATGGCGCCTACTGCCATTGGTATGGCCTCGAAGCGCTGTGGGGTTGAATGCCCTTCGTAAGACCGTAGTCATGTGGTGTGTGTGTATAGCGGGCATGAAAAGAGTACAGACCTAAACTGCAGAGGTAAAATTAACCATGGATCCACTTAATGGGGCGCTTAGTCAGGGGGGGGTGGTCAGGAAAGTGGTAGGCTGAGTTCCTGCATTGGACTCCTGCACCATCTGGCTCTCTGGGGCAACCGGGTGAGAGGGTGATGGCCCGTGTTCACCAAAATCCTTTTCGAGATTGTGGGTGCTTCTGCCAACCAGTCATCACTTGCCCTCTCAGAGCCTGGGCTGCAGGGCAAAAGAGTGGAAAGAGAGCATGAACTTAATTGCCCACTTGTGTAGTGGGCAGGCCCAGTACATGCTGTTTTCTCACTCTCACGTAACAACACACACATGTTGACATTGCTCATAGTGCCCCAACATCAATGTAAGAAAACATATCCTGGCTGGATGCACCAATACATTCCAGTATTCCCAATACAGAAACACTCCTTTTGGCATTGCCCATAATGAGTTATGACAGTAAGAGAACTAATCTCCACCTTCTTAATCGCCCACTAGTTCGTACAAATGGATTCCTTTAGATCACCAACTCTACCCATCTCCTGTGGAGTCCCTCAAGGATCCATCCTGTCCCATGCAATGATCAATCTTTACATGGTGCCGCTCTGAACCATTCTCGCACCACAAAACATCTACGTCCACCAATATGCAGATGACGCGCAGATCTATCTCAAGATATCCTCCATCGAAGGCATCCACATGCTCCAGACCTGCCTCACCTTGATCCAGTCCTGCATGTCTAGTGCTTATCTGACGCTCCTCCCCTCCACGACTGAATTCCTGCTGCTGACCAACATCACCAAACATCTGGACATCCAGGCCCGGCTCTCTGCTATGAACCTCAAGGGAGTAACACCCCAGCTGGCCCCCTGTGCCAAGTCTATTGGGTTCAACATCAACTGACACATCTCCTTCAAACAGCATATAGAAAGGAAGACACCAACGACCTGGTACCAACATTCTCTCCTGTGGAAAATCAAGCCCTTTATCCCAGAAAGAAATGTCTAATCTGCTGTCCAAGCTTTGGTCCATTCCCACCTGGATGGTGCAAACGCCATCTTGGAAGGCCTTCCGGTAACTACCCTGGCACCCCTGCGATGTATCCTGCACCCTGCAGCACGACTCAACAAAGGAATCTGCAAATTCAAGCCTATCACCCTGACCCTCATCAAACTGCGCTGGCTCCTGCTGCAAGCACATAGCATTTCCAAATCTCGCTGCATAATCTACAAGGCTGTCTCCCTGAAGTCCCCAATTTACCTCACTGGGGAACTCAGCATCTCTGCCGGCCTACGATGCACCAGAATTAAGGACATGTGCAGACTTGAATTCTGCTGTTGCAGGAAGGAAAGAACCAGAAAACAGGCCTTTTCTGTCTGCGCCCCAAGACTCCCGAAAAAAAATACTCTAGGGCTGCCCAGAGCAACGAGAGGTTATGATTCTTTGAAAGGATTTAGCTATCACTATTCAGTATTCCCCTACAACTAGGGCAGAGCCTAAAAAAAAAATTAAACTTCTCATTGGAGGGTTGCCACCAAGGGGTTTTGGGATCCAGGACTTCTGAGGCTACGTCTCCCAAACATTAACACACATTTACTACCTTGATTTGCCCTAAACAACAAAAACACAGAAATCATGGACTGTGACTCAAGCACGTAAGTGGAGTGGCCATCAAGTACATTTTAACCTATGGTATTGTCATGAAGACAAATATGCTGCTGCTCTGTCTCTAACTGATTAAAGGTATCTTTGATTAATTCCATCACACAAGTCCTCAATCAACAGAAACTCAAATTAAGTACAGTGGCAAACTTCACATCAAGGTATTACCAGAATCCTGGCCAACGTCAAAAGAAAGATACAGAATTCTACATTAAGACTGTCTCAAAAAGAATGACATGTTGAGGGGTGAGGGGGAGCCTCTCCATCATTCATAAGGCATCACAGCCATGCACCCACCTGAACGTGGCTCTTTCGAGAACCTTTCCTGACACTTTCTGTTCTCCCAAACAGACACAGTCACTTTCCACTTCATCTACAAACCACCTAAGCCCAACACCTCCTTCATCAAAGACGTGGAAACGCTCATGGAAGACCTTACCAACCTCCACCTCGCATGGGCTCTGATCTACATAAGACAAACCAGGATTGTGACTCGCTCCTCCAAGAGCCCAACACTACCCTCACAACCAAATTCACTGTCATGCCCCAGTGAAACAATGCATCCTCAAGCTTGCACTTTCTGTCCCCTGGCACACTCAAGAACTCAACTTCAACAAACAAACAATCAGAGAACAAACAAAAAAACTTGGTTGACATCATGCAGGGCATCTGACCTCTCCCTGCTCACGGAACTTGTGCTCCATGCAGATGGCTGATCGACACTGCCAAGGCCAACTACTACCAAAACACCATAGCCAAGGCTAACAATGAGTACAGAGCCCTCTTCAAAGCCCTCATTCACTGCATCAATCCCCTGCCCGAACCACCCATAGTACACTCCATGGAAAGATCCACTGCCATCAACTCTTTCTTCATAAACAATATCAACATGATCCACCAGCACATAGACCCCAAGGACTAACAGACAAGGCACTATGGCACGGCACTATATTTTCCCCATATTGCAAAACACACAGCTACATCACTGCCACCTTAGCATCCTCTGAAGGCCACATCATATGCAGACAACATCATCCCTGCCTCCGTACTCAAGACCCTTCTGAATTAAGCACTCCTCCCTGACCTCACAATCATTAATCGCTCCCTAACTCAAGGCACCACCACCTCAACACTCACGATTAGACAAATACTTCTGCTTCTCAAGAAACCAGCACTGGACTCTGAGAATCTCAGCAACTATTGCTCCATCACCCACATTCCCTTCCTCGGTAAGATCATTGAGAAAGCAGTAGCCATGTAACTACTCCAATACATCGAAACCAATAACCGTCTTCAGTCCTAGCAATCTGGCTTCAGACCCAGATGCAGCACAGACACGGCAACCCTCAAAGTGAGGATCGGCAATGTCCTTAAAAGCCTGCATGATGCCATCCTTGCCTCCTAGCTCTCCTTGACGTCTCAGTAGCATTCGACCCAATAGACCACCAGACACTCACCGACAATCTACATCGCCGCACTGGAATCAGCGAGATCGTCCTCGGCTGGTTCAAATCATACCTTGCTATCTGTAACTAATTTGTCCGGATGGATTCCTCCAGATCACCCACTCTACCCATCACCTGTCGGGTCCTGCAAGGATGTATCCTCTCCCCCATGATCGTCAATCTTTACATGGATCTGCTCAGAACCCTCCTGTCTCCACACAACATCCACATTCACCAATACGCAGATGGCACGCTGCTCTACCGCAAGATATCCTTTCATCGAATACATCCACAGGCTCAAGGCCTGCCTCACATTGATCCAGTCCTGCATGTCCAGTGCTTACCTGAAGCTCAACCCCTCCAAGGTTGATTGCTGACCAACAACAATGAACACCCTGATATCGATACCTGACTCTCTGCCATGAACCTTAAGGACATCACCCACCCGCTGGCCACTTGCGCCCTTGTGTTAGAAATTGACAGCCATATCTCCTTCAAACAGCACATAGCAAGGAAGATACAAACAACTTGGTACCAACTTTCTCTCATGCAGATAATCAAGCCATTCATTTGAAGGCACGCATGGTTGCCCTTAGCTAAGATGGTGTTCACACTCGTATCTACTATATAGCCTGTAATGCATGCATTAACGTGATTGTGCACCGTCCTTTGTGTGCAGTCCCTCCTCCCTAGATGTGCTCTCTAACCTTTATTTCTCATTTGGTATCACCTAGGGGGGTGGGAAGCACCCCTCTCCTTCCGAACACATCCCAGAAAACCACTTCAGATCTGCTGTCCAAGCCTTGGTCCTCTCCCGACTGAATGGTGGAAATGCCCTTTTGGCAGGCTATCTACTGAGTACCCTGTACCCCTGAGATGTGCCAGAGGGGCAGTGTGACTCATCAAAGGACTCTGTGAATTTGACCACATCACTCCAACTCTGATCAAACTGCACTGGCTCCCGCTGCAAGCACGCATCATCATCAAATCCTACTTCATCTTCTACAAGGCTTTAATCTGAAATATCTGATATACCTCACTGAGAAACTCAGCATCTCTGCAGGCCTACGATCCACCAGAAGTAAGGACATGTGCAGACTTGACCTCCACCCATGCAGGATGGAAAGAATCCGAATACAGGCCTTCTCTGTCTATGCCCCAAGACTCTGGAACCTCCTCCCAGTCAACACCAGACTCGCCCCCTCGCTCCTACATTTCAGGAAAGAGCGCAAGACCCTACTCTTCAAAGAATGTCTCCTCCCTAACACGCAGGTCACATCCTCACACTCCACACAAACAGAAACTGAGCGATCTGCTCCCTGCTGTTTCCTCCCTTGGTTCTCTGCGTTCCTCAAAGTGTTCTGTAAAGGGCTCTGCTGCTTTTTGAATATAGGTTCATGCTCAACAAATACCCTAATATTAATTATAATAGTAATAATAATAATAATGTTGCAAGCAAAGGTAACAGACCAAGCTTTCTTTTGCAGAGTGCTCTCGGTTGCAGCATCCATAGTTAATCCATCTGCGTAACTCTTTCCAATGAGCCCAACTGCAACACTCCTCCACATACGCATATGGCAAGGTAAAGGAACAGCCGCCATCTTAATGGCTGCTCCCAACATGGATGACTCCGCACACACACAGAGAGGTGTGCACCGGCATCCGCAATGTGAGCGCAACATCACCACCAGAGATAAATCCCTGCTGTCTAGTGCAAGATATTCCTCCTTCAAATATGCATTGAAACAGGTACAGAGCTCCTACACCCAGGATCAAGGTGCATGCAGGTGTTTGCCCCGGGCACTGAGCATGCCCTTACTACCAGTAGTCCTGTTCCTACTGGTGTTAGTGGGGACCCTGGGCATAGTGGGGCTAGCCCCTACTGAGGCCCCTTTGTGGGGAAGCAATAATTGAAAAATATGAATGGGGTGAAAGAGTAAGAGTCCGCTTACAAGCGAGCCGAGCACATCCTGGCTCCCCTCTGAACCAGGCTCCAAAACACTACTTCCGGGCGGCCGTTTGCTATTACCGGGCATCAACATCCGGGAACATTCGTCACTTCGACCCTAATTACTTCCGGGGCATTTGTCTTCACGGGCATATCCATGTGGGTGAGGTTTCATGGCACTTCCAGAAAAGTGCCCGTTACACAACCTTGGCTTCCATGGTCAGAGGGTAGTCATTGCGGCAGCCCGCCACAGTGTTGTTCCTCCTCAGCTAGGATCGCTCTATATCTCCACCAAGCATTTCAGATTGCTTTTTGTCTGCCTGCTGGATGTTAACCTGTCCTAACTCCTCCCCTTCCTGCCTTCACTTGGGAAGAGTGTAGCTAGATCAGGGCCACAGTGGCAGTCTGCTGTGCTATGGGGGCGGGTGCACCCTCTGAGTCTGACAGCCCCATCCTGCCCATGTACATAGAGTCACTGGCAACTTCTCGATCTGTACACGAGGGGCACCCAGCGACCACCCCTGGTCCTCGCTGGCATCGAGGAGGCCGTCTCCAGGATGGGACTGGTTGATGGCTAATAGAGAAGAAAGGATGTAGGCATGATTAGTGGGGCAATGTGGGTGTTGAGGGTCTAAAAACAGCTCACCCCAGTGGCCAGCCCGCTAACTGAAACGCAAATAACAAGGCATTGAGACACAGATGTTGGACAAACATCTAGCGAAGCTGAGTAAGAGCTTCTGCCAAGGACTGGATCAGAACCCGAACCCTCTGATCAGAAGACTCACTGCCACCACGATACACGAGATGTTGGACGAACATCTAGCGGAGCTGAGTAAGAGCTTCTGCCAAGGACTGGATCAGAACCCGAACCCTCTGACCAAAAGACTTAGTACTGCCACGATACACGAGATGTTGGACGGACATCTAGCGGAGCTGAGTAAGAGCTTCTGCCAAGGACTGGATCAGAACCCGAACCTTCTGATAAGAAGACTCACTGCCACTACTGCAAACCCCTTTGACTCCTGTGACAAGTCCACACAGACCATGAAGAGTCCTAACACATGACTGCACACTCAGCCCTACTGTGACAAGTCCACACAGACCAAGAAGATACCCAACCCACAACTACACACTCAGCCCTACTGTGACAAGTCCACACAGACCAAGAAGAATCCTAACCCACGACTACACACTTAGCCCTACTGTGACAAGTCCACACAGACCAAGAAGAGTCCTAACCCACGATTACACACTCAGCCCAACTGTGACAAGTCCACACAGACCATGAAGAGTCCTCACCCACGACTACACACTCAGCCCAACTGTGACAAGTCCACACAGCCCATGAAGAATCCTAACCCACAACTACACACTCAGCCCTACTGTGACAAGTCCACACACACCATGAAGAATCCTTACCCACGACTACACACTCAGCCCGACTGTGACAAGTCCACAAAGACCATGAAGAGTCCTAACCCACGACTACATACTCAGCCCTACTGTGACAAGTCCACACAGACCACGAAGAATCCTAACCCACGACTTTACACTCAGCCCTACTGTGACAAGTCCACAGTAGGACCATGAAGAAACCCAACCCACGACTACGCACTAAGCCCTACTGTGACAAGTCCACACAGACCAAGAAGAAACCCAACCCACGACTACACACTCAGCCCTACTGTGACAAGTCCACACAGACCAAGAAGAAACCCAACCCAGGACTACACACTCAACCCTACTGTGACAAGTCCACAGAAACCAAGAAGAAACCACAGACCAAGGAGAACGCTAACCCATGACTACACACTCAGCCCTACTGTGACAGGTCCACACAGACCAAGAAGAAACCCAACCCAGGACTACGCACTCAGCCCTACTGTGACAAGTCCACACAGACCATGAAGAGTCCAAACACACGACTACACACTCAGCCCTACTGTGACAAGTCCACACAGAACACAGACCATGAAGATGGAGTAATGAGGCTCTAATCACCAGAAGGGGGCGTGGTGTCAGCAGAGGGGAGGAGTTACGCCTGAGCCGGCAGATCTGATTGAGGTCTGTGTAAGCTGCACAATTGGATCTGTTCTGCCCTGAAGACAAGATCTATCCCGGCTCTGATGGCCGCATTCTTCCGGCCGAGGCTGCGGCAGAGCCTGAGCACAGTCCCCCTATCTGCCTCTCTGGGGTGAGCCGGGGGTTAATGACGGCTCTTTTATCCCTCTTAATTTCATGCCGATCTTAATCAGTCCCCGAATGCGTCCTTCTCTCGGACTGAGTGAGGCTAATTAATACAAGAGGAGGCTGGCGCAGGAAGTGTGCAGGGATTGGTCAAGACAGGAAGGGGGGTCAGGGGTGAACTTAGATGGTGGGCACGGAAAGCAAGAGGGGGGCGTCATGGGAGCGAGAGAGGGGGTACAGAGAAAACACGGGGAGAAGTAGAGATAGAAAGGTCGCGGGTGTGTCGAAAGAAGGAGAGAGGAGGAGGGCGAAAGCAAGAGGGAAAGGGAACTAAGGGTGGAGGGGAGAAACAGTGAGAGGGAAAGGAAAAGAAGGGAGTAGAGAGCGAGGGAGGAAAGCGACAGGGAAAGGAAAAGAGGAAAATACATGAGAGGAAAGAAAAGGAGAGTGAAAGGAAAAGAAGGGTGGAGGGGAGAAACAGTGAGAGGGAAAGGAAAGGAAGGGAGTAGAGAGCGAGGGAGGAAAGCGACAGGGAAAGGAAAAGAGGAAAATACATGAGAGGGAGGAAAGGAAGAGTGAAAGGAAAAGAAGGGTGGAGGGGAGAAACAGTGAGAGGGAAAGGGAAAGAAGGGTGGAGGGGAGAAACAGTGAGAGGGAAAGGAAAAGAAGGTAGTAGAGAGCGAGGGAGGAAAGCGACAGGGAAAGGAAAAGAGGAAAATACATGAGAGGGAGGAAAAGGAGAGGGAAAGGAACATAAGGTTGACAGAGGAGGGGAGAAAAGGCAGGAAAGTGAGATTGAAAGAAAAAGAACGATAACAGAGAGGGGGCAGGAAAGGCAGGAAAGGGAGAGGGAAAGGAAAATAAGGATAACCGAGAGGAGGGGGGGAGGGCAGGAAAGGGAGGAAAGTGAGAGGGAAAAGAAAGATAACTGAGAAAGGGGGAGGGGAAGAGAGGACAGTGAGAGGAAAATGAAAAGAAGAATAACAGAGGAATTGAGGCAAGTGAGAGGGAAAGTTAAGGAAGGATAACAGAGAGGTGTTAGGGAAGGGAGGAAAGTGAGAGGTAACGGAGAGAGATAACATAGAGAGAGGGCAACATGGAAGGAAGGCAATTGAGAGTGAAAGGAAAAGGAGGATAACAGCAAGAGAGAGGGTCAGCGAAGGGAGTAAAGTGAAAGGGGAATAAAAAGCAGGATAACAGAGAGAGAAAAGGCCGAAAAGGAAGGAAAGTGAGAGGGAAAGGAAAAGAGGATAACAGGGAGAGAGGGGGCAGAAAAATGAGGAAAGTGAGAGGGAAAAGGAGAATAGCAGAGAGAGAGAGAGGCAAGGAAGGGAGGAAAGTTAGAGGGAAAGGAAAATAAATATAATGTAGGGAACGATAGGGGCGGAAGGGTCGGAAGTGAGTTTGAAAGGAAAGAATGATCATAAAAGAGAAGGAGGAGGAGCGAAAGAAAAAGATGGGAAATACAGTAAGAAGGGCAGGGGAAGTGAGAGGGAAAGAAAAAGAAGGGTCAAATAGTGACAGGGGAGGGAAGGAAAGAAAGTGAGAGGGAAAGAAAAGAAGGATGGCATAGAGAGAAGAGGCAGAGAAGAGGAAAGAGAGATGGAAAGGAAAAGAAGGATAACAGAGAGGGAGAGGCGTAGGAAAGGGAGAGCGAAAGGAAAAAAAGATAGCATAGAGGGAGAGGGGAAGGGAAGAGAGGGAAAGGAATAGAAGAATAACAGAGAGAGAGGGGCAACAAGAGAGGAACATGAGAGGGAAAGAAAGAAAAGGATAACAGAGACAGAGAGAGGGCAGCAACGTCAGAGGGAAAGGAAAAGGAGGATAACAGCAAGAGAGAGGGTCAGGGAAGGGAGGAAAGTTAGAGGGAAAGGAAAATAAATAGAATGTAGGGAAAGATAGGGGCGGAAGGGTCGGAAGTGAGTTTGAAAGGAAAGAATGATCATAAAGGAAGAGGAAGGAAAGAAAAAGATGGGAAATACAGTAAGAAGGGAAGGGGAAGTGAGAGGGAAAGAAAAAGAAGGGTCAAATAGGGAGAGGGGAGGGAAGGAAAGAAAGTGAGAGGGGAAGAAAAGAAGGATGGCATAGAGAGAAGAGGCAGAGAAGAGGAAAGAGAGATGGAAAGGAAAAGAAGGATAACAGAGAGGGAGAGGCGTAGGAAAGGGAGAGTGAAAGGAAAAAAAGATAGCATAGAGGGAGAGGGGCAGGGAAGAGAGGGAAAGGAATAGAAGAATAACAGAGAGAGAGAGAGGGGCAACAAGAGAGGAACATGAGAGGGAAAGGAAGAAAAGGATAACAGAGACAGAGAGAGGGCAGAAAATGGAGCAACGTCAGAGGGAAAGGAAAAGAAAGATAACGGAGAGAGATGGGGAGAAAGGGGAGGAAAGTGAGAGGGAAAGAAAAATAAGGATAACATAGAGGTAGGGGGAGAAAGGGGAGGAACGTGAGAGGGAGAAGAAAAGAAGGGTAGCAGAGAGAGTGGGGGAGAAAAGGGGGAAAGTGAGAGGAAAGTAAAAGAAGGATAACAGAGAGGAAGGGAACAGAAAGGGAGGAAGGTATCACTGGTCAGGGTCTGGCGTGGCTGACTTCTTTCCTCTCCGACCGACCCTCCCAGGTGCAACTTGGGTCCTTCCTCTCCAATATCTTTTTCTCTACCTGTGGTGTCCCCCAGGAATCTAACCTCTCTCCCTGGCTGTTCAACCAATACCTGGCACTCCTTGCCCACCGTATTGCCACTCTCTGTCCCAATTTTCAGTGCTATGCGGATGATACCCAGCTCATTTACAGGCTACCCTCGGCCTCCTCGACTTCTTCCATCATCTCTGACTGTCTGTCTGCCATCCAGGAGTGGTGTGCCGCCAATGACCTCTGCCTTAATGCCAGTATGACTGAGATTCTACTCATCGGCACACCCACTCCCTCCTTCCCTGCAGCTTTCTGGTCTGCCTTCTTGGCCCTCTTCCTACTCGCACCTGCAAGGCTAAATTCCTCGGGGTCATCTTCAACTCCACACTCTCCTTCTCTCCTCACATTTCTGACGTCTCTAAGAAGTCACACCACCAGCTGCACCTCCTCAGAGGTATTCTTCCTTTCCTCCCCTTCCCCCAGAAGCTCACCGTCTCCAGAGCCCTGGTTCGCTCTAAGCTGGACTATTGTAACAGCCTCTATCTAAATATGCCTGCCTCCACTCTCCGCCCTCTGCAACTCATCCAGAACAGGACTGCGAGACTTGTCCTTGGCCTCAAGCCCGGGGATCGTATCTCTCCAGGACTGAAATCTCTGCACTGGCTCCCAGTGGCTGCAAGGATTAAGTTCAAAACCCTCTGCATTGTCCACAAGGCCTTTTGGGGCATGGGGCCACAATACCTTCAACTCTCTCTTCCCAAATATCTTTGTTCTCAAGCTCTTTGCTCATCCGCCTCCAACTCCCTCAGGGTCAGTCCCTTCTCCAAGCAATGCGTTGTTGGTAGATCTCCCGCTTCAACAGGGGCCTCCCTCTGGAACAGCCTTCCTGCCTCCCTGAAACTTGAGGAGAACCATCTCCGGTTCCGGAAGCAACTCAAAACTTTCCTCTTTGCTTCTGCTTTCTCTCCCCCTCTCCCCTGCCGAATTCCTGGCTGAAATTGCACTGGTGACCTGGCCACCCTTTCTGATCTCGGGCCCAGGCTCTGCAAATTGCACACCTGCACTGCCTTCCTGGCAACCCCTGCACCTGGGGACTGTTTTTCTGTATCCCTACAGTCCCCATACCAGCACTTATGTCTGCACTTACCGTGCACTTGCCACCATCTGGCCATTTTTATTTATCTTATTTATTCTACTCTCCCATGTACTGCACTCCCCTCTCCCTTCCCCCACGCACTTTCCCTTTCCCTCTTCCCATGCACTTGCGCGATCTGAATGACACCTGGCCTAGTAGGATCGTTGTCTGTCTTCCCTTTGTCCCCCCTCCCTGCCTCGTCGCGCCTTGAAACACTTGTGTATAGGCGCGTTATAAATGCCATATCATATCATATCATATCAAGGTGAGAGGCAAAGGACTAGAAGGATAACAGAGACAGAGGGGCAGGGAAGGGAGTAAAGTGACATGGGAAAAGAACGATAACAGAGAGAGAGGGGGCACTGAAGTGGAGAATGTGAGTGGGATAGGAAAAGAAGGCTAACAGAGAAAGAAGGTCAGGGAAGGGAGGAAAGTGTGAGTGGAAGGAAAGGAAGGATAACAGAGAGTTGGGGCTGGTAAGGGAGGAAAGTAAGAGGGGAAAGGAAAAGAAGGGAAATATAGATGAGAAGAGTGATGTTATATAGGGAGGGGAAGTGAAGGAAGTTGAGAAGAGAGAAGAAGAGAATGAGAGAGATAATTATGAAGGAAAAGTGACAGAAATAGAGGGAGATGGGAAAAAGAGGTGGAATACAAGGATGAAACAAGAGGGAGAAAAACATTGAAAGAAAACAAGGACAGAGTGAGGGGAGACAGAAGTGAGAGAGACAACGAATGGGAAAAGGATGCAGGACATAGAGTTGTACAGAAAGAGGGTGAGAGGGAGAGCGGGAGAGATAGTAAGGGAAAGGGAGGGGAAGAGAGTGGGTGGAAAAAGAATTGCTCCACTCATCCCTAGTTCTCCCTCTCTGGAATGCCCCCTAGAGTAACCCTACACCTTTATATGAAACCCCTGGGGGGCACCACTCTGTACAGCACTCACTTGCTTCCCTGCTCAGAACCACGGCATGGAAGATAAGAGGAAAGAAAGAAAGTAGAAAATAGAAAAAGAAGAGAAGGAAGTGAAATCAGAGAAGATGCTGGAGAGAAATGAAAAAATATGGTTAATTCCAAAATTGAAAACACTGGGGAAAGCACGAAAAGCAATCACGCTAGAAGCAACGGCGAACAATGAAGGAAACAGAGAAAGGAGAGACAGTACTAGGAAAACAAAACCAAGGGAATCTGCTAAACAAAGCAGCAATAAAGACAGCATGGATGCACAAGGCAAGGGAGGAAGAAAGAGAAATGGGGAAAGGCTGAGTGTCCCGAAAGAGGTAGCGGAAGGCAACAGGAGCATAAGAAAAAGGGGGGCAGAAAGGCAGAGACTAGACTGAACACAGAATGGCAGCTGCTGCATATTGTCACCAGTGTGCTTTGAGGCTTGCTGCCAGGGTCATCAAGGTCACAACACTATGGAGAAACCCTCCTGTGAGTTGTCCCTCACCCACCACCACTTCATCCTTCAATCCCCTTTTCTTCTTTTTAGTTTTGACTATCAGGTGTCGCTTGAGACACCTATAAGCCTACACTCTATTGGAAAGCAGGGGACAGATAGAGAGTAGTGGCACGTGAGGAGAGACACAGGGTGTGTAGGTGTGGTTTGGTTATGTACTCACCCATTGCTTGCCCATGGCCATGCTAATCCCTATGGTCATTCCCGACCCGTTCTTGCCCCTTCCCCCCCAAAAGCACCTCCTAATGGGAACTCTTTGAGCTTGCTCCAATCAAGCCTTACCATCAAACTTTGCCTGTCAGTATTTTTTCAATGCAGTCTTCTGAGAGTTAATAACTGAATTGGAGATGTAAATGTGCTGTGAATATAATAAAAATGTCTTAACCAGGTCTGCCTTCAGGTACTCAATTTATAAGCACTATATATGTTCTTTACTGAAATCCTGTTAGAAAAAGCATTGGCAACGCAAACAGTTTTTCTTGTGTATAAGCATTAGGCCTTTGCCAGGTACTGCCATGAGATGCCTAGGTTCTCTGACCATTTTGCACCTGCTACCATCAATGGCCAGTTATTACCACTATGGCTGTACCTGACAAGTGCTTTTCCCATGTCTGCTCAAAAGCCCAAACTGTTGGCTTTGCCAATGCTTGTTTCCATTGCTGCTTGGTATGGAGCCGCTGCCGAAAGTTTAGCAGCAGCTGTGCCAACATGCTGCCGCAAGCCCATTTCTGGGGCAAAACTAGCTTTATATCCCACTATGTCCAAATCCAAGCAGTCCAACATTTTCTGTTATTCCTTTACTCCTCCCCCCATCTTCCCCCTTCCTCACATGGGTTCTGTAATAAGAGGCCTTTTGGGAAATTAAGCAGCCCTGGCACCCACAACCTGCCCACTCCCAATATCAAGAGCATTGCTAGCTTTAGCCCCCGCTATGGCTGCAGGTTGTAGGAGATATTTAAGCAGCACAAACGATACAGACGCCACACCAATATACCTGTGAATATGGTTCAATCTAGCCCTGTCTGTGGCTCATATAAAGTCACGTAGATCCCTCGCCCTGTGTCCCAGATATGCCGAGAACCAGGACAGGGTATAGAAAGAATATATATTTATTACACAATATATCCAATTCATATTTGCACACAATCCCAACACACGACATCTCACTCTGTGGCCCAAATGCTTTTCTTTCCTGACAATTCTAGTTTCACAAATCATCAGTGGTTTTGGATAATTCAGATCACAGACTCTTTAACCCAACAACATGTACAGTTTTCCTTCTCTGGTTGTATCCACCCTGGTTACATAGAAACACGGTTTTATAGAATAATTCTGATACTGAAGTCACTCACAAAATACTCTTGATATTCAGAATTGTGAGGCTCCTTGGAACATTACAAAATCACGCGCTTCGCAACATACTGTCATCAAGTTTAATTTAAATAAAATGCAAAACTTTCCTGTTTGTATAAACAATTTCACACATGCAGCACTTTTTATTTTTTTATTTTCCCCCGTGCACTAAGCAATGCTAGCAGAGTTGGAGCACAACTTTTAAAATGCAATACTTTTTATACATATGGAACCCTTCTGCCTTCACCCTAAAGCAATGCAGAATCTCCAATCTATCAGAAGTCACTTTCCCACTCTCCATATGGAGTGTGCTTTTCACTCAGGGGCTTCACATTATTTAATTTTGCAAGACACTTTTCTGCCCCCACCACGACACCCACATATTCAGTTTACATTCAGCACCCCTTTGCCTTATGGTAGCGTCTGAGGAATGGTGAACAGTTGGGAATTTTGTTTCCTATGCACTACTTTGGGGTTGGCAATCAAAATAGGGGTACCCAATTAGTTTACAGACTATATTTTTAGTCACACTGAAAGCGATGTTGTTGAGTTCGAATTTCAACAAAACTGCCCCATGTTACTTGGCTACAGGGGAATTATTTTAATTATTATTTAGTAGAATTGCTAAGGATCTAATTTGGTCTGCCCACCCGATCAATACAAGGAAAAATGACATCACCCAGATCACCACAAAATGTGGTGTGGTTGGGTAAATTAACTTATATTAGCACCCTGGCGGGGGGAGCCAGACAATCACATGGCTAGGAATGCGGGCTTGAACCGCTGTTGAAAGCCTGCGTTCCATCCCACCTAATGGCCGGCTCCCCCCGCCACCATCTTCCCCCCCACCTTCTGTCACCTTATTCTTTTTTTTAAATTCCCTCACCCCCCCACTTAAGTTATTTCGGCTGTGGCAGCACTCATCTGCTCTGCTCCTGACAGCCATTATGGAAAGGGAAGAGAGGCTCCACCTGGAGCCCATCTTCCCTTTCCATGGTGGCCATCTCTAGACGGTATTTTCGGTCATTGAACGGGATGCGTGAGGTGTCCAGTTCAATGACTGAAAATACTTTTTTCTTTAGCACCTCGGGTTACTGCCTTGGTAGCCTGGGGTGCTAATGACCTTAAGCCCCTGTTCCAAGTGCTGGAATGGGAGTTAATGTCCCGAAGTCCCCATTAATGGCCCTCACATCGCTCGCGCCTTTAACTTGGGCTGCCGAGCCGTTATCCCCTGTTCCAGCCCTTGGAACAGGGGATTAACACCACATAAATATCTCTGGTTTCATGTGCTCAGGAAAGTCCTCAATGCTTCAGGATACTCAGCGGAACATCAGGACTTGGTTAGAGGCCTCTTCAGGCTCAGTCAAAATGGCCTCCAGTAATAATCCCTTCATTTGCTTGTCCTTGTATAGATCCCAGACAGATTGTAGTACTTCCCAGGCCTCCCCCAGCAGTTTTGGTCAGCAACTCCAGCCAAGGTGATTTCAGGCAGCCCTCCATGATTCCCATTGTGTGACATTTTATGAACCCGTAATCACACCCCCAATTATTAAAGTTATGATGTGGCAGTTTATTGGCTCTGAGTTGGGATTGGACCATTGTTCTCCATCCCCTTAACCCAGGCCAATCCCCTTTTGTTTTTGGTCCCTTCATTTACCAAGCCCAATTTCGGGAGGGATCAGTCCAACTCCTTGAATTTCCATTTCCACCCTTTTCAATGTTGCACTTAAAAACTCTAACATGGAAAATAGTGTTACTTTAAGTTAAGCATAACAATATATATATATATATATATATATATATATATATATATATACATATATATGGGTTCTTCTCATCATGCTAGACTTATTGAAATGAGTCCCATGACTGCATGAGGTTGCTAGTTTGAACAAGAGTTTTTCGTAATTTCCTCGGAAATTATAAAAGTCAGGATGACAACATTTGACATACAATTAAATACTTCACTAAGCTAGTGTCCTCCAAAATCTCTGCTTTGTGTCATTATCTGGGGAGCTGGAAACACATTTTAGTTTGTAACTTCTGTACCCAAGGTCGACATTTTATGAGAGTTGAATCAACATGTAGCCCATTTGATATGCTTTACAGTGATATTTGCCCCATATCATGCAAGCTATGGCTCCTGAGAAAATGAACAAAGTATCTTTGTCCATCTAAACGTATGGCACTCTCCAAGCATACATGCATATTTTGACTTCAATTGCACATTAGGTTTTGTTTCACCACTGAACATGAGATCTGGTCATTTGGTTTCTTTGTTGGCTTTGCCTGCAATGAATCCATCAACATTCGTTTTCTCAGGGTTTAAGGATCATTTGTGCCTTATCTTTGAGAGCAGGCCCCAACCCCCCAGAACATTCCTTCTATGTCACTGTTTGAGTATTCTGAGCAGAAGCTGATGCTTTTACATGTTACAATTTCTGTTAAACATGAGGCTTTTTAATACTTGACTACAAATCAAACGCAGATTTCTCCTTCGGCATGCCATCGATGTTCATCTTTAAATTATACTTTATATTAAACTGACAAAGGTACTGGAATTTCAATGCTAAATGGTCCCTTACACTCCAAGGTGCAAATGTCTTTCTTTTTCCATGCTGCTCTCTTTTGTGAAAACTGCCTTTCATTTTTCATGTAGGGAAAGGTAGGCCTCTGATTTTAGTTCTTTGTCCTTCAAGTATATGGCACACTTCATTTTAGTCTTCCTTCTCGCAGTTTCTTTCAAAACAGTTCTCACCAGCCACCCCATTTCCTTAATATATAGCTTTAAATGTACTACTGCAGTGTTGTTTCATTTTCCTTGGTTCAAGCTGCAGAATGCACACATTGTCCACGGTCTCTCTGCTTTATCAAATGAAAGTGTTTTACTGTTTTGCAGTTTGAAAATTAATTGCTGGTCTTTCAGTCTGCCAGCCAAAATTGTGATTTCACATTTCCAAGACAGTGTTTGAGCATTTTTAGGTCCATTTTATTTGATTTCTTATTTGATGTGGCAGTTGGGAATGAAATGCTGCCCTTTTAATTTAGCAATACTCTGCATTCTAGGCCCAATGTAGCCAAATGCAGTTGTCTGGGGCTGCCTTTGAACCCCACAAGGTAAAAGGCCTGCAATTGCTAGATTAAGCCCCCGCTATGACTGCAGCCACAAGGCTTGGCATTGCTAGCTTTAGCTCACCATTTGGCTGCAGCCACAAGGCTTGGCATTGCTAGCTTTAGCTCACCATTTGGCTGCATCCACTATGGGTGGTAGAATCACTTGCTTTAGCCCCCGCTATGGCTCAGATGTGAGGCTTTAAATTGCCATATTTAGTCTCTGCAATGGCTTCAGCTGCAAGATTTGCAATCTCTAACTTTAGCCCCCACTGTGGCTACAGCCATGAGGCTTGTGATCTCTTGAATTGGCACCTGCTATGGCTGCAGCAAAGAGGCTTGGCATCACTTGCTTTAGCCCTGGCTAATGCTACAGCCATGAGGCTTGCAATTGCTTACTTTGACACCCACTATAGCTGCAGCCCTAAGGCTTGAAATCGCTAACTTCAGACTACACAACGGCTGCAGTCATGAGGCTTGCAATCACTTGCTTTAGCCCTCACTATGGATGCAGCTGGAAGGCTAGAACTTACTAGCTTCAGCCCCCACTGTGGTTGCAGCCATGAGGCTTGCAACAGCTAACATCAGCCCATGCTATGGCTGCAGCAACGAGGTGTGGGTTTGATTGCTTAAATCCCCACTATGGATGCTCCCAAAAGGCTTGGAATTGCTAGCTTTAGCCCCAGCTGTGACTGCAGCTGTGAGACTTGCAATCACACACTTTAGCCCCCACTATGGCTACAGCCATGAGGCTTGCCGTGTCTAGCTTTAGCTCCCACTATGGCTGCTGTGAGGGGGATTGACATCCCTAGATTGACCCCTCACTATATCTGCAGCCAAGAGGCATGACAATGCTAGCATGAGGCCCCTATATGGCTCCAGCCATGAGGCTTCCAATTGGTAGTTTTAGCCCCTGCTATGGGTGCGGCAATGGGGCTTGGTATCCCTAGCTTGAAACCTCACCATATATTCAGCCAAGAGGCTTGGCTAGGCTTGATATATGCCCCTATTATGGCTATATCCATGAGGACTGTAATATCTTGCCCATGCTATGGCTGTAGCCAAGAGGCTTGTTTTAACCCTGGCTTAGGCTGCAGCCACCAGGCTTGCAATCGCTGGCTTTATCCCCCAATATGCCTGCGGCCACGAGGCTAAGAATCACTGCCTTAGCCCCAACTATAGCTGCAGCCATGAGGCTTGGCATCCCTTGGCTATGGCTGCAGCCACACAGATTGCAAACGCTAGCTTTAGCCCCTGTTATCGCTGCAGCCACGAGACTTGCATAGTCTAGCATTAGCCCACATTATCTGCAGCCATGAGGCTAGCAATCAATTATTTTACAGCTCTCACTTTGGCTTGAAATAGCTAGCTTTAGCCCCTGATATGGCTGCAGCCCTGAGTCTTGCAAGCACTGCCTCCCCGCTTTGAGTTTAGCCATGAGGCTTGGCATCACTTGGTTATGGCTGCAGCCACATGGCTTGGCATCACTTGGTTATGGCTGAAGCTACAAGGCTTGCAATCGCTAGCTTAAGACCCCTTCTATGGCTGCGACAAAGAGGCTTGCAATCACTAGATTTAGCTGCCACTATGGCTGTCGCCAAGAGGCTTGGCATCACTTGCTTTAGGCACGTCTATGACTGCAGCCACGAGGCTTGCAATTGCTACATTAGCCCCCACTTTGGCTGCAGCCACGAGGTTGGAATGGCTGTTTTCACCCATGGGCGTATTTTTAGGGGGTGCAACAAGGGTGTTTGTCCCCGCAACCTTTGTGGCACACTATTCTGTCCCACGCATTTGGCAGGGTCCCCTTTCATTTAGATGTCATGTCCCCCCAAAATTTGCAGGAGGCTTGGCATAACTTAGCTATTGCTGCAGGCACAAGGCTTGGCATCACTTGGCTGTGTCTGCACCCACGAGGCTTGGCATCACTTGCCTATGGCTGCAGTCACGAGGCTTGGCATGAATAGGCTATTTCTGCAGCCATAAGGATTGGCATCCCTTGGCTATGGCTGCAGGCAGGAGGGCTGGCATCACTGGGCTATGGTTGCAGGCAAGAGGCTTGGCATCACTTGGCTATGGCTGCAGGCAGGAGGCCTGGCATCACTGGGCTATGGTTGCAGGCAAGAGGCTTGGCATGACTTTGTGCAGTAGCTCCTGGAGTGCTCCATGGGCCAGATGTAATTACCAATAAATGATCTCAGACCCAAATAACCGAACAGACTCAAAGAATATGGCAAAATATTATCAGCTCCAAAAAAGTAGGGGAACGTGGTGCAAAAAATAGATTGCAGTTCACTGGCTCTCAACTACATTTCAATTACACAAAGGATGTATACCTCGATGTACGTCAGCTATGACGTCACCCTACATGGCAAACAGTAAAAACCTATTGAAGGGAGGGATTGGTTAAGGAAACATATTCCCTATACTTTATTTATGTGTTAGTAAGATTATTGACTACCCCATCTCTGTCGGCACGCCTTGAACTACCTCTATTTACGTATAATGAAGATTAATAGTAACATCTGTAAATGCCCACACTGTGCTGCTGAGTGGGCATTTCCATATTTTGGGTGGGCCTTGCCCGCTCAGGCCCTACCCTGTCTACGCATTAGAGTAGAATGGCAGCAGCAGATTGCCTTCTCCAGCAACATATAGTTCACTGCTACACTGTTTGCGAGGGTTGCTACACTGTTTGAGAGTGTTGGGGTAATACTTTCATTTACGAAATTGATGGGATTTTAAGTAAAATTAGTTTGTTTAATGTAGGGTGACTGACAGTCTTTCTATCAGTTCTATTCCTGACGCGGCCTAACGCGCCACCTAATTTCTTCCCTTACAGCACATATGTGCAGGAGAGAGCACCGAGGCAGCGGACGGGCTCAGCAGGTGCGGTGCCAATGCGCCTAAGGCGCGCTTACGGCAAGCCCGTCTCTGCCTTGGGCCCTATCGCTATGCCAAAATTCTGATTGTGCGCACCCACAATTCGATCAGTCTGATAGGAGGCGCACAATAATGTATTCCAGAGTGGGGCTTTTGAGCTCTCTCCCGAATGAGACTAAGCTTACAGAGAGGGCTTTAATTTTACTCTCGCCTGAAGCATGTAGGGTGGAGTCTGGTCTGAAGACTGATCCCAATCACAGGCCCATGGATGACTTGGAAGGGCAAACTTTACAGAACTCTTGTTACTCGTTTACTGGCCTACTTATTAATGTTAGGTCAGCAGGGACACAGCACCAGGAGATGTTTAACCTGCTAGAGGCTTATGCGCCTGACATGCTATGCGTGACTGAGACTTGGCTTTCCTCTCATTCTGAGCCTGATATTGTGCAAATACCACCTCCTAAATATAGCATTCTTCAAAAGTTCTTCAAAAGCGTGCGGGGGACTGGCACTGATATACCATGCATCTTTAAACTGCGCTGCAGTTGTACTTAGTCACAACCTGGCATGTGAACTCTATCTAATCAGGCTACAAAGTACCTCACAAACCTCTGCTCATATTCCATTAGTCTACAGACCACCAGAGGCACCGCTGGCTACCTTTGTACAGAGGTTCACTGACCTGGTGATGACCTACCCTGATTTGATCTTACTGGGTGATATTAATGTTAAACCGAATAACCCCACTGATACTTATGCTAAAAAGGTGATCAGTCTGCCTGCGGACATGGATCTAGAGCTATGCAATAGTCAGCATACACGTAAAGGGGGAACTGTGCTAGAACTAATTTAGGGTGATGGTTTTCCATTCCACCCCTATCCTCTGGTCTGATCATTTCATTCTTCTGTTTACTTTTGATTGCATGAGCCGGATCTTCCCCTCGTGCTCCAGGGTCGCCTCTTTGAGGCGACACTGGGGCAGGTTCTCTCCTGCCTCTGTAGCAGGCTTTCTGGTGACCAATACTAATCAGTTTGTGTCTTTTGGCAATTTAGACCCTTGTCACGCCCTTCTTGCAGCCATGAAGGGAGCTGCAAATACTTGTGTACCTTTCAAATTTGGCCACTCGCTCACCAAGCCTTCTGCATCCTGATTTAACCTGAAATTTCTGGCGCTTGAGCAAGCCTGTCTATGCTGTGAGCGCAAGTGGCAGCGCCAATGGGATGAAAATTGCAAGACTGCACATGAATATTCTGTGAACCAGTACCAGGAACCTATTAAGGCGGCCAAATTACAGGGCGAGGATAATCGCCTTTTGTCAGCACCTTGTGTTGCCCCTGAGCTTTTTATGGTGGCAAAGGAACTCTCAAATGTGGCCTCTACTACTGCCTGCACGCGGTCACAGGAACAGCGTCATGCTTTCAGCTTATTCTTTCATGTAAAAAATAAAAATAGAATGTAGACAAGCCATTTTCGACCCAGGAGCTAGAGGTCTCTAAGCTATCGCTCCCGACTCCATTTTAAAACATAATGGGACTGAGAAGGCTTATTTTGAGCTGGCTCCTGATATTATCATTTTGAAATTTCTTAGAAAGATTAAATCATCTTTATTTATTTATTTTATTTATTTTATTTATTGTATTTATTTGTTACACGCCCAGACCCTCGGGTGTCACAGCGAGGTTATAAGACAGCTTAGAAAATAGTCTTCACCTGCAGATTCTATCCCCATATGGTTTATTCAGCCTTCGCCTTTGGCTGTTACCCCACTTTTCACAGCTGTAGTTCATGCATCTTTTACGATGGGCTTTATCCCTATTGCCCTCAAACATGCCCTTGTTTCTCGTTTACTAAAGAAACACCAACTCAACGCGGCTCAAGCAGCTAACTATCGCCCTATTTCATTGTTGCCAGCTATTATGAAGCTCATGGAAGCCATTGTTTCCCCTCAGTAGTCCCACTTTCTGGAATCCCAGACCCTTTTTCACCCTTTCCAATCTGGTTTCCACCCTGCCTGAGGTACCGAGGCAGTGCTGATATCTGTCCAGAATGACATAGCCCTGCTCCAGGATCGCAGAGAGGTTGGAGTTTCAATTCTCATGGATCACTCCATGGCATTTGACACAATCAACCATACCATCCTGCCTCAGTGCCATGAATAGGCGGGAATCACAGGCCTTGGTTTGTTTCTTTTCTGTCAAAAGGCATGCATACTATTTCTCTCTTTCCTTATAAATCCCCCTCAACCGCCATCATGTGTGGTGTCCCTCAGGGGTCTTCGCTGTCTCCTCTTCTTTTTAATTTGTATCTTCGACCTCTTGCTGAGCTTATTCAGGAACGTGGTCTAGATTCTACATATTTGCGGTTGACAGGCAGTTGCTTTTCGGCTGGACTCCCCTACACCTGACTCCCCCCGTAAACTTTGTAACTGATTGCAAGAGGTGGGGGAATGGATGGCCAGAAATTGGCTAAAACGTAACGGTGAAAAACCAGAGATCCTGGTCACAGGCTCTGCTACAGCGTGGTCTGCCTGGACCGAGGAATACTGGCCTGAATCACTCAGATTGTGCCCCCCTTCGGAGTAAATCAATAAAAAGCTTCAGTGTCAAAATATTACCTTCTGGCTCCCGTGAGCTTAAAATTTAATCGGTTTGCAATTCTGTTTTTTGTTTTAAAGTTCAAGATCCTGAAAATGACACTGCCTTTTCTTCTGCTAGATTCTAGAGCTAAAGTGGAAGCAGCGTCTAATTTAGGATCAATAGACTACTGTAATAGCATTTACCTCGGCCAACCGTCCTTTCTATTTCAGAGGCTGCAGCTTCTACAAAAGCTGCAGCCAGACTCGCCCTGGGAGCTAACCTTCTTGCCCACTCTCAGGATCTTCTTTGTCAGTGGCACTGGCTGCCTGTCAGCAGTCGTGTTAAATTTAAAACCTTCCGCACCGTTCACCCTGCTTACAACCATGGCGATGCAGAATATCTTTAAAATAAGCTGATCCCTTATTTCCTTCCAAAGAATTTGTGGTCAGCAGCTCAGAATCTTTTGACAGTTCCACATTTTCGTCTTGCAAGAGTAGGAGGCCGAGCTTTCTCGCCTTTAGCATCCCCATGTGGAACTCTCTCCCTCTGCAGCTCCTGCAGATAAATGATCGTCTTTCTTGAAAGCTTTGAAAACGTAATTCTTTTAAGGGAATTGGCTTACAAAGTGTCTCTGTACTCATGTTCTCCTAGCACCTAGATGCTTCCAGGCCTTAGTTTAGTGCTTCCCAAATTAGTTTACATTAAATAGGCCCTGATGATTGGTTGGCATTCTCTCCCAACCTTGGACATTTGGCTTGTTAGCAGCACATAAGCAAACTGAAACCCAGGTGCAGAGAATAATGTCAGACCACTACCACCTTGGCCAACTAGCCTACCATCTCTCATCAGTTAGGCCCTACGTCAAGGCTTCTTCTTAGTAGTTGACCTTGATGACTGTTCTCTTCCTTGGGACTTTTAAGGGAGTGTTGGTACATTGCTATCTTCATCTGGAGATTAATGAACAGGCCTTGTTTTCTGGTCTTGGACCACGTGTGAGTAGACCACAGTTTTGTCCATTTTGCCCATTTATTTAGTGCTTTTTGATTCAATTAAAGTGGGTGTTTTTACTCCTCTTGCCTCTGGAGACCTGGTTGCTTCATCTTGCATGTGCCTTCTGCATCTTTGATTGTTCAATAATTGGCACTTGCAAAAATGTACTCCTTTACTTAATATAAGAGAAATATATCATGGGTATGAAGCTTATCCTCATCGACTCCCCTTGTGCCTTGCAGTTACCTCTTGATGTGGCATCCTTGATTCCAAGCCAAGCAGATAGTCTCTGTTCCTCGCACAAAGCTGCAGCCATGGTCTCTCTCTTCAAGGCTTCTTGCTTATTATTTATACAGAATCAACGCCCATCTTTCCATCAGGGCCGCTTTACTCGCGTTATATGATTTCTTCATTTTCACATAAATATTTACTTTGTTACTTCATTTACATCTTTATTCTTAAGTATCCACGTATCGTTTCCGTGCGTCCTCGTGTCTTCTCTTTATGATGTCATTTTACTCTGGTCTGATTTCACTTATAGCTCTTCTATGTACAGTGGTATATGCGGACATCCTTCCACCGTGTCAGTGTGAGGGTGCATTTGATACAGTTTTCTGAGTGCATAACATCTCTCGTATCTTCAATGCAGTATTGAGATGAGACCTGGTGTCACACACAGTACTCTCTTGCGATTTTCCATCCAATATGATGGACTTGAGGGGGCGGGCACTGCAGATGACATGTACATCTGCCTCTCTGCATTCCTCCCTTGGGTCGAATCCTCGACCACCACATCACTCTTCTTGACTTTTTCTCCACACTTTGGTTTCTTCAGAATCAATTTCTTCATCACCACCCTCAGGTCACCTGCATTCTTTATGTGCTCATCCACATTGCAGTTCATATAGCAATACTTCCCGGTCAGTTGAGAGAATACCCAACATCCTGCATAGATTTTATGATCCTTAGGGTAATAGAACTTTGTTTCTGTGGGTACCAGGGGACTTCCTTTTATGTGGCCACAGGTGGTACTTTCAATCTGCATGTGCTTGCCAGTCTCAGCCTTCACATCGATCATTATCTTCATCCCAATAGCTTTCTTTGTTGTATTCCTGCACTGTCTTATGCTTATTCTTATTAGACAAAATCCTAGCAACACCAACATAGTATTTCTCCAAGCACATTGAAGGAATTTTCCAGCCAGGTTGGAACCCACAAGAACAGGGAAGAGAAACAGTCATCTTTGGTCTCGCCTACTTCTTCGTATGCAGGGTTCACAGCATAGTTATTGCCTCTGTCAAGGTTCCATTCTCTTCATTGTGGGCAGGAATGTATGGGCAACAGAAAGGGCCGATCTTGGCACACATGCTGCCTTCCGTTGTTGTAATCAAGTCCAGCACATACCTGTTCTGGAGGGTCATGAGTTGAATAGCCCTCAATTCTTCTCCAATGGCATTAAATCCTTTAATTGTCGTGTTTATTGTTAGTAGCAGCCTCCACCGGATTATTTGTAACAACTTGACGTTCACTGCAGTCTGCATTCCTGGCATGAATATAGCTGTAAATATCACTGTCGTTCTACTGAACAGTATATGCTCAGCTGGAATGTCATGGTAGGCGTCTATTGATTTTTCTGAGAAATAGTTCTCTCTCTTCAGTCGGATGTGGTTATGCGACCTCTTCTTCCTTTGGTGTGCCTCTATTTTTGGAAAGTCATTGATACGGAGATCAATTTGGGGAATCAACAATGAGGAACAAATATGATCACTATAGAGCATATTCTTCCTCAATTTTTAGGCAGCTGCATATAAGCTCTGGATCCACAGGCACAATAGTGGTCTATTACCATGACCAGCCCACCATTCATTCCTGGCACATCAATTATTTGCTTGCATCCTGTATTTTCTCCAACTTTAGTCAAACCCCTGTTCCTGAAACACACTGTGGCATTCTTCATTGGCAGTATGGATACAGGTCCTGTTTCCTTTTTGACCCATGTTAATAATTTTGAATACTCGGCCCATGCTTTCAGGCCTTCATCATTCACTATTTGCAGTAGCTGTACTTGTACTGTCGTCAATAAGTGTGCACTACAGGCTAGCATTCCTTCTTGCCATCCTATGATGGTAGCTACTCGTCCATATACTAATAATAGCTGAGGTATCTCCCAGCATCCCGCAATCCTGGCATTTCCCATGCATCTGCACAACCCAGTCTCTTTGATTCAGCAATCCTTATCTTGTCTCAATTCATACCACTGAGGGAATACATGAGCATTCTGCTTTTCCATTCTGGGTCTTTCTCCATTTGCTGTTTTTTATATATTCATCTTCATATGGGAATGTCTTCCTTGACCTCCATCGACCTCGACCTCCATCATAGAGTTGCCCATCTTCCTTCAAAGTGTCCTCTTGTCGTGCATGCTACTAGATGGCTGAGGCCTCATGTACAGGTATTTTTCTTGCGATAAATGTTTTGGCTGTGCTCATGGCACAAGGGATGAGAGAAGCACCTCTCATCTGACATTCTCCTCCCCACCTCCTTCATATGCTGATTCCACATGTTATTCTTTAAGTCGGCAGAAAGATCAAGATATGCATGTATATCCTTCTGATCGTCAGCATTGCTCTTAAATCGGATAATGTGTTTAGAAATATCAGGGAAAATATTACTCACACTTTTGTTAGGGATAAAAATAGATGTATCATTGCTTAATACTTCATCTATATTATTGATCATTATTTGATGAAATGCCATGATAATAAGGAAGAAAATACAAATCATTGTACAAAATGAAGTCACAAGAAGTATTCCAAATATACTTATCGATCTTCTAGCTGGCACTGACTCTCTTACACATGAAAAAATTCCCATTCTTGTGTATTTGTTGTCACTTTTATTAACCACCCTGTTTTATAATATAAATTGCAAAATGATTGCAATGATTATCCTGAAAATAATAGGACTGTTTTTAGAATTTCCAAAAAATTTAACTTCAACGTGTCGTCTTACTGAAGCTGGGTAAGACTGCAGTATGTAAGTGAAAACAGCATACAAGAATGTGTGCAATGTTATTGTTATAGACAAAATGAAGTGTTGTGTGCTCTTCTTCTTTGTGATTTATCAACAACGCATTGTCTCTTTTACCTATGTAGAATGGTTCTCAAACTGCTGTAAAGTTTATTTGTTCTGTTCCTTTAAGTTTGGGAATTTTAGAAGTTCAAAGTTTCTTTATTTTGACAAGTTATGTTTTGACTCTTGGTAGAAGATCGCATCGTCAACCGTGGAACATCTTCTCGTGCTTCACTGTAAATGGGTGCAAGAGGGTTCAGGGTCTTTCCTTTATATGGTTTTATGTCATGAAAATGTAGCCACACTCTTCTTCCTTCGGGTTTCACTGTGTGGGAGTGACCAACCTCTACTAGGTACAGTGCTTCAAAGCAGGGCTTATTCCAGGTGGGTACAAAATTCCTTACATGAAGTTGGTCCCCTGGGTACAAACTAGGCTGTTTGAGCAAGTCACTAGGATCAACAGTTTGGCTGTCTTTTTCAATCTTCTATGACCCTTCCCTCCGATTTTTTCTGTTGAGACATAAAAGAAACACTAGCGGTCATATTTGTTAAATAATCATACATCTCATCACCCAGTGTTTTTGCTACACTGTGGGCATCAGTTCCTACTCGAGTGGGAGTACAAGAGGCACTCCAATGCAGCATCAAATCACCAACTCATGAGGAGTCAGGTGGTGATCTGAGCCAGGCTGATTCCTAAGTGCAAATAATGCAAGGGGTAGGCAATGTAGCCATCCCTTCTTCAAAGTTATCTTGATATTAGCTATCCTTTCTTTAAGGAGTCCATTTAATCTCTCACACATTCCATTCACCTGTGGATGATAGAGAGATGAAAATGTGTGCTTAATGCCTAATAAAAGAGTTATCAGTTCAAACAATGCATTTACAAAATGCAGCCCATTATCAGACCGCAGGACTTCACACACACCCCATCTAGGAAACACCTCACGTACGAGAAACTTGGCAGCACATATGGCATTGGGGTGCATATGTGGACCTGCCTCAATTCATCTGGAAAAGATACTTACTACCACCAACCTGTATCTGTAGCTATTGCATGTTTGCAACATATCCACATCATCTATATGTAGGTGCTGAAAAGGTCCATCAGGTCCTGGGATTGTTCCTCTCACTGTTCTCAAAGTGTGCCCTGCTGTGAACCTCTGGCATATAATGCACTTCACAATAATATGTGCCACATGTTTTAATACATTTGGTGAGAACCGGTCTTCTGTAATCATGGCAGCAAGACTCTCTCTAGTTGTGTGGGCAGGGAAGTGAAGCTGCTCCAGTGCCACATTCAATAATGCTAGATGCATAGCTGGCTTTCTAGTACTACTGTGTCTCCATAGAGCCTCAGTGGGGGATAAAGAACACCCTGTCTCACCCATAAATCCTGCTTTTCATGTGGGGCTTAACCTTGTAGCTCAAGTAAGTGAACAATGGACAACATATTAAAACCTTCCTTCACCATCATACATTGTCCTGACATTTGCTTACCACTTTTTACTTCAAAGTCTGAAATATTTAGGAAGTATACTGCCCTTTTTGCTTCTACATCTGCGGCTTCATTACTTTGAGAAATAATGTATGCCCCCTCTGTATGGGTTATGCAATTCACTATAGTGATGGCCAATGGGAGCTTTAGTGCCTCAATGAGCTTATCCAATAGAGATGCATGTTGCACTGATGTGCATCTGCGTGGAGGAAGCCCCTCCTTTTCTAGCATGACAATCCTGGGTGTACGGTTTACGTCACATAGGCAGAGTCAGAGTACACTGTCACTCCTCATCCTCATATCTCTGGAATGCACTGATAAGCACCACTAATTCGGAAGCCTGCGCTGAACAATGTGAAGGCAGTCTTGCACTTGTCACTACTTCAAATTCACCATTCCTGTTTAGATTCACTACTGCTGATCTTGTATGTCTTTCTCCCGTTGTTTGGTCAATTTTCAAAGAACTGTCAATAAATAGAATTTCCTCTCCTCCGAATGGATTTTCTCTATAATGGGGAATTTCTTCATAGAACTCACTATACGTTGATCAGTCATGTACATAGTCCTCCTTCCCTACTTGTTCTGCTATGAATGTTGCTGGATTCACTACTCTACAACTAACAATTTTGATTACAAAGGTTTGAAATAATTACCTCATATCCTGATGCTGCCTGTGTAGTCAGTGTACTTTTGAGCTTCTCTAAAATGGCAGATAAGGAATGCTCAACAACTAACGTCATTGAGCACCCCATGGCAATGCTTACAGCTTTTTCAACTGAGAAAGCAGCAGCAGCTAAGGCTTGTTCACAAGGATAATGTCCTTTCATAACTGGGTCTAAAATCCCACTATAATAAGCTTATGGTTTATGTCCATGTCCTAATATCTTCTGTGTAAGGACTGCTGTCATTACTTCTCCATTTGAGTGTGAGAATAGATAAAACTTCTCATTATAGTCTGGAATCCGTACCACAGGGGTTATACAAATCACCTTTTTTAATTCTTCATATCCTGCAGTCATTTCATCTGTCCATGTTATCTTACTTTTGCCTACATTGGCTCCCTTGAGTACTTTTAAAAGTGATTGAATATATGTACTGTAATCAAAAACTCATGCCCCGTAATAATTTCATAGGCCTAGAATTGTTGCATTTCCCTCACTGTCTCTGGTTTGGGAGTCTTCATGATTGCTTCTGCTCTATCAAGTGTCCTTTTTCTCCCTTCTTGAGAGATTATCTGTCCTATGCACAGGACCTCCTCCTGGCAATATTGTAATTTCTCTATGCCTACTTTGTATCCTTCCTCTGCTAGTATGGTCATTTGTTGAACTGAGTACTTTCTGCATTTTTCTTCTGTCTCGCTGCACTGGTATATCATCTACATACTGAATTATTGTGCTCTTAAATTGTATGTTACCCAGGTCTATCTGAAAGAATCTATTGAAGATCGAGGGGGACTCAGAGTACCCTTAAGGCAGTGGTGTGTGTTTCCAGTGCTCATGAAAGGGAAAATGAGAAAAAAGCATTCTTTCAGTCTATTATTGTAAAATACTTGGCTGTGACTGGAATATTGCATAATATTGTAGCTGTATTTGGAACAAGAGAACACTCTGCTTCAACAATATTGTTTAGGGAATGTAGATCATGAATAAATAGCCATGACCCCCTTTTGACTTCTTCACTATGTACACAGACGTCTTACATGGGGATTTTGATGGCACCAATATTCCCAGCTGTAATAAAGCAGAAATGGTTTCAAATATACCTTCATCTGCTTCTCTGGAGATGGGGTATTGCTTTGCTTGAGGCAAAATTGCTCCAGGCTTGAGTGTAATTGTAACTGCTCCTGCTCCTCCTCCACTCAATAGACTCACGTTATATAGACTGATGGTCCACAAAATGCTGGGCACCTTTTCTAAATCTTCCTGGAAAAATGACAGTTTCTTTTTTACCATTGACATTCTCATTGGTATTTCTCTATTCTCTACTTTAATCCAAAAAGTGAGATTTATAAAAAATACAAATCCATCATCTGAATAAACATCTCTGAACAGTTCTTCGTCTGTCAAGTCTCTTAGTCTGTATCCTTCACCAAGAGCTATTACTGTTCTCCATCCTCTTCCCTCATCATCTGTTCCAGGTAAAACCGCCCTTTCCTCTTGGACCACTGCTTCTTCTAACTCTAAAAGGATAATCTGTCCATCTTCATCATCCTTAGTTATTTCTGGCCTAAATAAAAAATCACTGGGTATTCTCAATAATTTACCGACCAGTCTAGGGAGCCACGTTAACAAAACAATTACTCCATACAATAATACCTATGGGTCTAAAGGAGCTCCTTGTAGTGCCTTATGACCTGCAAGTGCTAAAATAAACTCTCTTACATTCAAGTAATATATCCCTGTAGTGGAACACACTATCCCTTAGTCAGTGAAAGATATCGCCATGTTGCATTTTGTCATCAAGTCACATCCTAATATGTTAACTGGTGTCTGCCGAGAATATAATAGTGGCATAGCCACATCATGCTCTCCTATAGAAATTGGTAACGCATCAATGAAAGGAACTAAACTCATAGCCCAAGAGAAGCCATGCACATTCATGGCAATGCCCTCTCGAACACAGGAACAAGTCCCTCCAGTGTCTACAAGAAACAAAAATGTTGTATCTACTATCATTACCCTGACTCTTGTTTCCTCTTGGGGGTCTAGTGTCACTGATAGTACTGAACACATCAGTTCCCTCTGTGGGCTTTCTTATTGTGGATATAAATACATCCCTGTACCCGTGAAAGGATTTCCTCTTACCACGGTTGCATTCCTTATCCTGGGTGTGGGTGCTTGTGGAGCTCCTGTATTCATATTCCATTGTGGCACCATCGCTTGTTGTGTCTGTACTTGCTGCGTATGTACTTATTGTGTTTGCATAGGCACTTGCTTGGTTGCCCTTGTGGCAACTGTGCTTGCAATGGAACTCGCAGCGCTTTTTGTATTTGCGGCCCATGTATCTGATTCTGTGTATGATCTTTGGGATAATATTCTTGTGGTTATATATTATAGTGTGGTGAATAGACGATATGCCCTATTGTGGCTTGCCAGTTCTGCTGCATACCCCTTCCAATTTTGCTTGTGCTGTCGTCCCACAATTCCAGCATTGCTTATGACTGTCCTCAATTAAATCCTCCTCCTCCTTGAGGGTTTTGAAATCCACCTCATCCACCTCTAGGTCCATTCCTGCTACCTTATGGCTAAAATTGTACCCACATTGATCTATAGGGTACCCTGCATTGCCTATCTGTGTTGGCTGTAATCCTTGTGTTGCCACAACCTCACCACCTGTCAGTACTGCTCCTTCTATGGGAAATATTGACAATTTCTTTCTGAACCAACTTCGCTTTCTCCTGTTTTATACTCTCAGTTTTCTTCTTATTCTTCTCTTGTAATAATCGACAATTATGTACAATAGTCAATTATATTTCTGGACATGGCTTTGATTTGACCCCCACCTGTTTTTTCTTCTGCCGTTGCACTGGCTCAGGCAGTCCCTGACATAAAATATGATAGAATAATGCTACTGTTTTATCCCATGATTCCCTCATATCGAAATGCGAACAAACTTGAATCTATTGAATAAAGGCAACAGGATCTTCATCCTCACCCATGTTCTATGTCATAATTGCACCCATTTCTGATGTCTCAGGATATTGTACTCTGAGCGCACTTAATTGGCGCTCCATCGTGTGACGTGTTTTGCACTGTTACACTTGCATACCCTGCACATCTCTAAATGTTGTCAGCTCTCTCCCCTAGAATAGCTGTTAGTAGGCCTTTTAAGTTACCTACTGCTAACATAATTCCCGCTGTCATTCATTCCAACTCATAAATCAATTTTCCTGCACCTGCAGTCAAACTAGGTAATTTAAAATTTAAAATTATCTTTGCCCATTTGTGGCTACAGTATATATTGTGGTCATCTCCCCCTTTCTCTAATAATGGAAATTGTGTAAATCTTGGTCCACTATCATACCCACCTACACTTCTTGCCTTCCAGGTGGGGCTAGTTTCACCCATTCATCTTTGTTCTGGCAACAACCTTAATCTGCTTACATAAAACAGGATATATCCCATGTGCTATGCGACTGTGCTTGTGTTCATTTGGAATATGGTGTAGGTTCTGGTGTTTTTTCTTTTGGGTCTTCTAAATCTGACCACTTTACCGCTTTTTGCGCTCTTTTGTTTTCTCCCCTTTCTTTATCTGACATCATTATAGCCCATTTTGTATGGTGTAATTCCTTTCCTCGTCATAAAGATCTAGTCTGCTTAAGGACAGCATTCTATGCTCGTCCGTTATTGCGTTATCCGATCTGCCTCCTGTTCCATTCAGTGGAGATCCTCTGATACTCCCATTAGTTTTATAACCATGTTTTGCCCTGATTTGTCTATATAAATTCCGAAACCTTTTCCCTATGCTTTGCCTCATGCTCATCAGCCCATGGCTGTATTCTCTGTATCCCTTGCAGCTCCCTGTGGGGCTGTTGTGACCCACTCTCTTCTACCCATCATTCTCATGCTTTGATTGGCACTAGGCATCTATTTACAAGGTGATCTATTTTTCTACCTCTTTGTCCCCTACTCCTTCTCATTTCTTCTTCCCTTCTTCTCATTCCCTTTTCTCTTCTTCCTCTTGCCTTCTTTGCAACCTACATTCTATCAATCTCTGTTTCTATCTCATCACGTTTCTTCTCCTCTATTTTCTCTTTTGCTTTCTTGTGTTCCTCATACCTTCTTTATTCTTACTTTTGCATCCTCTTTTTTTTCCTTCTCCTCTTTGTATGCTCTCTTGTGCCTTTTCCTTCTTTACCTGTTCCTGTCTTTCTTCTCTTTCTCTAACATCGTCGATAGCCTTTCCGTCTAACTTAATATCCGTTCTCCCATCCATTCGTTCGGCACTATTGTCACTTCGGCTTAGTGCTTCCCTTCTATTCGTCTCTTAGCTTCTTCCTCGAGCTCTATCTGTCTGTGCCTTCTTTCATCACGCTCTTTATATTCTTTGTGTGCTGACATATATTTTCATTCTTTAATATTGCTTTCTTTCATGCAATCCTCACTGTTATAAGCAGGGAGCTCGTATGTCAGATTAACATATCCTGTTGCGGTTTTTAACTCCTTTAAAAGATAGAATCCCTGTTTCTCAGTCTATGTACTCTTGATTTCAGAAGGTGAAAAGGGACCCGAGGGCGTTACATCCTCCACTTTATGATATGATATGATATGATATGATAGTTTATTTATATAGCGCCTACACACAATGTGTCCAAGGCACTTTAAGACAAACGAGGGAATAAGGAAAAATACAATTACATTTGTACAGGTAATGAACAGAAAGGATGTGAAATAAACTATCATACTCGGCCTGATGACATTTCAGATAGTGCAAGAGCTAAGACATAGATAAGGAAGGGAGGGAGAGAGTGGGAAGAAAATGGAAATAGCCAGGCGACTACCGTACTAGGCCTGATGACATTTCTGGTAGAGCCGGAGAAAACAAGAGGTGAGGGAGAGGGGTGTGGAAAGGGAAGGGAGGAACAAAACAAGTGACTATCATGCTAGGACTGACGACATTTCAGATAGTGCTGGAGGGGGGACAGACGAGGTTGCTATTATACTAGTTCAAGGGACAACTCTGATAGAGTAAGTGCATTGAAGAAAGTAAGAGGAGGAGATAGGAAAAGGGAGAAAGGGAGAGAAGGAGAGAACCGAGAGGAAGCAGTCAAAAGGGTGTAGAAGCAGGAGGGGAGAGCAAATACAATTGCAGAAGTCAGTAGTAATGCATAATGTTGCAAGCCTGGATACAAGATGAATATGGGAAGAGTATGATTCAAGGCCCCATGAGTACACAGTGCAAAGGAAGTCCAGCATGAGAGTTGAGAAAGGATGACGCATCATGAATCAATGAAGTCTATAAAAGTCAAATCCAGCATCGGCCACAAGACGGTGATGGTGAAACCAGAATGTATCAGGGCAGACTCCTGCAGAAGTAAGCTGGAGGGTGAGGGGGGGGCAGGGTAGAAGAATCAAATACTTAAGCATCCACTCCTTTTCAGACGAGTCTTCCTTCTCGCTCTGATACATATTCCATAGCTCTAAAATGGCCAATATTATCTGTAACTTCTTCCCTGTATATGCAGCATGTAGGCATGTTGTCATGTGCTGCAGTACAGTTCTTGATAGTGAACCTCCTTGAGGCCAAGGCATGTACATTTTGTCAGCCGTGCCTTTTACACATTCAGCGTGGTACTTCTTAATCTTGGGTGCGTATCTCGGTAATGTCTTACGCAAGTGTAGCAGGGGTTTGTGCCCCATATGGACAATTTGTCAATAGCTGTCAATACTTACCGGACCTTTTATTCTGTTATCACTTTAATCAATTATACCACAACAATCACTTCAGGGAAACACCATCAATCGCTGCACATTACCAAAAAAAATATTCTTTAACCAATTTTAAAGTGTATTCAATAATGTTCTCTTTATTCCTTCATTTATTATTCTATCGATTCTTGCTGTCCTGCTGTTTTATTATTGACACTCTAAGAATCTTGTTTTATATATTATTTTTTCTCAACCGATATACTCCTCTGATTGACATCCATCGCTTAATTTTTAAGTCTTTTAACCAGTAAAAGTATCACTATCATTGTATGTCTCCTAGTTTAACCAAAATAGAAGTTTCACGCTTCATATATATAACCCCAAACAGATGTGCACTTTATTTTTCTGCAGTCACCCTCCTTCACTATCTCTAGCAAATGTATCTCATCTCAAGTGTACCCCATTTTGGAGTTTGACACGCATTCTTCTTCTCAGCCTTGGCTCAGGAATTCCTTAAAATACCCCACTTGGAGCTTAATGCGTGTCCTTCCGTCCCCTTGGAATTAGCAATTGAGGTATCGCCCTTTTGTTCTTAGCCCAAATTACATTGCTATACATATTTACATTTACAATACAACCCCTCCCCTTCATTTGCCACTTTTGATGCTCTACTTACATACGTTTCTCACCTCAAGTCCCACAGTATCGACTCTTCCCCAATCGACCACTTCACCTTGAGTACGCGGGGTGCCCATGAGTACCGTAGAGGAATTTCGTCAAAGGGGCACCTACCAACCGTCTCATTGTCACACTCATACTTTTTCTTCACTTTCCACAGGAAACTCCACAATCGTCTGACTAATGGTGGAAGATGTCAAAAATCAGAGAATCTGGATCTGAGCCCGGGAGACTGGATCAGAAGCACCCGCACTGCTACCAAAATGTGAAGTGCACCTGGAGCGTATCAAGTGCTAGATGGAATTACCAATAAATGATCTCAGACCCAAAAATCAGACAGACTCAAGGAATATGGCAAAATACTACGTTTCTATCAGCTCAAATAAAATAGGGAAACTGCTGAACAAAACAGATTGCAGCTCACTCACTCTCAAATACATTTCAGTTACACAAAGGCTTTATACCTCGATGTACATCAGCTATGATGTCATCCTGCATGGCAAACAGTAAACACCTATCAAAAGTAGGGATTGGTCAAGGGAACATATAACCTATACTTTGTTTAGGTGTAAGTAAGATAACTGACTGCCCCTCCTCTGGTCGGCATGCCTTGAACTATCTCTAACTACCTATTATACAGATTAATAGTAGAATGGTACTACCGGATTGCCTTCTGCAACAATGTATAGTAAACTGCTACATAGGCTCTCATGATAGGTTCTCTCCCAACCTTGGACATTCAGCTTGTTAGCAGCACATAAGCAAATGAAACCCAGGTGCAGGAAACAACCTCAGACAACTTCCCACTTGGCCAATTAACTTACCATCGCTCATCAGTTAGACCCTAAGCCAAGGCCTCTTCTTTGTAGTTGACCTTGCTGACTTTTCTCTTCCTCTAGAACTTTAAGGGAGTGTTGATACATCACTATTTTTGGCTGCAGCGAAATGAGGAGACTACGTGTGAGGAGACCACAATTTTGTCAATTTCAACCTTTTATTTAGTGCTATTTAATTCTATTATGTTGCGATTTATTAGGCGGGAACTCTCAACTCAGATTTCCCCCCCAAGCAAGGTGGTGTGCACCCCAAGTGCTTATATAGATGCATCTTTAGTGAGGCCTCCAACCTGTCTCGCACCACCCCAACAAATACCCTCTGTACCATCAATGAGCTAGGATCCAAGCCGTTGTATAGTAAGAAAATGTATTTATTTAAGGTTTGACAAATAGCAATAGCACCCAAAACATCAGCCACCAACGCCATGGCAATACACAATGTCACCAATTCCAATTATTTGCATCAACTAACTAACAGATTTAAAGGACTTTCAGTTGCTATAAGACACAAGTAAAGGTTTTCCGTAACAATTTACATCAGATTTCTTGCAAAGGAACGGATAGGAAAAATACCAAACACACAGTGATTGCTTAGTTTGGCACACTAGTCCTTTCTCCCAGCAACACCCACCATCCAGGCATCAATTATACATGTTCCCTTAATTTGAAGGCAAGGTACATTGAGTGGAATACCATAGCAAAATAGTTGTGGCTTTTTAATAAAATGCAGGGCTTGACAAATAGGCACAATGAAAAAGAAATTGTTTTGCATTTTTTTTTAATTGAAAGGCAAAGTCGAGTGTGGAGTGAAAGAGCCCCTGGATGCCAGAAATCAAGAGGCCAAAGTCATTGGTGTGCATGTCCGAAGTAATTGGCCAGCGCAGAAATGATGTCCGACATAAGGCCCATGGAACACAAATCAAAAGGAAAGAATTGGGCATAAAAATCTGAAGATGCTAAAATGTATGCAATGCATTTAATGAAGGGAGAGAAAGACACGTGGCAATGATGGTTTGACAAATCCATGGAGAGCTGCACTGATATTTCCAGAAACCGCAGTGCACTGTATCTTAAATGAAATACCAGATTGTGCTCCCAGCAGCTGCAGTGAAACAGAGTATTCTACATGTAAAATAAATAATAGAATGTAATTTTGTTTTTCCTTCATCTAGATTAATAATAAACTCAGCAAAATGCCCACCAGATTTTCAAGCTTGCGCATGGTGTTCTCATGTATACGTACCATTCAGAAATAATATGCATACATTTGAAACTGTGTGCCGTATAAGAGGTAATTTAAAATGCATTTATGTAGGAGTTTACAGGCTGTTTGCTGCAGGGTACATGGACGGTCATTTCTTCAGATGTTAAACCAAATTTCAGGACCTCCCTCTGTTGCCCTGGAGGTTCGGGTCTGGTTGTATCTATCCATCAGTGCCCTTACTTAAAAATACATGCAGGAATACTTTTGAGATCAGAAATGTGGTGAAGACCAGATAAACTCAGGTCTGTTCAGCAGCACTTGTGACCTCCAGATCACAGGTCCCATAAAAAGTACATTAGTGGGGTCATTAGACATTGAAGGGGAAGTGAAATATAAACACAGATCCCTCTGCTGACGTCATTTGCTTAAAGAGAAGAAGTGAAACTTAAAAAAAGGGGAGGTCCACAGGAATGTCATTTCACCAAAATGCCAGGTGTAGCGGAAGTGACATCACATGACCCTTGGCCTCTGATGACATCACATGAAGCAATGTCATTAGACCCACCTCAAAGTGCCATCACGGGAAGCGATGGAACATAACTACTTACCCCTTGACAAAACAGGCAGTGGCATCACATAGCATTGTTGCTCAGGACACTATGAAAAATATGGTTACACTATTATTGTAACATGATATACATTTCATACAAGAATGGATCACCATATGTATCAGCCGAAAAAAAAACATGCTATAACTGCAAATTGCGAAAAGCAAAATATATAGTCCGATGTGGATGCTTATTCTACTCTAAAAGGTTTTGGAGGATTGTGTCTGCATTGTGAATTTGAGGTATTTAAGAACAGAATCAATCAATGACTCATCCCCTGAAATGTGCCTGAAATAAACCTTCAATTAGTCTAGCAAATATTGTATGGAATTCCATAAAGACAAATAGCTCAAATAGCCACATGGCATTGGCCACAGCCCAGGAGCTTCAATTTGTAAGAAATGTTTAAATCCTTTTCTTTTTTTTTTCTTTTTAGGGGTAGTAAGGGAGACCACAGAGGTAGCAAGGAAGACCTCACGGGTCGCAAGAGCGACCCCTGGCAACCCCTAAATGACGTTCCTGCGGGGCACAGCAAATGAGGAGTGAAACTGCACATTGATTTAAATGGGAGAAACACATTTTATCGCATAAAATAGACAGTGTACATCGCACAGCAGTCATTCCAGGCTTTTATTAAAGGTGACAGTTAACCCCTTCTAACCATGCAAAAACGATTTTGGGATAAACACAACAAAAGTTATTAATGAAAATGTGATTTTGGCATTCCCATGATTACAAGAGATGCGTAACTTGATAAAAGCATACCAATCATAATTAATATGATGCCCATATATTTTTCAGTGATATGGTTCATGAGTAAATGCAAAAAGAAAAACAGTATCTCTGCACAGGAAGGCCTTGCAGACTCCAAACTAGTCTCATCTGATTTGCTTTAAAATGTAGTTGCTGTAAATATATTCATATATGTAAAGATTTGGAAATTTAGGCTACTTGCCATGTAGTGAGATTTATATGTCCTAAAAGCATGCCGAGCCCAGCTGTCAAAGTGAGATGATGAAGCTCTCTCCTCCCACAGCTAACCCAAAGCACTCCACCATCCCCTTGTCCTATTAGCAAACAGGTGGGAGAGGGGTATGGATAATCAACCAATCCCTTTCGTGAGAAACATGACAAATTGGTGAGGTCATTTACCCTATAAATAAGCCAGTTTGCATGAGAACTGGAAGACTTCCACTAATTCCGAGATCCAGCATGCTTCTGATATATCCCAGCAGAGAGGCCTCAGTCTTGCATTGGAGAAAGGAGACAGGAAACATAGAGGCTGATTGGGGCCCCTTGGAAGAAAGAGAGGAAACCCTTGACTGACCCCCTTGACTGTCGCAGCAGTGTGTTCTGATGCTCCCTGATGCCCAGTCCAAACCTCTCCTGTAAGTAGAAATACCCCAAAACCAAGATTTTGTATGCCCTGTATTCTTCCAGCATTGCTTTAGTTATTTCCCCATTGAAACATATCTGGTTTGTTTGTGTAGATCCCTCGTATATTTATCAAAGTAAATCAATTAATTCCCCTATTGAATTCATGTGATCTGTATTGTTGGCATTCGAAACCAACAATATTTTCCCAGTGTGTTTTGAACCGGTATAAACATAAAGAACTGCCAAGAGAATTAATCCCAAACCCTGCTGAAAAATATCCCAAAGCCCTGTGTGTTATTGTTAGGGGTAGCAAAACAAATGTTTCCCATTGCCTTTCTGTCTCCCCTATTGGTTCTGTGATCAAATATTCCAAAATCCGATTTTCCTATTGCGTGATAACTAAAATCCCAAAGCACTGCCTGCTCTTTTTAGGAGTGGCAAAACACATTTACATTGCTTTTCTTTCTTTCATATTGTTTCTGTGAGTAAGACCAAAAATCCGATTTTCCCATTGTGTTCCTACTTCCTGACACTGCCTTCCATTCAAAGGAATCAATGCTAATTGATGTTTGGAGGGTGAGGGTTGCTGGGAGAAAGCTTAAGCAAATCTGTTATCATTGAGTGTGTTGAATTGTTCTTTTCTTGTATTGGTGGGTGAATTAAAATGAATTAATTGTGACAGCGTATTTCTATGTTAGTGCCTTTACGGAAGTCCTTTTGTTCTTGTGTTGCCACACCATTGGTGGTTGATGTAATCTAATTGTGATATCTGGCTAAATAAATTAATTAATACACATATTCTTAATACACACTGGCCTGGTTCCTAGTCCATTGTGGCACCAGGTATTTGTTGGTGTTTTGTGCAAAACATGTTGGCCTTACCAAAAACGACCTGAAATAAATAAAAAATGCTTTATTGTGTGCCATTGTTTTGGAAGGAGCTCCCTGACTTGGGTGTGACCGTGTAATAAACCGCGACAAAACAAAGGAACTTGATGGGAAAATCATTTTGGGATGCAAGTAAATGAATGGGAAATGTTCTTTTGCACATGCTACATTCACTTGAATGGCAGTATTTTAGGGTCACTTATTTTTGGATTATGGACATCCTCCTTCTGTACAGAAGACAGGGGTTTCAGAAAGGTAGAGTCACCCAAGAACTTTATCGTCTATACTGGCTCTAAACCACGTTGTTAGTTTCGAGCTCTAACAACAGTCATCCCGCGATATTCAATATGGGAATGGATTGATTTAACTTCCATTCAATGCGCTAAGGATCTACCCAGCACCCCCTCCCCATAATTTAATGGAAGGATTAAGGCAAGATGTTCCAAACATAATTCAATTTTAATGGATAGGGTGATTTTCTATAGTGGAATTAATTTGAGTTGGATTTAATAAAATGTGTCATGGTTCTCCCCACTTCCACCCCCTACCTGCTATGCAAGATGGAGATTAAGGCAAGCAGATTCCCCCCCACACTTTTGTTGGCATTTGGATTATTCTACTTACATGGGAGGCATTTGTTATGGGGCATCCAGTCAAGTCCTTGATTACTCAAGCCCAGAGGAGGTCCGCACCAACCAACTTCCTCTAGCTCCTCAAATGGCAGGCCCAGCTAGCTTCTAGATTTCCCAGTCTCTGCCTTCCACGCAATATTTGAGGACCAGCAAGAGTGTGGGAAAGTCAAAGAAAAAATCAAAAGTCCAAGTCAAAGAAAGAACCCATCAGATTGAAAACTGATCTCTTAAAGGGCTGGTGACACTTCATTATTAGCATACTTCTCACACTGTGGATTGGCCAGCTCATTCCCTCCCCCTCCCCCCAATACACCCCCTGATATGATATGATATGACATTTATAACACACCTGTGTACAAGTGTTCGTAGGCTCGACAAGACAAAGAGGGGAGACCAAAAGGAGGACAAAACAACAATCTTACTAGGCCTTGTGTCCCTCAGATTGTGCAAGAGCAAGGAAGGGGGAGGGAAGAAGTGCTGGGTGTAGGAGGAGGATGGAGAAGTACAGGACAATGGAGAAAAACAAAAACAAGAGTGCAGCCAGCGGGTGACAAGTGCGGGTACTCATAAGTGTAGCCAGCGGTTGGCAAATAATTGCAAGGGAGGGGACTGTAGGGTTACAGATACAGACTACAAGTGCAGGAGAGCCAAGAGGCAGTGCAGGATTGCAGCTGGACAGGCAGGGATCTGGGCCTGAATTCAGAGGGTGTCCAGGTGCCCAGTGCATGGAACAGGCATGCGATCAGCAAGGGAGAGGAAGAGAAAAGGCAGGAGCAAAGAGAAAGGCCTCGAGTTGCTTCCGGAGATGGTTCTGCTCACGTTTCAGAGAGGCATGAAGGCTGTTCCAGAGGTAGGCCCCAGCTGAAGAAAGAGATCTGCCCCAGCTCGTTCTTGGAAAAGCAACTGACCATCAGAGAGTTGGAGGTGGAAGAGCGGAGAGCTCAAGACAGCAGATTTTTAGGAAGAGAGAGTTGGAGGTAGTGTGGTCCAAGCCCCCAAGAAGCCTTGTGGACAATGCAAAAGGTCTTGAACTTGAACCGTGTTGCTATTGGGAGCCAGTGAAGAGCTGGAGAGATATGATCCCTGGGCTTGAGGCCAAGGACAAGTCTTGCAGTCCTGTTCTGGGTGAGTTGTAGAGGACGTAAAGTAGAGGCAGGAAGATTTAGAGAGAGGCTGTTGCAATAGTCCAGCTTATAGAGTACCAGAGCTCTGGAGACAGTGAGCTTCTGAGGAGAAATGGGCTATGGAAGAATACCGCTGAGGAGGTGCAGCTGGTAATTTGACTTCTTAGAGATGTTGGAGATATGAGGAGAGAAGGAGAGTCTGGAGTCGAAGATGACCCCAAAGTTCTTAGAGTCACAGGGAGGAGAATGAAGAGGGCCCAGATTGGTTGACCAGAGAGTGAGAGGAAAGGAGGGAGCTGGTGTTTTCTGATCAGGAGGATCTCAGTCCTAGTGGCATTAAGGCAGAGATCATTGGCGGCACACCACTTACAGAAAGACAGTCTGGAATGCGAGAAGGAGTCAAGGTGGCTGAGGGGAGTCTGAAGGAGAGCTGAGTGTCATCTGCATTGCACTGGAAGTTGGAACAGAGGGCCAATGAGAAAGATTAGACCCCTGGAGAACATCACAGGTAGAGAGATAGATAGAGGAGAGGAAGGTTCCCAGTTGGACCTGGGAGGGTTGATCAGTGAGAAAGGAGTTCAGCCAGGCCAGGGCCTGATCAGTGATACCCAGGTTTTCACGGAGCCAGTTGAGCAGGATGTCATGATTGACCGTATCGAAAGCAGAGGAAAGATCGAGGAGAATGAGGACTGAAAGAAGGTTAGAAATGAGGTTTGAGAGCAGGTCTTCATGGATGTTCAGGAGAGCAGTCTCCGTGCTTCTGGCTGCTCTGAAGCCAGACTGATGGTCATGGAGACAACCAACAGATTCAGTGTGAAGGTTAAGCTGGGAGATGGCCAGCTTTTCCAGGAGTTTGCGCAGGAAAGGGGTAATGGACATTGGGCGAAAGTTGGCCTGACAGGAGGGATCGGCAGAAGGTTTCTTAAGAAGGGGCTGCACAGGGAGTGCTTCAGAGGGGCGGGGAAGGTTCCAGTGGTGAAAGAATGATTGCAGAAATTGGTCGAGGCTGGAGGGAGGTGTCAATGTGGTCCTTGATGGTTTTGGAAAAACAGGGATGAACCTGCTCTGATGAGACTTTCATAGATTGGACCTTTCTAGCAACGTCATCAGGGGTGAACAAAGGAAAGGTTGAGAAGGGAGGAGAGGCGGCCGCAGGAGGGCCAGGAGAGGAGGAGGAGGAGGAGGAGGATGGAGAGGAGGAGAGGGTGGACAGGCAGTCCTGTATTTTAGTGATGAAGTGAGAAGCCATGGCTGTGCAGAGGGCCTAGGAGGGGACAGAAGAAGTAGAGACTGGAGCAGGATTGGCCAGCTCCTTGTAGATTTGAAAAGAATTTGGCCGAGTTGTTAGATTGTGCAGAGACAGGGGCTTGGATGTGCACTCTCTTCTTAGCAAGGACAGAGACTGTTTTGCCTTTGGAGAAGGCGGCATGGCAGTTAGCCAGAGAGTTACCTGTTGCCCTCCCCTTCTTCTCAACCACCCTACACTTGTGTTTAAGGGTGATGAGGTTAGAGTCGTACTTAGAGTTGTACTTTGATTTGGGCTTCAGGTGGATCCTCATGACAGGGGCAAGTACATCAAGAGTGTCAGAGATAGAGCAGTGAAGGTTATAAAGGGCTGTGTCAGGGTGTGAGTCAGCCAAAGGTGCAGAGGGAGGAGGGAAAGGAACACTGCCTGCTAAAAGGACAAGGAGTTACAGGGTGTGAAGATGGGGGCTGAGGGAGGAGAACAATTCATCATCCCAAAATGACAAGTGGGTTTAACGTTTTCATTGACCTTCACATCTAACAACATGGCAGCTACCCAACTTCTTCAGATAACTGGAGGCACATATATATTTTTGTGGTCTATATTTTATGAGGAGTCGTAAAATACAAATCATATCTCGGCACGCCCTTCCTGGGAGGAGCGACCGTTTTTATCGATTTACTCCTGAGCCGAAATGGTCACAAATCTGCCCCTTCCTGATTCAAACCTTACTCTGATAACCTATCATCACAGCAACTTTCTATTCCCTTGGAATTATGGAAAAGCTGGAATCATGATTGTCTTCATAACTTACATTGTATACATCACACAAAATGTGTTTTTACATAGTCCCGACAGGCTTCTGACCCCTTTAATATGAACCCAGAATGAGCTCAGTGGAACACACAATGCACTTTTTATTCAGGAAAATGTATTCAATGTTAGTCAATGACAAGGCACCACAAGTGTCCCTGAGTTTCACACCAGCCCCCACCATTTCTTAGGTTTCATTTCTCTCCTGTGACCTGATCAGGGGACTCTGGCTGCCCATGTGATCAATCCCCACTCCCCCTCCTGGGCTCCAGAGGTGTTTTGTTCGAAGCTAATGCACAGTTAATGGGGAAACCTGATCTTGAGGTCACTTCTGCTTGCCGATTTATCTGCCACCTCCATAATTCCGATCTACTCCTCTGTATTTTTTAGCATTTAAGCTGAAAACCAGAACTTCTTCTCCTAGTGTTCCTCAGCCAAAGGTCTTGAGGTCAAAGTTTCAGAGGCCCAGACCTTCCAGTTCAATGGGGAAAAACAAGTTAAATACATAATTCTAAAAAAATAGCATTTTACATTGACACAGTGTGTTTAATATGTAACATTTTGTATTACGCCTAGGCCTGCTGTTCCTAAATACAATCTTTCTTTTCTACTATATTGGAACAGAGGTTGATTAATCAATAATCTTCTGCACACAGATAGGCCACAGTTAACATAAAAAACCAGTGTTCATTTTTACAAAAATGAAATAGTCCTTTCTTTTTACAGGCTGTCATTTTACATGATGAAAATTAAGTCTCTTTATTCCTGATAACACAATCTGTCACTTTTGACTTCATTTTTTTAATTTCAAGCATCATTCCTCCTTTTTATCTTCCAAATGCACCATATTCCAAATGTATCTTTTCTTTCCACGTGCACTGCTGCGGTTTTAAATCTGTCAAAGGGGCCTTTTCCCAATTTACACAAAGTCAACATCTCCAGCAGCACCACTTGTCTCTTTTTGTTTGCCTCTATTGGCACAGTTATCAATATTACAGTTCTAAGGCACACTCTCCTTCAACTCGGTGTCTTTGGATTTGACTAAGTTGACATAGGCCCATTTTTGTTCATTTACTAGGCCTTAAATCAGAAAACAATGTTTTGAACTGGCCTGCATTTTCCAATGGGTTTCAACATCAACGAGCTTCACTCTCAAAATAGGGGCCTAGCATGGGCTCTCTATCTCTGACATTTTGGGGCCCTATTTTACCCCACAATTATATTGGGTGATATTGCACCTCTTGGCCTCTGGAGACTTGGTTGCTATGTCCTGCACATGCTTTCTGCATCTTTGATTGTTCAATACTTGTCACTCGCAACTGTTCACTCCTTTGCTTCATCTAAGAGAGCAATGTTGTGCGTATGTAGTTGTTCCTCTTCGACGACTCTTGCCTTGCAGTTACCTCTTGATGTGACATCCTTGATCCTAAGCCTCGCAGACATTTGTTGTTCCTTGCACAAAGCTGTTTTCCAGCGCATGTTAGCTCGACGGCCATGGTCTTTCTCTTCAAGGCTTCTTGCTTATTATTTATACAGAGTCGACGTCCATCTTTCCATCATGGCCGCTTTACTCACGTTATATTTTCTTCTGCAGCAAGCTTCTGTATGTCTCATCTACCTTGCATTTCTGTGTATATACATCTACTAATTCTCTTCTCACGTCTCTTCTCAATGTATAAGATTTCTTCATATTCGCATGAATGATTACTTTTTTACTTCAGTTAAATCTTAATTCTTAAGCATCAACATATCGTTTCAATGCGTCCTTGTGTCTTATCTTTATGATGTCATTTTACTCTGGTCTGATTTCACTTATAGCTCTTCTATGTCCAGATATGTATGCAGACATCCTTCCACCACGTCAGTGTGAGGCTACATTTCATAGGGTTGTCTGAGTGCATAACATCTCTCGTATCTTTGATGCAGTATTGGGATGATACCTGGTGTCACACACCGTACTCTCTTGCTGTTCTTCCAATATGGCGGAGTTGAGGGGACGGGCACTAGAAATGATGTGTACATCTACCTCTCTCCAGCTTGGTTATGGCTGCAGGCATGTGGCTTAGAATTACTCGTCTATGGCACAGGCACAGGGCTTGGCATGACTTGGCAATAGCTGCACCCACGAAGGTTGGCATCACTTAGATATGTCTGCAGTCACAATGCTTGGCATTACTTGGATAAGGCTGCAGTCACAAGGCTTGGTATCACTTGGCTATGGCAGATGCACAAAGCCTGGCATCACTTAGCTATGGCTACACCCACAAGGTTTGGCATAACGTGGCTATGGCAGCAGGCACAAGGCTTGGCATCACTTGCCTTTGGCTGCAGGCACCAGGCTTGGCATCACCTGGCTATGGCAGCAGGCACCACCTGGCTATGGCAGCATGCACAAGGCTTGGCATCACTTGGGTATGCCAGCAGGCACAAGGCTTGGCATCACTTGGCTCTAGCTGCACCCACGAGCTTTGGCATCACTTGGCTATACCAGGAGGCACCAGGCTGGCCATCACTTGGCTGTGGCTGCAGGCACCAGGCTTGGCATCACTTGGGTATGCCAGCAGGCACCAGGCTTGGCATCACTTGGCTATGACAGCAGATACATGGCTTGGCATCACTTGGCTGTGGCTGCAGGCACAAGGCTAGGTATCACTTGGCCAAGGCAGCAGGCACCAAGTGTGGCATCACCTGGCTATGGCAGCAGGCACAAGGCTTGGCATCACTTGGCTGTGGCTGCAGGCACAAGGCTTGGCATCACTTAGCTGTGGCTGCAGGCACAAGGCTTGGCATCACTTGGCTATGGCAGCAGGCACAAGGCTTGGCATCACTTGCCTGTGGCAGCAAGCACAAGGCTTGGCATCACTTGGCTATACCAGCAGGCACAAGGCTTGGCATCACTTGGCTATGGCAGTAGGCACGCAGCTTGGCATCACTTGGCTATGCCAGCAGGCACCAGGCTTGGCATCACTTGACTGTGGCAGAGGACAAGGCCTGGCATCATTTAGCTATGGCAGCAGGAATGAGGCTTGGCATCACTTGGCTATGGCAGCAGGCACAAGGCTTGGCATCACTGGGCTGTGGCTGCAGGCAGGAGGATTGGCATCACTTGGCTATGACAGCAGGCACAAGGCTGGGCATCACTTGGCTGTGGCTGCAGGCAGGAGGATTGGCATCACTTGGCTATGACAGCAGGCACAAGGCTGGGCATCACTTGGCTGTGGCTGCAGGTATGGGGCTTGGCATTACTTGGCTATGGCAGCAGGCACAAGGCTTGGCATCACTTGCCTGTGGCAGCAGGCACAAGGCTTGGCATCACTTTGCTATGGCTGCAGGCATGAGGCTTGGCATTACTTGGCTATGGCAGCAGGCACAAGGCTGGGCATCACTTGGCTGTGGCTGCAGGCACAAGGCTTGGCATCACTTAGCTGTGGCTGCAGGCACAAGGCTTGGCATCACTTGGCTATGGCAGCAGGCACAAGGCTTGGCATCACTTGCCTGTGGCAGCAAGCACAAGGCTTGGCATCACTTGGCTATACCAGCAGGCACAAGGCTTGGCATCACTTGGCTATGGCAGTAGGCACGCAGCTTGGCATCACTTGGCTATGCCAGCAGGCACCAGGCTTGGCATCACTTGGCTGTGGCAGAGGACAATGCCTGGCATCATTTAGCTATGGCAGCAGGCATGAGGCTTGGCATCACTTGGCTATGGCAGCAGGCACAAGGCTTGGCATCACTGTGCTGTGGCTGCAGGCAGGAGGATTGGCATCACTTGGCTATGACAGCAGGCACAGGCTGGGCATCACTTGGCTGTGGCTGCAAGCAGGAGGATTGGCATCACTTGGCTATGACAGCAGGCACAAGGCTGGGCATCACTTGGCTGTGGCTGCAGGTATGAGGCTTGGCATTACTTGGCTATGGCAGCAGGCACAAGGCTTGGCATCACTTGCCTGTGGCAGCAGGCGCAAGGCTTGGCATCACTTTGCTATGGCTGCAGGCATGAGGCTTGGCATTACTTGGCTATGGCAGCAGGCACAAGGCTGGGCATCACTTGGCTGTGGCTGCAGGCAGGAGGATTGGCATCACTTGGCTATGGCTGCAGGCACGAGGCTTGGCATCACTTGGCTATGGCAGCAGGCACAAGGCTTGGCATCACTTGCCTGTGGTAGCAGGCACAAGGCTTGGCATCACTTGGCTATACCAGCAGGCACAAGGCTTGGCATCACTTGGCTATGACAGCAGGCACAAGGCTGGGCATCACTTGGCTGTGGCTGCAGGCAGGAGGATTGGCATCACTTGGCTATGGCTGCAGGCACGAGGCTTGGCATCACTTGGCTATGGCAGCAGGCACAAGGCTTGGCATCACTTGCCTGTGGTAGCAGGCACAAGGCTTGGCATCACTTTGCTATGGCTGCAGGCATGAGGATTGGCATTACTTGGCTATGGCAGCAGGCACAAGGCTTGGCATCACTTGCGTGTGGCACCAGGCACAATCACTTGGCTATGGCAGCAGGCACCAGGCTTGGCATCACTTGCGTGTGGCAGCAGGCACAAGGCTTGGCATCACTTGGTTATGCCAGCAGGCACAAGGCTTGGCATCACTTGGTTATGGCAGCAGGCACCAGGCTTGCCACCGCTTACAAAGAGCGTCCTTTTCTCTCCGTGAGTTGCAGTCTCTGCAGAGCAGGAGTGTTATCTATCGCACCTGCGCCCATCACAACATAACTTATGGAACAAAAGGGGACATGATGGGCGGCGATTTAAAGTGGCACACTAGCATATCCTCCACTCTGCGAAAATGCAGCCATAAATCCCGGGCAGCCGCGCGCTGAGCAATGGGCGCAGGACGCCGGGTGCATGATAAGGAGCTGGCGGGGGAGGGGCGCGCAGCTCCAGCCCGCGAGAGGGCGGGGGTACACCGCGCGCACTCCACGAGGCACAGGGTGATGTACTGCTCTCGTCCAACTTCTCCATATTTCATGAGGACAAGGCGAATATATCTCCTTCCAAGAATCCCTCTAAACCCTGCACAGATGTCAACACACGGCAAGGGCCCAGGGGCCATGGCAGGGGGGAAACACGGCAAGGGCCCAGGGGCCATGGCAGGGGGGAAATCATTGCAAGAGACCCGGGAGAAGAGGGGAGATTTGAGGGGATACGGAGTTCAGGAAGACCAGGGGGTCGAAAGTGGCCCTTTGAATAGCTGAGGAATTGAAGGCTGCACAGAATAGGAACAGTGGGGAGATGCTGGTAGGGACCAAAGGAAGGAGAGAAATGGTGGGCGATGGGTGATGTGGGTGGTGATCCCATAAGGCATTTATGTGGTGGCAGTCCGGGTTGTGGAGTGGTGATGTGGTCATGTTGCTGTCTGGATTGTGGAGTGGTGATGCAGTTATATTGTTTTCCGGGCTGTGGAGTGGTGATGTATGTCGTCTTTGTGTCTGGATTTTGGGGTTGTAATGTGGTCATGTTGCTGTCCGGGTTTTGGGGTGGTGATGTGGTCATGTAGCTATCCAGGTTTTGGGGTGGTGATGTGATCATGTTGCTATGCGTGTGGTGATGCAGTCATGTTGCTGTACGGGTTGTAGGGTGGTGATATGGTCATGTTGCTGTTCAGGGTGTGGGGTGGTGATGTCAGAATGTTGCTGTCTGGCTGGTGATATGGTCATGTTGTGCTGGTGACGGGGCACAGAGTATAGGCCATTAGTAATTCTACAGCTCATGGTGTTGGACGGGGGTTCTGGGTGTGCTCAGTGGGGCGTCAACATGAGGCCATGATATTGACATGTGGTTGAGAGAGGTTCTGAATATGGGTTTTGGGTGGTGATGTGGTCATGTTGCTGTTCGGGTTATGGGGGGTGATGTGGTCATGTTGCTGTCTGGGTTTTGGGGTGGTGATATGTTCATGTAGCTATCTGGGTTTTTGGGTGGCGATGTGGTCATGTTGCTATCCGTGTGGTGATGCGGTCATGTTGCTGTCTGGGTTGTAGGATGGTGATGTGGTCATGTTGCTGTTCAGGTTGTGGGGTGATGATGTGGTCATGTTGCTGTCTGGGTGGTGATGTGGTCATGTTGTTGTCCGGTCATGGGGTGGTGATAGGGTCATGTTGCTGTTTGGGTTATGGGACAGTGATGTGGTCATGTTGCTGTTCGGGTTGTAGGGAGGTGATGTGGTTATGTTCTTGTTCGGGTTGTAGGGAGGTGATGTGGTCATGTTCCTGTTCGGGTTGTGCAGTGGTGATGTGATCATGTTGCTCTTTGGGTTGTGGGGCAATGATGTGGTCATGTTGTGTTCGGGTTATGGGGTGGTGGTGTAGTCATGTGGCAGTTCGGGTAGTGGAGTGGTGATGCGGTCATGTTGCTGTCCGGTTGTGAAGTGGTGATGTGGTCATGTTGCTGTCTGAATAGGGCTGTGATGTGGTCATGTTGCTGTTTGGGTTATGGGGCGGTGATGTGGTAATATTGTTGTCTGGGTTGTGGAGTGGTGATACGGTCATGTTGCTGTCTGGGTTGTGGAGTGGTGATGCAGTCATGTTGCTGTTCAGGTTATGGGGTGGTGGTGTAGTCATGTTGCAGTCCGGGTTGTGGAGTGGTGATGTGGTCATGTTGCTGTCTGGGTTGTGGAGTGGTGATGCAGTTATATTGTTTTCCGGGCTGTGGAGTGGTGATGTTGTGTTGCTCGCTGGATTTTGGGGTGGTAATGTGGTCATGTTGCTGTCCGGGTTTTGGGGTGGTGATGTGGTCATGTAGCTATCCAGGTTTTGAGGTGGTGATGTGGTCATGTTGCTATGCGTGTGGTGATGCAGTCATGTTGCTGTACGGGTTGTAGGGTGGTGATGTGGTCATGTTGCTGTTCAGGTTGTGGGGTGGTGATGTCAGAATGTTGCTGTCTGGCTGGTGATATGGTGATGTTACTGTCCGAGTGTGGGGAGATGATGTGGCCATGTTGCTGTTTGGGCTATTGGGCAGTGATGTGGTCATGTTGCAGCCCGGTTTTTGGAGTAGTGATACAGTCATGTTGCGTCCGGGTTGTGGACTGGTGATGTGGTCATGTTGCTGTCTGGATTGTGGGGTGATGATGAAGTCATGTTGCTGTTCAGGTTTAGAGGTGGTGATGTGATCATGTTGCTGTCTGGGTAGTGATGTGGTCATGTTGTTGTTCTGCTTTGGGGCATTGATGTGGTCATGTTGCTGTTCGGGTTATGGGGCAGTGATGTGGTCATGTTGCTGTCTGGGTAGTGGGGCAGGGACGTAGTCATGTTACTGTTGAGGTTGTGGGGTGGTGTTGTGGGTATTTTATGGTCTGGTTTGTTGGGTGCTGATGGGGTCATGCGCTGTTTGGGTTGTAGGGTGGTCCTGTGGTCCTGTTGCGGTCTGGGTTGTGGGATGGTGATGGGGTCATTTTGCTGTCCGGTTTGTGGGGCGATGATGGGGTCATGTTATGGTCCAGATTGTGGGTGATGATGTGGTCATGTTGCCATCCGGTTTCTGGGGTGGTGATGTGGTCGTGTTGCAGTCCAGGTTGTTGGGCAGGGATGTGGTCATATTGCATATCTTTAACTGTGTATGGTTAAAACATATTATAATAAATCCATCCAATTTCATCAAATTGCATCAACAACACATACATTTCCATATGGGAACAAATGCCCAAAATGTTTCCTGACAGAAGTCCCATCGTCAAGAGCTGAGCTTTCAATGTCCTTCTCAAATCAACAAAATATGATTTCATTACTGCTTGAAATGGAGTCATCATATACGTTTTATGGTGTTCTGCTATGTATACATAGAGGGCGGAGCCATAGGAGCGGCCATGGTGCCAATGTGCTTATCCCCCCCCCCCCTACACCATACTCTAGCGGGCGTTCACATTTTAATTAAAAAAAAAAATCCAGGGCAGAGCGCTAATGGGATGGGTTGCATGCAGCTGACTGGCCGGATCCCGCGATCCGGCTGCACATCTGGTGCCGGATCTGGCGAGAGCCGGCCCAATAACTAGCGCTGCGGTAATGTATTCATGTTGCTATCCGGGTTGTGGGGTGGTGATCTGGTAATGTTGCAGTCCAGGTTGTGGGGCAGGGATGTAGTCATGTTGCTGTCTGTGTTGTGGGCTGGTGATGTGGTAATGTTGCAGTCCAGGTTGCGGGGCAGGGATGTAGTCATGTTCCAGTCTGGACTGTGGGGTGGTGATGGGGTCATTTTGCTGTCCGGGTTGTGGGGTAGTGATGTGGTCATGCTGCCGTTCAGTTTATGGGGCAGTGTTGCGGTCCGCGTTTGTGGGGTGTAATGTGGCTCTGTTACGGTCCAGCTTCTGCAGTGGTGATGGGGTCATTTTACGGTCCAGGTTGTGGGGTGGTGATGTCATCCTTTTGCAGTCTGGGTTGTGGGGTGGTGATGGGGTCCATTACAGTTTATTAAGTCGAGATGGGTGGATATCGCCATATATTGGTGATAAGCTGTGGATATGGCCTATGGGTTTAGCTTTAAAATGGTAAGGGGTCCATAGTAGCACCCATTGGAAAGAGAAGGGCAAAGGGTGTGAGAAACCTTTAGCACCTGCATCTGCACATTGTGTGTGCTAAAGAGTGTGCGGGTGACAAGCGGGGGGTAGCATCAAGGCGCAGGAAGTGCAGCACTCAGGCTGCTCAGAATGCTGGCTCATACTTGTGACTCCCAAGTAGCCTTGAAATCCAAGCGTTGGTACCTTTTATTGGACTAACTGAAAATATTATGCTGAGATGGCAGATGCATTAGCTTTCAAAGTCCCATAGATTTCTTACAATTCTGCTGTTTTATATAGCACTACTGTGACAAATCGACTTCTGGGGCACCAGTGGTCCAGGGGTGAATATCGGTTTCTAAACAATCAATCAGCCCCACACCTCTAGTACACCAGAAGGAATCCAAACAGATTGTAAACACATTTTTAACCACTTAGCAAGCCCCACCCACCTGGTGCCTTCCTGCTTGCTGCTCCTTTTCCCCACTTAGCAAGCCCCGCCCATCTGGTGTCTTCCTGCTTGCTGCTCTTTTTCCATACTTAAGGAGCCCTCCAGCCTCTTTTCTTTCTCTTACTTTCTTCTATGCACTTTATCAGAATTGTCCCTGGACCTAGTATGATGGCAACCTCTTCTGTCGCCTCCCCCCCTCCCCTTACTATTTTTTTTTCCTTCCCACCTCCCCTCCAGCACTATATGAAATGTCATCAGGCCTAGTATGATAGTCGCTTGTTTTGTTACTCCCCTACCTTTCTGCACCCCTCTCCCTCACCTCTTGTTTTTCTCCGGCTCTACCAGAAATGTCGTCAGGCCTAGTACGGTAGTCTCCTGATTGTTTCCATTTCCTTCCCACTCTCCCCCTCCCTTCCTTATCTATGTCTTAGCTCTTGCACTATCTGAAATGTTGTCAGGCCGAGTACGATAGTTAATTTAACATCCTTACTGTTCATGGCCTGTAAGAATGTCATTGTATTTTCCTTTGTTCCCTCCCTTGCCTTGAAGCGCTTTGAAACACATTGTGTATAGGCGTTATATAAATAAATTATCATATCATATCATAACCATAATTCAATTTCATATAAAATTTCAAAAAAGCCCTGGTGGGCACACACCCACCGTGTGGATGGTGAATTGCTCACAGCAACTATCACTGGGAATCCAGTTTCAGAGCGCTTGGTAACCAGTTGCTAATCCGCAGTATTATTACCCACAACGTGGTACTCAATTTATTGGCTCGGGAAATTTTGCGGGTGAAGGGCTGAGTGAACCCGGCCAGGGAACAGCCCACGATGCATAGCGTCAACCTGTTCCCAAAGCAAACACGTTGCTCTTGAGCCATCAACCAAGTTATTCTTCATAAGATGGCGGCCGCAGAATGAAATCAGCATTAACCAAACAAGCCGGACATTTCTTTTACATAGAAACATACATCTTTAAACTTCATTTCTAGCAGGGAGAGTAGGTATTGAATCTAATTTTCTTTGCCCACCTTGTCACAGAGCAATAATCCTGGGACCAGAGTCGGACTTGCCCATAAAGTTGTCTCAGGAACCAATTAAAAATTTGCCCACAATTGCAAATGGCTATTCAGTCCTTTTGAGACACTGTTTGAATAGTACACATGGGGGAGTTTTCTGACAAAATGTGATGCAAATTGTGATTTTTAAAGAATATTATTCAGCAACTCTGGTCAAAACTACAAGCCGCAGAGGACTCATCAAACTGGCCCACAATGGCTATAAAAGTGGCCCACTTTGACCAGAAAAACTGGCCCATACCAGCATTTAGCGTTTTTGGTTCGGCCCTGGGCCTATTGCCTTATAGGCCAGCCCGAGACTGGCTGGGACCAGGAAAGACACATTATCGCACTCATTGAAACGGGCTTCAGTTCTCGCAGTGCTAGCTTTTCCATTTTAAGATGGAGCAAGTTACTCACACAACACACTTACACACAGTGTGTTTCCTAAAATTAGAGGCAAGTAACATTAAAGTGGGAGACCTTAATTTTTTTTTGAAATTGCTGTTTAGGTCATCCTCTTCGTGGGCCTTTCAGGGTTATCATGCAGATGGGCCGGACAGTTGCCATTGGCCTTGTACACGGATCAGCCACATTTTATTATTATGATTATTAGGGTATATATTGAGCGCTGACCTAGCTTTGAGAAGCAGTGGAGCACATTAATTTTATGGGATAAGAAGAATAAAAAATTGCATTTGAATTTTTCCATTAGCACCAAAAAAATTGCACATTACAGTATTCATCATAGTTCCGTAATTTCAAATAATAATATACAAGCGCGTGCTGCAAAAATAGATTATAAAACTCCTGAAAGCATTTTGCATATCGCTCCAAATCACAAACATTATTTTCAATTACAACCAGAGCAGCATCAACATATTCCGCTATTCCACAATTGACCTCTAAATCATATAACTGTTGACCTCATCCCTGTAGCATATCCCTGATGGCGTTAACTACCGTTCCCGGAGATCCGCGTAGCCTCAGCAACCGTGGAGGAGATGTTATACATTGTTTCCGGAGATCCGCGTAGCCTCGGCAACCGTGGAGGAGATGTTATACATTGTTTCCGGAGATCCGCGTAGCATCGGCAACCGTGGAGGAGATGTTATTCATTGTTTCCGGAGATCCGCGTAGCCTCGGCAACCGCAGAGGAAATGTTACAGATCGTCAATTCTCCCCAGGCTCCATTCAATGCAGATCTTCTCGAAAGCCGCATAGATTACCTCTCAGACATGCTGTCGACTTCCTTAGGTCAGGCGGCACCACTAGTTTCAAACTCCCTGGAACAGAGCAAGGGTGGTAGGCCTGCACTCGCCTCACTGGCCACCCACACTTGTTAATTGAACATTTCAGCAATTAACAACTTCATCATATCTAATAAATTAGCTTTTCTGCTCATCGGAATTCGCCGCTCATTACCATGTGTAGCAATTCCTGCCAGAAGAAAAAACTTTTTTTTAAATACATTTATCTGGTTTAGTTTCTAGTTATTTCCAATACATTCTTAAACGAATATATAATTGTGGTAAATCTTATGAAAGTACCTGGACTACTCACACCACTAACACCTTGGTCCTCCCGCTTGACTACACCCAGGAATAGCTAATACCATACATTTTGGAAGAGTATTTAATTATTTATCATCGGTGGACCCCAGTAAGATTTCAGGCCTGTAAGGTAAAACACTAATACCTTTGGTGACATTTGCTTTTAAACATTGGTTCAGGGCGTGACATCCAAGGCCTCCAAAATTCGCTCTTAGTTAATTTCAGGGCCCTCTTTAGATAAACAGTCCTACTGTTTGATCTGGTGTAATCCCAAGGGAAGTGTAGGGGTCTCCACTTTCAACTTCTAACACCTAGGGCCTAATTATAAGTTTGCCGGTCTGGTAACAACGGTACCGGTAAGCTTGCCGGTGCCGTTGTTACCGGACCAGCAAACTACGAGTTCTGCTCGTGGGTGCCTCCCGCACACCAGATCTGACCTGGCAGCCGTAACAGCTCCCGCGAGCCGAGCATGTCGGATGCACCGGCATCATTCTGAATGGTGCCGCTCCATCCGACCTCCCCATTCTCATTGAGCCCTATGGGGCTTAACTGGGAATGTTGAGCCTTTTCTCCTGGCGCCCACAAATGGGCAATTACTGGGTCCGGCAGGGCCGTAATGACCCGGTAATTGCCATTCATGGGTGCCGGAAAAAAAATGATACCAGCAGCACCCGTGCCTGTTATATAAGCATGGCTTCCACCGGTATTGGAATGAGCCCCCTAGTTGGGAGTATCACACACAAAACAGACAACCACAGTGGTATTCAAAGACAATCGAAGGTGGTGGGTTCAAAAGAAATCATAGGTTGGTCCCTGTCGTTTTACCGACATGAATTACTGTAGCAATAGAACCCGAGGAGGGGGCATTACCGGTCGCGTAATTTCCCTGGGGTGATAGTTACAAGCCTGACAGAAGTGAAGGCTTTAACGTAGCAACGGGGGCATTATCCGACTGGTAATACCTCCCTCTGAGGGTTCTATTGCTGTTAGTACCCGGCACATTATACCGGGGTACTAATATTATTTTTTCTCGAGTTGAGAAACCGCGTGTAAACCGTTTCTGAACTCGAGAAAAAAAAGCAAATAAAATGGCTGCCATGGACCATGGAGACAGGACAACACGTAGTCCCTTCTCCATTTCCATGGCGGCTAATCACGCGGTTGAGATGCGCTGGGAACAGTACTGTTCCCGCCACCAATGAGGGACACAGCAGTGCAGGTAAGTGGGGTTGAGGTAGGGAGGGAAGTGGATAAGTCGTAAAGGGGGTGGGGAGGGTCACGGGATGCAGGAAACGCACTTACCTTCATTCCCAGCGGGGGAAGATGGCGGCCTCCCACTCTGAGAAGGCTCCGAGCAGGTAAGGACCCTGTTCCGATCCTCCTCATTGGCTGGGAGGATGTCACACCCTTCTCGCCAGGTACTAATTCGAATTTACTTTGAAGTAATTCCTTTGAAAAAAAAACATCAAATGCTTTTTTTTGGGGGGGGTTCCACAATGCCCCCATTTCTTTATACTAGTACCCCTGCCCAAAGCTCCCCCCTCTTTAACTCCTTATCCCCAACCCCCATTATAATTTGAGGAGTTTTTTAAAGGAATTACTTTGAAGTACATTTTTGCGTAGTAATTCCTGTCGGTAAAACAACTGGATACGGTTAGGAATGGCCAGATGCCGTGTACAGGAAGCAGGAGAGTCCTCAAGGGAGCTTTGTCATGTTACTGGATACTTGATGGTGTGGGATTGAGACCAGATTCGCAAGACACATCAGCAGCGGAGCATGAGCGAGATCCACAGCCTGATCCTGGACACCCCTCATCAATGTATGCTGCCGGAATGGAGGGTATTTAGTTCACCTATGATTGCAAAGCCTTTTCATTTTGCAGGGTTGACAGCAGAGATGTGCTCTGTTAGAGGCCTCATATACAGCAGAGCAGGAGGCCTGAAAGGCAATATATGCAACAAGAACCTTGGTGTAGTGATGAAAGGGTCATTCCATTGAGACCGCTCATCTTGCAGTCTCTAACTCCGCGTTGCATGCCTGTCACCGTAGGCTTTCATCTCTTCTGGTTCTGCTGGATCTCAGTCCTGCCTCTGACTCTGTTGATCATGTCACTCTATTGCATTCTCTGTCTTCTCTCTGGATCCCTGGCTCTGCTCGGTCCTGGTTTGCTTCTTATCTACATTAATGTTCTTTTTTGGTGTCTTGAAAAGGTCTGTTTTCAACTTTGTTATTACTTCCATTTGGAGATTGTGAGGAATTCAACGATCCGCACGGTGGGTGTGTGCTCACCTGGGCTTTTTTGAAATGATACATGAAATTGAATGATGGTAGATGTGGGGCTAATCTGCACACATTTGCCTATGCTCACTGCACAACATATGCATAGACGTGTGTACTCTGGGTGGATACAGGCACAGTCCCCCTGTCATATTTAGTTGGTAACTGAAATGTGGAGTACACAAGGCATCACCAGAAGGGAGAGGGCCAAACCTTCCCCCTCCCATGGCCAGCCTAATTAACTAACAAAGGCTCCATGGATCCACCCTGTCCTTTTGTTGACCCCTGCAGCTGGTGGCAGTGATTAACATAATTAATATAGAGATAGAATGTACTTCAAAGAAGCCCACATTGGGTCTGGCTACAGAGGCTAACAAAGGAGACAGGAAACACCAACACCCTTTCATATGCACTGTGTCAGCATGAAGCCAGCTCCTGCCCTTAGTATCGATTGACAGTGAAATGTGATGTCTGGAAATGAATGTATTACAGTTGTCATACCTGCAGGGGGACCCCATTCAGAAGGTACAAGTAGGTGGATTGCGAGCACCAGAAAGTCTGGTCTCACTGCAGCTTCAAAGGAGACCTGCCACTTTAATCTGGAACCACAGAGAGCTCCATTGGCCAGAAGCAGGAGGAGGAACTCATCTTTGAACCCTGGGTGAAGGTACAGTCTCCCTTACATCTTCCACCAGTGATGGAAGGCCAAGAATTCCAAGAGGGAAGCAAGATCCCTCCCCTAAACATCTTCCAGGTAACAGAGGGAGATACTGAATCTCGTCAGCAGCTCCAGAGCCGGTACCCAGCCAGCCCATCTTGCTGTCCTGCAGGGCTCTGCAAGAAAGCTTCCTAGGTGGGAAGTGCCAGAGAGTCTCTGAACCAAGCCAAGGACAAGGCAGCTGCCTGAAACACTCTCTTCAGCTTTGGACCATCCACCTTCAAGGACGACACAAGCACAGTGAAGAAGCTAGGAGAAGTGCATCGACAAGAATCCACTGACGTCTGCCTTAAAGGACATTTTCAATCAAGCCCCTCAAGCTGCAACCGACTGCACCACTGACTGTTATTATGCTGCAGTCACTAAAGCCACCCAAGATGTCTCGATCAGTGCTTCAGAAACACCGACCAACACTGAGACAACTATTCTTGACCCTGAGTCACTGTGTAGGATAGCCTGCAGCCGTCCATCCAGCCTTGCTCGCTGAACTGCCTGCTGCCTGATACCCTCAGCTCTCTCCCGTCTTGAACTCTATCGTAGAAGCTGTAAAGTGCCCTAAAATCGACTCAAACCCGTTGAGCACTAAGAATCCTACAGCACAAGGTACATTGTGGTTCTGTCCCTATGGTCCTTCTTCAAAGTCCCCGAGTGACATTTTACAACCCATTGCCCCCTTTGTGTTGAATCCAAGTATCCTTGAACTATTGTGATTAATTACTTTACCGACTACCCTCCTGTCAGTATCCAGAGTGCATTCCTTTTCCTTCTTTGAAACTGTCTGTCCTCTTCATTCCTGTACAGGGTGGGTTGTATTTTGTAGTGTGCTAGAACTGCCTGTTTTGATAATAATAAAGTAGATATTGTTATACAACCTTGACTGAACAATCCATTTTATCATTTGGTAATAATTGTATTTCAATGTTGCACAGCTTAGTTTTCCCTTTGCTGAATGGTCATTGTTCACTGGGCACTGGGGTGCCTCGTTGTACTATGCTGCCTCTCTGTTCGACTTCATATTCTGCCCTTCGTATTCTTTTTTGTTTAAATGTCCTTTCCCCGTGTCTCCATATACTTTGTTGGCTTTTTGGATGAGTTTCTTTTTATGTATTGTTGTTACATGCATTTGTGCGTTCAGCCCTGTCTATCTTTGCAATATCATTTTGTTGCTTCATCCTACGTGCTGCCTTGGCCAGGAGTCTCATTTTCTTCTCTCTACTCAGCGGTCTCCCTCTGCACCTTCTCATTTCTGTCCTTTCCAGTGTTTAGCTCCTAAACCATGTAATTCAACACCTAGCACTGTGCATTTTCTCCTCTTTCATTAAAAAAAGAAGTTTTAAAGAACATATGTTAACACAGAACTTTTATTTATCTGCTGTTCTGTTGAATTAATAGTTTGTCACGGTGTGCCGCTGCGAGCGGTGCCGGCATCCGTGGGCTATTGGTGGATAGAAGTTTATAGTATTTGGGTCCGTGTTTCTGTGCGCCTGTCGAGAATGTAGAGTGCAAGAGGGTTTTAAGAGGAGGGAGAGAAAAGCCATGTTTTGAGGGCCTTTCACCATGAAGATCAAAAACTCAACAGAAAACAATGATGATCAATAAGTTCCCGTCGAGTCTCCTCATCTCGGTCACGTTCATAAAACACAAGCCTCATGCGACCACAGAGGGGTGTCAATCTTGAAGCAAATACAAGGACCCGCTTGAGCAACTCTCAAGTCCATCACACAACCACACGCCAACTGGATGCAGTCCCAGGTATTGTGTGGTTTAAACAGTGCCATCACAGTGAAATGGGAAAGCAGAATGAGTCATTTTAGCCAAGTCACCCTCCATGGTGGCACACAGGAGCCCTCATTGAAAGTAAAAAAATAGTCATAGGCGCCCCTCTGTGAGAACGGACACGGCTAAATGACCTGTTCTTTGGGAAGTTACCAACCCGAGAGTCCGCAGCCACACTTTAGGTCACTGTACCTTTCACAGATGGGAAATATCCATTTGCATATCAGTCTTTGTCCCGCCCACATGGGCAGTCCACCACCGAAATGCTATGGCAATTCCCTTCTGAACAAGAGTACCAACAGCAACCCCATACACGTGTTTCAGCCTTGCTGGGCCTCATCTGTGAGATGGAGCTGTGCCTCTTCGAGCACAGTGAGCAAGGGTCCATGGCTGGATGAACCTAGGAATCCTAGGGTGACTAAACCTAAGTCCCTTAAACGGTCAAAAAAATGGCCTGATTATTTTTCCTCATTGGAAGTTCCCCTGCATTTCAGAACCAGATAGGCAATGCATTGTGGGTATTCAAATGAGCTCAATGTCTTTGTCTATAGTGCAGTGGTATTGTATACATGTGTTTTCAATCCATTACAGACAGCGCCCAAGGATTCAGACAAGTGCCAGTATAGACTGAATCCTCGCGGCCAGCAAAGTTACGGTGGGTTTCCCAGTAAAATCGTTGCCTTCAGAGGAGCTGCTCTTTCCTGAAACTTTCTCTCACCCTTACCGATAACTATTCAGCCCAGACACACGCATCCCTACCACCACAACCACATTGCCTGCCCATTATCTCACATATTTTTCTCCAACACAGGTAGTGTGTCTATCACCTGCCCCCTTTCCTCTATAGTCCAACTCCCCAGCTATGTCTTCACTGCGTAAACACTAAGGTCTGGCGACACCCCGGCGGGTAAGGTCAGCTGCCGTAAAACCACCGTGGTTCTGATGGGCGCAGTACAAACACTGGCAAATATGACAAAAGCATTGGCTACAGGAAAACTGTAGATAGGCGGTAACACAAGAACACCGTTCCCTCCAATAGCCACAAGAGGGCAGTGGCTGCCCAAGAGTGCAGTGGTTTAATTAGTCCAGGAGGTCGTGCACATTCTGTACCTCACTGTGGGCAAGGACTTCATTCCCTGTTCCGGTTTTTTTTGTTGTTGCAAAGATTCGTGTCCCCAGTGGGTAGGCCCTGTCCTTCACAGGAATCCTGGCTCCCCATTCCTTGCACGTCCACGTGTCCACTTGCGTCCTAGTGCCAGGCCAGCTTTGCAGGGGTTACCGTCTTCCTCCTTTCTTCCAGGCCGAAAACAATAAATGCGACTCCTCATTTTCTCCGACCTCTCAAAACATGCGCAGCTCCCACGAGCCAGAGAGGGAGCCGAACAGCACGTCTGGGCATATTAAACAGACACTCTAGCGCGGCGCCAAGAAGTCGTATGAGGCGCTCTTCAACTTTTATAAGAGCATTTTAGACACACCATTATAGAGAACTGATGAGATTAATTTAAGATCAGACCCGTGTGTTAAACAAAGCCTCCCCGCCAGACGTCCTCGTGAAAGAGGAAAGAGCTCATCTGAAGACAGAACTGTGTTGATAAAGAAGATTGGAGCTTGCGCCGCCGCCTCCAGACACTCGGAAGCGGCCCAGCCGCCGGCGGATTGATTTTTCGCGCTGCCTCTCGCAGTGCCGGGCGATCAGGGGAGCTGCGGTGAAGGTGTGGGGTGCTCAGCAGATGCGCCAGCCCACGCAGGGGGCGCTAGAGGCGCAGCTCACATAGCGGGCCGCCCCTCTGGCCGCCACCTGCGTGGACTCGCCTCCTCTAGGGAGGACGCAGTCAGGGTGCCCTCGGGGGCTTAAATAGCCAGGGCTGAGAGAGCAAGTCCACTCACCCAGCCCTGGCAGCAGCGACACCACTGGCTGCTTCAGGCAGGATGGGGTGACATAAGCGCTGATTCCACTGGGGACGGTTGGGACTCCTCGACAGCCGAGGCAGTGACCTTATTGGCTCCATACTCTCTGGAGGAATGACTGAACTGGCAGTGGAATCCAGGGCGGGCCGTTCTCGCAAGAACGGAATGGTGTGAGATGGCTCACAGGCTTTTGGACATGAGACTTTTGTAAGGCGGGATTGGCGGAGCCACCCGGCTAAGGACCATGGTTGGTGCCAGGCAGGCATAAGACCTGAGCAGGGATGGGGGGCCGCCCTCATAAGATGACTCCAAGTTATGCGACCACATGTGTTTTCAATAAAATGTTATATATGTTTCCAACTTTCAGAAGGTCTCTGACTCTATCTTTGGGGCCAGTAAGCGGGAGATGTTATGCATGTTACCAATATGATATAAGGGGCCAAGGAGTAGGGGTTAGCCCCGCTATGCCAGGGGCTTTCTCTGGGCAACAAGGCTGGGTTGGGGAGGTGCCCCCACAGAGTCTTCCTTTCTTTGCAGCAAGGCAGAGTTCAGGTGCTCTGACTACACCTTGGAAATCAGGGTTGTGCCAAGAGGCGATGGAGTTTCCAGTCTACGCTACCCTACACGGCACGGGTGAGGTGCATTTACAAGCGCCTTTTCCTGCCAGGGAAATGACACTGCAGTGGGAGCTACACGGCAGGGACAAGGTGCAGTGACAGGCACTGTTTCCTGTCAGAGTCAGAACATTTCAGTGGGATGTACATGGCAGGGTTGAGATGCTTTGCCAGGCACTGTTTCATGTCAGTGAAAGGAAACTCCAGTGTGATGTACACGGCAGGATTGAGGTGCGTTGCCAGGCACTGTTTCATGTCAGAGAAAGAAAATTCCAGTGGGATGTACACAGCAGGATTGAGGCTAGAGGTGGTTCACTGACACACATGCACTGCACTCTAATACTGCATTCATTCCCGGGCCCCAGTGCTGGACTAACGAATGAGTTGCAGGACTTCTGTTGGTGCATTAGCACTCCTGCCCTGGGCCCCAATGCTGGACTAACTTATGAGTTGCAGGACTTCAGTCGGTGCATTAGCACTCCTGCACTGGGCCCCAGTGCTGGACTAACCTATGAGTTGCAGGACTTCAGTGGGTGCATTAGCAGTCCTGCACTGGGCCCCAGTGCTGGACTAACCTATGAGTTGCAGGACTTCAGTGGGTGCATTAGCACTCCTGCACTGGGCTCCAGTGCTGGAGTAACTAATGAGTTGCAGGACTTCAGTTGGTGCATTAGCACTCCTGCACTGGGCTCCAGTGCTGGAGTAACTAATGAGTTGCAGGACTTCAGTGGGTGCATTAGCACTCCTGCACTGGGCTCCAGTGCTGGAGTAACTTATTAGTTGCATGACTATAGTTGGTGCATTAGCACTCCTGCACTGGGACCCAGTGCTGGAGTAACTTATGAGTTGCAGGACTTCAGTTGGTGCATTAGCACTCCAGCACTGGGCCCCAATGCTGGACTAACTTATGAGTTGCAGGACTTCAGTCGGTGCATTAGCACTCCTGCACTGGGCCCCAGTGCTGGACTAACCTATGAGTTGCAGGACTTCAGTGGGTGCATTAGCACTCCTGCACTGGGCCCCAGTGCTGGACTAACCTATGAGTTGCAGGACTTCAGTGGGTGCATTAGCACTCCTGCACTGGGCTCCAGTGCTGGAGTAACTAATGAGTTGCAGGACTTCAGTTGGTGCATTAGCACTCCTGCACTGGGCCCCAGTGCTGGACTAACTTATGAGTTGCAGGACTTCAGTTGGTGCATTAGCACTCCTGCACTGGGACCCAGTGCTGGACTAACTTATGAGTTGCAGGACTTCAGTCGGTGCATTAGCACTCCTGCACTGGGCCCCAGTGCTGGACTAACCTATGAGTTGCAGGACTTCAGTGGGTGCATTAGCACTCCTGCACTGGGCTCCAGTGCTGGAGTAACTAATGAGTTGCAGGACTTCAGTGGGTGCATTAGCACTCCTGCACTGGGACCCAGTGCTGGAGTAACTAATGAGTTGCAGGACTTCAGTGGGTGCATTAGCACTCCTGCACTGGGAACCAGTGCTGGACTAACCTATGAGTTGCAGGACTTCAGTGGGTGCATTAGCACTCCTTCACTGGGCCCCAATGCTGGAGTAACTAATGAGTTGCAGGACTTCAGTCGGTGCATTAGCACTCCTGCACTGGGCCCCAATGCTGGAGTAAGTTATGAGTTGCAGGACTTCAGTCGGTGCATTAGCACTCCTGCACTGGGCCCCAATGCTGGAGTAAGTTATGAGTTGCAGGACTTCAGTCGGTGCATTAGCACTCTTGCACTGGGCCCCAATGCTGGACTAACTTATGAGTTGAAGGGCTTCAGTGGGTGCATTAGCACTCCTGCACTGGGCCCCAATGCTGGACTAACTTATGAGTTGCAGGACTTCAGTGGGTGCATTAGCACTCTTGCACTGGGCCCCAATGCTGGACTAACTTATGAGTTGAAGGGCTTCAGTGGGTGCATTAGCACTCCTGCACTGGGCCCCAATGCTGGACTAACTTATGAGTTGCATTACTACAGTCGGTGCATTAGCACTCCTGCACTGGGCCCCAATGCTGGAGTAACTAATGAGTTGCAGGACTTCAGTGGGTGCATTAGCACTCCTGCACTGGGCCCTAATGCTGGACTAATTTATGAGTTGCAGGACTTCAGTCAGTGCATTAGCACTCCTGCACTGGGCCCCAATGCTGGAGTAACTAATGAGTTGCATGACTTCAGTCGGTGCATTAGCACTCCTGCACTGGGCCCCAATGCTGGACTAACTTATGAGTTGCAGGACTTCAGTTGGTGCATTAGCACTCCTGCACTGGGACCCAGTGCTGGAGTAACTAATGAGTTGCAGGACTTCAGTCGGTGCATTAGCACTCCTGCACTGGGCCCAATGCTGGACTAACTTATGAGTTGCAGGACTTCAGTCGGTGCATTAGCACTCCTGCACTGGGCCCCAATGCTGGACTAATGAATGAGTTGCAGGATTTCAGTCGGTGCATTAGCACTCCTGCACTGGGACCCAGTGCTGGAGTAACTTATGAGTTGCAGGACTTCAGTCGGTGCATTAGCACTCCTGCACTGGGCCCCAATGCTGGACTAACTTATGAGTTACAGGACTTCAGTTGGTGCATTAGCACTCCTGCACTGGGCCCCAATGCTGGACTAACTTATGAGTTGCAGGACTTCAGTTGGTGCATTAGCACTCCTGCACTGGGCCCCAATGCTGGACTAATTTATGAGTTGCAGGACTTCAGTTGGTGCATTAGCACTCCTGCACTGGGCCCCAATGCTGGACTAACTTATGAGTTGAAGGGCTTCAGTGGGTGCATTAGCACTCCTGCACTGGGCCCCAATGCTGGACTTACTTATGAGTTGCAGGACTTCAGTTGGTGCATTAGCACTCCTGCACTGGGCCCCAATGCTGGAGTAACTAATGAGTTGCAGGACTTCTGTTGGTGCATTAGCACTCCTGCACTGGGCCCCAATGCTGGACTAACTTATGAGTTGCATTACTACAGTCGGTGCATTAGCACTCCTGCACTGGGCCCTAATGCTGGACTAACTTATGAGTTGCAGGACTTCAGTGGGTGCATTAGCACTCCTGCACTGGGACCCAGTGCTGGAGTAACTTATGAGTTGCAGGACTTCTGTTGGTGCATTAGCACTCCTGCACTGGGCCCCAATGCTGGACTAACTTATGAGTTGCAGGACTTCAGTGGGTGCATTAGCACTCCTGCACTGGGCCCCAATGCTGGACTAACTTATGAGTTGCAGGACTTCAGTGGGTGCATTAGCACTCCTGCACTGGGCCCCAATGCTGGACTAACTTATGAGTTGCATTACTACAGTCGGTGCATTAGCACTCCTGCACTGGGCCCTAATGCTGGACTAACTTATGAGTTGCAGGACTTCAGTGGGTGCATTAGCACTCCTGCACTGGGACCCAGTGCTGGAGTAACTTATGAGTTGCAGGACTTCAGTTGGTGCATTAGCACTTCTGCACTGGGCCCCAGTGCTGGAGTAACGAATGAGTTGCAGGACTTCAGTCGGTGCATTAGCACTCCTGCACTGGGCCCCAATGCTGGAGTAACTAATGAGTTGCAGGACTTCTGTTGGGGCATTAGCACTCCTGCACTGGGCCCCAATGCTGGACTAACTTATGAGTTACAGGACTTCAGTTGGTGCATTAGCACTCCTGCACTGGGCCCCAATGCTGGACTAACTTATGAGTTGAAGAGCTTCAGTGGGTGCATTAGCACTCCTGCACTGGGCCCCAATGCTGGACAAACTTATGAGTTGCAGAACTTCAGTCGGTGCATTAGCACTCCTGCACTGGGACCCAGTGCTGGAGTAACGAATGAGTTGCAGGACTTCAGTCGGTGCATTAGCACTCCTGCACTGGGCCCCAATGCTGGACTAACTTATGAGTTGCAGGACTTCAGTCGGTGCATTAGCACTCCTGCACTGGGACCCAGCGCTGGAGTAACTTATGAGTTGCAGGACTTCAGTCGGTGCATTAGCACTCCTGCACTGGGCCCCAATGCTGGAGTAAGTTATGAGTTGCAGGACTTCAGTCGGTGCATTAGCACTCCTGCACTGGGCCCCAATGCTGGACTAACTTATGAGTTGCAGGACTTCAGTCGGTGCATTAGCACTCCTGCACTGGGACCCAATGCTGGAGTAACTTATGAGTTGCAGGACCTCAGTCGGTGCATTAGCACTCCTGCACTGGGCCCCAATGCTGGACTAACTTATGAGTTGCAGAACTTCAGTCGGTGCATTAGTACTCCTGCACTGGGCCCCGATGCTGGACTAACTTATGAGTTGCATTACTACAGTTGGTGCATTAGCACTCCTTCACTGGGCCCCAATGCTGGAGTAAATAATGAGTTGCAGGACTTCAGTTGGTGCATTAGCACTCCAGCACTGGGCCCCAATGCTGGAGTAACGTATGAGTTGCATGACTTCAGTCGGTGCATTAGCACTCCTGCACTGGGACCCAGTGCTGGAGTAACTTATGAGTTGCAGGACTTCAGTCGGTGCATTAGCACTCCTGCACTGGGCCCCAATGCTGGACTAACTTATGAGTTGCAGGACTTCAGTTGGTGCATTAGCACTCCTGCACTGGGACTCAGTGCTGGAGTAACTAATGAGTTGCAGGAATTCAGTTGGTGCATTAGCACTCCTGCACTGGGCCCCAATGCTGGACTAACTTATGAGTTGCATTACTACAGTTGGTGCATTAGCACTCCTTCACTGGGCCCCAATGCTGGAGTAACTAATGAGTTGCAGGACTTCAGTGGGTGCATTAGCACTCCTGCACTGGGCCCCAATGCTGGACAAATTTATGAGTTGCAGGACTTCAGTTGGTGGATTAGCACTCCTGCACTGGGACCCAGTGCTGGAGTAACTAATGAGTTGCAGGACTTCAGTTGGTGCATTAGCACTCCTGCACTGGGACCCAGTGCTGGAGTAACTTATGAGTTGCAGGACTTCAGTCGGTGCATTAGCACTCCTGCACTGGGACTCAGTGCTGGAGTAACTAATGAGTTGCAGGACTTCAGTCGGTGCATTAGCACTCCTGCACTGGGCCCCAATGCTGGACTAACTTATGAGTTGCAGGACTTTAGTCGGTGCATTAGCACTCCTGCACTGGGACCCAGTGCTGGAGTAACTAATGAGTTGCAGGACTTCAGTCGGTGCATTAGCACTCCTGCACTGGGCCCAATGCTGGACTAAATTATGAGTTGCAGGACTTCAGTTGGTGCATTAGCACTCCTGCACTGGGACCCAGTGCTGGAGTAACTAATGAGTTGCAGGACTTCAGTTGGTGCATTAGCACTCCTGCACTGGGCCCCAATGCTGGACTAACTTATGAGTTGCAGGACTTCAGTTGGTGCATTAGCACTCCTGCACTGGGACCCAGTGCTGGAGTAACTTATGAGTTGCAGGACTTCAGTCGGTGCATTAGCACTCCTGCACTGGGCCCCAATGCTGGACTAACTTATGAGTTGCAGGACTTCAGTTGGTGCATTAGCACTCCTGCACTGGGACTGAGTGCTGGAATAACTAATGAGTTGCAGGAATTCAGTTGGTGCATTAGCACTCCTGCACTGGGCCCCAATGCTGGACTAACTTATGACTTGCAGGACTTCAGTTGGTGCATTAGCACTCCTGCACTGGGACTCAGTGCTGGAGTAACTTATGAGTTGCAGGACTTCAGTCGGTGCATTACCACTCCTGCACTGGGCCCCAATGCTGGACTAACTTATGAGTTGCAGGACTTCAGTGGGTGCATTGGCACTCCTGCACTGGGCCCAAATAGTGGAGTAACTAATGAGTTGCAGGACTTCTGTTGGTGCATTAGCACTCCTGCACTGGGCCCCAATGCTGGAGTAACTTATGAGTTGCAGGACTTCAGTCGGTGCATTAGCACTCCTGCACTGGGCCCCAATGCTGGACTAACTTATGAGTTGCATTACTACAATTGGTGCATTAGCACTCCTGCACTGGGCCCCAATGCTGGACTAACTTATGAGTTGCAGGACTTCAGTTGGTGCATTAGCACTCCTGCACTGGGCCCCAATGCTGGACTAACATATGAATTGCAGGACTTCTGTTGGTGCATTAGCACTCCTGCACTGGGCCACAGTGCTGGAGTATGAGTTGCAGGACTTCTGTTGGTGCATTAGCACTCCAGCACTGGGCCCCAATGCTGGACTAACCTATGAGTTGCAGGACTTCAGTTGGTGCATTAGCACTCCTGCACTGGGCCCCAATGCTGGATTAATTTATGAGTTGCAGGACTTCTGTGGGTGCATTAACACTCCTGCACTGGGCCCCAATGCTGGAGTAACTTATGAGTTGCAGGACTTCAGTTGGTGCATTAGCACTCCTGCACTGGGCCCCAATGCTGGAGTAACTAATGCGTTGCAGGACTTCTGTTGGTGCATTAGCACTCCTGCACTGGGCCCCAATGCTGGACTAACTTATGAGTTGCAGGACTTCAGTCGGTGCATTAGCACTCCTGCACTGGGCCCCAATGCTGGACTAACTTATGAGTTGCAGGACTTCAGTCGATGCATTAGCACTCCTGCACTGGGCCCCAATGCTGGACTAACTTATGAGTTGCATTACTACAGTTGGTGCATTAGCACTCCTTCACTGGGCCCCAATGCTGGAGTAACAAATGAGTTGCAGGACTTCTGTTGGTGCATTAGTACTCCTGCACTGGGCCCCAATGCTGGACTAACTTATGAGTTGCAGGACTTCAGTTGGTGCATTAGCACTCCTGCACTGGGCCCCAATGCTGGAGTAACTAATGAGTTGGAGGACTTCAGTCGGTGCATTAGCACTCATGCACTGAGCCCCAATGCTGGACTAACTTATGAGTTGCAGGACTTCAGTCGGTGCATTAGCACTCCTGCACTGGGACCCAATGCTGGAGTAACTTATGAGTTGCAGGACTTCAGTCAGTGCATTAGCACTCCTGCACTGGGCCCCAATGCTGGAGTAAGTTATGAGTTGCAGGACTTCAGTCGGTGCATTAGCACTCCTGCACTGGGCCCCAATGCTGGACTAACTTATGAGTTGCAGGACTTCAGTCGGTGCATTAGCACTCCTGCACTGGGACCCAGTGCTGGAGTAACTAATGAGTTGCAGGACTTCAGTCGGTGCATTAGCACTCATGCATTGGGCCCCAATGCTGGACTAACTAATGAGTTGCAGGATTTCAGTCGGTGCATTAGCACTCCTGCACTGGGACCCAGTGCTGGACTAACTTATGAGTTGCAGGACTTCAGTCGGTGCATTAGCACTCCTGGACTGGGACCCAGTGCTGGAGTAACTAATGAGTTGCAGGACTTCAGTTGGTGCATTAGCACTCCTGCACTGGGCCCCAATGCTGGACTAAATTATGAGTTGCAGGACTTCAGTCGGTGCATTAGCACTCCTGCACTGGGCCCCAATGCTGGACTTACTTATGAGTTGCAGGACTTCAGTCGGTGCATTAGCACTCATGCACTGGGACCCAATGCTGGACTAACTTATGATTTGAAGGGCTTCAGTGGGTGCATTAACACTCCTGCACTGGAACCCAGTGCTGGAATAACTAATGGTTGCAGGACTTCAGTCGGTGCATTAGCACTCATGCACTGAGCCCCAATGCTGGACTAACTTATGTGTTGCAGGACTTCAGTCGGTGCATTAGCACTCCTGCACTGGGCCCCAATGCTGGACTTACTTATGAGTTGCAGGACTTCAGTCGGTGCATTAGCACTCATGCACTGGGACCCAATGCTGGACTAACTTATGATTTGAAGGGCTTCAGTGGGTGCATTAACACTCCTGCACTGGAACCCAGTGCTGGAATAACTAATGAGTTGCAGGACTTCAGTTGGTGCATTAGCACTCCTGCACTGGGCCCCAATGCTGGACTAACTTATGAGTTGAAGGGCTTCAGTGGGTGCATTAGCACTCCTGCACTGGGCCCCAATGCTGGACTAACTTATGAGTTGCAGGACTTCAGTCGGTGCATTAGCACTCCTGCACTGGGACCCAGTGCTGGAGTAACTAATGAGTTGCAGGACTTCAGTCGGTGCATTACCACTCCTGCACTGGGACCCAGTGCTGGAGTAACTAATGAGTTGCAGGACTTCAGTCGGTGCATTACCACTCCTGCACTGGGCCCCAATGCTGGACTAACTTATGAGTTGCAGGACTTCAGTCGGTGCATTAGCACTCCTGCACTGGGACCCAGTGCTGGAGTAACTAACGAGTTGCAGGACTTCAGTCGGTGTATTAGCACTCCTGCACTGGGACCCAGTGCTGGAGTAACTTATGAGTTGCAGGACTTCAGTTGGTGCATTAGCACTCCTGCACTGGGCCCCAATGCTGGAGTAAGTTATGAGTTGCAGGACTTCAGTCGGTGCATTAGCACTCCTGCACTGGGCCCCAATGCTGGACTAACTTATGAGTTGCAGGACTTCAGTCGGTGCATTAGCACTCCTGCACTGGGACCCAATGCTGGAGTAACTTATGAGTTGCAGGACTTCAGTCGGTGCATTAGCACTCCTGCACTAGGACCCAGTGCTGGAGTAACTAATGAGTTGCAGGACTTCAGTCGGTGCATTAGCACTCCTGCACTGGGCCCCAATGCTTGACTAACTTATGAGTTGCAGGACTTTAGTTGGTGCATTAGCACTCCTGCACTGGGCCCCAATGCTGGACTAACTTATGAGTTGCAGGACTTCAGTCGGTGCATTAGCACTCCTGCACTGGGACCCAATGCTGGAGTAACTTATGAGTTGCAGGACTTCAGTCGGTGCATTAGCACTCCTGCACTGGGACCCAGTGCTGGAGTAACTAATGAGTTGCAGGACTTCAGTCGGTGCATTAGCACTCCTGCACTGGGCCCAATGCTGGACTAACTTATGAGTTGCAGGACTTAAGTTGGTGCATTAGCACTCCTGCACTGGGCCCCAATGCTGGACTAACTTATGAGTTGCAGGACTTCAGTCAGTGCATTAGCACTCCTGCACTGGGCCCAATGCTGGACTAACTTATGAGTTGCAGGACTTAAGTTGGTGCATTAGCACTCCTGCACTGGGACCCAGTGCTGGAGTAACTAATGAGTTGCAGGACTTCAGTCAGTGCATTAGCACTCCTGCACTGGGACCCAGTGCTGGAGTAACTAATGAGTTGCAGGACTTCAGTTGGTGCATTAGCACTCCTGCACTGGGCCCCAATGCTGGACTAACTTATGAGTTGCAGGACTTCAGTCAGTGCATTAGCACTCCTGCACTGGGCCCAATGCTGGACTAACTTATGAGTTGCAGGACTTAAATTGGTGCATTAGCACTCCTGCACTGGGACCCAGTGCTGGAGTAACTAATGAGTTGCAGGACTTCAGTTGGTGCATTAGCACTCCTGCACTGGGCCCCAATGCTGGACTAACTTATGAGTTGCAGGACTTCAGTTGGTGCATTAGCACTCCTGCACTGGGCCCTAATGCTGGAGTAACTTATGAGTTGCAGGACTTCAGTCGGTGCATTAGCACTCCTGCACTGGGCCCCAATGCTGGACTAACTTATGAGTTGCAGGACTTCAGTTGGTGCATTAGCACTCCTGCAATGGGACTCAGTGCTGGAGTAACTAATGAGTTGCAGGAATTCAGTTGGTGCATTAGCACTCCTGCACTGGGCCCCAATGCTGGACTAACTTATGACTTGCAGGACTTCAGTTGGTGCATTAGCACTCCTGCACTGGGACCCGGTGCTGGAGTAACTTATGAGTTGCAGGACTTCAGTCGGTGCATTAGCACTCCTGCACTGGGCCCCAATGCTGGACTAACTTATGAGTTGCAGGACTTCAGTGGGTGCATTGGCACTCCTGCACTGGGCCCAAATGCTGGAGTAACTAATGAGTTGCAGGACTTCTGTTGGTGCATTAGCACTCCTGCACTGGGCCCCAATGCTGGAGTAACTTATGAGTTGCAGGACTTCAGTCGGTGCATTAGCACTCCTGCACTGGGCCCCAATGCTGGACTAACTTATGAGTTGCAATACTACAGTTGGTGCATTAGCACTCCTGCACTGGGCCCCAATGCTGGACTAACTTATGAGTTGCAGGACTTCAGTTGGTGCATTAGCACTCCTGCACTGGGCCCCAATGCTGGACTAACATATGAATTGCAGGACTTCTGTTGGTGCATTAGCACTCCTGCCCTGGGCCCCAGTGCTGGAGTAACTTATGAGTTGCAGGACTTCTGTTGGTGCATTAGCACTCCTGCATTGGGCCCCAATGCTGGAGTAACTTATGAGTTGCAGGACTTCAGTTGGTGCATTAGCACTCCTGCACTGGGCCCCAATGCTGGAGTAACGAATGAGTTGCAGGACTTCTGTTGGTGCATTAGCACTCCTGCACTGGGCCCAAATGCTGGACTAACTTATGAGTTGCAGGACTTCAGTCGGTGCATTAGCACTCATGCACTGAGCCCCAATGCTGGACTAACTTATGAGTTGCAGGACTTCAGTCGGTGCATTAGCACTCCTGCACTGGGACCCAGTGCTGGAGTAACTTATGAGTTGCAGGACTTCAGTCGGTGCATTAGCACTCCTGCAATGGGCCCCAGTGCTGGACTAACTTATGAGTTGCAGGACTTCAGTTGGTGCATTAGCACTCCTGCACTGGGACCCAGTGCTGGAGTAACTTATGAGTTGCAGGACTTCAGTCGGTGCATTAGCACTCCTGCACTGGGCCCCAAAGGTGGACTAACTTATGACTTGCAGGACTTCAGTTGGTGCATTAGCACTCCTGCACTGGGCCCCAATGCTGGAGTAACTTATGAGTTGCAGGACTTCTGTTGGTGCATTAGCACTCCTACACTGGGCCCCAATGCTGGAGTAACTTATGAGTTGCAGGACTTCAGTCGGTGCATTAGCACTCCTGCACTGGGCCCCAATGCTGGACTAACTTATGAGTTGCAGAACTTCAGTCGGTGCATTAGCACTCCTGCACTGGGCCCCAATGCTGGACTAACTTATGAGTTGCATTACTATAGTTGGTGCATTAGCACTCCTGCACTGGGCCCCAATGCTGGACTAACTTATGAGTTGCAGGACTTCAGTTGGTGCATTAGCACTCCTGCACAGGGCCCCAATGCTGGAGTAACTAATGAGTTGCAGGACTTCAGTTGGTGCATTAGCACTCCTGCACTGGGACCCAGTGCTGGAGTAACTTATGAGTTGCAGGACTTCAGTCGGTGCATTAGCACTCCTGCACTGGGCCCCAATGCTGGACTAACTTATGACTTGCAGAACTTCAGTTGGTGCATTAGCACTCATGCACTGGGCCCCAATGCTGGACTAACTTATGAGTTGCAGGACTTCAGTCGGTGCATTAGCACTCCTGCACTGGGACCCAGTGCTGGAGTAACTTATGAGTTGCAGGACTTCAGTCGGTGCATTAGCACTCCTGCAATGGGCCCCAGTGCTGGACTAACTTATGAGTTGCAGGACTTCAGTTGGTGCATTAGCACTCCTGCACTGGGACCCAGTGCTGGAGTAACTTATGAGTTGCAGGACTTCAGTCGGTGCATTAGCACTCCTGCACTGGGCCCCAAAGCTGGACTAACTTATGACTTGCAGGACTTCAGTTGGTGCATTAGCACTCCTGCACTGGGCCCCAATGCTGGAGTAACTTATGAGTTGCAGGACTTCTGTTGGTGCATTAGCACTCCTACACTGGGCCCCAATGCTGGAGTAACTTATGAGTTGCAGGACTTCAGTCGGTGCATTAGCACTCCTGCACTGGGCCCCAATGCTGGACTAACTTATGAGTTGCAGAACTTCAGTCGGTGCATTAGCACTCCTGCACTGGGCCCCAATGCTGGACTAACTTATGAGTTGCATTACTATAGTTGGTGCATTAGCACTCCTGCACTGGGCCCCAATGCTGGACTAACTTATGAGTTGCAGGACTTCAGTTGGTGCATTAGCACTCCTGCACAGGGCCCCAATGCTGGAGTAACTAATGAGTTGCAGGACTTCAGTTGGTGCATTAGCACTCCTGCACTGGGACCCAGTGCTGGAGTAACTTATGAGTTGCAGGACTTCAGTCGGTGCATTAGCACTCCTGCACTGGGCCCCAATGCTGGAGTAACGTATGAGTTGCATGACTTCAGTCGGTGCATTAGCACTCCTGCACTGGGCCCCAATGCTGGAGTAACTTATGAGTTGCAGGACTTCAGTCGGTGCATTAGCACTCCTGCACTGGGCCCCAATGCTGGACTAACTTATGAGTTGCATTACTACAGTTGGTGCATTAGCACTCCTGCACTGGGCCCCAATGCTGGACTAACTTATGAGTTGCAGGACTTCAGTTGGTGCATTAGCACTCCTGCACTGGGCCCCAATGCTGGACTAACATATGAATTGCAGGACTTCTGTTGGTGCATTAGCACTCCTGCCCTGGGCCCCAGTGCTGGAGTAACTTATGAGTTGCAGGACTTCTGTTGGTGCATTAGCACTCCTGCACTGGGCCCCAATGCTGGAGTAACTTATGAGTTGCAGGACTTCAGTTGGTGCATTAGCACTCCTGCACTGGGCCCCAATGCTGGAGTAACTAATGAGTTGCAGGACTTCTGTTGGTGCATTAGCACTCCTGCACTGGGCCCAAATGCTGGACTAACTTATGAGTTGCAGGACTTCAGTCGGTGCATTAGCACTCATGCACTGAGCCCCAATGCTGGACTAACTTATGAGTTGCAGGACTTCAGTCGGTGCATTAGCACTCCTGCACTGGGACCCAGTGCTGGAGTAACTTATGAGTTGCAGGACTTCAGTCGGTGCATTAGCACTCCTGCACTGGGCCCCAATGCTGGAGTAAGTTATGAGTTGCAGGACTTCAGTCGGTGCATTAGCACTCCTGCACTGGGCCCCAATGCTGTACTAACTTATGAGTTGCAGGACTTCAGTCGGTGCATTAGCACTCCTGCACTGGGACCCAGTGCTGGAGTAACTAATGAGTTGCAGGACTTCAGTTGGTGCATTAGCACTCCTGCAATGGGCCCCAGTGCTGGACTAACTTATGAGTTGCAGGACTTCAGTTGGTGCATTAGCACTCCTGCACTGGGACCCAGTGCTGGAGTAACTTATGAGTTGCAGGACTTCAGTCGGTGCATTAGCACTCCTGCACTGGGCCCCAATGCTGGAGTAACTTATGAGTTGCAGGACTTCTGTTGGTGCATTAGCACTCCTACACTGGGCCCCAATGCTGGAGTAACTTATGAGTTGCAGGACTTCAGTCGGTGCATTAGCACTCCTGCACTGGGCCCCAATGCTGGACTAACTTATGAGTTGCAGAACTTCAGTCGGTGCATTAGCACTCCTGCACTGGGCCCCAATGCTGGACTAACTTATGAGTTGCATTACTATAGTTGGTGCATTAGCACTCCTGCACTGGGCCCCAATGCTGGACTAACTTATGAGTTGCAGGACTTCAGTTGGTGCATTAGCACTCCTGCACAGGGCCCCAATGCTGGAGTAACTAATGAGTTGCAGGACTTCAGTTGGTGCATTAGCACTCCTGCACTGGGACCCAGTGCTGGAGTAATTTATGAGTTGCAGGACTTCAGTCGGTGCATTAGCACTCCTGCACTGGGCCCCAATGCTGGACTAACTTATGACTTGCAGGACTTCAGTTGGTGCATTAGCACTCCTGCACTGGGCCCCAATGCTGGAGTAACTTATGAGTTGCAGGACTTCTGTTGGTGCATTAGCACTCCTACACTGGGCCCCAATGCTGGAGTAACTTATGAGTTGCAGGACTTCAGTCGGTGCATTAGCACTCCTGCACTGGGCCCCAATGCTGGACTAACTTATGAGTTGCAGAACTTCAGTCGGTGCATTAGCACTCCTGCACTGGGCCCCAATGCTGGACTAACTTATGAGTTGCATTACTATAGTTGGTGCATTAGCACTCCTGCACTGGGCCCCAATGCTGGACTAACTTATGAGTTGCAGGACTTCAGTTGGTGCATTAGCACTCCTGCACAGGGCCCCAATGCTGGACTAACATATGAATTGCAGGACTTATGTTGGTGCATTAGCACTCCTGCACTGGGCCCCAGTGCTGGAGTAACTTATGAGTTGCAGGACTTCAGTCAGTGCATTAGCACTCCTGCACTGGGCCCCAATGCTGGACTAACTTATGAGTTTCAGGACTTCTGTTGGTGCATTAGCACTCCTGCACTGGGCCCCAATGCTGGAGTAAGTTATGAGTTGCAGGACTTCAGTCGGTGCATTAGCACTCCTGCACTGGGCCCCAATGCTGTACTAACTTATGAGTTGCAGGACTTCAGTCGGTGCATTAGCACTCCTGCACTGGGACCCAGTGCTGGAGTAACTAATGAGTTGCAGGACTTCAGTTGGTGCATTAGCACTCCTGCACTGGGCCCCAGTGCTGGACTAACTTATGAGTTGCAGGACTTCAGTTGGTGCATTAGCACTCCTGCACTGGGACCCAGTGCTGGAGTAACTTATGAGTTGCAGGACTCCAGTCGGTGCATTAGCACTCCTGCACTGGGCCCCAATGCTGGACTAACTTATGACTTGCAGGACTTCAGTTGGTGCATTAGCACTCCTGCACTGGGCCCCAATGCTGGAGTAACTTATGAGTTGCAGGACTTCTGTTGGTGCATTAGCACTCCTACACTGGGCCCCAATGCTGGAGTAACTTATGAGTTGCAGGACTTCAGTCGGTGCATTAGCACTCCTGCACTGGGCCCCAATGCTGGACTAACTTATGAGTTGCAGAACTTCAGTCGGTGCATTAGCACTCCTGCACTGGGCCCCAATGCTGGACTAACTTATGAGTTGCATTACTATAGTTGGTGCATTAGCACTCCTGCACTGGGCCCCAATGCTGGACTAACTTATGAGTTGCAGGACTTCAGTTGGTGCATTAGCACTCCTGCACAGGGCCCCAATGCTGGAGTAACTAATGAGTTGCAGGACTTCAGTTGGTGCATTAGCACTCCTGCACTGGGACCCAGTGCTGGAGTAACTTATGAGTTGCAGGACTTCAGTCGGTGCATTAGCACTCCTGCACTGGGCCCCAATGCTGGAGTAACGTATGAGTTGCATGACTTCAGTCGGTGCATTAGCACTCCTGCACTGGGCCCCAATGCTGGAGTAACTTATGAGTTGCAGGACTTCAGTCGGTGCATTAGCACTCCTGCACTGGGCCCCAATGCTGGACTAACTTATGAGTTGCATTACTACAGTTGGTGCATTAGCACTCCTGCACTGGGCCCCAATGCTGGACTAACTTATGAGTTGCAGGACTTCAGTTGGTGCATTAGCACTCCTGCACTGGGCCCCAATGCTGGACTAACATATGAATTGCAGGACTTCTGTTGGTGCATTAGCACTCCTGCCCTGGGCCCCAGTGCTGGAGTAACTTATGAGTTGCAGGACTTCTGTTGGTGCATTAGCACTCCTGCACTGGGCCCCAATGCTGGAGTAACTTATGAGTTGCAGGACTTCAGTTGGTGCATTAGCACTCCTGCACTGGGCCCCAATGCTGGAGTAACTAATGAGTTGCAGGACTTCTGTTGGTGCATTAGCACTCCTGCACTGGGCCCAAATGCTGGACTAACTTATGAGTTGCAGGACTTCAGTCGGTGCATTAGCACTCATGCACTGAGCCCCAATGCTGGACTAACTTATGAGTTGCAGGACTTCAGTCGGTGCATTAGCACTCCTGCACTGGGACCCAGTGCTGGAGTAACTTATGAGTTGCAGGACTTCAGTCGGTGCATTAGCACTCCTGCACTGGGCCCCAATGCTGGAGTAAGTTATGAGTTGCAGGACTTCAGTCGGTGCATTAGCACTCCTGCACTGGGCCCCAATGCTGTACTAACTTATGAGTTGCAGGACTTCAGTCGGTGCATTAGCACTCCTGCACTGGGACCCAGTGCTGGAGTAACTAATGAGTTGCAGGACTTCAGTTGGTGCATTAGCACTCCTGCAATGGGCCCCAGTGCTGGACTAACTTATGAGTTGCAGGACTTCAGTTGGTGCATTAGCACTCCTGCACTGGGACCCAGTGCTGGAGTAACTTATGAGCTGCAGGACTTCAGTCGGTGCATTAGCACTCCTGCACTGGGCCCCAATGCTGGAGTAACTTATGAGTTGCAGGACTTCTGTTGGTGCATTAGCACTCCTACACTGGGCCCCAATGCTGGAGTAACTTATGAGTTGCAGGACTTCAGTCGGTGCATTAGCACTCCTGCACTGGGCCCCAATGCTGGACTAACTTATGAGTTGCAGAACTTCAGTCGGTGCATTAGCACTCCTGCACTGGGCCCCAATGCTGGACTAACTTATGAGTTGCATTACTATAGTTGGTGCATTAGCACTCCTGCACTGGGCCCCAATGCTGGACTAACTTATGAGTTGCAGGACTTCAGTTGGTGCATTAGCACTCCTGCACAGGGCCCCAATGCTGGAGTAACTAATGAGTTGCAGGACTTCAGTTGGTGCATTAGCACTCCTGCACTGGGACCCAGTGCTGGAGTAATTTATGAGTTGCAGGACTTCAGTCGGTGCATTAGCACTCCTGCACTGGGCCCCAATGCTGGACTAACTTATGACTTGCAGGACTTCAGTTGGTGCATTAGCACTCCTGCACTGGGCCCCAATGCTGGAGTAACTTATGAGTTGCAGGACTTCTGTTGGTGCATTAGCACTCCTACACTGGGCCCCAATGCTGGAGTAACTTATGAGTTGCAGGACTTCAGTCGGTGCATTAGCACTCCTGCACTGGGCCCCAATGCTGGACTAACTTATGAGTTGCAGAACTTCAGTCGGTGCATTAGCACTCCTGCACTGGGCCCCAATGCTGGACTAACTTATGAGTTGCATTACTATAGTTGGTGCATTAGCACTCCTGCACTGGGCCCCAATGCTGGACTAACTTATGAGTTGCAGGACTTCAGTTGGTGCATTAGCACTCCTGCACAGGGCCCCAATGCTGGACTAACATATGAATTGCAGGACTTATGTTGGTGCATTAGCACTCCTGCACTGGGCCCCAGTGCTGGAGTAACTTATGAGTTGCAGGACTTCAGTCAGTGCATTAGCACTCCTGCACTGGGCCCCAATGCTGGACTAACTTATGAGTTTCAGGACTTCTGTTGGTGCATTAGCACTCCTGCACTGGGCCCCAATGCTGGAGTAAGTTATGAGTTGCAGGACTTCAGTCGGTGCATTAGCACTCCTGCACTGGGCCCCAATGCTGTACTAACTTATGAGTTGCAGGACTTCAGTCGGTGCATTAGCACTCCTGCACTGGGACCCAGTGCTGGAGTAACTAATGAGTTGCAGGACTTCAGTTGGTGCATTAGCACTCCTGCACTGGGCCCCAGTGCTGGACTAACTTATGAGTTGCAGGACTTCAGTTGGTGCATTAGCACTCCTGCACTGGGACCCAGTGCTGGAGTAACTTATGAGTTGCAGGACTTCAGTCGGTGCATTAGCACTCCTGCACTGGGCCCCAATGCTGGACTAACTTATGACTTGCAGGACTTCAGTTGGTGCATTAGCACTCCTGCACTGGGCCCCAATGCTGGAGTAACTTATGAGTTGCAGGACTTCTGTTGGTGCATTAGCACTCCTACACTGGGCCCCAATGCTGGAGTAACTTATGAGTTGCAGGACTTCAGTCGGTGCATTAGCACTCCTGCACTGGGCCCCAATGCTGGACTAACTTATGAGTTGCAGAACTTCAGTCGGTGCATTAGCACTCCTGCACTGGGCCCCAATGCTGGACTAACTTATGAGTTGCATTACTATAGTTGGTGCATTAGCACTCCTGCACTGGGCCCCAATGCTGGACTAACTTATGAGTTGCAGGACTTCAGTTGGTGCATTAGCACTCCTGCACAGGGCCCCAATGCTGGAGTAACTAATGAGTTGCAGGACTTCAGTTGGTGCATTAGCACTCCTGCACTGGGACCCAGTGCTGGAGTAACTTATGAGTTGCAGGACTTCAGTCGGTGCATTAGCACTCCTGCACTGGGCCCCAATGCTGGACTAACTTATGACTTGCAGGACTTCAGTTGGTGCATTAGCACTCCTGCACTGGGCCCCAATGCTGGAGTAACTTATGAGTTGCAGGACTTCTGTTGGTGCATTAGCACTCCTACACTGGGCCCCAATGCTGGAGTAACTTATGAGTTGCAGGACTTCAGTCGGTGCATTAGCACTCCTGCACTGGGCCCCAATGCTGGACTAACTTATGAGTTGCAGAACTTCAGTCGGTGCATTAGCACTCCTGCACTGGGCCCCAATGCTGGACTAACTTATGAGTTGCATTACTATAGTTGGTGCATTAGCACTCCTGCACTGGGCCCCAATGCTGGACTAACTTATGAGTTGCAGGACTTCAGTTGGTGCATTAGCACTCCTGCACAGGGCCCCAATGCTGGACTAACATATGAATTGCAGGACTTCTGTTGGTGCATTAGCACTCCTGCACTGGGCCCCAGTGCTGGAGTAACTTATGAGTTGCAGGACTTCAGTCAGTGCATTAGCACTCCTGCACTGGGCCCCAATGCTGGACTAACTTATGAGTTTCAGGACTTCTGTTGGTGCATTAGCACTCCTGCACTGGGCCCCAATGCTGGACTAACTTATGAGTTGCATTACTACAGTTGGTGCATTAGCACTCCTGCACTGGGCCCCAATGCTGGAGTAACTAATGAGTTGCAGGACTTCAGTCGGTGCATTAGCACTCTTGCACAGGGCCCCAATGCTGGAGTAACTTATGAGTTGCAGGACTTCAGTCGGTGCATTAGCACTCCTGCACTGGGCCCCAATGCTGGAGTAACTTTTGAGTTGCAGGACTTCAGTCGGTGCATTAGCACTCCTGCACTGGGCTCCAATGCTGGACTAACTTATGAGTTGCATTACTACAGTTGGTGCATTAGCACTCCTTCACTGGGCCCCAATGCTGGAGTAAATAATGAGTTGCAGGACTTCAGTTGGTGCATTAGCACTCCAGCACTGGGCCCCAATGCTGGAGTAACGTATGAGTTGCATGACTTCAGTCGGTGCATTAGCACTCCTGCACTGGGCCCCAATGCTGGAGTAACTTATGAGTTGCATGACTTCAGTTGGTGCATTAGCACTCCTGCACTGGGCCCCAATGCTGGACTAACTTATGAGTTGCAGGACTTCAGTTGGTGCATTAGCACTCCTGCACTGGGCCCCAATGCTGGAGTAACTAATGAGTTGCAGGACTTCAGTCGGTGCATTAGCACTCATGCACTGAGCCCCAATGCTGGACTAACTTATGAGTTGCAGGACTTCAGTCGGTGCATTAGCACTCCTGCACTGGGCCCCAATGCTGGAGTAACATATGAGTTGCATTACTACAGTTGGTGCATTAGCACTCCTGCACTGGGCCCCAATGCTGGACTAACTTATGAGTTGCAGGACCTCAGTGGGTGCATTAGCACTCCTGCACTGGGCCCCAATGCTGGACTAACTCATGAGTTGCAGGACTTCAGTGGATGCTTTAGCACTCAAGCACTGGGCCCCAATGCTGGACTAACTTATGAGCTGCATGACTACAGTTGGTGCATTAGCACTCCAGCACTGGGCTCCAGTGCTGGAGTAACTAATGAGTTACAGGACTTCAGTGGGTGCATTAGCACTCCTGCACTGGGCCCCAGTGCTGGAGTAACTAATGAGTTGCAGGACTTCAGTTGGTGCATTAGCACTCCTGCACTGGGCCCCAATGCTGGAGTAACTAATGAGTTGCAGGACCTCTGTTGGTGCATTAGCACTCCTGCACTGGGCCCCAATGCTGGACTAATTTATGAGTTGCAGGACTTCAGTCGGTGCATTAGCACTCCTGCACTGGGCCCCAATGCTGGAGTAACTAATGAGTTGCAGGACCTCTGTTGGTGCATTAGCACTCCTGCACTGGGCCCCAATGCTGGACTAACTTATGAGTTGCAGGACTTCAGTCGGTGCATTAGCACTCCTGCACTGGGCCCCAATGCTGGACTAACTTATGAGTTGCAGGACTTCAGTCGGTGCATTAGCACTCCTGCACTGGGACCCAGTGCTGGAGTAACTAATGAGTTGCAGGACTTCAGTTGGTGCATTAGCACTCCTGCACTGGGCCCCAATGCTGGACTAATTTATGAGTTGCAGGACTTCAGTGGGTGCATTAACACTCCTGCACTGGGCCCCAATGCTGGAGTAACTTATGAGTTGCAGGACTTCAGTCGGTGCATTAGCACTCCTGCACTGGGCCCCAATGCTGGAGTAACTAATGAGTTGCAGGACTTCTGTTGGTGCATTAGCACTCCTGCACTGGGCCCCAATGCTGGACTAACTTATGAGTTGCAGGACTTCAGTCGGTGCATTAGCACTCCTGCACTGGGCCCCAATGCTGGACTAATTTATGAGTTGCAGGACTTCAGTCGATGCATTAGCACTCCTGCACTGGGCCCCAATGCTGGACTAACTTATGAGTTGCATTACTACAGTTGGTGCATTAGCACTCCTTCACTGGGCCCCAATGCTGGAGTAACTAATGAGTTGCAGGACTTCTGTTGGTGCATTAGCACTCCTGCACTGGGCCCCAATGCTGGACTAACTTATGAGTTGCAGGACTTCAGTTGGTGCATTAGCACTCCTGCACTGGGCCCCAATGCTGGAGTAACTAATGAGTTGCAGGACTTCAGTCGGTGCATTAGCACTCATGCACTGAGCCCCAATGCTGGACTAACTTATGAGTTGCAGGACTTCAGTCGGTGCATTAGCACTCCTGCACTGGGACCCAGTGCTGGAGTAACTTATGAGTTGCAGGACTTCAGTCGGTGCATTAGCACTCCTGCACTGGGCCCCAATGCTGGAGTAAGTTATGAGTTGCAGGACTTCAGTCGGTGCATTAGCACTCCTGCACTGGGCCCCAATGCTGTACTAACTTATGAGTTGCAGGACTTCAGTCGGTGCATTAGCACTCCTGCACTGGGACCCAGTGCTGGAGTAACTAATGAGTTGCAGGACTTCAGTTGGTGCATTAGCACTCCTGCACTGGGCCCCAGTGCTGGACTAACTTATGAGTTGCAGGACTTCAGTTGGTGCATTAGCACTCCTGCACTGGGACCCAGTGCTGGAGTAACTTATGAGTTGCAGGACTTCAGTCGGTGCATTAGCACTCCTGCACTGGGCCCCAATGCTGGACTAACTTATGACTTGCAGGACTTCAGTTGGTGCATTAGCACTCCTGCACTGGGCCCCAATGCTGGAGTAACTTATGAGTTGCAGGACTTCTGTTGGTGCATTAGCACTCCTACAGTGGGCCCCAATGCTGGAGTAACTTATGAGTTGCAGGACTTCAGTCGGTGCATTAGCACTCCTGCACTGGGCCCCAATGCTGGACTAACTTATGAGTTGCAGAACTTCAGTCGGTGCATTAGCACTCTTGCACTGGGCCCCAATGCTGGACTAACTTATGAGTTGCATTACTATAGTTGGTGCATTAGCACTCCTGCACTGGGCCCCAATGCTGGACTAACTTATGAGTTGCAGGACTTCAGTTGGTGCATTAGCACTCCTGCACAGGGCCCCAATGCTGGACTAACATATGAATTGCAGGACTTCTGTTGGTGCATTAGCACTCCTGCACTGGGCCCCAGTGCTGGAGTAACTTATGAGTTGCAGGACTTCAGTCAGTGCATTAGCACTCCTGCACTGGGCCCCAATGCTGGACTAACTTATGAGGTTCAGGACTTCTGTTGGTGCATTAGCACTCCTGCACTGGGCCCCAATGCTGGACTAACTTATGAGTTGCATTACTACAGTTGGTGCATTAGCACTCCTGCACTGGGCCCCAATGCTGGAGTAACTAATGAGTTGCAGGACTTCAGTCGGTGCATTAGCACTCTTGCACTGGCCCCAATGCTGGAGTAACTTATGAGTTGCAGGACTTCAGTCGGTGCATTAGCACTCCTGCACTGGGCCCTAATGCTGGACTAACTTATGAGTTGCAGGACTTCAGTTGGTGCATTAGCACTCCTGCACTGGGCCCCAATGCTGGAGTAACTTATGAGTTGCAGGACTTCAGTCGGTGCATTAGCACTCTTGCACTGGGCCCCAATGCTGGAGTAACTTATGAGTTGCAGGACTTCAGTCGGTGCATTAGCACTCCTGCACTGGGCGCCAATGCTGGACTAACTTATGAGTTGCAGGACTTCAGTTGGTGCATTAGCACTCCTGCACTGGGCCCCAATGCTGGAGTAACTTATGAGTTGCAGGACTTCAGTCGGTGCATTAGCACTCCTGCACTGGGCCCCAATGCTGGACTAACTTATGAGTTGCATTACTACAGTTGGTGCATTAGCACTCCTTCACTGGGCCCCAATGCTGGAGTAAATAATGAGTTGCAGGACTTCAGTTGGTGCATTAGCACTCCAGCACTGGGCCCCAATGCTGGAGTAACGTATGAGTTGCATGACTTCAGTCGGTGCATTAGCACTCCTGCACTGGGCCCCAATGCTGGAGTAACTTATGAGTTGCATGACTTCAGTTGGTGCATTAGCACTCCTGCACTGGGCCCCAATGCTGGACTAACTTATGAGTTGCAGGACTTCAGTTGGTGCATTAGCACTCCTGCACTGGGCCCCAATGCTGGAGTAACTAATGAGTTGCAGGACTTCAGTCGGTGCATTAGCACTCATGCACTGAGCCCCAATGCTGGACTAAATTATGAGTTGCAGGACTTCAGTCGGTGCATTAGCACTCATGCACTGAGCCCCAATGCTGGACTAACTTATGAGTTGCAGGACTTCAGTTGGTGCATTAGCACTCCTGCACTGGGACTCAGTGCTGGAGTAACATATGAGTTGCATTACTACAGTTGGTGCATTAGCACTCCTGCACTGGGCCCCAATGCTGGACTAACTTATGAGTTGCAGGACCTCAGTGGGTGCATTAGCATTCCTGCACTGGGCCCCAATGCTGGACTAACTCATGAGTTGCAGGACTTCAGTGGGTGCTTTAGCACTCAAGCACTGGGCCCCAATGCTGGACTAACTTATGAGCTGCATGACTACAGTTGGTGCATTAGCACTCCAGCACTGGGCTCCAGTGCTGGAGTAACTAATGAGTTACAGGACTTCAGTGGGTGCATTAGCACTCCTGCACTGGGCCCCAGTGCTGGAGTAACTAATGAGTTGCAGGACTTCAGTTGGTGCATTAGCACTCCTGCACTGTGCCCCAATGCTGGAGTAACTAATGAGTTGCAGGACTTCAGTTGGTGATTTAGCACTCCTGCACTGGGCCCCAATGCTGGACTAACGTATGAGTTGCAGGACTTCAGTTGGTGCATTAGCACTCCTGCACTGGGCCCCAATGCTGGACTAACTTATGAGTTGCATTACTACAGTTGGTGCATTAGCACTCCTTCACTGGGCCCCAATGCTGGAGTAACTAATGATTTGCAGGACTTCAGTGGTTGCATTAGCACTCCTGCACTGGGACCCAGTGCTGGAGTAACTTATGAGTTGCAGGACTTCAGTGGGTGCATTAGCACTCCTGCACGGGTCCCCAGTGCTGGAGTAACTAATGAGTTGCAGGACTTCAGTTGGTGCATTAGCACTCCTGCACTGGGCCCCAGTGCTGGACTAACTTATGAGTTGCATGACTACAGTTGGTGCATTAGCACTCCTTCACTGGGCCCCAATGCTGGACTAACATATGAGTTGCATGACTACAGTTGGTGCATTAGCACTCCTGCACTGGGCCCCAATGCTGGACTAACTTATGAGTTGCAGGACTTCTGTCGGTGCATTAGCACTCCTGCACTGGGCCCCAATGCTGGACTAACTTATGATTGCATTACTACAGTTGGTGCATTAGCACTCCTTCACTGGGCCCCAATGCTGAAGTAACTAATGAGTTGCAGGACTTCAGTGGGTGCATTAGCACTCCTGCACTGGGACCCAGTGCTGGAGTAACTTAGGAGTTGCAGGACTTCAGTGGGTGCATTAGCACTCCTGCACTGGGCCCCAATGCTGGACTAACTTATGACTTGCAGGACTTCAGTTGGTGCATTAGCACTCCTGCACTGGGCCCCAATGCTGGAGTAACTTATGAGTTGCAGGACTTCTGTTGGTGCATTAGCACTCCTACACTGGGCCCCAATGCTGGAGTAACTTATGAGTTGCAGGACTTCAGTCGGTGCATTAGCACTCCTGCACTGGGCCCCAATGCTGGACTAACTTATGAGTTGCAGAACTTCAGTCGGTGCATTAGCACTTCTGCACTGGGCCCCAATGCTGGACTAACTTATGAGTTGCATTACTATAGTTGGTGCATTAGCACTCCTGCACTGGGCCCCAATGCTGGACTAACTTATGAGTTGCAGGACTTCAGTTGGTGCATTAGCACTCCTGCACAGGGCCCCAATGCTGGACTAACATATGAATTGCAGGACTTATGTTGGTGCATTAGCACTCCTGCACTGGGCCCCAGTGCTGGAGTAACTTATGAGTTGCAGGACTTCAGTCAGTGCATTAGCACTCCTGCACTGGGCCCCAATGCTGGACTGACTTATGAGTTTCAGGACTTCTGTTGGTGCATTAGCACTCCTGCACTGGGCCCCAATGCTGGAGTAAGTTATGAGTTGCAGGACTTCAGTCGGTGCATTAGCACTCCTGCACTGGGCCCCAATGCTGGAGTAACTTATGAGTTGCAGGACTTCAGTCGGTGCATTAGCACTCCTGCACTGGGACCCAGTGCTGGAGTAACTAATGAGTTGCAGGACTTCAGTTGGTGCATTAGCACTCCTGCACTGGGCCCCAGTGCTGGACTAACTTATGAGTTGCAGGACTTCAGTTGGTGCATTAGCACTCCTGCACTGGGACCCAGTGCTGGAGTAACTTATGAGTTGCAGGACTTCAGTCGGTGCATTAGCACTCCTGCACTGGGCCCCAATGCTGGACTAACTTATGACTTGCAGGACTTCAGTTGGTGCATTAGCACTCCTGCACTGGGCCCCAATGCTGGAGTAACTTATGAGTTGCAGGACTTCTGTTGGTGCATTAGCACTCCTACACTGGGCCCCAATGCTGGAGTAACCTATGAGTTGCAGGACTTCAGTCGGTGCATTAGCACTCCTGCACTGGGCCCCAATGCTGGACTAACTTATGAGTTGCAGAACTTCAGTCGGTGCATTAGCACTCCTGCACTGGGCCCCAATGCTTGACTAACTTATGAGTTGCAGTACTATAGTTGGTGCATTAGCACTCCTGCACTGGGCCCCAATGCTGGACTAACTTATGAGTTGCAGGACTTCAGTTGGTGCATTAGCACTCCTGCATAGGGCCCCAATGCTGGAGTAACTAATGAGTTGCAGGACTTCAGTTGGTGTATTAGCACTCCTGCACTGGGACCCAGTGCTGGAGTAACTTATGAGTTGCAGGACTTCAGTCGGTGCATTAGCACTCCTGCACTGGGCCCCAATGCTGGACTAACTTATGACTTGCAGGACTTCAGTTGGTGCATTAGCACTCCTGCACTGGGCCCCAATGCTGGAGTAACTTATGAGTTGCAGGACTTCTGTTGGTGCATTAGCACTCCTACACTGGGCCCCAATGCTGGAGTAACTTATGAGTTGCAGGACTTCAGTCGGTGCATTAGCACTCCTGCACTGGGCCCCAATGCTGGACTAACTTATGAGTTGCCGAACTTCAGTCGGTGGATTAGCACTCCTGCACTGGGCCCCAATGCTGGACTAACTTATGAGTTGCATTACTATAGTTGGTGCATTAGCACTCCTGCACTGGGCCCCAATGCTGGACTAACTTATGAGTTGCAGGACTTCAGTTGGTGCATTAGCACTCCTGCACAGGGCCCCAATGCTGGACTAACATATGAATTGCAGGACTTCTGTTGGTGCATTAGCACTCCTGCACTGGGCCCCAGTGCTGGAGTAACTTATGAGTTGCAGGACTTCAGTCAGTGCATTAGCACTCCTGCACTGGGCCCCAATGCTGGACTAACTTATGAGTTTCAGGACTTCTGTTGGTGCATTAGCACTCCTGCACTGGGCCCCAATGCTGGACTAACTTATGAGTTGCATTACTACAGTTGGTGCATTAGCACTCCTGCACTGGGCCCCAATGCTGGAGTAACTAATGAGTTGCAGGACTTCAGTCGGTGCATTAGCACTCTTGCACAGGGCCCCAATGCTGGAGTAACTTATGAGTTGCAGGACTTCAGTCGGTGCATTAGCACTCCTGCACTGGGCCCCAATGCTGGAGTAACTTTTGAGTTGCAGGACTTCAGTCGGTGCATTAGCACTCCTGCACTGGGCCCCAATGCTGGACTAACTTATGAGTTGCATTACTACAGTTGGTGCATTAGCACTCCTTCACTGGGACCCAATGCTGGAGTAAATAATGAGTTGCAGGACTTCAGTTGGTGCATTAGCACTCCAGCACTGGGCCCCAATGCTGGAGTAACGTATGAGTTGCATGACTTCAGTCGGTGCATTAGCACTCCTGCACTGGGCCCCAATGCTGGAGTAACTTATGAGTTGCATGACTTCAGTTGGTGCATTAGCACTCCTGCACTGGGCCCCAATGCTGGACTAACTTATGAGTTGCAGGACTTCAGTTGGTGCATTAGCACTCCTGCACTGGGCCCCAATGCTGGAGTAACTAATGAGTTGCAGGACTTCAGTCGGTGCATTAGCACTCATGCACTGAGCCCCAATGCTGGACTAACTTATGAGTTGCAGGACTTCAGTCGGTGCATTAGCACTCCTGCACTGGGCCCCAATGCTGGAGTAACATATGAGTTGCATTACTACAGTTGGTGCATTAGCACTCCTGCACTGGGCCCCAATGCTGGACTAACTTATGAGTTGCAGGACCTCAGTGGGTGCATTAGCACTCCTGCACTGGGCCCCAATGCTGGACTAACTCATGAGTTGCAGGACTTCAGTGGATGCTTTAGCACTCAAGCACTGGGCCCCAATGCTGGACTAACTTATGAGCTGCATGACTACAGTTGGTGCATTAGCACTCCAGCACTGGGCTCCAGTGCTGGAGTAACTAATGAGTTACAGGACTTCAGTGGGTGCATTAGCACTCCTGCACTGGGCCCCAGTGCTGGAGTAACTAATGAGTTGCAGGACTTCAGTTGGTGCATTAGCACTCCTGCACTGGGCCCCAATGCTGGAGTAACTAATGAGTTGCAGGACCTCTGTTGGTGCATTAGCACTCCTGCACTGGGCCCCAATGCTGGACTAATTTATGAGTTGCAGGACTTAAGTCGGTGCATTAGCACTCCTGCACTGGGCCCCAATGCTGGAGTAACTAATGAGTTGCAGGACCTCTGTTGGTGCATTAGCACTCCTGCACTGGGCCCCAATGCTGGACTAACTTATGAGTTGCAGGACTTCAGTCGGTGCATTAGCACTCCTGCACTGGGCCCCAATGCTGGACTAACTTATGAGTTGCAGGACTTCAGTCGGTGCATTAGCACTCCTGCTCTGGGACCCAGTGCTGGAGTAACTAATGAGTTGCAGGACTTCAGTTGGTGCATTAGCACTCCTGCACTGGGCCCCAATGCTGGACTAATTTATGAGTTGCAGGACTTCAGTGGGTGCATTAACACTCCTGCACTGGGCCCCAATGCTGGAGTAACTTATGAGTTGCAGGACTTCAGTCGGTGCATTAGCACTCCTGCACTGGGCCCCAATGCTGGAGTAACTAATGAGTTGCAGGACTTCTGTTGGTGCATTAGCACTCCTGCACTGGGCCCCAATGCTGGACTAACTTATGAGTTGCAGGACTTCAGTCGGTGCATTAGCACTCCTGCACTTGGCCCCAATGCTGGACTAATTTATGAGTTGCAGGACTTCAGTCGATGCATTAGCACTCCTGCACTGGGCCCCAATGCTGGACTAACTTATGAGTTGCATTACTACAGTTGGTGCATTAGCACTCCTTCACTGGGCCCCAATGCTGGAGTAACTAATGAGTTGCAGGACTTCTGTTGGTGCATTAGCACTCCTGCACTGGGCCCCAATGCTGGACTAACTTATGAGTTGCAGGACTTCAGTTGGTGCATTAGCACTCCTGCACTGGGCCCCAATGCTGGAGTAACTAATGAGTTGCAGGACTTCAGTCGGTGCATTAGCACTCATGCACTGAGCCCCAATGCTGGACTAACTTATGAGTTGCAGGACTTCAGTCGGTGCATTAGCACTCCTGCACTGGGACCCAGTGCTGGAGTAACTTATGAGTTGCAGGACTTCAGTCGGTGCATTAGCACTCCTGCACTGGGCCCCAATGCTGGAGTAAGTTATGAGTTACAGGACTTCAGTCGGTGCATTAGCACTCCTGCACTGGGCCCCAATGCTGTACTAACTTATGAGTTGCAGGACTTCAGTCGGTGCATTAGCACTCCTGCACTGGGACCCAGTGCTGGAGTAACTAATGAGTTGCAGGACTTCAGTTGGTGCATTAGCACTCCTGCACTGGGCCCCAGTGCTGGACTAACTTATGAGTTGCAGGACTTCAGTTGGTGCATTAGCACTCCTGCACTGGGACCCAGTGCTGGAGTAACTTATGAGTTGCAGGACTTCAGTCGGTGCATTAGCACTCCTGCACTGGGCCCCAATGCTGGACTAACTTATGAGTTGCAGGACTTCAGTTGGTGCATTAGCACTCCTGCACTGGGCCCCAATGCTGGAGTAACTTATGAGTTGCAGGACTTCTGTTGGTGCATTAGCACTCCTACAGTGGGCCCCAATGCTGGAGTAACTTATGAGTTGCAGGTCTTCAGTCGGTGCATTAGCACTCCTGCACTGGGCCCCAATGCTGGACTAACTTATGAGTTGCAGAACTTCAGTCGGTGCATTAGCACTCCTGCACTGGGCCCCAATGCTGGACTAACTTATGAGTTGCATTACTATAATTGGTGCATTAGCACTCCTGCACTGGGCCCCAATGCTGGACTAACTTATGAGTTGCAGGACTTCAGTTGGTGCATTAGCACTCCTGCACAGGGCCCCAATGCTGGACTAACATATGAATTGCAGGACTTCTGTTGGTGCATTAGCACTCCTGCACTGGGCCCCAGTGCTGGAGTAACTTATGAGTTGCAGGACTTCAGTCAGTGCATTAGCACTCCTGCACTGGGCCCCAATGCTGGACTAACTTATGAGTTTCAGGACTTCTGTTGGTGCATTAGCACTCCTGCACTGGGCCCCAATGCTGGACTAACTTATGAGTTGCATTACTACAGTTGGTGCATTAGCACTCCTGCACTGGGCCCCAATGCTGGAGTAACTAATGAGTTGCAGGACTTCAGTCGGTGCATTAGCACTCTTGCACTGGGCCCCAATGCTGGCGTAACTTATGAGTTGCAGGACTTCAGTCGGTGCATTAGCACTCCTGCACTGGGCCCTAATGCTGGACTAACTTATGAGTTGCAGGATTTCAGTTGGTGCATTAGCACTCCTGCACTGGGCCCCAATGCTGGAGTAACTTATGAGTTGCAGGACTTCAGTCGGTGCATTAGCACTCCTGCACTGGGCCCCAATGCTGGAGTAACTTATGAGTTGCAGGACTTCAGTCGGTGCATTAGCACTCCTGCACTGGGCGCCAATGCTGGACTAACTTATGAGTTGCAGGACTTCAGTTGGTGCATTAGCACTCCTGCACTGGGCCCCAATGCTGGAGTAACTTATGAGTTGCAGGACTTCAGTCGGTGCATTAGCACTCCTGCACTGGGCCCCAATGCTGGACTAACTTATGAGTTGCATTACTACAGTTGGTGCATTAGCACTCCTTCACTGGGCCCCAATGCTGGAGTAAATAATGAGTTGCAGGACTTCAGTTGGTGCATTAGCACTCCAGCACTGGGCCCCAATGCTGGAGTAACGTATGAGTTGCATGACTTCAGTCGGTGCATTAGCACTCCTGCACTGGGCCCCAATGCTGGAGTAACTTATGAGTTGCATGACTTCAGTTGGTGCATTAGCACTCCTGCACTGGGCCCCAATGCTGGACTAACTTATGAGTTGCAGGACTTCAGTTGGTGCATTAGCACTCCTGCACTGGGCCCCAATGCTGGAGTAACTAATGAGTTGCAGGACTTCAGTCGGTGCATTAGCACTCATGCACTGAGCCCCAATGCTGGACTAAATTATGAGTTGCAGGACTTCAGTCGATGCATTAGCACTCATGCACTGAGCCCCAATGCTGGACTAACTTATGAGTTGCAGGACTTCAGTTGGTGCATTAGCACTCCTGCACTGGGACTCAGTGCTGGAGTAACATATGAGTTGCATTACTACAGTTGGTGCATTAGCACTCCTGCACTGGGCCCCAATGCTGGACTAACTTATGAGTTGCAGGACCTCAGTGGGTGCATTAGCACTCCTGCACTGGGCCCCAATGCTGGACTAACTCATGAGTTGCAGGACTTCAGTGGGTGCTTTAGCACTCAAGCACTGGGCCCCAATGCTGGACTAACTTATGAGCTGCATGACTACAGTTGGTGCATTAGCACTCCAGCACTGGGCTCCAGTGCTGGAGTAACTAATGAGTTACAGGACTTCAGTGGGTGCATTAGCACTCCTGCACTGGGCCCCAGTGCTGGAGTAACTAATGAGTTGCAGGACTTCAGTTGGTGCATTAGCACTCCTGCACTGTGCCCCAATGCTGGAGTAACTAATGAGTTGCAGGACTTCAGTTGGTGATTTAGCACTCCTGCACTGGGCCCCAATGCTGGACTAACGTATGAGTTGCAGGACTTCAGTTGGTGCATTAGCACTCCTGCACTGGGCCCCAATGCTGGACCAACTTATGAGTTGCATTACTACAGTTGGTGCATTAGCACTCCTTCACTGGGCCCCAATGCTGGAGTAACTAATGATTTGCAGGACTTCAGTGGTTGCATTAGCACTCCTGCACTGGGACCCAGTGCTGGAGTAACTTATGCGTTGCAGGACTTCAGTGGGTGCATTAGCACTCCTGCACGGGTCCCCAGTGCTGGAGTAACTAATGAGTTGCAGGACTTCAGTTGGTGCATTAGCACTCCTGCACTGGGCCCCAGTGCTGGACTAATTTATGAGTTGCATGACTACAGTTGGTGCATTAGCACTCCTGCACTGGGCCCCAATGCTGGACTAACATATGAGTTGCATGACTACAGTTGGTGCATTAGCACTCCTGCACTGGGCCCCAATGCTGGACTAACTTATGAGTTGCAGGACTTCAGTCGGTGCATTAGCACTCCTGCACTGGGCCCCAATGCTGGACTAACTTATGAGTTGCAGGACTTCAGTCAGTGCATTAGCACTCCTGCACTGGGCCCCAATGCTGGACTAACTTATGATTGCATTACTACAGTTGGTGCATTAGCACTCCTTCACTGGGCCCCAATGCTGAAGTAACTAATGAGTTGCAGGACTTCAGTGGGTGCATTAGCACTCCTGCACTGGGACCCAGTGCTGGAGTAACTTAGGAGTTGCAGGACTTCAGTGGGTGCATTAGCACTCCTGCACAGGGCCCCAATGCTGGACTAACTTATGAGTTGCAGGACTTCAGTTGGTGCATTAGCACTCCTGCACAGGGCCCCAATGCTGGACTAACATATGAATTGCAGGACTTCTGTTGGTGCATTAGCACTCCTGCATTGGGCCCCAGTGCTGGAGTAACTTATGAGTTGCAGGACTTCAGTCAGTGCATTAGCACTCCTGCACTGGGCCCCAATGCTGGACTAACTTATGAGTTTCAGGACTTCTGTTGGTGCATTAGCACTCCTGCACTGGGCCCCAATGCTGGACTAACTTATGAGTTGCATTACTACAGTTGGTGCATTAGCACTCCTGCACTGGGCCCCAATGCTGGAGTAACTAATGAGTTGCAGGACTTCAGTCAGTTCATTAGCACTCTTGCACAGGGCCCCAATGCTGGAGTAACTTATGAGTTGCAGGACTTCAGTCGGTGCATTAGCACTCCTGCACTGGGCCCCAATGCTGGAGTAACTTTTGAGTTGCAGGACTTCAGTCGGTGCATTAGCACTCCTGCACTGGGCCCCAATGCTGGACTAACTTATGAGTTGCATTACTACAGTTGGTGCATTAGCACTCCTTCACTGGGCCCCAATGCTGGAGTAAATAATGAGTTGCAGGACTTCAGTTGGTGCATTAGCACTCCAGCACTGGGCCCCAATGCTGGAGTAACGTATGAGTTGCATGACTTCAGTCGGTGCATTAGCACTCCTGCACTGGGCCCCAATGCTGGAGTAACTTATGAGTTGCATGACTTCAGTTGGTGCATTAGCACTCCTGCACTGGGCCCCAATGCTGGACTAACTTATGAGTTGCAGGACTTCAGTTGGTGCATTAGCACTCCTGCACTGGGCCCCAATGCTGGAGTAACTAATGAGTTGCAGGACTTCAGTCGGTGCATTAGCACTCATGCACTGAGCCCCAATGCTGGACTAACTTATGAGTTGCAGGACTTCAGTTGGTGCATTAGCACCTCTGCACTGGGCCCCAATGCTGGAGTAACATATGAGTTGCATTACTACAGTTGGTGCATTAGCACTCCTGCACTGGGCCCCAATGCTGGACTAACCTATGAGTTGCAGGACCTCAGTGGGTGCATTAGCACTCCTGCACTGTGCCCCAATGCTGGACTAACTCATGAGTTGCAGGACTTCAGTGGATGCTTTAGCACTCAAGCACTGGGCCCCAATGCTGGACTAACTTATGAGCTGCATGACTACAGTTGGTGCATTAGCACTCCAGCACTGGGCTCCAGTTCTGGAGTAACTAATGAGTTACAGGACTTCAGTGGGTGCATTAGCACTCCTGCACTGGGCCCCAGTGCTGGAGTAACTAATGAGTTGCAGGACTTCAGTTGGTGCATTAGCACTCCTGCACTGGGCCCCAATGCTGGAGTAACTAATGAGTTGCAGGACCTCTGTTGGTGCATTAGCACTCCTGCACTGGGCCCCAATGCTGGACTAATTTATGAGTTGCAGGACTTCAGTCGGTGCATTAGCACTCCTGCACTGGGCCCCAATGCTGGAGTAACTAATGAGTTGCAGGACCTCTGTTGGTGCATTAGCACTCCTGCACTGGGCCCCAATGCTGGACTAACTTATGAGTTGCAGGACTTCAGTCGGTGCATTAGCACTCCTGCACTGGGCCCCAATGCTGGACTAACTTATGAGTTGCAGGACTTCAGTCGGTGCATTAGCACTCCTGCACTGGGACCCAGTGCTGGAGTAACTAATGAGTTGCAGGACTTCAGTTGGTGCATTAGCACTCCTGCACTGGGCCCCAATGCTGGACTAATTTATGAGTTGCAGGACTTCAGTGGGTGCATTAACACTCCTGCACTGGGCCCCAATGCTGGAGTAACTTATGAGTTGCAGGACTTCAGTCGGTGCATTAGCACTCCTGCACTGGGCCCCAATGCTGGAGTAACTAATGAGTTGCAGGACTTCTGTTGGTGCATTAGCACTCCTGCACTGGGCCCCAATGCTGGACTAACTTATGAGTTGCAGGACTTCAGTCGGTGCATTAGCACTCCTGCACTGGGCCCCAGTGCTGGACTAATTTATGAGTTGCAGGACTTCAGTCGATGCATTAGCACTCCTGCACTGGGCCCCAATGCTGGACTAACTTATGAGTTGCATTACTACAGTTGGTGCATTAGCACTCCTTCACTGGGCCCCAATGCTGGAGTAACTAATGAGTTGCAGGACTTCTGTTGGTGCATTAGCACTCCTGCACTGGGCCCCAATGCTGGACTAACTTATGAGTTGCAGGACTTCAGTTGGTGCATTAGCACTCCTGCACTGGGCCCCAATGCTGGAGTAACTAATGAGTTGCAGGACTTCAGTCGGTGCATTAGCACTCATGCACTGAGCCCCAATGCTGGACTAACTTATGAGTTGCAGGACTTCAGTCGGTGCATTAGCACTCCTGCACTGGGACCCAGTGCTGGAGTAACTTATGAGTTGCAGGACTTCAGTCGGTGCATTAGCACTCCTGCACTGGGCCCCAATGCTGGAGTAAGTTATGAGTTGCAGGACTTCAGTCGGTGCATTAGCACTCCTGCACTGGGCCCCAAAGCTGTACTAACTTATGAGTTGCAGGACTTCAGTCGGTGCATTAGCACTCCTGCACTGGGACCCAGTGCTGGAGTAACTAATGAGTTGCAGGACTTCAGTTGGTGCATTAGCACTCCTGCACTGGGCCCCAGTGCTGGACTAACTTATGAGTTGCAGGACTTCAGTTGGTGCATTAGCACTCCTGCACTGGGACCCAGTGCTGGAGTAACTTATGAGTTGCAGGACTTCAGTCGGTGCATTAGCACTCCTGCACTGGGCCCCAATGCTGGACTAACTTATGACTTGCAGGACTTCAGTTGGTGCATTAGCACTCCTGCACTGGGCCCCAATGCTGGAGTAACTTATGAGTTGCAGGACTTCTGTTGGTGCATTAGCACTCCTACAGTGGGCCCCAATGCTGGAGTAACTTATGAGTTGCAGGACTTCAGTCGGTGCATTAGCACTCCTGCACTGGGCCCCAATGCTGGACTAACTTATGAGTTGCAGAACTTCAGTCGGTGCATTAGCACTCCTGCACTGGGCCCCAATGCTGGACTAACTTATGAGTTGCATTACTATAGTTGGTGCATTAGCACTCCTGCACTGGGCCCCAATGCTGGACTAACTTATGAGTTGCAGGACTTCAGTTGGTGCATTAGCACTCCTGCACAGGGCCCCAATGCTGGACTAACATATGAATTGCAGGACTTCTGTTGGTGCATTAGCACTCCTGCACTGGGCCCCAGTGCTGGAGTAACTTATGAGTTGCAGGACTTCAGTCAGTGCATTAGCACTCCTGCACTGGGCCCCAATGCTGGACTAACTTATGAGTTTCAGGACTTCTGTTGGTGCATTAGCACTCCTGCACTGGGCCCCAATGCTGGACTAACTTATGAGTTGCATTACTACAGTTGGTGCATTAGCACTCCTGCACTGGGCCCCAATGCTGGAGTAACTAATGAGTTGCAGGACTTCAGTTGGTGCATTAGCACTCCAGCACTGGGCCCCAATGCTGGAGTAACGTATGAGTTGCATGACTTCAGTCGGTGCATTAGCACTCCTGCACTGGGCCCCAATGCTGGAGTAACTTATGAGTTGCATGACTTCAGTTGGTGCATTAGCACTCCTGCACTGGGCCCCAATGCTGGACTAACTTATGAGTTGCAGGACTTCAGTTGGTGCATTAGCACTCCTGCACTGGGCCCCAATGCTGGAGTAACTAATGAGTTGCAGGACTTCAGTCGGTGCATTAGCACTCATGCACTGAGCCCCAATGCTGGACTAAATTATGAGTTGCAGGACTTCAGTCGGTGCATTAGCACTCATGCACTGAGCCCCAATGCTGGACTAACTTATGAGTTGCAGGACTTCAGTTGGTGCATTAGCACTCCTGCACTGGGACTCAGTGCTGGAGTAACATATGAGTTGCATTACTACAGTTGGTGCATTAGCACTCCTGCACTGGGCCCCAATGCTGGACTAACTTATGAGTTGCAGGACCTCAGTGGGTGCATTAGCACTCCTGCACTGGGCCCCAATGCTGGACTAACTCATGAGTTGCAGGACTTCAGTGGGTGCTTTAGCACTCAAGCACTGGGCCCCAATGCTGGACTAACTTATGAGCTGCATGACTACAGTTGGTGCATTAGCACTCCAGCACTGGGCTCCAGTGCTGGAGTAACTAATGAGTTACAGGACTTCAGTGGGTGCATTAGCACTCCTGCACTGGGCCCCAGTGCTGGAGTAACTAATGAGTTGCAGGACTTCAGTTGGTGCATTAGCACTCCTGCACTGTGCCCCAATGCTGGAGTAACTAATGAGTTGCAGGACTTCAGTTGGTGATTTAGCACTCCTGCACTGGGCCCCAATGCTGGACTAACGTATGAGTTGCAGGACTTCAGTTGGTGCATTAGCACTCCTGCACTGGGCCCCAATGCTGGACTAACTTATGAGTTGCATTACTACAGTTGGTGCATTAGCACTCCTTCACTGGGCCCCAATGCTGGAGTAACTAATGATTTGCAGGACTTCAGTGGTTGCATTAGCACTCCTGCACTGGGACCCAGTGCTGGAGTAACTTATGAGTTGCAGGACTTCAGTGGGTGCATTAGCAGTCCTGCACGGGTCCCCAGTGCTGGAGTAACTAATGAGTTGCAGGACTTCAGTTGGTGCATTAGCACTCCTGCACTGGGCCCCAGTGCTGGACTAACTTATGAGTTGCATGACTACAGTTGGTGCATTAGCACTCCTGCACTGGGCCCCAATGCTGCACTAACATATTAGTTGCATGACTACAGTTGGTGCATTAGCACTCCTGCACTGGGCCCCAATGCTGGACTAACTTATGAGTTGCAGGACTTCAGTCGGTGCATTAGCACTCCTGCACTGGGCCCCAATGCTGGACTAACTTATGAGTTGCAGGACTTCAGTCAGTGCATTAGCACTCCTGCACTGGGCCCCAATGCTGGACTAACTTATGAGTTGCATTACTACAGTTGGTGCATTAGCACTCCTTCACTGGGCCCCAATGCTGAAGTAACTAATGAGTTGCAGGACTTCAGTGGGTGCATTAGCACTCCTGCACTGGGACCCAGTGCTGGAGTAACTTAGGAGTTGCAGGACTTCAGTGGGTGCATTAGTACTCCTGCACTGGGCCCCAGTGCTGGAGTATCTAATAAGTTGCAGGACTTCAGTTGGTGCATTAGCACTCCTGCACTAGGCCCCAATGCTGGACTAACTTATGAGCTGCATGACTACAGTTGGTGCATTAGCACTCCTTCACTGGGCCCCAATGCTGGAGTAACTAATGAGTTGCAGGACTTCAGTGGGTGCATTAGCACTCCTGCACTGGGACCCAGTGCTGGAGTAACTTATGAGTTGCAGGACTTCAGTGGGTGCATTAGCACTCCTGCACTGGGCCCCAATGCTGGACTAACTTATGAGTTGCATGGCTACAGTTGGTGCATTAGCACTCCTGCACTGGGCCCCAATGCTGGACTAACTTATGAGTTGCAGGACTTCAGTCGGTGCATTAGCACTCCTGCACTGGGCCCCAATGCTGGACTAACTTATGAGTTGCAGGACTTCAGTCGGTGCATTAGCACTCCTGCACTGGGCCCCAATGCTGGACTAATTTATGAGTTGCATTACTACAGTTGGTGCATTAGCACTCCTTCACTGGGCCCCAATGCTGGACTAACTTATGAGTTGCAGGACTTCAGTTGGTGATTTAGCACTCCTGCACTGGGACCCAGTGCTGGAGTAACTTATGAGTTGCAGGACTTCAGTGGGTGCATTAGCACTCCTGCACGGGGCCCCAGTGCTGGAGTAACTAATGAGTTGCAGGACTTCAGTTGGTGCATTAGCACTCCTGCACTGGGCCCCAGTGCTGGACTAACTTATGAGTTGCATGACTACAGTTGGTGCATTAGCACTCCTGCACTGGGCCCCAATGCTGGACTAACATATGAGTTGCATGACTACAGTTGGTGCATTAGCACTCCTGCACTGGGCCCCAATGCTGGACTAACTTATGAGTTGCAGGACTTCAGTCGGTGCATTAGCACTCCTGCACTGGGCCCCAATGCTGGACTAACTTATGAGTTGCAGGACTTCAGTCAGTGCATTAGCACTCCTGCACTGGGCCCCAATGCTGGACTAACTTATGATTGCATTACTACAGTTGGTGCATTAGCACTCCTTCACTGGGCCCCAATGCTGGAGTAACTAATGAGTTGCAGGACTTCAGTTGGTGCATTAGCACTCCTGCACTGGGCTCCAGTGCTGGAGTAACTAATGAGTTGCAGGACTTCAGTGGGTGCATTAGCACTCCTGCACTGAGACCCAGTGCTGGAGTAACTTAGGAGTTGCAGGACTTCAGTGGGTGCATTAGCACTCCTGCACTGGGCCCCAGTGCTGGAGTATCTAATATGTTGCAGGACTTCAGTTGGTGCATTAGCACTCCTGCACTAGGCCCCAGTGCTGGACTAACTTATGAGTTGCATTACTACAGTTGGTGCATTAGCACTCCTTCACTGGGCCCCAATGCTGGAGTAACTAATGAGTTGCAGGACTTCAGTGGGTGCATTAGCACTCCTGCACTGGGACCCAGTGCTGGAGTAACTTATGAGTTGCAGGACTTCAGTGGGTGCATTAGCACTCCTGCACTGGGCCCCAATGCTGGACTAACTTATGAGTTGCAGGACTTCAGTCGGTGCATTAGCACTCCTGCACTGGGCCCCAATGCTGGACTAATTTATGAGTTGCATTACTACAGTTGGTGCATTAGCACTCCTTCACTGGGCCCCAATGCTGGAGTAACTAATGAGTTGCAGGACTTCAGTGGGTGCATTAGCACTCCTGCACTGGGACCCAGTGCTGGAGTAACTTATGAGTTGCAGGACTTTAGTGGGTGCATTAGCACTCCTGCACTGGGCCCCAGTTCTGGAGTAACTAATACGTTGCAGGACTACAGTTGGTGCATTAGCACTCCTGCACTGGGCCCCAGTGCTGGACTAACTTATGAGTTGCATGACTACAGTTGGTGCATTAGCAGTCCTGCACTGGGCCCCAATGCTGGACTAACATATGAGTTGCATGACTACAGTTGGTGCATTAGCACTCCTACACTGGGTCCCAATGCTGGACTAATTTTTGAGTTGCAGGACTTCAGTCGGTGCATTAGCACTCCTGCACTGAGCCCCAGCACTAACTTATGAGTTGCAGGACTTCAGTCAGTGCATTAGCACTCCTGCACTGGGCTCCAGTGCTGGACTAATTTATGAGTTGCAGGACTTCAGTCGGTGCATTAGCACTCCTGCAGTGAGCCCCAATGCTGGACTAACTTATGAGTTGCAGGACTTCAGTTGGTGCATTAGCACTCCTGCACTGGGCCCCAGTGCTGGACTAATTTATGAGTTGCAGGACTTCAGTCGGTGCATTAGCACTCCTGCACTGGGCCCCAATGCTGGACTAACATATGAGTTGCATGACTACATTTGGTGCATTAGCACTCCTGCACTGGGCCCCAATGCTGGACTAATTTATGAGTTGCAGGACTTCAGTCGATGCATTAGCACTCCTGCACTGGGCCCCAGTGCTGGACTAACATATGAGTTGCATGACTACAGTCAGTGCATTAGCACTCCTGCACTGGGCCCCAATGCTGGACTAACTTATGAGTTGCATGACTACAGTTGGTGCATTAGCACTCCTGTACTGGGCCCCAATGCTGGACTAACATATGAGTTGCATGACTACAGTTGGTGCATTAGCACTCCTGCACTGGGCCCCAATGCTGGATTAACTTATTAGTTGCATGACTACAGTTGGTGCATTAGCACTCCTGCACTGGGCCCCAATTCTGGAGTAACTAATGAGTTGCAGGAGTTCAGTGGGTGCATTAGCACTCCTGCACTGGGCCCCAATGCTGGACTAACTTATGAGTTGCAGGACTTCAGTTGGTGCATTAGCACTCCTGCACTGAGCACCAGTGCTGGACTAACTTATGAGTTGCAGGACTTCAGTCGGTGCATTAGCACTCCTGCACTGGGACCCAGTGCTGGACTAACTTATGAGTTGCAGGACTTCAGTCGGTGCATTAGCACTCCTGCACTGGGCTCCAGTGCTGGAGTAACTAATGAGTTGCAGGACTTCAGTGGGTGCATTAGCACTCCTGCACTGGGACCCAGTGCTGGAGTAACTAATGAGTTGCAGGACTTCAGTGGGTGCATTAGCACTCCTGCACTGGGAACCAGTGCTGGACTAACCTATGAGTTGCAGGACTTCAGTGGGTGCATTAGCACTCCTTCACTGGGCCCCAATGCTGGAGTAACTAATGAGTTGCAGGACTTCAGTCGGTGCATTAGCACTCCTGCACTGGGCCCCAATGCTGGAGTAAGTTATGAGTTGCAGGACTTCAGTCGGTGCATTAGCACTCCTGCACTGGGCCCCAATGCTGGAGTAAGTTATGAGTTGCAGGACTTCAGTCGGTGCATTAGCACTCTTGCACTGGGCCCCAATGCTGGACTAACTTATGAGTTGAAGGGCTTCAGTGGGTGCATTAGCACTCCTGCACTGGGCCCCAATGCTGGACTAACTTATGAGTTGCAGGACTTCAGTGGGTGCATTAGCACTCTTGCACTGGGCCCCAATGCTGGACTAACTTATGAGTTGAAGGGCTTCAGTGGGTGCATTAGCACTCCTGCACTGGGCCCCAATGCTGGACTAACTTATGAGTTGCATTACTACAGTCGGTGCATTAGCACTCCTGCACTGGGCCCCAATGCTGGAGTAACTAATGAGTTGCAGGACTTCAGTGGGTGCATTAGCACTCCTGCACTGGGCCCTAATGCTGGACTAATTTATGAGTTGCAGGACTTCAGTCAGTGCTTTAGCACTCCTGCACTGGGCCCCAATGCTGGAGTAACTAATGAGTTGCATGACTTCAGTCGGTGCATTAGCACTCCTGCACTGGGCCCCAATGCTGGACTAACTTATGAGTTGCAGGACTTCAGTTGGTGCATTAGCACTCCTGCACTGGGACCCAGTGCTGGAGTAACTAATGAGTTGCAGGACTTCAGTCGGTGCATTAGCACTCCTGCACTGGGCCCAATGCTGGACTAACTTATGAGTTGCAGGACTTCAGTCGGTGCATTAGCACTCCTGCACTGGGCCCCAATGCTGGACTAATGAATGAGTTGCAGGATTTCAGTCGGTGCATTAGCACTCCTGCACTGGGACCCAGTGCTGGAGTAACTTATGAGTTGCAGGACTTCAGTCGGTGCATTAGCACTCCTGCACTGGGCCCCAATGCTGGACTAACTTATGAGTTACAGGACTTCAGTTGGTGCATTAGCACTCCTGCACTGGGCCCCAATGCTGGACTAACTTATGAGTTGCAGGACTTCAGTTGGTGCATTAGCACTCCTGCACTGGGCCCCAATGCTGGACTAATTTATGAGTTGCAGGACTTCAGTTGGTGCATTAGCACTCCTGCACTGGGCCCCAATGCTGGACTAACTTATGAGTTGCAGGACTTCAGTTGGTGCATTAGCACTCCTGCACTGGGCCCCAATGCTGGACTAATTTATGAGTTGCAGGACTTCAGTTGGTGCATTAGCACTCCTGCACTGGGCCCCAATGCTGGACTAACTTATGAGTTGAAGGGCTTCAGTGGGTGCATTAGCACTCCTGCACTGGGCCCCAATGCTGGACTTACTTATGAGTTGCAGGACTTCAGTTGGTGCATTAGAACTCCTGCACTGGGCCCCAATGCTGGAGTAACTTATGAGTTGCAGGACTTCAGTGGGTGCATTAGCACTCCTGCACTGGGCCACAATGCTGGACTAATTTATGAGTTGCAGGGCTTCAGTGGGTGCATTAGCACTCCTGCACTGGGCCCCAATGCTGGACTTACTTATGAGTTGCAGGACTTCAGTTGGTGCATTAGCACTCCTGCACTGGGCCCCAATGCTGGAGTAACTTATGAGTTGCAGGACTTCAGTGGGTGCATTAGCACTCCTGCACTGGGCCCCAATGCTGGACTAACTTATGGGTTGCAGGACTTCAGTGGGTGCATTAGCACTCCTGCACTGGGCCCCAATGCTGGACTAACTTATGAGTTGCATTACTACAGTCGGTGCATTAGCACTCCTGCACTGGGCCCTAATGCTGGACTAACTTATGAGTTGCAGGACTTCAGTGGGTGCATTAGCACTCCTGCACTGGGACCCAGTGCTGGAGTAACTTATGAGTTGCAGGACTTTAGTCGGTGCATTAGCACTCCTGCACTGGGACCCAGTGCTGGAGTAACTTATGAGTTGCAGGACTTCAGTTGGTGCATTAGCACTCCTGCACTGGGCCCCAGTGCTGGAGTAACGAATGAGTTGCAGGACTTCAGTCGGTGCATTAGCACTCCTGCACTGGGCCCCAATGCTGGAGTAACTAATGAGTTGCAGGACTTCTGTTGGGGCATTAGCACTCCTGCACTGGGCCCCAATGCTGGACTAACTTATGAGTTACAGGACTTCAGTTGGTGCATTAGCACTCCTGCACTGGGCCCCAATGCTGGACTAACTTATGAGTTGAAGAGCTTCAGTGGGTGCATTAGCACTCCTGCACTGGGCCCCAATGCTGGACAAACTTATGAGTTGCAGAACTTCAGTCGGTGCATTAGCACTCCTGCACTGGGACACAGTGCTGGAGTAACGAATGAGTTGCAGGACTTCAGTCGGTGCATTAGCACTCCTGATCTGGGCCCCAATGCTAGACTAACTTATGAGTTGCAGGACTTCAGTCGGTGATTTAGCACTCCTGCACTGGGACCCAGCGCTGGAGTAACTTATGAGTTGCAGGACTTCAGTCGGTGCATTAGCACTCCTGCACTGGGCCCCAATGCTGGAGTAAGTTATGAGTTGCAGGACTTCAGTCGGTGCATTAGCACTCCTGCACTGGGCCCCAATGATGGACTAACTTATGAGTTGCAGGACTTCAGTCGGTGCATTAGCACTCCTGCACTGGGACCCAATGCTGGAGTAACTTATGAGTTGCAGGACCTCAGTCGGTGCATTAGCACTCCTGCACTGGGCCCCAATGCTGGACTAACTTATGAGTTGCAGAACTTCAGTCGGTGCATTAGTACTCCTGCACTGGGCCCCAATGCTGGACTAATTTATGAGTTGCATTACTACAGTTGGTGCATTAGCACTCCTTCACTGGGCCCCAATGCTGGAGTAAATAATGAGTTGCAGGACTTCAGTTGGTGCATTAGCACTCCAGCACTGGGCCCCAATGCTGGAGTAACGTATGAGTTGCATGACTTCAGTCGGTGCATTAGCACTCCTGCACTGGGACCCAGTGCTGGAGTAACTTATGAGTTGCAGGACTTCAGTCGGTGCATTAGCACTCCTGCACTGGGCCCCAATGCTGGACTAACTTATGAGTTGCAGGACTTCAGTTGGTGCATTAGCACTCCTGCACTGGGACTCAGTGCTGGAGTAACTAATGAGTTGCAGGAATTCAGTTGGTGCATTAGCACTCCTGCACTGGGCCCCAATGCTGGACTAACTTATGAGTTGCATTACTACAGTTGGTGCATTAGCACTCCTTCACTGGGCCCCAATGCTGGAGTAACTAATGAGTTGCAGGACTTCAGTGGGTGCATTAGCACTCCTGCACTGGGCCCCAATGCTGGACAAATTTATGAGTTGCAGGACTTCAGTTGGTGGATTAGCACTCCTGCACTGGGACCCAGTGCTGGAGTAACTAATGAGTTGCAGGACTTCAGTTGGTGCATTAGCACTCCTGCACTGGGACCCAGTGCTGGAGTAACTAATGAGTTGCAGGACTTCAGTCGGTGCATTAGCACTCCTGCACTGGGCCCCAATGCTGGACTAATGAATGAGTTGCAGGATTTCAGTCGGTGCATTAGCACTCCTGCACTGGGACCCAGTGCTGGAGTAACTTATGCGTTGCAGGACTTCAGTCGGTGCATTAGCACTCCTGCACTGGGCCCCAATGCTGGACTAACTTATGATTTGCAATACTTCAGTTGGTGCATTAGCACTCCTGCACTGGGCCCCAATGCTGGACTAATTTATGAGTTGCAGGACTTCAGTTGGTGCATTAGCACTCCTGCACTGGGCCCCAATGCTGGACTAACTTATGAGTTGCATTACTACAGTCGGTGCATTAGCACTCCTGCACTGGGACCCAGTGCTGGAGTAACTAATGATTTGCAGGACTTCAGTCGGTGCATTAGCACTCCTGCACTGGGCCCCAATGCTGGACTAATCAATGAGTTGCAGGATTTCAGTCGGTGCATTAGCACTCCTGCACTGGGACCCAGTGCTGGAGTAACTTATGCGTTGCAGGACTTCAGTCGGTGCATTAGCACTCCTGCACTGGGCCCCAATGCTGGACTAACTTATGATTTGCAATACTTCAGTTGGTGCATTAGCACTCCTGCACTGGGCCCCAATGCTGGACTAATTTATGAGTTGCAGGACTTCAGTTGGTGCATTAGCACTCCTGCACTGGGCCCTAATGCTGGAGTAACTTATGAGTTGCAGGACTTCAGTTGGTGGATTAGCACTCCTGCACTGGGACCCAGTGCTGGAGTAACTAATGAGTTGCAGGACTTCTGTTGGTGCATTAGCACTCCTGCACTGGGCCCCAATGCTGGAGTAACTAATGAGTTGCAGGACTTCTGTTGGGGCATTAGCACTCCTGCACTGGGCCCCAATGCTGGACTAACTTATGAGTTACAGGACTTCAGTTGGTGCATTAGCACTCCTGCACTGGGCCCCAATGCTGGACTAACTTATGAGTTGCAGGACTTCAGTTGGTGCATTAGCACTCCTGCACTGGGACCCAATGCTGGACTAACTTATGAGTTGAAGGGCTTCAGTGGGTGCATTAACACTCCTGCAGCACTGAAACCCAGTGCTGGAGTAACTAATGAGTTGCAGGACTTCAGTTGGTGCATTAGCACTCCTGCACTGGGCCCCAATGCTGGACTAACTTATGAGTTGAAGGGCTTCAGTGGGTGCATTAGCACTCCTGCACTGGGCCCCAATGCTGGACTAACTTATGAGTTGCAGGACTTCAGTCGGTGCATTAGCACTCCTGCACTGGGACCCAGTGCTGGAGTAACGAATGAGTTGCAGGACTTCAGTCGGTGCATTAGCACTCCTGCACTGGGCCCCAATGCTGGACTAACTTATGAGTTGCAGGACTTCAGTCGGTGCATTAGCACTCCTGCACTGGGACCCAGTGCTGGAGTAACTAATGAGTTGCAGGACTTCAGTCGGTGCATTAGCACTCCTGCACTGGGACCCAGCGCTGGAGTAACTTATGAGTTGCAGGACTTCAGTCGGTGCATTAGCACTCCTGCACTGGGAATCAGCGCTGGAGTAACTAATGAGTTGCAGGACTTCAGTCGGTGCATTAGCACTCCTGCACTGGGCCCCAATGCTGGACTAACTTATGAGTTGCAGGACTTTAGTCGGTGCATTAGCACTCCTGCACTGGGACCCAGTGCTGGAGTAACAAATGAGTTGCAGGACTTCAGTCGGTGCATTAGCACTCCTGCACTGGGCCCAATGCTGGACTAACTTATGAGTTGCAGGACTTCAGTTGGTGCATTAGCACTCCTGCACTGGGACCCAGTGCTGGAGTAACTAATGAGTTGCAGGGCTTCAGTTGGTGCATTAGCACTCCTGCACTGGGCCCCAATGCTGGACTAACTTATGAGTTGCAGGACTTCAGTTGGTGCATTAGCACTCCTGCACTGGGACCCAGTGCTGGAGTAACTTATGAGTTGCAGGACTTCAGTCGGTGCATTAGCACTCCTGCACTGGGCCCCAATGCTGGACTAACTTATGAGTTGCAGGACTTCAGTTGGTGCATTAGCACTCCTGCACTGGGACTGAGTGCTGGAATAACTAATGAGTTGCAGGAATTCAGTTGGTGCATTAGCACTCCTGCACTGGTCCCCAATGCTGGACTAACTTATGACTTGCAGGACTTCAGTTGGTGCATTAGCACTCCTGCACTGGGACTCAGTGCTGGAGTAACTTATGAGTTGCAGGACTTCAGTCGGTGCATTACCACTCCTGCACTGGGCCCCAATGCTGGACTAACTTATGAGTTGCAGGACTTCAGTGGGTGCATTGGCACTCCTGCACTGGGCCCAAATAGTGGAGTTACTAATGAGTTGCAGGACTTCTGTTGGTGCATTAGCACTCCTGCACTGGGCCCCAATGCTGGAGTAACTTATGAGTTGCAGGACTTCAGTCGGTGCATTAGCACTCCTGCACTGGGCCCCAATGCTGGACTAACTTATGAGTTGCATTACTACAGTTGGTGCATTAGCACTCCTGCACTGGGCCCCAATGCTGGACTAACTTATGAGTTGCAGGACTTCAGTTGGTGCATTAGCACTCCTGCACTGGGCCCCAATGCTGGACTAACATATGAATTGCAGGACTTCTGTTGGTGCATTAGCACTCCTGCACTGGGCCACAGTGCTGGAGTATGAGTTGCAGGACTTCTGTTGGTGCATTAGCACTCCAGCACTGGGCCCCAATGCTGGACTAACCTATGAGTTGCAGGACTTCAGTTGGTGCATTAGCACTCCTGCACTGGGCCCCAATGCTGGACTAATTTATGAGTTGCAGGACTTCAGTGGGTGCATTAACACTCCTGCACTGGGCCCCAATGCTGGAGTAACTTATGAGTTGCAGGACTTCAGTTGGTGCATTAGCACTCCTGCACTGGGCCCCAATGCTGGAGTAACTAATGAGTTGCAGGACTTCTGTTGGTGCATTAGCACTCCTGCACTGGGCCCCAATGCTGGACTAACTTATGAGTTGCAGGACTTCAGTCGGTGCATTAGCACTCCGGCACTGGGCCCCAATGCTGGACTAACTTATGAGTTGCAGGACTTCAGTCGATGCATTAGCACTCCTGCACTGGGCCCCAATGCTGGACTAACTTATGAGTTGCATTACTACAGTTGGTGCATTAGCACTCCTTCACTGGGCCCCAATGCTGGAGTAACAAATGAGTTGCAGGACTTCTGTTGGTGCATTAGTACTCCTGCACTGGGCCCCAATGCTGGACTAACTTATGAGTTGCAGGACTTCAGTTGGTGCATTAGCACTCCTGCACTGGGCCCCTATGCTGGAGTAACTAATGAGTTGGAGGACTTCAGTCGGTGCATTAGCACTCATGCACTGAGCCCCAATGCTGGACTAACTTATGAGTTGCAGGACTTCAGTCGGTGCATTAGCACTCCTGCACTGGGACCCAGTGCTGGAGTAACTTATGAGTTGCAGGACTTCAGTCGGTGCATTAGCACTCCTGCACTGGGCCCCAATGCTGGAGTAAGTTATGAGTTGCAGGACTTCAGTCGGTGCATTAGCACTCCTGCACTGGGCCCCAATGCTGGACTAACTTATGAGTTGCAGGACTTCAGTCGGTGCATTAGCACTCCTGCACTGGGACCCAGTGCTGGAGTAACTAATGAGTTGCAGGACTTCAGTCGGTGCATTAGCACTCCTGCATTGGGCCCCAATGCTGGACTAACTAATGAGTTGCAGGATTTCAGTCGGTGCATTAGCACTCCTGCACTGGGACCCAGTGCTGGACTAACTTATGAGTTGCAGGACTTCAGTCGGTGCATTAGCACTCCTGGACTGGGACCCAGTGCTGGAGTAACTAATGAGTTGCAGGACTTCAGTTGGTGCATTAGCACTCCTGCACTGGGCCCCAGTGCTGGACTAACTTATGAGTTGCAGGATTTCAGTCGGTGCATTAGCACTCCTGCACTGGGACCCAGTGCTGGACTAACTTATGAGTTGCAGGACTTCAGTCGGTGCATTAGCACTCCTGGACTGGGACCCAGTGCTGGAGTAACTAATGAGTTGCAGGACTTCAGTTGGTGCATTAGCACTCCTGCACTGGGACCCAGTGCTGGAGTAACTAATGAGTTGCAGGACTTCAGTCGGTGCATTAGCACTCATGCACTGAGCCCCAATGCTGGACTAACTTATGTGTTGCAGGACTTCAGTCGGTGCATTAGCACTCCTGCACTGGGCCCCAATGCTGGACTTACTTATGAGTTGCAGGACTTCAGTCAGTGCATTAGCACTCATGCACTGGGACCCAATGCTGGACTAACTTATGATTTGAAGGGCTTCAGTGGGTGCATTAACACTCCTGCACTGGAACCCAGTGCTGGAATAACTAATGAGTTGCAGGACTTCAGTTGGTGCATTAGCACTCCTGCACTGGGCCCCAATGCTGGACTAACTTATGAGTTGAAGGGCTTCAGTGGGTGCATTAGCACTCCTGCACTGGGCCCCAATGCTGGACTAACTTATGAGTTGCAGGACTTCAGTCAGTGCATTAGCACTCCTGCACTGGGACCCAGTGCTGGAGTAACTAATGAGTTGCAGGACTTCAGTCGGTGCATTACCACTCCTGCACTGGGCCCCAATGCTGGACTAACTTATGAGTTGCAGGACTTCAGTCGGTGCATTAGCACTCCTGCACTGGGACCCAGTGCTGGAGTAACTAACGAGTTGCAGGACTTCAGTCGGTGCATTAGCACTCCTGCACTGGGACCCAGTGCTGGAGTAACTTATGAGTTGCAGGACTTCAGTTGGTGCATTAGCACTCCTGCACTGGGCCCCAATGCTGGAGTAAGTTATGAGTTGCAGGACTTCAGTCGGTGCATTAGCACTCCTGCACTGGGCCCCAATGCTGGACTAACTTATGAGTTGCAGGACTTCAGTCGGTGCATTAGCACTCCTGCACTGGGACCCAATGCTGGAGTAACTTATGAGTTGCAGGACTTCAGTCGGTGCATTAGCACTCCTGCACTAGGACCCAGTGCTGGAGTAACTAATGAGTTGCAGAACTTCAGTCGGTGCATTAGCACTCCTGCACTGGGCCCCAATGCTGGACTAACTTATGAGTTGCAGGACTTTAGTTGGTGCATTAGCACTCCTGCACTGGGCCCCAATGCTGGACTAACTTATGAGTTGCAGGACTTCAGTCGGTGCATTAGCACTCCTGCACTGGGACCCAATGCTGGAGTAACTTATGAGTTGCAGGACTTCAGTCGGTGCATTAGCACTCCTGCACTGGGACCCAGTGCTGGAGTAACTAATGAGTTGCAGGACTTCAGTCGGTGCATTAGCACTCCTGCACTGGGCCCAATGCTGGACTAACTTATGAGTTGCAGGACTTAAGTTGGTGCATTAGCACTCCTGCACTGGGCCCCAATGCTGGACTAACTTATGAGTTGCAGGACTTCAGTCAGTGCATTAGCACTCCTGCACTGGGCCCAATGCTGGACTAACTTATGAGTTGCAGGACTTAAGTTGGTGCATTAGCACTCCTGCACTGGGACCCAGTGCTGGAGTAACTAATGAGTTGCAGAACTTCAGTCAGTGCATTAGCACTCCTGCACTGGGACCCAGTGCTGGAGTAACTAATGAGTTGCAGGACTTCAGTTGGTGCATTAGCACTCCTGCACTGGGCCCCAATGCTGGACTAACTTATGAGTTGCAGGACTTCAGTCAGTGCATTAGCACTCCTGCACTGGGCCCAATGCTGGACTAACTTATGAGTTGCAGGACTTAAATTGGTGCATTAGCACTCCTGCACTGGGACCCAGTGCTGGAGTAACTAATGAGTTGCAGGACTTCAGATGGTGCATTAGCACTCCTGCACTGGGCCCCAATGCTGGACTAACTTATGAGTTGCAGGACTTCAGTTGGTGCATTAGCACTCCTGCACTGGGCCCTAATGCTGGAGTAACTTATGAGTTGCAGGACTTCAGTCGGTGCATTAGCACTCCTGCACTGGGCCCCAATGCTGGACTAACTTATGAGTTGCAGGACTTCAGTTGGTGCATTAGCACTCCTGCAATGGGACTCAGTGCTGGAGTAACTAATGAGTTGCAGGAATTCAGTTGGTGCATTAGCACTCCTGCACTGGGCCCCAATGCTGGACTAACTTATGACTTGCAGGACTTCAGTTGGTGCATTAGCACTCCTGCACTGGGACCCGGTGCTGGAGTAACTTATGAGTTGCAGGACTTCAGTCGGTGCATTAGCACTCCTGCACTGGGCCCCAATGCTGGACTAACTTATGAGTTGCAGGACTTCAGTGGGTGCATTGGCACTCCTGCACTGGGCCCAAATGCTGGAGTAACTAATGAGTTGCAGGACTTCTGTTGGTGCATTAGCACTCCTGCACTGGGCCCCAATGCTGGAGTAACTTATGAGTTGCAGGACTTCAGTCGGTGCATTAGCACTCCTGCACTGGGCCCCAATGCTGGACTAACTTATGAGTTGCATTACTACAGTTGGTGCATTAGCACTCCTGCACTGGGCCCCAATGCTGGACTAACTTATGAGTTGCAGGACTTCAGTTGGTGCATTAGCACACCTGCACTGGGCCCCAATGCTGGACTAACATATGAATTGCAGGACTTCTGTTGGTGCATTAGCACTCCTGCCCTGGGCCCCAGTGCTGGAGTAACTTATGAGTTGCAGGACTTCTGTTGGTGCATTAGCACTCCTGCACTGGGCCCCAATGCTGGACTACTTTATGAGTTGCAGGACTTCAGTGGGTGCATTAACACTCCTGCACTGGGCCCCAATGCTGGAGTAACTTATGAGTTGCAGAACTTCAGTCGGTGCATTAGCACTCCTGCACTCGGCCCCAATGCTGGAGTAACTAATGAGTTGCAGGACTTCTGTTGGTGCATTAGCACTCCTGCACTGGGCCCCAATGCTGGACTAACTTATGAGTTGCAGGACTTCAGTCGGTGCATTAGCACTCCTGCACTGGGCCCCAATGCTGGACTAATTTATGAGTTGCAGGACTTCAGTCGATGCATTAGCACTCCTGCACTGGGCCCCAATGCTGGACTAACTTATGAGTTGCATTACTACAGTTGGTGCATTAGCACTCCTTCACTGGGCCCCAATGCTGGAGTAACTAATGAGTTGCAGGACTTCTGTTGGTGCATTAGCACTCCTGCACTGGGCCCCAATGCTGGACTAACTTATGAGTTGCAGGACTTCAGTTGGTGCATTAGCACTCCTGCACTGGGCCCCAATGCTGGAGTAACTAATGAGTTGCAGGACTTCAGTCAGTGCATTAGCACTCATGCACTGAGCCCCAATGCTGGACTAACTTATGAGTTGCAGGACTTCAGTCGGTGCATTAGCACTCCTGCACTGGGACCCAGTGCTGGAGTAACTTATGAGTTGCAGGACTTCAGTCGGTGCATTAGCACTCCTGCACTGGGCCCCAATGCTGGAGTAAGTTATGAGTTGCAGGACTTCAGTCGGTGCATTAGCACTCCTGCACTGGGCCCCAATGCTGTACTAACTTATGAGTTGCAGGACTTCAGTCGGTGCATTAGCACTCCTGCACTGGGACCCAGTGCTGGAGTAACTAATGAGTTGCAGGACTTCAGTTGGTGCATTAGCACTCCTGCACTGGGCCCCAGTGCTGGACTAACTTATGAGTTGCAGGACTTCAGTTGGTGCATTAGCACTCCTGCACTGGGACCCAGTGCTGGAGTAACTTATGAGTTGCAGGACTTCAGTCGGTGCATTAGCACTCCTGCACTGGGCCCCAATGCTGGACTAACTTATGACTTGCAGGACTTCAGTTGGTGCATTAGCACTCCTGCACTGGGCCCCAATGCTGGAGTAACTTATGAGTTGCAGGACTTCTGTTGGTGCATTAGCACTCCTACACTGGGCCCCAATGCTGGAGTAACTTATGAGTTGCAGGACTTCAGTCGGTGCATTAGCACTCCTGCACTGGGCCCCAATGCTGGACTAACTTATGAGTTGCAGAACTTCAGTCGGTGCATTAGCACTCCTGCACTGGGCCCCAATGCTGGACTAACTTATGAGTTGCATTACTATAGTTGGTGCATTAGCACTCCTGCACTGGGCCCCAATGCTGGACTAACTTATGAGTTGCAGGACTTCAGTTGGTGCATTAGCACTCCTGCACAGGGCCCCAATGCTGGACTAACATATGAATTGCAGGACTTCTGTTGGTGCATTAGCACTCCTGCACTGGGCCCCAGTGCTGGAGTAACTTATGAGTTGCAGGACTTCAGTCAGTGCATTAGCACTCCTGCACTGGGCCCCAATGCTGGACTATCTTATGAGTTTCAGGACTTCTGTTGGTGCATTAGCACTCCTGCACTGGGCCCCAATGCTGGACTAACTTATGAGTTGCATTACTACAGTTGGTGCATTAGCACTCCTGCACTGGGCCCCAATGCTGGAGTAACTAATGAGTTGCAGGACTTCAGTCGGTGCATTAGCACTCTTGCACAGGGCCCCAATGCTGGAGTAACTTATGAGTTGCAGGACTTCAGTCGGTGCATTAGCACTCCTGCACTGGGCCCCAATGCTGGAGTAACTTTTGAGTTGCAGGACTTCAGTCGGTGCATTAGCACTCCTGCACTGGGCCCCAATGCTGGACTAACTTATGAGTTGCATTACTACAGTTGGTGCATTAGCACTCCTGCACTGGGCCCCAATGCTGGAGTAACTAATGAGTTGCAGGACTTCAGTCGGTGCATTAGCACTCTTGCACAGGGCCCCAATGCTGGAGTAACTTATGAGTTGCATTACTACAGTTGGTGCATTAGCACTCCTTCACTGGGCCCCAATGCTGGAGTAAATAATGAGTTGCAGGACTTCAGTTGGTGCATTAGCACTCCAGCACTGGGCCCCAATGCTGGAGTAACGTATGAGTTGCATGACTTCAGTCGGTGCATTAGCACTCCTGCACTGGGCCCCAATGCTGGAGTAACTTATGAGTTGCATGACTTCAGTTGGTGCATTAGCACTCCTGCACTGGGCCCCAAAGCTGGACTAACTTATGAGTTGCAGGACTTCAGTTGGTGCATTAGCACTCCTGCACTGGGCCCCAATGCTGGACTAACTTATGAGTTGCAGGACTTCAGTCGGTGCATTAGCACTCCTGCACTGGGCCCCAATGCTGGAGTAACATATGAGTTGCATTACTACAGTTGGTGCATTAGCACTCCTGCACTGGGCCCCAATGCTGGACTAACTTATGAGTTGCAGGACCTCAGTGGGTGCATTAGCACTCCTGCACTGGGCCCCAATGCTGGACTAACTCATGAGTTGCAGGACTTCAGTGGGTGCTTTAGCACTCAAGCACTGGGCCCCAATGCTGGACTAACTTATGAGCTGCATGACTACAGTTGGTGCATTAGCACTCCAGCACTGGGCTCCAGTGCTGGAGTAACTAATGAGTTACAGGACTTCAGTGGGTGCATTAGCACTCCTGCACTGGGCCCCAGTGCTGGAGTAACTAATGAGTTGCAGGACTTCAGTTGGTGCATTAGCACTCCTGCACTGGGCCCCAATGCTGGAGTAACTAATGAGTTGCAGGACCTCTGTTGGTGCATTAGCACTCCTGCACTGGGCCCCAATGCTGGACTAATTTATGAGTTGCAGGACTTCAGTCGGTGCATTAGCACTCCTGCACTGGGCCCCAATGCTGGAGTAACTAATGAGTTGCAGGACCTCTGTTGGTGCATTAGCACTCCTGCACTGGGCCTCAATGCTGGACTAACTTATGAGTTGCAGGACTTCAGTCGGTGCATTAGAACTCCTGCACTGGGCCCCAATGCTGGACTAACTTATGAGTTGCAGGACTTCAGTCGGTGCATTAGCACTCCTGCACTGGGACCCAGTGCTGGAGTAACTAATGAGTTGCAGGACTTCAGTTGGTGCATTAGCACTCCTGCACTGGGCCCCAATGCTGGACTAATTTATGAGTTGCAGGACTTCAGTGGGTGCATTAACACTCCTGCACTGGGCCCCAATGCTGGAGTAACTTATGAGTTGCAGGACTTCAGTCGGTGCATTAGCACTCCTGCACTGGGCCCCAATGCTGGAGTAACTAATGAGTTGCAGGACTTCTGTTGGTGCATTAGCACTCCTGCACTGGGCCCCAATGCTGGACTAGCTTATGAGTTGCAGGACTTCAGTCGGTGCATTAGCACTCCTGCACTGGGCCCCAATGCTGGACTAACTTATGAGTTGCATTACTACAGTTGGTGCATTAGCACTCCTTCACTGGGCCCCAATGCTGGAGTAACTAATGAGTTGCAGGACTTCTGTTGGTGCATTAGCACTCCTGCACTGGGCCCCAATGCTGGACTAACTTATGAGTTGCAGGACTTCAGTTGGTGCATTAGCACTCCTGCACTGGGCCCCAATGCTGGAGTAACTAATGAGTTGCAGGACTTCAGTCGGTGTATTAGCACTCATGCACTGAGCCCCAATGCTGGACTAACTTATGAGTTGCAGGACTTCAGTCGGTGCATTAGCACTCCTGCACTGGGACCCAGTGCTGGAGTAACTTATGAGTTGCAGGACTTCAGTCGGTGCATTAGCACTCCTGCACTGGGCCCCAATGCTGGAGTAAGTTATGAGTTGCAGGACTTCAGTCGGTGCATTAGCACTCCTGCACTGGGCCCCAATGCTGTACTAACTTATGAGTTGCAGGACTTCAGTCGGTGCATTAGCACTCCTGCACTGGGACCCAGTGCTGGAGTAACTAATGAGTTGCAGGACTTCAGTTGGTGCATTAGCACTCCTGCACTGGGCCCCAGTGCTGGACTAACTTATGAGTTGCAGGACTTCAGTTGGTGCATTAGCACTCCTGCACTGGGACCCAGTGCTGGAGTAACTTATGAGTTGCAGGACTTCAGTCGGTGCATTAGCACTCCTGCACTGGGCCCCAATGCTGGACTAACTTATGACTTGCAGGACTTCAGTTGGTGCATTAGCACTCCTGCACTGGGCCCAATGCTGGAGTAACTTATGAGTTGCAGGACTTCTGTTGGTGCATTAGCACTCCTACAGTGGGCCCCAATGCTGGAGTAACTTATGAGTTGCAGGACTTCAGTCGGTGCATTAGCACTCCTGCACTGGGCCCCAATGCTGGACTAACTTATGAGTTGCAGAACTTCAGTTGGTGCATTAGCACTCCTGCACAGGGCCCCAATGCTGGACTAACATATGAATTGCAGGACTTCTGTTGGTGCATTAGCACTCCTGCACTGGGCCCCAATGCTGGACTAACTTATGAGTTGCATTACTATAGTTGGTGCATTAGCACTCCTGCACTGGGCCCCAATGCTGGACTAACTTATGGGTTGCAGGACTTCAGTTGGTGCATTAGCACTCCTGCACAGGGCCCCAATGCTGGACTAACATATGAATTGCAGGACTTCTGTTGGTGCATTAGCACTCCTGCACTGGGCCCCAGTGCTGGAGTAACTTATGAGTTGCAGGACTTCAGTCAGTGCATTAGCACTCCTGCACTGGGCCCCAATGCTGGACTAACTTATGAGTTTCAGGACTTCTGTTGGTGCATTAGCACTCCTGCACTGGGCCCCAATGCTGGACTAACTTATGAGTTGCATTACTACAGTTGGTGCATTAGCACTCCTGCACTGGGCCCCAATGCTGGAGTAACTAATGAGTTGCAGGACTTCAGTCGGTGCATTAGCACTCTTGCACTGGGCCCCAATGCTGGAGTAACTTATGAGTTGCAGGACTTCAGTCGGTGCATTAGCACTCCTGCACTGGGCCCTAATGCTGGACTAACTTATGAGTTGCAGGACTTCAGTTGGTGCATTAGCACTCCTGCACTGGGCCCCAATGCTGGAGTAACTTATGAGTTGCAGGACTTCAGTCGGTGCATTAGCAGTCCTGCACTGGGCCCCAATGCTGGAGTAACTTATGAGTTGCAGGACTTCAGTCGGTGCATTAGCACTCCTGCACTGGGCGCCAATGCTGGACTAACTTATGAGTTGCAGGACTTCAGTTGGTGCATTAGCACTCCTGCACTGGGCCCCAATGCTGGAGTAACTTATGAGTTTCAGGACTTCAGTCGGTGCATTAGCACTCCTGCACTGGGCCCCAATGCTGGACTAACTTATGAGTTGCATTACTACAGTTGGTGCATTAGCACTCCTTCACTGGGCCCCAATGCTGGAGTAAATAATGAGTTGCAGGACTTCAGTTGGTGCATTAGCACTCCAGCACTGGGCCCCAATGCTGGAGTAACGTATGAGTTGCATGACTTCAGTCGGTGCATTAGCACTCCTGCACTGGGCCCCAATGCTGGAGTAACTTATGAGTTGCATGACTTCAGTTGGTGCATTAGCACTCCTGCACTGGGCCCCAATGCTGGACTAACTTATGAGTTGCAGGACTTCAGTTGGTGCATTAGCACTCCTGCACTGGGCCCCAATGCTGGAGTAACTAATGAGTTGCAGGACTTCAGTCGGTGCATTAGCACTCATGCACTGAGCCCCAATGCTGGACTAAATTATGAGTTGCAGGACTTCAGTCGGTGCATTAGCACTCATGCACTGAGCCCCAATGCTGGACTAACTTATGAGTTGCAGGACTTCAGTTGGTGCATTAGCACTCCTGCACTGGGACTCAGTGCTGGAGTAACATATGAGTTGCATTACTACAGTTGGTGCATTAGCACTCCTGCACTGGGCCCCAATGCTGGACTAACTTATGAGTTGCAGGACCTCAGTGGGTGCATTAGCACTCCTGCACTGGGCCCCAATGCTGGACTAACTCATGAGTTGCAGGACTTCAGTGGGTGCTTTAGCACTCAAGCACTGGGCCCCAATGCTGGACTAACTTATGAGCTGCATGACTACAGTTGGTGCATTAGCACTCCAGCACTGGGCTCCAGTGCTGGAGTAACTAATGAGTTACAGGACTTCAGTGGGTGCATTAGCACTCCTGCACTGGGCCCCAGTGCTGGAGTAACTAATGAGTTGCAGGACTTCAGTTGGTGCATTAGCACTCCTGCACTGTGCCCCAATGCTGGAGTAACTAATGAGTTGCAGGACTTCAGTTGGTGATTTAGCACTCCTGCACTGGGCCCCAATGCTGGACTAACGTATGAGTTGCAGGACTTCAGTTGGTGCATTAGCACTCCTGCACTGGGCCCCAATGATGGACTAACTTATGAGTTGCATTACTACAGTTGGTGCATTAGCACTCCTTCACTGGGCCCCAATGCTGGAGTAACTAATGATTTGCAGGACTTCAGTGGTTGCATTAGCACTCCTGCACTGGGACCCAGTGCTGGAGTAACTTATGAGTTGCAGGACTTCAGTGGGTGCATTAGCACTCCTGCACGGGTCCCCAGTGCTGGAGTAACTAATGAGTTGCAGGACTTCAGTTGGTGCATTAGCACTCCTGCACTGGGCCCCAGTGCTGGACTAACTTATGAGTTGCATGACTACAGTTGGTGCATTAGCACTCCTGCACTGGGCCCCAATGCTGGACTAACATATGAGTTGCATGACTACAGTTGGTGCATTAGCACTCCTGCACTGGGCCCCAATGCTGGACTAACTTATGAGTTGCAGGAATTCAGTCGGTGCATTAGCACTCCTGCACTGGACCCCAATGCTGGACTAACTTATGAGTTGCAGGACTTCAGTCGGTGCATTAGCACTCCTGCACTGGGCGCCAATGCTGGACTAACTTATGAGTTGCAGGACTTCAGTTGGTGCATTAGCACTCCTGCACTGGGCCCCAATGCTGGAGTAACTTATGAGTTTCAGGACTTCAGTCGGTGCATTAGCACTCCTGCACTGGGCCCCAATGCTGGACTAACTTATGAGTTGCATTACTACAGTTGGTGCATTAGGACTCCTTCACTGGGCCCCAATGCTGGAGTAAATAATGAGTTGCAGGACTTCAGTTGGTGCATTAGCACTCCAGCACTGGGCCCCAATGCTGGAGTAACGTATGAGTTGCATGACTTCAGTCGGTGCATTAGCACTCCTGCACTGGGCCCCAATGCTGGAGTAACTTATGAGTTGCATGACTTCAGTTGGTGCATTAGCACTCCTGCACTGGGCCCCAATGCTGGACTAACTTATGAGTTGCAGGACTTCAGTTGGTGCATTAGCACTCCTGCACTGGGCCCCAATGCTGGAGTAACTAATGAGTTGCAGGACTTCAGTCGGTGCATTAGCACTCATGCACTGAGCCCCAATGCTGGACTAAATTATGAGTTGCAGGACTTCAGTCGGTGCATTAGCACTCATGCACTGAGCCCCAATGCTGGACTAACTTATGAGTTGCAGGACTTCAGTTGGTGCATTAGCACTCCTGCACTGGGACTCAGTGCTGGAGTAACATATGAGTTGCATTACTACAGTTGGTGCATTAGCACTCCTGCACTGGGCCCCAATGCTGGACTAACTTATGAGTTGCAGGACCTCAGTGGGTGCATTAGCACTCCTGCACTGGGCCCCAATGCTGGACTAACTCATGAGTTGCAGGACTTCAGTGGGTGCTTTAGCACTCAAGCACTGGGCCCCAATGCTGGACTAACTTATGAGCTGCATGACTACAGTTGGTGCATTAGCACTCCAGCACTGGGCTCCAGTGCTGGAGTAACTAATGAGTTACAGGACTTCAGTGGGTGCATTAGCACTCCTGCACTGGGCCCCAGTGCTGGAGTAACTAATGAGTTGCAGGACTTCAGTTGGTGCATTAGCACTCCTGCACTGTGCCCCAATGCTGGAGTAACTAATGAGTTGCAGGACTTCAGTTGGTGATTTAGCACTCCTGCACTGGGCCCCAATGCTGGACTAACGTATGAGTTGCAGGACTTCAGTTGGTGCATTAGCACTCCTGCACTGGGCCCCAATGCTGGACTAACTTATGAGTTGCATTACTACAGTTGGTGCATTAGCACTCCTTCACTGGGCCCCAATGCTGGAGTAACTAATGATTTGCAGGACTTCAGTGGTTGCATTAGCACTCCTGCACTGGGACCCAGTGCTGGAGTAACTTATGAGTTGCAGGACTTCAGTGGGTGCATTAGCACTCCTGCACGGGTCCCCAGTGCTGGAGTAACTAATGAGTTGCAGGACTTCAGTTGGTGCATTAGCACTCCTGCACTGGGCCCCAGTGCTGGACTAACTTATGAGTTGCATGACTACAGTTGGTGCATTAGCACTCCTGCACTGGGCCCCAATGCTGGACTAACATATGAGTTGCATGACTACAGTTGGTGCATTAGCACTCCTGCACTGGGCCCCAATGCTGGACTAACTTATGAGTTGCAGGAATTCAGTCGGTGCATTAGCACTCCTGCACTGGACCCCAATGCTGGACTAACTTATGAGTTGCAGGACTTCAGTTGGTGCATTAGCACTCCTGCACTAGGCCCCAATGCTGGACTAACTTATGAGCTGCATGACTACAGTTGGTGCATTAGCACTCCTTCACTGGGCCCCAATGCTGGAGTAACTAATGAGTTGCAGGACTTCAGTGGGTGCATTAGCACTCCTGCACTGGGACCCAGTGCTGGAGTAACTTATGAGTTGCAGGACTTCAGTGGGTGCATTAGCACTCCTGCACTGGGCCCCAATGCTGGACTAACTTATGAGTTGCATGGCTACAGTTGGTGCATTAGCACTCCTGCACTGGGCCCCAATGCTGGACTAACTTATGAGTTGCAGGACTTCAGTCGGTGCATTAGCACTCCTGCACTGGGCCCCAATGCTGGACTAACTTATGAGTTGCAGGACTTCAGTCGGTGCATTAGCACTCCTGCACTGGGCCCCAATGCTGGACTAATTTATGAGTTGCATTACTACAGTTGGTGCATTAGCACTCCTTCACTGGGCCCCAATGCTGGACTAACTTATGAGTTGCAGGACTTCAGTTGGTGATTTAGCACTCCTGCACTGGGCCCCAATGCTGGACTAACGTATGAGTTGCAGGACTTCAGTTGGTGCATTAGCACTCCTGCACTGGGCCCCAATGCTGGACTAACTTATGAGTTGCATTACTACAGTTGGTGCATTAGCACTCCTTCACTGGGCCCCAATGCTGGAGTAACTAATGATTTGCAGGACTTCAGTGGTTGCATTAGCACTCCTGCACTGGGACCCAGTGCTGGAGTAACTTATGAGTTGCAGGACTTCAGTGGGTGCATTAGCACTCCTGCACGGGGCCCCAGTGCTGGAGTAACTAATGAGTTGCAGGACTTCAGTTGGTGCATTAGCACTCCTGCACTGGGCCCCAGTGCTGGACTAACTTATGAGTTGCATGACTACAGTTGGTGCATTAGCACTCCTGCACTGGGCCCCAATGCTGGACTAACATATGAGTTGCATGACTACAGTTGGTGCATTAGCACTCCTGCACTGGGCCCCAATGCTGGACTAACTTATGAGTTGCAGGACTTCAGTCGGTGCATTAGCACTCCTGCACTGGGCCCCAATGCTGGACTAACTTATGAGTTGCAGGACTTCAGTCAGTGCATTAGCACTCCTGCACTGGGCCCTAATGCTGGACTAACTTATGATTGCATTACTACAGTTGGTGCATTAGCACTCCTTCACTGGGCCCCAATGCTGGAGTAACTAATGAGTTGCAGGACTTCAGTTGGTGCATTAGCACTCCTGCACTGGGCTCCAGTGCTGGAGTAACTAATGAGTTGCAGGACTTCAGTGGGTGCATTAGCACTCCTGCACTGGGACCCAGTGCTGGAGTAACTTAGGAGTTGCAGGACTTCAGTGGGTGCATTAGCACTCCTGCACTGGGCCCCAGTGCTGGAGTATCTAATAAGTTGCAGGACTTCAGTTGGTGCATTAGCACTCCTGCACTAGGCCCCAGTGCTGGACTAACTTATGAGTTGCATTACTACAGTTGGTGCATTAGCACTCCTTCACTGGGCCCCAATGCTGGAGTAACTAATGAGTTGCAGGACTTCAGTGGGTGCATTAGCACTCCTGCACTGGGACCCAGTGCTGGAGTAACTTATGAGTTGCAGGACTTCAGTGGGTGCATTAGCACTCCTGCACTGGGCCCCAATGCTGGACTAACTTATGAGTTGCATGGCTACAGTTGGTGCATTAGCACTCCTGCACTGGGCCCCAATGCTGGACTAACTTATGAGTTGCAGGACTTCAGTCGGTGCATTAGCACTCCTGCACTGGGCCCCAATGCTGGACTAACTTATGAGTTGCAGGACTTCAGTCGGTGCATTAGCACTCCTGCACTGGGCCCCAATGCTGGACTAATTTATGAGTTGCATTACTACAGTTGGTGCATTAGCACTCTTTCACTGGGCCCCAATGCTGGAGTAACTAATGAGTTGCAGGACTTCAGTGGGTGCATTAGCACTCCTGCACTGGGACCCAGTGCTGGAGTAACTTATGAGTTGCAGGACTTTAGTGGGTGCATTAGCACTCCTGCACTGGGCCCCAGTTCTGGAGTAACTAATACGTTGCAGGACTACAGTTGGTGCATTAGCACTCCTGCACTGGGCCCCAGTGCTGGACTAACTTATGAGTTGCATGACTACAGTTGGTGCATTAGCACTCCTGCACTGGGCCCCAATGCTGGACTAACATATGAGTTGCATGACTACAGTTGGTGCATTAGCACTCCTACACTGGGTCCCAATGCTGGACTAATTTTTGAGTTGCAGGACTTCAGTCGGTGCATTAGCACTCCTGCACTGAGCCCCAGCACTAACTTATGAGTTGCAGGACTTCAGTCAGTGCATTAGCACTCCTGCACTGGGCTCCAGTGCTGGACTAATTTATGAGTTGCAGGACTTCAGTCGGTGCATTAGCACTCCTGCACTGAGCCCCAATGCTGGACTAACTTATGAGTTGCAGGACTTCAGTTGGTGCATTAGCACTCCTGCACTGGGCCCCAGTGCTGGACTAATTTATGAGTTGCAGGACTTCAGTCGGTGCATTAGCACTCCTGCACTGGGCCCCAATGCTGGACTAACATATGAATTACATGACTACATTTGGTGCATTAGCACTCCTGCACTGGGCCCCAATGCTGGACTAATTTATGAGTTGCAGGACTTCAGTCGATGCATTAGCACTCCTGCACTGGGCCCCAGTGCTGGACTAACATATGAGTTGCATGACTACAGTCGGTGCATTAGCACTCCTGCACTGGGCCCCAATGCTGGACTAACTTATGAGTTGCATGACTACAGTTGGTGCATTAGCACTCCTGTACTGGGCCACAATGCTGGACTAACATATGAGTTGCATGACTACAGTTGGTGCATTAGCACTCCTGCACTGGGCCCCAATGCTGGATTAACGTATTAGTTGCATGACTACAGTTGGTGCATTAGCACTCCTGCACTGGGCCCCAATTCTGGAGTAACTAATGAGTTGCAGGAGTTCAGTGGGTGCATTAGCACTCCTGCACTGGGCCCCAATGCTGGACTAACTTATGAGTTGCAGGACTTCAGTTGGTGCATTAGCACTCCTGCACTGAGCACCAGTGCTGGAGTAACTAATGAGTTGCATGACTTCATTTGGTGTATTAGCACTCCTGCACTGGGCCCCAGTGCTGGACTAACTTATGAGTTGCAGGAGTTCAGTCGGTGCATTAGCACTCCTGCACTGGGCCCCAGTGCTGGACTAACATATGAGTTGCATGACTACAGTTGGTGCATTAGCACTCCTGCACTGGGCCCCAATGCTGGACTAATTTATGAGTTGCAGGACTTCAATCGGTGCATTAGCACTCCTGCACTGGGCCCCAGTGCTGGACTAACATATGAGTTGCATGACTACAGTTGGTGCATTAGCACTCCTGCACTGGGCCCCAATGCTGGACTAACTTATGAGTTGCATGACTACAGTTGGTGCATTAGCACTCCTGCACTGGGCTCCAATGCTGGACTAACTTATGAGTTGCATTACTGCAGTTGGTGCATTAGCACTCCTTCACTGGGCCCCAATGCTGGAGTAACTTATGAGTTGCAGGACTTCAGTCAGTGCATTAGCACTCCTGCACTGGGCCCCAATGCTGGACTAACGTATGAGTTGCAGGACTTCAGTTGGTGCATTAGCACTCCTGCACTGGGACCCAATGCTGGAGTAACTTATGAGTTGCAGGACTTCAATGGGTGCATTAGCACTCCTGCACTGGGCCCCAATGCTGGAGTAACTTATGAGTTGCATGACTAGAGTTGGTGCATTAGCCCTCCTGCACTGGGCCCCAATGCTGGAATAACTAATGAGTTGCAGGACTTCAATGGGTGCATTAGCACTCCTGCACTGGGACCCAATGCTGGACTAACTTATGAGTTGCAGGACGTTACAGAGGAGACCTATCTACCCTGTCCTGAAAGGCCAAAGATCACAGACAGACTCTGGGGTTTGCAGATGATGTCCAGTGCAGACCCCAATAGGAACAGCCTTCCTGCCTCCCTGAAACTTGAGGAGAACCATCTCCGGTTCCGGAAGCACCTCAAAACCTTCCTCTTCGCTTCTGCCTTCTCTCTCCCTCTCCCCTGCTAAACCTGCTTACCTCCCCACTGAATTCTGCACTAAACCTGCATCTGGGCCACTCTCAGCGACCTCGGTCCAGGGCCCAGCCACTTTCCACTTGCACTGCCTCCCTGGCTCCCCCTACACTGTGGGACTGTCACTGTATCCCTACAGCCCCCTTCCTAGCACTTGCTCTGCACTTACCTCGCACTTGCCACCAGCTGGCCCTTTTTACTTATTATTTATTATTTATTATTTTATTACGCTACTTACCTTGTACTGCACTTTTCCCCCCACCTCCTCCCCCTGCACTTTCCCCTTTTTCCCCCTACCTCTGCACTTGCGCGATCTGAATGACACCTGGCCTAGTAGGATCGTTTGTCTGTCTTCCCCTTGTTTCCCTCCCTCCCTGCCTTGTCGCGCCTTGAAACACTTGTGTATAGGCGCGTTACAAATACCATATCATATCATATCATATCAATAACATGTAAAGACCACTCCTCATCCGAGGACAGAGAAATACAGAGAGCTGGAAAGATGACCACACTGCACCTGTTTCCTTTTATACATTTTATTTCTCTTTGTTTTATTTTTACCCTGGTATATGCACTCATTTTTTACACCCCAATAAACTGTCTCCCAGGTTGTTCTCATCTTTGTTCTATTGTACAGACGCCCTTCACGGGAAGCTTTCTGACATCTCTAAATGTGTTATTCTAAGCCATTTCGGATCGAAATTGACATCCCTGTTCTTCAAATACAATACAAATAAAAAAGAATCGGGGTGTGTGGTGTGGGGTTGGGCAAGGTGTAGGGCAACTGGGTCGGGAGAAATACATGCCCCCGGCTTTGAAGTAAAAAACGGTTGCTTTAAAGCAGGGCCCGCAATTCAACCTAAAAGAAACAAACTCAACGTGAGCCGACTAACGGCTGGAAAGGCGGGCAAAGGAAAATGGTTGAAACCAGGGGAATGATGCAGGAGTATCTCACAGCCCTAACAGTAGGTCTGGCCACAGCAAATGTCTTTAAGAGATGGAGAACAATAGTTCCCCCCGCACCTATGCACTCCCTGAAGATCCAATTGCTGCCCATTGGCTTCTAAGGGTTGAAAGGGCTAGCCCTGAGGCAAGACCCCCCTGGAGGAGAAATAAGATATCCAGGACAGAACCGCCCAGAGGCACAGCCTATGCCTATGCAGAGCACACAACCTCCCAAAGGCTCTCCAAAGTTTAGAGAAGGGGGACAGGGTAGAAGGCCTGCAGGACTCATGGAGGAAATGCTGACCTCGCAGGAGAGCCTTTGTTGCTGCAAGGGCTGCTTCTCACCTTCTAGACCGCTACCCAAGGTTTTACTTTACTATTTGGGTTTACTGATGAACTGCGAGGAATTCGACCATCTGCTCGGGGGGTGAGAGCTCACCTGGACTTTTTTGAAATGTTATATGAAATTGAATGATGGTCGATCAACCTCTGGAAACTGTGTGGGGCTAATCTGCACACATGTTCCTATTCTCTCTGCACAACATACACATAAACCCGTGTACTTTGGGTGGATAGGGCTTACAGCCACTGTCCCCCCTTGTCACCTTTATGTTTGTTTGTTTGTTTGTTTATTTGGTAATGCACCCCAAACCCTTAGGTAGCTGGGCCCAGCAGTTACAAGGATACTTGAAGCTTAGTTACAGAATACAGATAAGTACATAAATCATAAAACGTTCAAAGTTACATACAGATTAGGTCTGGTGTGCACATTGCCTGGTAGTTACATTGATGGGGCAAATGGGTGAAGATATATATACATGCACAAGGCATGATGCCTACCCTCAGGCATCCGGACCAAGCCCATCAGCCCCGGGAGCAGGCATCTAGACATTTAGTAAAACCTCAGCAGCCCTGGCTAGGGGCTATCTGGGTTCAGTACTGGCGCCTCATAGTAGAAATCAGTCCTGGCGCCTAAGGCGCCAGGCTCATAGTCATTACTTACCTCAGGCAGACCATGCTGCAAATGACTCCAATCCAACATGAAGCCTGAAAGGGACTATTTTTCTACAGGGACTATTTTTTACTCGGGTGTGGTTCTAGGGTCTTCTTACCTGGGACTACTTTTGAGGCTATTTAAACCACGCCCGACCAGCAACACACGCTTCGTGTTATTCTGCATCCAGCAGCGTAACGCTCACCGTGCCTGCAGCCTGCATCCAGTCTTCTGCCACACCCGCCTCGAATCCGGAGCTCCTAAAACAAAGAGGAAAGAAAGGGACAAGGTTAGAAAACAAACTTATTTCTATTCCACACCTGATTCTGGATCCATCTCGTCTCCGGACCTGTAAAGAACATCATTTCTGCATGCGCCGCACCTCCAGCTGCAGCGCCGCGCCATACTCACCAGTCTTCACAGCATCCTTCGGGTCGGCGCTGCCTCCATCATTTCTTCGCCGAACTTCGGCACCTAGGAGACAAATGAAAACCACAAGGTGAGCCGAGGGAACCAACAAATATAATTCTTACCACCATAGACTTACCTGATTTACCACCGGAGGCATCCTTTTGTGACTCTCCATATTTTCACGTGCTGCATCTGTAAAGAGAGACAAAACAACACGTTTTCCACATGCAACATTTACCGGACAGCGCCGGGTAATACAGACTCTTACCTGAGCGCCACCAGCTGCCACAAGAGCATCTTTTCACGAGCCAACTGCAAGACAAGGAAGGAAGGGGGAAACAAGAGTGAACATCGGACATATTGAACTCTATGAACTTAATACTTACTGGTCCTCACCAGGAACCTCAGAGTCAATACTCTCCGGAACTCTCCCGAGCCTTCAAACCAGTGAAGTAACTGGAATCGACGCGCCCCTGCAAATCCACGCAGGATGGAGAGCCCATCTTTCAAGAATATAAGGTGAGATTGCTGTGAGGGCATTTCGGAGGTGATTAGTTGGCGAGGACTGTGGGGGTGCCATCACTTGAATCCACAAGTGGCTAAGTCCATCACTCCACTTGCAGGAGAATATTTCTACGGGTTAAGCAGACAAGATTAGGAGGGCAGATCCGGTCAGTCATCGCTGCACTACGCATCACGTGGGTGGAGACCGCAGCTGTCCGGGTCTGACCGACGCCCCTGTGGGAGCCAGGTGAGCGTAACACTGGTTCCATCTGCTTTAGAGAGTCTGAATCTAGAAATTCCTAGGCAGAGGCTCTGGTGTGGTGCGTTGGGGTTTTTCTGGTCAGTCTGGCAGAGAGATAAGTGGGAGCCGTGTTGTTGAGACAATTGAAGGTGAGGGATGCTGTTTTGAGTAGTATCCTGTTGCTAATTATTAACCAATGCTGGTCTCTTCTATGAATGGAAATATGCTCTCTTCATGGTATATTCAGGGCTGCTCTCAGAGCTTTATTTTGTAGTTTTTGTATTTTGTTGATGGTGCTTTTGTTGGGGCCAGCATATAGGGCGTTACACTAGTCTAGCTTGGACATTATTAATGCATTGGCGAGTGTGATGCAACTGGTTTTAGATAGAAAAGGGTCTGCAGGCCCTAATTAATTTACACGTATAGGCTATAGATGAGGCCACAGAGCTGACTTGTTTTTTTAATGATTGTGTAGAATCCAAGTAAAAGCCTATTGTTTTTACCTGAGTAACTACTTTGTTTACGTTGCCATCAATGGTAAATGCAGCGTAGTTGGGGCTGAGTTTATTTAGGCTGGAGTCAGAGCCCAAGATCAGGATCTCAGTTTTGTCGTCATTCAGGCAGAGTCCATGTGAGGCGATCCATGCCTGAATGAGGAGGTATATCCTGTTTACCAGAGCCGTGTCTTCGACAAAGTTGCCCGAGAGGGGAAGGAGGATCTGAGTGTTGTCAGCATAATTGGTATATGTGATGCCCAATGGGTCAAGTTTGTCGAAGAGTGGCTTAGTAAAGATAATATACATTGTCAGTGAGACGCATGAACCTTGTGGTACACCACAGGTGATTTGGATTGGGTCTGCAGAGGCTGATGGGGAGAACACTCTCATCATACGGTTGGCTAGGAAAGATTGAACCCAGGCTATGTCATCACTCGAGAAGTGAGCAGCTGATGCTAGATGGTCGCATAACACTGCATGATCCACAAGGTCAAAGGCTGCCAACAGGTCAAGGAGGAGTAGCATAGCTGTTTTACCTTTATCCTTCAACTCGTCGATTTGTGTCTTTAAGTCAATTAACTCTGTTTCAGTTCCATGTTGTGGTCTGAATCCAGATTGGCGTGATCCTAAGAGGTGGTTTGCCTCCAAATAGGTTTGGATTTGGAGGTAGGCAACCCTATCAATAATTTTGGGGAAGAAGGGAACCATTGAGATAGGCAGAGAACAGTTATACAGAGGCGATCGATGATGTCTTACAAAAGTAAGTATGAGACTTAGGTTGAGCAACATCGCAACTAGTGCGCAAACAGACGCAGAACAGGGCCTTTTCATTCACGGGCCTTCGCAAGGAGCGGACCCGGCTACCGCCTACCGGCGGATGTGTGGCGTTTAAAAGCAGGACGGTGCTTGGCAACGCGTCGGGTCTGCCATGTTGGGAACAGGTGTCATTACAATTAAAGCAAAGCTCAATGGCAAAGCGACGTCGGATCAAATACAGGCGGAATGAGCTCGCATTTAGAATCCTTGTGGGCCGGTCATCTCACACAAGGTACAGCTCATCTTTAGAAGAGCAGTGAGCATGCTTTGCATGGGTCGTCACGCATCAGTGGAGCCATGTGGCAGGGCTCTATAGGTTGCGGCGTGGGAAAGGGTTCCTTCCCTCTCCAGGTTCGGGGATGGAAGAATGAGATCAGCGCAGAACAGGGCCTTTTCGTTCGCAGGTCTTCTCGAGGAGCGGGCCCGGCTTCCGCCTACCGGTAGATGTGCAGCGTTCAAATGCAGGACATTGCCTGGCAATGCGTCGGGTCCGCCATGTTGGGAACAAGCAGCGTTATAAATAAAGCGAAGCTGAATGGCAAAGCGACATCGGATCAAATACAGGTGGAATGAGCTCGCAGTTAGAATCCTTGTGGGCCGTTATCTCACAAAAGGTAGAGCTCACCTTTAGAAGAGCAGTGAGCATGCTTTGCATGGGTCTTCACGCATCTGTGGAGCCATGTGGCAGGGCTCTCTAGGTTGCGGGGTGGGAAAGGGCTCCTGCCCTCTCCAGGTTCGGGGATGGAAGAATGATATCAGTGCGAAACAGGGCCTTTTCATTCGTGGGCCTTCTCGAGAAGCAGGTCCGGCTTCCGCCTACCGGAGGATGTGCGGCGTTCAAATGCAGGACATTGCCTGGCAATGCATTGGGTCCGCCATGTTGGGAACAAGCGGCGTTACAAAAAAAGCGAAGCTGAATGGCAAAGCGACATCAGATCAAATTCAGGTGGAATGAGCTCGCAGTTAGAATCCTTGTGGGCCGGTCATCTCACAAAAGTAGAGCTCACCTTTAGAAGAGCAGTGAGCATGCTTTGCATGGGTCGTCACGCATCAGTGGAGCCATGTGGCAGGGCTCTCTAGGTCACGGCGTGGGAAAGGGCTCCTGCCCTCTCCAGGTTCGGGGATGGAAGAAAGATTAGTTGGAATGTGACACCCAGGAGTACATCAAGGCATCTCAAAAGGGGGAGAGCAAAACCTTCCTCCTGCCATGGCCAGCCTAATTAAAAACAAAGGCTCCATGGACCCTGCCTATCCTTTGTTGGCCCTTCTGGTGGCAGTGACACATATTGATGAGAGTGCATTTAAGAAGGCCCATGTGAGGCCTGGTTGCAGGGCTAACAAAAGACAGGAAAGCTCCAACACCGTTTAATATGCATCTGTGTCAACGTGACGCCAGCTCCCGCCTTTTAGTATCAATGACAGTGAGCTGTCATGTCTGGTACATGTTTTTACAGTAGGCAAACCCCACAGGGGGACCCCATTCAGATTGTAGGAGAATGTGATTTGATGAAGACAGAAAGTCTGTTCTCACCACAACTTCAAGGGAGACCTGCCTTTAATCAGGAACCACAGAGAGCTCAATTCACTAGAGAAACACTTTGATCCACAACAGACAGGAAGATAGGTGGGATTAAGTAGTACGTGTTTTCACCCTTTTACCTTTCCTGTTGCACAGCACTCTGGTTATGACCTCACACATAACAAAAGATTATTGGTGGGGACCCAGAATTGATAAACTAAGGTAGGCTTAGCCTACACTAATCACTGGGGCCCATTTGGCTTTAAAAGAGGGTTGAGCCCCTCTTTTGGCAGATCATCTGAAGACTTTCCAAGGAGTAGCAAGAATAACTAATTTGGACCCCGGCTGAAGGTGCAGTCTGCCTTACAGCTTCTGCCAGTGAAGGAAGGCCCGGATTTCTAAGGATGAAGCAAAATCCCTCACAAAAACATCTCCCAGGGAACAGAGGGAGATACCAAATCAAGTCGACCCTCCAAGCTGCTCCACAACCGGTACCCAGCCAGCACACCGTGTGCCCTGCTAGGCTCTGCAGCAAGCGTCCTAGTTGGGAAGGGAGAGAGTCTCTGAACCAAACCAAGGACAAGGCCATTGCATGCAACACTCTCCTCAGCTTCGGGCCATCCGCCTTAAAGGAAAACACAAGCTCAGTGAAGAAACTAGGAGGAGTGCATCACAAGCATCAACCATCATCCTCCTTAAAGGAAATTTTTTGAGCCAGTCAAGCTCCTCGAGCTGCAACCAACTGCACCACTGACTGCTGTCACGCCACAGTCACTAAAATCGTCCGAGATGCCTCAGCCAGTGCTTCAGACCCACTAACCAGCACTGAGACAACGATTCTTGACCCTATGTAGGCCAGCCTGCAGCTATCCATCCAGCCTCACTCACCGAACTGCCTGCCACCTGATACCCGCAGCTGTTTTTCATCTTGAACTCTGTTGCAGTAGTTGCAAAATGCCCTGAAGCTGACTCTGCACTGTCGAGCACCAAGAACTTCTACAAGCACAAGGTACATTGTGTTTCTGTCCCCGTGGTGGTCCTTCTCCAAAGACCCCTGGTGATTTTTTATGACCCATTGCTCCCTTTGTGCTGAAACCAAGTATCCTTGAACTAGTGTGAGTAATTACTTTACAGACTACCTTCCTGTCCATATCCAGAGTGCATCCCTTTTCCTTCTTTGAAATTGTCTGTCCTCTGCATTCCTTTAGAGGTTTGGTTGGGTTTTGTAGTGTTGCTAGAACTGTCTGTTGTGATAATAATAAAGTAGATATTTGTATACAACCTTGACTGCACAGTCCCCTTTATCATTGGGTAATAATTGTATTTTCACTGTGTTGCAACTAACCAGCGATGCACGCCCATGCGGAGATAAGCCTGCCGTTTTGTCCATGTTACCAAAATTGGGCAAAGAGGTTTATAATTTGCATGTGTTTCGAGTCTGTTTGGATACCTACTGGTGTACTAGAGGTGTGGGGGGGAGGGCTGATTGATGGCTTAGACTCTGATATTCACCCCTGGACCACTGGTTCCCCGGAAGTTAATTTGTCACATGAACCCGGCATTATTTCAAGCAGAAATGACTTAGAAGGTAGCCAATTACAGAGAGCGAGGCAGTCCATGAGAGAATTGTTTGATCGAGTAACACATATCAGGTGGTAAAGTGGGGGAAGAGTGGGAACATATCCCAGGGTTAAGGACTGGAGGTGATATAAAAATGCCCTAACATTGAGAGCCTGAGGCCAGTATTTACATATTTACACATTACATAAGGTAGACTGGTGGCAGAGTGAAGGAGAGGTGGGCTGCCGGTTACTTTGGCTAGGAGGCTGTAAGAGGTTTGCCAGCTCCTTCCATCATTAGCAGATGGAGTTTTCGCCATGTTTTGGAGAGTGTCTCCAACGATATCCCTTTAATGTCCTGGGAGGGGTGGGGGGCTCCTGAGTGTCATGGGGCAAGTCAGGAAAAAGAGCCAAAGTGGGAGGAGGCAGAGGTGTAAGGACTTGTGAAGAGACAAGAAGCAGAGAGTACAGTAAGAATCAGTCAGTGAGGCAGTGACAGTCAAGACCATGGCTGGCTTTATAGAAGAGTAGCAGGATTTTAAGGACACAGAGAGCCATCCGGAATGCTGATATGGTGATGGAAGGGATAGGTGGAGGATTATATGGGTGCATGCCACAAATTTGAGGGCTTTGTTGAGTGGGAGTATAAGAGTAGAGGAGTAAACAAAGACGACGGCTCATGCCGGTGAGATAGCTCAGTGGGGTGAGCGCTTGCTGCTGTGATCTGTGCAGCTACCCTCTGGAACAACTATCCCCCCCCCCCCCCCACTTCCGGGCTGAACCATCCTATCCTGTTTTCAGAAAGAAACTTAAAACGCACCTCTTCAACTAACGATTCCACTACCCGCTCTTCTCTGACTCCTCCTATATTGTAACTAGCGCCTAGAAGCCTGTTTGCGCACTGCTGCTAAATATATAAATAAATGTGTGTGATCTGCAGGTCACACGATCGAATCCCGGCAAGGCCAACTCAGCCGTTCATCCTTCTGAGGTTGAAAAGTGAGTACCAACTCAGGTTGGGTAATAAATAAGACATCATTATCGTGCAGTAGTCCATTCTTCTGAGAGGTGTGAGCGGTGGTGGCAGATGTTTCTAATATTTAAGATGTTGAGTCTGACTGTGCTGGCACTGGTCATGATGACCTGTAAGAGTTTAAGGGCCCTCTGGGTATAGAATAGAGAATGCACCTGTTGGCTATCAGGGGTGGACTGGCCTATTGGGAACTCTGGAGATTTCCAGGTAGGCCTCTGCACCCTGGGCCTCTTTTGTGTGGTATTTCCAAATTATCCCATAGGAAAAGGGTTGGGATTGTTGAAATTGTGTAAAATGGAGCCACTTTGAAAATTATTTCTTGGGCCTCTTTTGGTTACCAGTCCACCCTTGTTGGCTATATCCGAGAAACTGGAGACCAAAAGCGAAAAGTACTTGAAGAGAGCACTGTCCCCGTATGCACAGAAGATCAGCCTCAGGACAACGAACCTGTGACGGATGAAAACTAATGCCCTGGTGATAGGCGAAGATTAGGAGAGGAAGGAAAAGCACTGTTGAGCCTCACTGGCCTGGCAAAGTCTTCTAGCATGAGAAATGGAATTCGGATCAATCAGAGGTTACGATGGCGGATGGACATGCCTCTCTCTAGCAACATTGCCCATGGAGAACCTCCACTCCCCCTACCCATCTTCTGCAGTGTTTGTCAACCATCGTGGTTTTAAACTTGGCTCTTGCTCTTTGTGTATCACTCAAATCAATCCAATTGCCTCAACCAGTAATCACCAGCTCCACAATTCCTCCCCCATTGCTTGTATTTCTGCGGTTACAGCCCTCCTCCAATCCTGCGTGTAACTATGCCAACACGCGTTATCGCAGGCTTCCTGCATGCCATTTTCCGATCCATCCCCTTATTCTAAGGAAGGCTCCCCTCTTTTTACTTAGTCTCCTGTAGCGAGGTGAAATGAAAGTCTGATACTGCAGTTAAGGGAAGTGAACTTCTTTACTAGGTTCCAGTGACTAGGTATATACATCAAGTAAGTCCAAGGGTAGGTAAGTAGGAAGGTACACAGGAGACATCCACAGGCCTCCGCTCTCACAGGCTGCTTCACTCCAACTGACATTCATAGATCTTCCAGGGGCACTCGCACCACAACATTCCACAGACATAAAACTCCACAAGGCATTCTCTTAAGCAAGCATTCATGCAGGACCAAGGCAGGGAACACAAGACACACCACATCTCCCTCCTCAAGAGAAACCAAGATAAAGGAGCGGAAAGAAGTGCAAGGGAAATACAAGGGGTAATCTGACCAAAGTAAAAAACCAACAACACTCTGGCCACCTCCACTCCAAATCCCTCTCACTCCATTCCTACCTGGTCCCTTCAACGACCTACAATGAAGCCAAGCCCATCCAAAACACTCAAAGTCTGACACAGGCCTAACAACAGACACTCAAACAGAGGAACCAGCCCTAACTCTCAACACACCACCATTCCACACAGTCCCAAAACAGCACCCCCATTAATCCTGATGCCAAGAACAAAGGTGCACTGAAACACAGCACACCCTTCATCTTTTAGTATTCGAAACCAGAACAAATAATCAATGCTCAAAATGCACAGAGCACCGACACCCACTGCTGTGCACAGCAGGTGGAGAGGACCATGCCCTAAGGTACCGACGGACAATCCCCAAGGCACGGGCAGGAAACCCACTCAAGTGTGGTGTCCAACACCCAAACTTCATGGCATATGTGGCAGAACACCTCTAACAACTACTGCCGGGTTCCAAACCCCAATACAGTGGCACGGGTGGCTGAACCCCCCCCTATAAAACTTGTGCCGGGTTCCAATCCCACAAAATAGACACAAGCTGAAATTTCCAACATTCCCCAGTGCACGTCACATCCATCGCCCTTGCAGATCATTCTTGTCTTGATATCAAACACACACAATATGATCAATTGCAATCTAAATGTTGAAACTCTGAACATTGGGTGAAAAACAACACCTTAGCTTTAAAGTCCATAACGTACACAGTGATGTTGAAGAAAACGTTAGTGCAAGATACATCACTGTTAATCAATGCACTGGTGGCACAACAAATGATCAGAAGAACGTGTTCCTACTTTGCAACTGTTCTAAACAGAGGCCACGACAAACATACCAAGAAACACTTCAACCACAACCAAGGAAAAGGGAACTGAGCCAAGCTTAACCAGGCAGGACCCAAAACATATCACAGGTCTCACATCACAACAATAACCAAGTCAGTATTCTCTGTTATATACTGTTCTCAAAAACACACCTAAAATCTTGATGAAGCTCTTCCAAAACCATGAGATATGTGCTCTCAGGATCCTCAAGGGTAGGACTACAACATATACAAAATTCCCAAGTCTCCCTCGAATGAGCAGTTGCCTCCTCTGACGCCGAACAGCATGCGGGGCACAGAACGAAATGCTCACAACAGTACCTTTTTGTTCGATCAGTGTGAGTGCTCACTGTCTCACCATTGTCCGTGCCCACCTTCTGAACTGCAATTGGATCAGGCCATAGTGCCCCATTGCATTGGAACTCTCTCCTTGCTGGACCTCCTTCTCAGTGACCACCTGACAGCCATCCTACTCTTTCTGGGCATTCATGAACAATGCCTGTCCTGCCCAAGTGTGCCCGCAGAATCCACGGGACCGTAAAATGCTGATCCATCATCCCGATCTGAAAACTCTCTTCTCCTTCCATTATGTTCTCTTCGCTGATCCCTAGAGGAAAGGACCTCACCACAGCATGAAGAACAGGGAGACTTTGCAGCCATTGCCATCGAGGGCAACATCAGCATTCCCTACTTAGAGCCAATGAAAGAAGAGCTCCTGCTCCGTAACAATGCAGCAACCACAGTTGGAATGCACCCAGACCAAGAGTAAGCTCCAAGTCAAAGAAAAACTGTAGCCATCCCTTGCTGCAGCCTGTCAGTTTAAATACGCGGCTGTAGGGATGCGCACACAAGACGTTGCACAGCCCTCATGCACCAAGCTCCATTACAATACTTCTTCTCTCTCTGTTCACTCTCTGCTCAATGCTAACACTGCTTCTGCCCATCTACCATTCCACTGTGGGGGTACCTAGGACCGCTGCTTGTCCCATCCAGTGGCCATAATTATTAAGGATGCCCCACTGGAAACTACCCAATCTTCTTCCAAACTCTAGATGCACTCAAGATAAAAGTCAGTGGCCAAATTCCTCAAGGTGGCCCCATCGGCGCTCTAACTATTTCAGTGGCCAAATTGCATAACGGTGACCCCACTGATGCTCCAACTGCAATTTACAGTCAATTCCCGCCCCAGCTGCCTCCTTCCTGCCATGCAACAGCAATTGGGCTATAGGACACGGGCCAGCTCACCTTTGGGGGTGCAGGGCTGGTGGAGGTCCCCTCCTGTGGTCTCAATGGCTTCCTTCCTTGCTTCTAGGCACTGCTCACTCTGGACAGCTGCAGGTTCCTGGCCCTTCCCTCAAGCAAGCTCATCGCCAGTGTAGCGGTGTGAAATGAAAGATCAGATACTGAAGGTAAGGGAAGTGAACTTCTTTACCAAGTTCCAGTGACAAAGTAAATACATCAGGTAAGTCAGGGTAAGTAAGTAGGAAGGTCCACAGGAGACAGCCACCGGCCTCTGCTCTCACAGGCAGCTTCGCTCCAGCTGACATTCATGGAGTTTACATGGCACTCACACCACAACATTCCACAGGCAATCCTTCCATCGGGCATTCTCACAGGCAAGCATTCATGCTAGACCAAGGCAGGGAACACAAGACACAACATCTCTCTTGTCAACCCTCTTCTTTTGTCCGTTCTCTGGATCCACACCTGCTTCCTGGTACTTTTTGAAGCCCTCAGTCTAAGTCCTCCTCTGTTGCTTCAGTCGTGCCCACAGCCTCTTGAACAATCGATTCACTAAATGTACTCTGTCACACTCTCTTATGCTGTCCCAACATTTGTTTTTCTGTATTCCACGTTTCTGACACTATTGGATCGAGGTTTAGCCTTCTCCTTTCTGGCCTTCTGTCAATGGAACCACCTCCCTTTTCTGGTTCCTTCCCTTGAACCCCACTCTGTATCACCAATACCCTAAAATTCACATTTTACCATTTGTGTTTGCTTAAAAAGTGTCCTTCATCTCGCTTCCGTTGATTAGACGTGTCAGGAATCATTGTAGGTGAATAAACCTTTGCAACATAACACAAAGACCTCTCGGCCCAACTCTCTATTTTTCACACCATGTTCGGCAGTGGTCTGGATTAGAAGTCTTCTTGGCCGGAGATATGCGATCGGAACAATGAGTTGCCTGTTCTGTGAGCATAGCATGTTGCAGAATTACAGGGAATGGTTGCCCAATGGCCCTCAAAATAGGGTTTAGTAAGTGTAGTCCCTTCCACTTAGGAGAATGTCTCCACTCTGACCAGATCCTCCCTGCAAGGCAAGGTCATACCGCAACCCAGAGGGATGTGGTGCACCAGTAGCGAGGACTTTCTTGGGGTTACTGGAGTGAATGAGATCCCTCTTAAGATATTAATGGGATCCAGCCACCGCTAGCTCGAGATGAAAGCCTTGACTTACAGATTCCAAAACAAGTGAAGATGACTGCAGAGAATCAAGGCAGATCCGTGTGCAAGCGAGAGCAGAAACCAAAGCTGCCATGAGATCCCTGACCCTGTGCCACGCCCTCACCATTGATACCGGAAGATCCAAAAAAGCCTGGACTACCGATCTAAGAGAGGAGACCCGAGCCTGGACTACCGATCTAAGAGAGGAGACCCGAGCCTGGACTACCGATCTAAGAGAGGAGATCCGAGCCTGGACTACCGATCTAAGAGAAGAGACCCGAGCCCGGACTACCGATCTAAGAGAGGAGACCCGATCCTGGACTACGGCTCTAAGAGAGTAGACCCAAACCTTGACTACCGATCTAAGAGAGGAGACCTGAGCCTGGACTACCGATCTAAGAGAGGAGACCCGAGCCTGGACTACCGATCTAAGAGAGGTGACCCGATCCTGGACTACTAATCTAAGAGAGGAGAGCCTGTGTTTTGTTGGTTTTTGCTTATAGTGCAAACCTAGCAGCAGACCACTTTACAATGGGTTGTTGCCAGCTTTGGGCTTTGCATTTTATACAGTAATGCAGTACTGTTGGTGACTGGAGGGTGGATTTTTTAAAATCAGATACAAAGACTTGATCTGTGTCAATCTGGAAACAGGCCCCAATGTAAATCAAGTCCCACGTTTGGAATTTCCCGCGTTTGATGGGGACACATGTCCGTGGAGCAGAGAATCTACCAGGGGCAAGTGAATGGCAAAGACGGTGGAGACCAGGTTATTGAAAGGCAGTCACCCAGCTAAGGGAAGGTGTGGATCACCACCCCCACCCCATGTGGAGAAGGGGAATGGGAGGGGCTAGGCTCTTTGTGAACACTCAGCATTAGGGGGGCAATTTCAGAACGACAGGTACAGTCCGGTATTGGAAGTGCTGGTTCCCTGTGGATAATCTGAGTTATTGATGGCCTATTGATTGGATCGGGAATTGAAGGTAGTATGAAATAAAAAGTGTGCACTAGCTGGTTTCCCTTGTAGATTAAAAAAGTTGCCCTCCACAAGGGTTTCATATTGTAGTGTCAAGGATCGAATAAGAGCCTTAATTTCATTGAATTGTTTTTTTATAACGCACCTAATACCATACCTGAGTTTGGTTTCTAAGCATGGATCCTGTTGCTCTGCGTGGTCTTGCTTCCAAGACCAGCGTGTTGCCCCTGTGCTATCCTCTTTGAGATTGAACACCATCCAAATGTCCAGATGATTTCAAAATCAGAAAAAAACTCTGCTGTAGACCCCTCGCTAGTATCCGTGGCTGGTTTCTGTGGCATTTCTTGCATTTCCGTCTGCATCAGCAGCATCCTCTCGGTGACCGAGGCTAAGGAGTTACATCCATGGGTTTGTAGGAGACAGACCGATGGGTTTCAAATTCCCTTTACTCAAGATTCAGACATTAATCCTTACCAGACGCATTAGAAAGGCTGAAAATGGTCTCCAACCACATAATACTGCCCTGCCCTCGAGAGTGAAGGGTTGTGGTTCTGGGGTATGGCTGGTGCTGGGTCTTGGGTCCATTGCCAGGCTTACATTGAACCATTTCCTGGACCCTGTGGGAAGAGGGATAAAAAAGAATCTCTTCCCAACCAATGATGGCGACTTCTTAGTCCTGGATAAGAGCTTGCACGAGGAGGAAGTGAAGGGCAATCAGGCCATCGTGTTCTGTTGAGCTGTCGATGTCCTTTGGTGAGAACAGAACAGTCTTCCAGAAGGTCAGAAGACTTCAATTGGCAAAAGCCAAACCCAAATGTACCCCTACATGCTCCAGTGTCATTGCCAGGATTATAAAGCCACCTGGAGCTTTCTTGATGGCCCTGAAAATCCTCCAAGAGACCCTCCTAGACACAGGCTGTGTATGCATTTGCCCTGAGAGACCGAATATTCCCTCCAAAGGCTCTCTCGATCGCAAAGGCAAACTTCTTATCCATTGAATCCCTAATCGTAGACTCTTTTCATTCTATTGGAGGGTCTTTTATTGAGACATGAATTGAGGGAGTCAATCTATCTTTTGAGTCAATCAGGAAGTACAGCTGTGACTTTAACCTTGGAAAATAGCTTTTGTCTGGTTCCGTCCACTCCCAAAGGACCGCAGTCTAGGCATCGGGGTGAGCAGGGGGACATTCCCGGGAAAAATATCTATGTTTAAAAAGTCATGGCATAGAAGGAACCACCGGTTGCAAACAGGGAGGGGTCCTGCCTGTCAAAAATTCTTTTCACTTGCAACTTATTCAAATGCAGGATTAGTCGAATATATGGCAAACCGGCAGCACACTATTTCATTTCCATGTAATGAGCTGCTGTGTGAAGTACAACTAGACAGTCAGTATAGTTTAAGATAGGTCAGTTTTGCATATTGCTGACACTATTTTAATTTTTTTTGTACAACTTAACATATAAAACTGTGAACACTGTGAGCAAAGACAAGGGGGGGTTCACAAATCACAGTGCAAGCTGTACCTTGGTTGAGGAGGTACAGACAATTACAATGTTGTCCCAACAGTGTGAGTGATTTAAACAAGAAAGAAAATACGCAAAGGGCATTAATTCATGCAGATTGGTCATACATTGTAAAACATTGTAAATGCAAACAAAGCAAAATAACAGGTGTCAAGATAGAGGGGGTGCGAACATATCTACACCTCACATTGAGAAACAGATAGTAGTATCTTTGACCAACACTAGAGCTTTGTATAGTTTTTTAGTTTTTTATGATCATGGCCTTCCATGTGATTGTGTGTACTGCAGCCTGGCACACCTGTGCATCCAGGACATGAAAGACAATGGTGAGGAGTTTACTACAACAAGCATAACCCTAAAATACATTCAGAACAAGGGCTGTCAGAAAATGTCTATGAGTGTTGCAGACCAAGCAAAGTTATATCACCTGATTGGTGTTTTTTGCACAAAGAATGGGAATGAACCCAGATGCATTATTCATAAAGTGATAATTGTATTGAAATAAATAAAGCTGTATATCGAATGGTGCATAATCCTTTGGCGCTCTGAGGTGCGGGTCTGAATGCATGAAAAGTGCTTTCTTATCAGACGGCTTGTTAAATAGAGAGGTGTAAAGATCCCTGCCCTAGTGCAAAATGCAAATATTCATAAAAGCTACTTAGGACAAATCATGTGTCATTCTAAATCTCAGAGGACTATTCCTGGAGTTGCGCCAAGTGGGATAGAGTCACACAGCGCTCCCTGGCACTGCATCGTCTATTAAACGCATCCAAAGTCAGATCCTGGAAACATGTGGGTAACTATCGCAACTCTGTCCCGATTTCACTGATGCCATGTGTAACCTGGCCAGGCTGGGGTCCATCGGGCACCACACAGGGTCCTGATGAACCTCAACAGGGCGGCAACATCTGCTGTTGCCCTTCCCCAGAGTTATCGCAAACGGATACAGCGTTAGCATGTATAAGATGCCTCTATGATAAGAGACTGCTGCTCCCCGAAGCCCAAGTGTGCCACTCGTGAGCTAGGCCCTTTAATGGCAGTGAATTCATTTCCACTTTTAGATTTACACATCCCTTCTGACCCTAGCTCCTCGTGCTGGTGATATACTGAATGAGCAAACTTTAACCCTTTGACTGCTGGGCTATCATGCATTTGTATGTAAAAAGGATGAGTATACTCGTCCTCGGCACTTAACGAAAGGGAGAGAGGGTGCGGTCAGTGCCACTACCATGGAAACATGTAGCTTAAGGTCAAGATCAAAGATATTTAAAAATATTCACATTATAAAGTCACTGATTTGAACAATGGTGCCCTTTTAAAGATACAACTGTTGTATTCACCTTCAAATGCAAATTGGAATGGAATGTTTTTTTGTTCTGTGTGTTTTCTAGTGATTGGGGCGCGACTGGGATATGGTGATTGGTTGAATGCATGGAGTGCATTTATTCGATGCCCTTCATTTCAATAAAATAATCATTTTATGGATTCCTTGTTTGATGGGCTATCCTCACAAACGAGTCGATTTCAATTCGATTAGACAGAAAACGGGACAGAACCTGCAACTCGGTAATGCACGAAGCCTGGAAAAAGACCACCCACAATCACCCCAGGGTGGGCTCTCCTGGACCTGCCCAGCGCCTAGAGTCTGGTCCGGCACAGACTCCGTTTAAAATCGCTCAGGAGGAGCGCTCCTGAATCCGTATGGAATGCACGGGGTTGAGCCTTATCCTTTCCGTGCAAGCATAGACAAGCACACCACACGTGCAAAATAAAGTGCATGCAGGCGTAATCGTCTGCACGACTTTTTATTTTACTCTCGCTGTGCAAATGGAGTAATGCCTGTCTGCCGTTTGCCGTATTCCTATGTAAACCGCCTGCTTTGAGCTGTTGTGAAAAGCGGGTCGATACCACAGGCAGCAACTGCATTTATACGAGCATGAATACGTCACGCCGGCGTCAATGCGCACTTGCATTAGGGAAAGGATGGAGGGGGGGGGGGGCAAGAGCGGTCTTTCCTGTCAAATCGATGAAAATATGGCGTGGCGCGAAAGTCACACGTCACCTGTTCACACGTGCATTTGATTCTAGTTCACAAGGAACATGGCCATCAGTGCATGCCCTGGGTAAGGGCAAGGGGCAATGGGTCCCGGTGCTGGAACTGGGGGGTTTGGGGGGAGATCAGGAGTGGAGAGTATTCAAGGAGAGGGGTGTGCGTGTTATTTGGATATGATATGATAGGTTATTTATAACGCTGCGCAGAGGTTTCTAAGCGCGGACCCGCAGATCGAACCTGTGTTGCTCCTTGTCATCTTGCTTCCAAGGCGAGCGTGTTGCCCCTGAGCTATCCTCCCGAGACGAGGCCCTGCTCCCCCTCGTCTCTGCTTTCCCAATCAAGGTTCTGGGTCTAGGGTGCCCTGTGGACTGTAGAAGCCCCCCTGGGTGGGTGCAACGTGGTGGATACTCCTGGGCCTAGCTGGGGGCTACCCTCTAAGACGACTTCACTAGAGGGGCATCCGATGTGGGTGGGTGCTCCTCGTCTGGAGGCCCTCATTAAGTAGGAAACTTCAGGGTGTATGTGTTGATCAGGGGACACAGACCCATTTGAACAAGAACCCCCCCCCCTCCCCCATAAATGCAAGTAAATCCAACACACCTAAGTATGTGCACACAGTCAGAAAGGCCCACACACCCCAATGGGGGGACGCGACAGGGGCCACCAGCCACCACCGCAGCCACCAGCCCCCCAATTACCTTCGCCCAATAATCTGTAAACGGAAAAAGTCTCTCTCCTTGAAGCGATAACCCCCCCCCGCCCTACACAGCCCCCACCACACTAACAGAAACAGCCGTGGCGTAGGAGAACGGCGTTGTACTATCGCTCCCCAGGCGCGGTTATCACACACAATCAAATCAGCGACATTATTTTCATAAATAACGCTGCAAGAGCGGAGCTGAGCGCAGGGAGAGCCGGAATTAAATTCTGTGAATGCGCCTCGTGCGGTCCTCCGGGGTGGGGGGGGGAGCCTTATCTAATAACTATAACATGGTGGAACGGGCCGCCTGTGTGCAGCTCGGGAGCAGTCATTATAGTAAACGATTTGCCATCCCGCCCTCCTCCCCCGGTGCATGTTGTGAAGCCGGAATAGGCTGGCCTCTTCTGCACCCCGGGGTGAGCGCTGCTGAGTGTGTGCGCCTCCCAGCCTTACCCCCATTGCAGCGCTCCGAGGCCTGCAGCCTGGGGTTAACGGGTTAATGCTGCGATGCTTGGCTGCAGGTCAAGCAGATGTCCATGTGACCTGCTTGAGTGCTTTTACAGGTGGGGCCACGAGTTGTGCGACATGCCTAGCTTTAAAGTGCAGGCACTTTAAATAGCTTTGCACCCCCCTCTGCACCCCAGGCTTCCAGTAGGATGAGCATTTATTGATAACCTGCGTCAAATGCCCTCTAGTCATAGTATCAGGTGTCTGCGCAGTGCTTCATGCCAGCCCCCTTCCCCCCTCCCTCTATCACCCGCTTCACCCATCTGGGCACGTTTATCACCACTCCCAGCAATCTCCAGACCTCTCTCTTTCACCTTCTTCACCCTCTTTAGATCTCTCTCTCCATCGTGCCTTTGTCTCTTTGGGCAAGACTGTCACCACTCTCCAGACCTCTCTCTTTCACCTTCTTCACCCTCTTTAGATCTCTCTCTCTCCATCGTGCCTTTGTCTCTTTGGGCAAGACTGTCACCACTCTCCAGACCTCTCTCTTTCACCTTCTTCACCCTCTTTAGATCTCTCTCTCCATCGTGCCTTTGTCTCTTTGGGCAAGACTGTCACCACTCTCCAGACCTCTCTCTTTCACCTTCTTCACCCTCTTTAGATCTCTCTCTCCATCGTGCCTTTGTCTCTTTGGGCAAGACTGTCACCACCCTCCAGACCTCTCTCTTTCACCTTCTTCACCCTCTTTAGATCTCTCTCTCCATCGTGCCTTTGTCTCTTTGGGCAAGACTGTCACCACTCTCCAGACCTCTCTCTTTCACCTTCTTCACCCTCTTTAGATCTCTCTCTCCATCGTGCCTTTGTCTCTTTGGGCAAGACTGTCACCACTCTCCAGACCTCTCTCTTTCACCTTCTTCACCCTCTTTAGATCTCTCTCTCCATCGTGCCTTTGTCTCTTTGGGCAAGACTGTCACCACTCTCCAGACCTCTCTCTTTCACCTTCTTCACCCTCTTTAGATCTCTCTCTCCATCGTGCCTTTGTCTCTTTGGGCAAGACTGTCACCACCCTCCAGACCTCTCTCTTCCACCTTCTTCACCCTCTCTCTCTCTCCATCATGCCTTTGTCACTTTGGCCAAGACCCATGGGGTGCATGCATTACAATGGCAACAAAGATAAGGTTAATAGCTGCTGTTTATCCGTATGGTGTGGTGTAGGACTTTGTAGAGTGCAGCTGTGACCCTGTAGAGGAGGGTAGTTGGTGAAGCAATCAGTCCTACTGTTCAATATTATTTGGTTTCAACATCAGAGGGGCAAAGGGTCGTAACTGTCTCTAGGAGCCTTCGGAGATGGACCAGAGGGGCAGAACCACAATGTACCTGCTGCTGAAGAGGTTCTTGGTGCTCGACAGCGTCAAGGCAGTTCCAGGGCACTTTTCAGCCAGTGAGACAGAGTTAGTGGCAGGAGACAGCTGTTTATACCAGACGGCAGGCAGTTCGGCAAGAAAGGCTGGACAGATGTCTGCAGGCTGTCTGGCGCGCCTTCTCTGGGCCAAGAATCGTTGTCTCTGTGCTGGTTGGCGGGTCTGGAATGCTGGTTGCGGTGTCTCAGATGGCTCTGGTGACTGTGGCGTGACAACAGTCAGCGGTGCAGCAGGATGTGGTTCGAGGACTTGACTGTCTCAAAATTGTCCTTAAAAAGATGGACACTGGATGATGGTTGTGTGGCACTCCTCCTAGCCTCTTTGCAGGGCTTGTGTCCTTTCAAGGGGTACGGCCTAAAGCTCAGGAGGGTTTTAGCAGGCAATGTCCATGTCCTTTGTCCAGAGACTCTCTGGCACTTCCCACCTAGGAAGCTTGCTGTCAGAACCTAGCAGGGCACGCTGTGTGCTGGCTGGGTACCGGTACTGCAGCTGCTGGATGAATCCTTTGAGTCCGGTATCTCCCTCTGTTCGCTGGGAGATGTTTAGGGGAGGGATCTTGCTTCCCTTTTGGAACTCCTGGCCTTCCTTCCCTGGCAGAAGGTGTAAGGTAGACTGTACCTCTCGCTAGGGTCCAAAGGAGTCCTTCTTCTTACTCTTTGCAAAGTCTTCAGATGATCTGATCAGTGAGGGGCCCAGCCCTCTTTTAAAGCCAAACGAGCCCCAGTGATTGGTGTAGGCTAAGCCCAACTTAATGAACCAATCCGGGAGTCCCCATCAGCAATCTCCTCTGATGCTTCAGGTCAGAATCAGAGCACTTGGCAACAGACAGGGGAAGGATGAACACATATACTTCTAAGTCCCACCCAGCTTCCTGTCTGCTGTACATCAAAGTATCTCCCTAATTAACTGAGTCCTATGCGGTGCTTGAAGTAGGGGGTTGCAGGCAAACCTTTGTCTCCTACCATTCACATACTTCCCTGCTCTGAAAGGAATGGTTCAAGATAGGACATGCACTGCCCTTTCACACCAAGGAGGGGTGTTAGTACCAGTGTAGAGGAGGTCCCAAATATGGCCTGCACTCCAGCCACTCATGTCGAAATGCCAGAAGCATACTCGCCAAGATATGTGACATATAAGGAGCAAATGAATCAACAGAGAGCCACGGTGGGGATCTGTCCAGTACCCATCAGAGGGACATGTATACCTATTGAAGCACCAATAACCAGACAACCGTGGGCTACAAGGTATCCACTGAGACAACCATACCAGCAGATGACACGATACGAAGACTACTTACAGACTGTAAAACAAAACTGAGGTGTGCCGGTGTGGTGAGGCGCTGGGTTAGAACTAAATTTGAGAAGACAAACTAAAGTCAATGAGACCCTTACAAACCAAATAAGATTGGGTTGCTGCACGAAAGAGGGACCAGCAGTCACCTCATAAACTGCTAATAGATACAAACACTTGAAATTGTCCACACTGTATCAGTAACAGAGACTGCTTCTGTTATTTGCCGCTTATTTTCTTGAGGAGAATCAACTACTTTAGAATTGGCCCATACATCTGCCCCCCAGGAGGGCTTGGGTTTTCCAACGCAGTTTGAATAACATACGTCTTGCCTTGAAAAGGACCCGTTGTTTTGGGTCGAAACACGTGTCGGCAGTCTTGTTTTTGCATCATTTCATAAAATCTGTTTCAACAGCATATTTTGACTGAAGAATCTACTTGCTTTGGACTCTTTGTTTCACCGTATCTGTTGTCCAGTTACACACTCAATTTGAATAGGACATTTACCATTTGCTCAGGGCTGCGCAATCATTTAGAGGTGACAATTTCAAGTGTTTGTACTTACAGACTGTCCCCAAAGAGGTCCACAGAACCTTAATGGAAGGCAATTGGTGACGATATACGAGCCTAGACGTGACGTACAGACAACCATAAAACAACAAGCAAAAGAAAGTACACAAGGACGAACTGTAAAAGAATAATGATGTGACAAACATATAAGAAGATACCACATTGCAGCCCAATGAACGTACCCAGGATCGAATCGTGCAACTGACTGAATGCATGTAAATAGGCTTGGAACGCAAGAAGCAAGGTAAACAACACTGCTCTCAATGCTTAGTAGAAGGATAGAGCGGCATGCGCCAATCATATCTCTACCTCAAAGAAGCACGCTATATGAGTGTGCCTCCATTATGTAAAGCAGAACTAAGCCCAGGCCTCAAAGGGGTTACCAAGGCCGAGATTCATATTCCAGCTAAAGCCAGAAGGGAAGAGCAGAATCGAAACTCAGCAAGAAGTAGCTCATGCTTGGGAATTCAAGGTCAACTCCAGGAATGGAGGAGAGCGGCTACTCTGAAGACTCAAAACGTCAGAGCATGACTGCCAGCCAGTGAAGGTCGAGATAAGAGGCCCCAGGTACGTGGCTGGGCTGAACAAAGAATCAAATATACGACAAGAAGGAAAAAGAAGCAGATTCACGGTGAACAGACACGTGACCAGCCAAGGGCCAAGAGGTACCAACGTCTGATGTCACCCAGAACCCGAGGATGCCATAACTTTTCCTGTTAAGAACTACAGTTTCGAGGCCATCCTCAGCCAACTAATTGACACATAGGCCTAAAGGTACTGATTGATGGAAGGGAGGCAGGGTGAATCTTGGGGCACTCCGCATCTGGGTGTCTATTCTGCATGCTGCTAATTAAAGTGGAGATTTATGTCTAGGGGTGTAACCCACCCAATCACAATGTACCAAATAATCTAGGGTCTTGTAGCATGTAGAACCAATAAGACGTCGTAGTTGTAGTGACGTCTATCACGAGTGATGTAGTGGGATGGGCGTAGATGCCCACTCGATAAGAATTATCCAATCCGCATGCTCTGTTACCATATACAGATATAGCACCTATACTTAAGTTACCTTTCCGACCAATAAAAATTGCATGACAAACTTATGAGTTTTGCACGTCAATGATGACGAGAATTTGCTATAAAAGTTACTGTTTGCATGAAGACGTCGGGAGTTGAAGGGAGACAGGCGATCGCACCATTGATGATTACCATTTGTTTCCACGTTTTTTGTACTTGTCATTAAACGGACTTTGCCAAACCTTTGAGTTGTCCTTATTGAAGTGTGTCGGAGTAAATGAACCCTGCACCCTAACCTCCTCAAGGTGCAGCTATCTTGTTTTACAGGTACTAGAGGGTGAGTTCTGACCTATGGGCCCGTCAGAGGATGCTCTGCCCTCTTGTACAACCCCCAAAGGGTATCCTGGTTCAAAGCAGCAAGACAGAAGTGTGAAAGAGAATTACATTCCATGCAGAAAAGGAATACAGACAAGCACAACCAGGTAGCGAACCCCTAGGGTGAAACACAATTTTTTAAAATAGTTTCCTAAAAGCCAGCCCTCAGGTGCCCAAAGAGGTAGCAGAAGAATATTCCATAATTTTGGCTCTGCCTCTGAGAAGGCATGGCCAGCGATTGGACTCTTTTGGCTCTGCCTCTGAGAAGGCAAGGCCAGCGATTGGACTCTTTTGGCTCTGCCTCTGAGAAGGCAAGGCCAGCGATTGGACTCTTTTGGCTCTGCCTCTGAGAAGGCATGGCCAGCGATTGGACTCTTTTGGCTCTGCCTCTGAGAAGGCAAGGCCAGCGATTGGACTCTTTTGGCTCTGCCTCTGAGAAGGCAAGGCCAGCGATTGGACTCTTTTGGCTCTGCCTCTGAGAAGGCATGGCCAGCGATTGGACTCTTTTGGCTCTGCCTCTGAGAAGGCAAGGCCAGCGATTGGACTCTTTTGGCTCTGCCTCTGAGCGATTGGACTCTTTTGGCTCTGCCTCTGAGAAGGCATGGCCAGCGATTGGACTCTTTTGGCTATGCCTCTGAGAAGGCATGGCCAGCGATTGGACTCTTTTGGCTCTGCCTCTGAGAAGGCAAGGCCAGCGATTGGACTCTTTTGGAAACGCGGGGTGGTAAAAAATAATCTGTCCACGATGCGAAATGTTCTAGACAGTGTATATTTACAAATCTTTTCCTGAATGTAGCTGCCAGCTTCGCCATAGTAGGCACGATGTACTGGGCAACGGGTCTTAAACTTGATTCTGGCATCAACAGGGAGCCAGTGTAGTTTTCTGAGCAATAGGGAGGCAGGAGCCCGCCGAGGAGGATAAGTAGCAAGTCTTGCGGCTATATTCTATAAAACCTGCCGCCAATTTATGTGATATTTCGACTGTGCCACCAATGGAGCATTACAATAATCTAGTGACCCAGAATTGGATGCCGAGATCAACAGGGCCCACAACCCCTTGGGTAGAAAAGGGAGGATTTTCTGCAATATTTTCAGTTTCATGTGGCCTGCACTGAATCTGGCACTAACCTGAAGCATTGGGGTCAAGGATTCAGAGACTTTGATAACTAGGTTTTTCACCAATTTAACTGGTGCTGGTAAAGGACCGAGTTACGATGGCAAAGAGTCCGTGGTGCAAAAGCCTTTTTGAGACTGGAGGACCGATAATCAGAACTTCAGTCTTGTCCCCGTTTAATTTGAGCCAGTTCTGATTCATCCATTGGCCAACGGCAAATAGACCGTTTTTAATACCTGCAGCAGATCAAGTTAGATTCTGGCCGATTCGAAAAAACCAATTATCATCTGCAGACGAATAGAAAGAACATCCAAAAGACTGGATGTTAGTCATCAAAGGTTTTATGCATACATTAAACAAAATGGGTGACAGAGCGGAACCATGAGGAACCCCCATCCTACAGAGACTTCCCGCCTTATAAGGAGGTGGGGACACCATCTGGCATCGACAGGAGAGGAACGATTTAAGCCACAACAGGGCTATGCCTGAGATGCCACTCTCTTTGAGGCGTTTACACAACAGGCCATGGTCAATAGTATTGAATGCTGCTGACAGATCTAAGAGTATCAAGACTGCGGTCTGATGCTGCTGAGCAACCATAGTCAATCATCAGTGACTGCCACAAGCCCTGAGTCGGTACTCATGTCAGGCCGGAAACCCGATTGATGCCGGTCTAATCTAGTATCTGGTTTCAAGTAATCTTTCATCTGCCGAGTAATGACTGCTTCTTGTACCTTCATGAGGTATTTGAGAAGGGATATTGGGCGAAAGTTGTCAGGGAGAGATGGATCGAACACTGGCTTCTTAAGTAGTGTGGTGACCATGGCATGATTCAATGACGCTGGAATATGTCCAGTGCTTAAGGACTCGTGTATTGCCTCTGAAATCATTGGCGCCATCGCAGTTTGGATATCTCTCAATATCCTAAGGGGAATTGGGTCCAAAGGTGAAGTAGAACAGAGTTTGGCAATAATATCCAGCATTTTGGTCACAAGAATTGGCTGACAAATAGAGAGACTCTTTCCGGATTGCCGGGCTGCTCTTCTCTACTGGGAGGGTCTGGTTCACTGGGTGAAAAGGGGGACTTTACAATCATGTCACAAATGTTTACAATCTTCAGAAAGACGAAAGCTGAGAAAGAGTCACTTAGGTTTTGAGAAGCTGGAATAGGATTCGAATAACGAGTTTGCAAAGGCAGTTCCTTGACTACGGCACATCGGTTTTTTTGGAATATTTAGCGGCAATCGTATACTCTTAGTATAATATGATGTTTTTGCCGCTTTAATAGCGTTATGATAGCTAGTATGGTGTCTTCTCATTTGACTTGTGTTTGTCTCTAGATATTTGATACGCCAGGTACATTCTGCGTGTTTGTATGGAAGCTTCAAGAAGTGCAGCTACAAGGAAAACCATGGAGCCAATATCTTTCCCTTAGCTTTTCTGGTTTAGCTGGAGCCAAGGTCTCTGCAGTGCTTTCAAAGACCTCCTGCAGAGCCTGAAAGGCAATCCGTTCTCTTTCTTGCTCCTCCAACGGCTTCATGAGTTTTCCTTTCATACCTGTTACCTGCCTCCAGTCGCGCACATTTTGAACAGCTGTGCACCGTGCCGAGACCTTTGAGTTACAGGCACAGGAAAAGGGATAACAAAATGATCGGACCACGCAACAGGGGAAGGAGCATAACCTGTGATTTTTGATCAGGATTTCCAAAGATTACAACGTGTGTCCCTTTTCGCGCGTAGGACCTTTGGCAAGCTGGGTAAGGTGCAGGTCGGCCATGGCAGTTCGTAGTCGTGAAGCCTGCGTACATGACGGGTCATCAAATCTCAAATTAAAATTCTCCATGTTAATTAGCTGAGCACATGATAGTGCAAGTGAGGAGGCGAAATCGAAAACTTTAGAAGTAAATAAGGCGTCCCATTTTGGGGACCAATAAGAGCAGATGAGTCGTTTCCAGATCAGACAAGGGAAATCGGGCTAGCAAGTGTCCAAAACTAGCAAAAGGGCTAGAAAGGACTTCCACACATGTGAGGTGTCCTTTAAAATGTTTAAAGTTATGGCAATCCCCCATTCCCTGGGGGTGCTGACTTATGAGCTGCCTCCAGCATAGCGTAGTTGGGGGAGGGTGCCTGAATATCTGGTATAGTGCTTTCCCATAGCCACATTGCCGTCATGCAAAGAGAGTCTGGTTCATGAGAGGTTAAAAGATCCCAAATATTTAAGCAGTGAGCTGGCAGAGAATGAGCAATGCATGATGGGCCATATGAAACCGTGTGACTACAATGGGACTGAAGCAATCCCAAAAAATCCAACAATTCTTTTTTTTCCATTAGCAGGGCCAAATGGTGCCGGGCAGCGCCAGGGAGATAAGTTCCGAGTGACTGTTTATCCGCTCGGTATCACTCAGTAATACAGCCTTACCAGGATTTTGTATCCTAGAGGTAGAAATTGTTTTGCCCTCGACCAGATCCCACGCGTTTTGAACGCCTTTGGCACGCCCACCAGCTGCATGGATGCAATTCCCTGCACATAAAAGGCGAGCGGGAAGAGTCAAGTGACCCTCTGAGCGTTGCCTGCTCATGGACAGTAAAGAAATACTGCTGTCAGCAGATGGCCCAAATTCAGTGGAGTGAGCTGCTGAGTCTCCTGCAGTTGTTGGCGTTGTTGGCGTGCAGCAGTCTGTCCTTGCTTTTTGCTGGAGGAAGATGAGGTGGCTTGAAAACCCTTTCCCTGCGCGGAGCGCCGCAGAGTCAGCTTTTGAGTCTTCTTCAGTTGTTGGCAGTTTGTGGCAGGAGGTGGCAGCAGTTCCCCGGCTCGTCTCCTAGCCAACACCTGAGTTGGGAACCCAGTGTCAGAACAGAAGAAAGGAATGGAGGCAGAGCTAACAGGAGCACAAACACAGTGCCAACTGAGGAGTCAAGGCTCGGCCTCCACACACACACCGGAGACGGCAGAGCAAATACCAGTACCAATACCAAATCATGCTATGTAGGTGTGCTCAGTCCCCATCCCCGCAATGACTGTAAACAAATCTTTGCCTCTTGTACTAGTTAAGCAGGGAGTTATTTCTTTGCTAGTTGTGACTGATGATGAGATGCTGGAGGTGGGCAGCGTGCTCATGCAACAGTCCTCAGCGCATAGCGGAACCTCGACCTCAAGCTCAGAAGCCATGAACAAGCCTTCACTGGCCACTCAACTTGCCGTTGGCAGAGAAGGACAAATGCTGCTGTCATTCACTCTGTACAGTTTGGAAATCCCGAGAAGCAGGGCGAGAGGGCTGACTGTGGTGAGCTGATGCCCCCACCACTCCCCCTGCCCCCGGGCATTGATCTCTGACAGAGTTCGGATTGCCCATTATAAGCATCCACCGAGAAAAATCCGGAAGAAACTTTAATGTCGAACTCTATATTGGCACAAAAATTGTTGCACGATAGTGCTCTTATTCAAGCCTCACTGAATAACAAAGCCCAATGGAAAAGGCCCGTCCGAGTCAGATGACAAACTCAAGTCTGACTACTTCTACTCCAGCAGTTGGCTTAAGGGAATGATGGGTTAAGAAGGGATGATCTTAGAGGTACCTCGAGGGGTGACTGCTTCTGTCATGATGCCTACCCCCGGAGCACCAGGCCAGGCCCAGCACCCCTTATAGGGGCTCTTTGGACTCTGTCCTGGCGCCGTTGGCGCCAGGCTCATGTTGGACATCAGTCCTGGCGCCATAGGCGCCAGGCTCGTAAAGGAAGGTGTTTTGTGCACTTACCTGATGCAGACCAGGCTGCAAGATTCATGCCTCCCTGAGACCTGAAAGGGACTATTTTTTCATTGGGACTATTTTGCCATTCGGGCGTGGCCAGGGAAGGATACTTACCTGGAACTACTTTGGGGGCTATTTAAGCCACGTCCAGACAGTAGCTCACGCTTCGCGTTGTTCTGCATCTAAGCAGCTGAACGCTCACTGTGTCTGCTCCTGCATCTGGTCTCCAGCCACGCCCGCCTCGATCCTGGAACACCTGTAAGGAAAGAAGAGAAGAGAAAGGTGAAAACCAAGAATTTTATCAAATTTCTTACCTGCATCCGGAACCTTCACGCCAGCGTTCCTTAGAAAAGACTTTCATTTAAAAGCACTGCGTTGCTCGCTGCAGCGCAGCGCTTCACTCACCTGTCCTCGGGAGTTCTTCTGGCTCCACCACGACTGTCTGCACCGGTCGCCACATCTCTGCGCCTAGGGGAGAGAAGAAGAGACAAAAGGTGAGCAGAAGGAACATATGAGGAAAGCCTAATTTTCCGCCATAACACTTACCGGTCTTCTGTTGGTGGACCATTCCTCATTTCGGGTCGGCGCCGCTTCTTTGGCAGGTACCGCACCCCGGCCCCTATGGGGAAAGGACAAAAGACATTACTGGAGGAATATAAAGACATTAAGAGGGATCGCCCCCATCGCTAACTCACCTGAGTTTACCATCGGCAATTCAATCCCTCAACGCATCGCCTTCATTCTGCACCTGAAATAAAGGACAGATCGCAGGTTAGGAAGGCAACAGAAAAGGAGGCTCAACACTTGAACTTTTGTAATCTTCATACTTATGGCGTTCCGCTCGGAAAAGTCAAGTGGATTTTGCCAGCGCCATTCTGAAAACCAGTGAAGTAACTGGACAAACAGGCGCCCCTGCACCAGAAGCAGGAAGGAGAGTTCATCCTTTCAAACCATAAGGTGAGCTTCAACCGGGGATTTCGGAGGAAGTTAGAGAAGAACGAAGGGGGGAAGGGGGGAGCAAGCACACTATTCTGCAGACTGTTAATCCCCTTTCTCATCTGCAGAAGGATATTCCTACGGGCCAGACAAGCAAGATTTGAGGGTCCTGTTCAGTCGGTGTTCCGAGTTCTGCGCATCACGCTCGAAGAGGCCACAGCAACCCAGACTAGACCAGCGCCTCCGTGGGAGTCAGGTGAGCGTTACAGCTTCTTTAGCCATTGTACCATCTCTAATACACCCAGAAGGGGGGATGAACTCCCAAAGACAGTCTCTTCTCCCCTCAGTCATTTCACCAACCTCAGCATTAACTACATCTTCGATGAGTCTTAACGACTCAGTATTCGCTTGAGATGGGCCAGCTCAAGAACCTCAGGGATTTGGAGCTTGGTCAGCCCAAATCCAAAGCATGATTATGTTGGCGCTGACAAGCTCATTGACTCCCTTCATGAAACTTTATGAATCAATCAATGAAGATTTTAAAGAACAGGCCACCCTTTTAGCAATGGTGCACTCCAAGCTGATCTACCTGGAAGCATTTACATCGATATTTCAAACTAGACTCAATTATGAAGCAGACCAATCAAATCAATCGAAAAAACCGTCTCTCTGGTATAGCCAGAGCAGAGCTTACGGATAAAATGGTAATCATGGAGGCTATTCTGGATTCACAGAAGTGGATCAAAGTGATGACCAACTCTGAAAAGGAAGTGGGATCAATAAGAAAAGATACCTGTGAATAAAGGCCGGAAAACAAGGAAGCTGGACGCAAAAAGAAAGCACTGTCTGCAAATTAGTTGATGTTGAGACCTCAAAACAAAGGAATAGCAAATGCTGCTTGAGGTCCTGGAAAATCCTGAACAATGCAGAGAAAAATGAAAACAGCATAGTCCATCAGAAACCTGGAGAGGCTCGTCAAGAACCTGTCATAGAAACCAGAGATGTGGAGATTAGAAATTCTACCTACAGAGTTGCTGCTGAAAAGACGGCTGCTGAGGGTTCCCACCATGCAACAGATCAGGTGGTACAACCCACGGAACCAGGAGATATGAAGGGAATTTCAAATTAACCAGAGTCAATTTTCGCCATCTCAGGGAAAAAAGGTAACTCGTACTCGCCCTGAAACACAAGTCCACCAAAAGATATCTAAAATCATGGTGTTGGGAAGAAAATCAAATTCAAATGCCTCTACAACCTTTGTACAGAATGTGAAGACCCCCTCGCCACCGGCGAGACTAGCGAGCCAGCTGCCTCAAAGTAAGTGTTGCTCCATCAATGCCTGGAAAAAACTGGGGTAAACAAGTCAGTAGAAGATGCCATGGAGAGGGAAGAGAGGATTTTAAGCCCCCAGAGAGAGAATAAGGAAAGGCTCTCCTCCTTGGAGTTCTCAGTCTATTAAATTGAATCTACTAAGGAGGATCTGGAGAGGAATCAGAGGTCATCCCAGGGAGCTTCCTCTGGGAGCATAGAGCAGGCTCCCCTGGCAAATAAGAATGGCAGTAGAAAAACAAGTGCACCAAATAGAGCCTTTGGTCTTTCATCCAGTACCATCAAAGGCTATTATTAGCAGAAATCTGGCCAATAAAGCAAAGACCAAGGAAATGGAGGCAATAACCATATCTTTGGAATGCCGCACTCATGTGAATGCTGATTTGATGCTCAACAGAGAGAACGTAATGACTCTATTGCACCATATCCCAATCCTGCGATCAATAACTTCAGAGGATATCTCAGTGGTCGAGTTTGTGAAGGATTCAAGTATGGATTGGGTGCTTTTACATCTAAGATCAAAGCGAATAAAAAAGAAATATTGTGGGAGGTAGCCTCTATGTTCTGACAACTGGGGTTCGAACTAACACAGGAGCTAATTGGTCATGGGGCCATCTTGGAATCAGAGCCCTGGCCGAGGAGCGTACAGTGTATTGAACCAACAACAAATATCGAAGAGCCCAATAAATAGGCTTTGCCCTCAGATATCCTGAGTCAAAGAAACTCTTCTAAGCTTAAAGGGCTAAGTATTCATTTTAAGAACGATGGCCATTTGAAAATCACCTGCTCTAGACTCAAAACAGACGATAGGATGGTAGAATATACCAAAAGCCACATCTTGGACAAACAAAAGGGAGAAGCTCCCAAGAAGAATAGCACAACGATATGGATGGGAACTGCCGGCTACAAATTGGCTTGTGGAATAGACGGGGATTTACCCCTCTCCTTAATAACAAGGAATTGGATTTGACAGTGTTTGACATTTTGTGTTTCCAAGAGACTTGGTTCAGAGAGGTGCCAGTCTCCAAGGGTTATGCCCCGGTCTTAAACCCGGCGGAAAAGGGCCCAACAGGCAGACCATTTTCTGGGCTTCTAACGCTAATATAAACGGGTCAGGGAATGCAAATTCAAAAACATGACACTCCAAACCCATCACCCAAATGTTGGCGTTGAGGATGGTCCCTGACACAGCAGACACAGACTCAATTCTGGTTCTCCTTAACATGTATTGGAACCCGGTGAAAATCGGGCGTGATGAATTTGTGAATTGTGTGTTGGATCTGATAGATCATCAGGCCCGGGTAGATTTCGTCAACCCTTTTATTATACGTCGTGGAGACCTTAGCAACATATGCATTCATTAAGAAGGTTCCCCCAGTTATCCTCTAGGGGAGTCAGCCCCTGCTACAGGGCTAAGAGCCCAGAGATGGATGCAAGAGAGGGAAGCGAGGGAACTCCTTATGCTTCCCCCAGTTATCCTCTAGGGGAGTCAGCCCCTGCTAAAGGGCTAAGAGCCCAGAGATGGATGCAAGAGAGGGAAGCGAGGGAACTCCTTATGCTTCCCCCAGTTATCCTCTAGGGGAGTCAGCCCCTGCTACAGGGCTAAGAGCCCAGAGATGGATGCAAGAGAGGGAAGCGAGGGAACTCCTTATGCTTCCCCCAGTTATCCTCTAGGGGAGTCAGCCCCTGCTACAGGGCTAAGAGCCCAGAGATGGATGCAAGAGAGGGAAGCGAGGGAACTCCTTATGCTTCCCCCAGTTATCCTCTAGGGGAGTCAGCCCCTGCTAAAGGGCTAAGAGCCCAGAGATGGATGCAAGAGAGGGAAGCGAGGGAACTCCTTATGCTTCCCCCAGTTATCCTCTAGGGGAGTCAGCCCCTGCTAAAGGGCTAAGAGCCCAGAGATGGATGCAAGAGAGGGAAGCGAGGGAACTCCTTATGCTTCCCCCAGTTATCCTCTAGGGGAGTCAGCCCCTGCTAAAGGGCTAAGAGCCCAGAGATGGATGCAAGAGAGGGAAGCGAGGGAACTCCTTATGCTTCCCCCAGTTATCCTCTAGGGGAGTCAGCCCCTGCTAAAGGGCTAAGAGCCCAGAGATGGATGTGAGGGACCTCCTTATGCTTCCCCCAGTTATCCTCTAGGGGAGTCAGCCCCTGCTACAGGGCTAAGAGCCCAGAGATGGATGCAAGAGAGGGAAGCGAGGGAACTCCTTATGCTTCCCCCAGTTATCCTCTAGGGGAGTCAGCCCCTGCTACAGGGCTAAGAGCCCAGAGATGGATGCATGAGAGGGAAGCGAGGGAACTCCTTATGCTTCCCCCAGTTATCCTCTAGGGGAGTCAGCCCCTGCTACAGGGCTAAGAGCCCAGAGATGGATGCAAGAGAGGGAAGCGAGGGAACTCCTTATGCTTCCCCCAGTTATCCTCTAGGGGAGTCAGCCCCTGCTACAGGACTAAGAGCCCAGAGATGGATGCAAGAGAGGGAAGCGAGGGAACTCCTTATGCTTCCCCCAGTTATCCTCTAGGGGAGTCAGCCCCTGCTACAGGGCTAAGAGCCCAGAGATGGATGCAAGAGAGGGAAGCGAGGGAACTCCTTATGCTTCCCCCAGTTATCCTCTAGGGGAGTCAGCCCCTGCTAAAGGGCTAAGAGCCCAGAGATGGATGCAAGAGAGGGAAGCGAGGGAACTCCTTATGCTTCCCCCAGTTATCCTCTAGGGGAGTCAGCCCCTGCTAAAGGGCTAAGAGCCCAGAGATGGATGCAAGAGAGGGAAGCGAGGGAACTCCTTATGCTTCCCCCAGTTATCCTCTAGGGGAGTCAGCCCCTGCTAAAGGGCTAAGAGCCCAGAGATGGATGCAAGAGAGGGAAGCGAGGGAACTCCTTATGCTTCCCCCAGTTATCCTCTAGGGGAGTCAGCCCCTGCTAAAGGGCTAAGAGCCCAGAGATGGATGCAAGAGAGGAAAGCGAGGGAACTCCTTATGCTTCCCCCAGTTATCCTCTAGGGGAGTCAGCCCCTGCTAAAGGGCTAAGAGCCCAGAGATGGATGCAAGAGAGGGAAGCGAGGGAACTCCTTATGCTTCCCCCAGTTATCCTCTAGGGGAGTCAGCCCCTGCTACAGGGCTAAGAGCCCAGAGATGGATGCAAGAGAGGGAAGCGAGGGAACTCCTTATGCTTCCCCCAGTTATCCTCTAGGGGAGTCAGCCCCTGCTACAGGGCTAAGAGCCCAGAGATGGATGCAAGAGAGGGAAGCGAGGGAACTCCTTATGCTTCCCCCAGTTATCCTCTAGGGGAGTCAGCCCCTGCTACAGGGCTAAGAGCCCAGAGATGGATGCAAGAGAGGGAAGCGAGGGAACTCCTTATGCTTCCCCCAGTTATCCTCTAGGGGAGTCAGCCCCTGCTACAGGGCTAAGAGCCCAGAGATGGATGCAAGAGAGGGAAGCGAGGGAACTCCTTATGCTTCCCCCAGTTATCCTCTAGGGGAGTCAGCCCCTGCTAAAGGGCTAAGAGCCCAGAGATGGATGCAAGAGAGGGAAGCGAGGGAACTCCTTATGCTTCCCCCAGTTATCCTCTAGGGGAGTCAGCCCCTGCTAAAGGGCTAAGAGCCCAGAGATGGATGCAAGAGAGGGAAGCGAGGGAACTCCTTATGCTTCCCCCAGTTATCCTCTAGGGGAGTCAGCCCCTGCTAAAGGGCTAAGAGCCCAGAGATGGATGCAAGAGAGGGAAGCGAGGGAACTCCTTATGCTTCCCCCAGTGATCCTCTAGGGGAGTCAGCCCCTGCTACAGGGCTAAGAGCCCAGAGATGGATGCAAGAGAGGGAAGCGAGGGAACTCCTTATGCTTCCCCCAGTTATCCTCTAGGGGAGTCAGCCCCTGCTAAAGGGCTAAGAGCCCAGAGATGGATGCAAGAGAGGGAAGCGAGGGAACTCCTTATGCTTCCCCCAGTTATCCTCTAGGGGAGTCAGCCCCTGCTAAAGGGCTAAGAGCCCAGAGATGGATGCAAGAGAGGGAAGCGAGGGAACTCCTTATGCTTCCCCCAGTTATCCTCTGGGGGAGTCAGCCCCTGCTACAGGGCTAAGAGCCCAGAGATGGATGCAAGAGAGGGAAGCGAGGGAACTCCTTATGCTTCCCCCAGTTATCCTCTAGGGGAGTCAGCCCCTGCTACAGGGCTAAGAGCCCAGAGATGGATGCAAGAGAGGGAAGCGAGGGAACTCCTTATACTCAATAATAATACTAGAGAGGATATACCGGATACATTTACTTGGAAAGGAGTTCGATCTAGGGCCACTCTAGACTATTTCTTTGTCTCAGGCAATGTTCAGCAAGGGGTGAAACCACTAGAGGTACTAGAAACTGAAGCCAGCGATCCTATGCTCCTGAATCTTAGTTGCTTCAGTCCAATAAGAGAAAAGCAGGAAAGAAAGCACTTGGATGTTCAGGTCTCCCAAGGCAGAAATAGGCTGTATATGGATCCTAGAGATGGACTAGAGGTCGCTACGAATTTTAAGGCACTAGTGGAAAAAAATATACAATCTTGAACTATGTGCCCCTCCTTACAAAAGTGGACAGGAGTGGGGGCAAACCTGACTTCTTCCAGAAACATAGGTATAATAAAAAACTAGTAAAAGAACTAAAGAAGTTCAGGGCAGAGAAGAAAGCATGAAATTATGTTCCTCGGATCACCCAGGCTCTCAATAAGAAAAAGCACAGGCACCAGTATGAAAACTGGTTGAAGAGCTTTAGAGCTGCACGCATGCAAGAAGAGGAGGAGGGCATGCTTAAAGTGCCGTGCAAAAAAAAACTCCCGGTTGACGTGGGAATGTATCAATAAGGTGGCCACTCCTCAGGAAGCATTACAAGCTTTGATGGTGGATGAGCAACCGTGGGTTGTCCACTTTGGATCCCTCTATGCTTCCCAAGGGAGAGAAACAATAGACCAACAAATTGCTAATCCTGTCCTTTGGTCCTGGCAGCTGGACAAACGGAACATCTTGGACTTGATCTTGAAATTGAGCACTTCAAGAGCCCCGGGCCCAATGGTCTGTCAAATAGTATCTTACAGCAGGCTCCGATAGAATGGGCCGAATTTGCTTATACACTCTTTGGTCAAATCACGAAAGAAAAAAAGAGTCCCTCTTTCTTGGAAAAAGGCCCTAATTATACCAATCTTTAAAAAAGGAGTAGCTAGCCTTGATGAAGGACTACTCAGGAGACCGCAGAGCGCTAAAAATGACCCCTCACTACTTTATGAAGTTTCCTAGCCCATTAGATAGAGGGTATTTTATGAGAGAGCGCCTTAACCTCTGTCCAACCAAAGAGATTCCGGTTGCATGGAGACAAATGGCCAAACAGTTGAATACTTGTAGGTTTTGTGCAAAAGAAGGGGACGCAGAAACGCTGGTAACATCGGGTGTAGATCTTACAGCTCGTAGAACTAACTATTTGGGAGTGTTTATTGACAACACAAGTACTCTATCAGTGGATGATTGGTGGAGGTGGACTTTAATAGGTGGAAACCACTTAGTGGTGTTCGGAGTGGTGACATTTATAAACACATTAGTTCAAAGATGAATATAGGTGAGTTAAGATCCGAGAGGACGATCCGGGAGGATGTATTTTTGGAGACGAGAGCTAAAATGTAACCTCAGTTAAAAACAATATATATGTTATTCTTTTTTTTTTTTACTCGTTGGGGATTTGATTATTTTAGGATGTGAAATGCTGTGAAAAGATGGAATTTTTAAAGGTTTGAAATAATTTTAAAAAAATAACAAAATGGATTGAATTTAATAAAAAATGCAATCGGACAGTTAAAATCCAATTACAAACCTCAGTTTAAATGGGATGTTTTGGGGAAAGAATGCACCATAACATGTTTAAAATGAAGACCTAAAAAGAGTGCAAAGCAGCATCAAAGCTACACACTTCACACGCACCTCTTACTTTATCACAAGATCGCTAGCCAGCAGGGATCTTAAACACTGAAGAGCTATAAACCCTTCTTTGTCAGCAAGTGGCTGATGTGTATGAACCGGTGTTAGACGGCAATGAGGCGAAAGCACTTCTGTATATCCCGTGGGAAGTGATAGACAGAAGGATCCAGGAAACGTAGCTTGTAACACGAGCGCTGTAAAGTGCACATTTTGAGCTCCAGAAAGGAAAATAGAAGAAGGAATATATTGCTGTGTTGCAAGACTGCTGACTGGCAACATGGGGGCAGTTGTTAGGGGCCCTGTGAGGCTCTAGGCCCCTATCATTTGTAAAGGTTGAAAGGCCCTGACGCCCTTCCATGTTGAGACCCTCCTCCTGGAATACATTGTGCCTTTCCTCAGACGATTGGATGCATAAAAACCAGGCTTTAGTCCAGGCGTCACTTCTGTGCATGATGTTATTGGTCGATTAAGACAGTCCCTCCAGGGGGTCATCCTTCAGTGTCCAGCTTTAGATCATTATCACGAGGACCATGACATCTATCTTTAATATGTAGGGTAGGTCTCTGCAAACTGTGCCTCTCCAGGTGTTTTGGACTACATCTCCCAGGCCAGGATCCCTCTCCATTAACTATGCTGGGGCTGATGGGAGTTTTAGTCCATAATATCAGGAGAGCCAAAGGTTGCAGACCCCTGATCTATAGGTAGGGGCTTCCAGTCCACACTCTAGTGGTTAAATAGTGAGTACAGGGATTCCAAATGGCTGCGTGCAATGAGGATGTGTGCAGGCGGGGCTCGTCCCCAAAATGCATCAAATCAGCACAATGCACGGCTATTGTATGGCAGTTACCTCGTCGCAATAATCTGGATGAAGAATCTTTGGAGTTTAAATCCCTCCCGACAGGAATCGGTGGAATAGATTTGAACTTTATCAAAGGGACTGAAAAGGTGTCATGTGGGGCCACTTTGAAAATGATTTCCAGGGCCTCTTTTGGTCCCCAGTAATTATTTCCAGGGCCTCTTTTAGTTAACATTTTCGTCGGGACACCTGTGGGAATGCAGGATGGTAGGACCCGTATTGTTGGCGGCATATTTCAGTGGGTGGCCAGAGTGAAATGTCTGAAAATGGTGCTTTTTTCCACCAAATTTCATAGACATTTCCCGCTGCCCACCCAACGAAACACGCCGCCAACAAGAGATGTCCTACCTTCCCGCGTTCCCACAGGTGTCCCAACGAAAATGGTACCTCACATGTGTGGATGCACCTACCTCGGCGCAAGGGAAAAGGCGAACCCACTGATAACCCCAAGCCTTTCGGCAAAGCAGATTTTGCTCATGTGGACAACCTACAGATTTGGGCCTAGGGTGTCGAAGCCACCAAGGAAAACAGAGAACCCTATGCATTTCTGAAAAGAAGACACCCGTGGGCACCTTTCCACAAAAAATATCTATGGTGGTTTAGTGATCCCCACACCCACCCAAAACAAGTTATGATTTTTTTTTATTTGTGTTTTTGTTTTGCCTCTTTCCTAGGGGCAGATTGTGCTAGCAATCTGCCCCCAGGGAGGGCTACATGAGATGCCCCCCATCCATTAGGGGTGGGGAGGAGAGGGCTACCCCCCTTTCCACTAAAAACATCCATGGTGGTTCAGTGGCCCCCCACGCCCACCCAAAAAAGTTATCATTTGTTTTATTTTTGTTTTGCCTCTTTCATAGGGGCAGATGGGCACATGTGTGTGGCCATCTGCCCCTGGAGGGGGAAACGTACTGCCCCAGGCTTGCGGGGTGGCTCTGACAATATTTGCAGTGGCCTCCCCCTGACCCCAAATGGATGGGGACATCCCATGTACCCCTTCCTAGGGGCAGAAATCTGCCCCCAGGGAGGGCTACATAAGGTGCCCCTTCCACTTAGGGTGGGGGGGAGAGGGCGACCCCCCATGCAAAAATCCCTGGTGGCTAGTGGTTCCACCCGCACCCACCCCACCCAAAACTAAATAAAAAAAATAATTATCTTTTTTTTTTGCCCCCCTTCCCTGGGTGCAGATGATCACCCATCTGCCCCCAGAGTATTGCCCCCATGCTTTGGGGGCCAGGGGGAGAGGGCAGCTTACATAGTAAGCAGCCCCTCCCCCACTTCAAAAACAGATCCCTGCACCACACACCAAACACATATTCTGGGGGGGATAATAAATGACATTACATTCCACCCACTTAAAATTGTGGGGGGAATTTGTCCCCCCCTGACCGCCCATGTCCTACGCCCATGTGACCAGTGATACCCAGGTTGTCACGTAGATGGGTGAGCAGGATGGCATGGTTGACAGTGTCAAAGGCAGAGGAGAGATCAAGTAAAATGAGAACACAAGGAGTGTTAGAGTAAAGGTTGTAGAGCAAGTCTTCACGGATGTTCAGGAGAGCAGTTTCCGTGCTTCTGGCAGCTCTGAAGCCAGACTGATGGTCATGAAGACAACCAACAGATTCAGTGTGAAGATTGAGCTGGGAGATGGCCAGTTTCTCCAGGAGCTTGCCCAGGAAGGGGGTGATGGAGATTGGGCGATAGTTAGCCGGGCAGGAGGGGTCGGCAGAGGGTTTCTTAAGAAGAGGGTGCACAAGGAAGTGCTTCAGGGGGGATGGGAAGACTCCAGTGGTGAAGGAGTGATTGCAGAAATCAGCCAGGGCAGGAGCCAGGGAGTCGATGTGGTCCTTGATAGTTTTGGAGGAACAGGGGTGAACCTGTTTCGACGACACTTTCATAGATCGGACTTGTCTAGAAACCTTGTCTGCGGAGAACTGGGGAAAGGCAGAGAAGGAGGGAGGTCAGGTGTCTGCAGAGAGGCCACAGGAGGAGCAGAGAGTGGGGGGAGGCGGGGGATAGGAGGAGAGAGAGGACAGGATGTCCTGAGTTTTAGAGATGAAGTGAGAAGCCAGTGCCGTATAGAGGGCCTGGGAGGGGACAGGGGAGGTAGAGACTGCGGGAGGATTGGCCAGTTCCTTGCAGATTTTTAAGAGTTCGGCCGAGTTGTTTGATGCCGCAGAGACGCGGGCTTGGATATGGGCTCTCTTCTTGGTTAGGACAGAGAGCCGGTATTGTCTTTGGAGCAGGCAGCAGGCCAGTTTGTCAGAGGATATACACGAAGCATGCCATTTCCTCCCGGCCACCCTGCACTTGCATTTTAGGGTGACGAGGTTCGAGTCGTACCATGAGTTGCACTTGGCTTAGGACTTCAGGCGGATTCTCATGACAGGGGCAAGGATATCAAGAGCATCAGATATAGCAGAGTGGAGCATTGAGAGGGCTGTGTCAGGGTGAGAGTCAGCCAAAGGGGGAGGAGGAGGTGAGAAGGTGGCAGCGAAAGCATCAACTGACACGTGCTTCATGGGTCGGATGACCGAGAAGGTGGGTGGCAGTGCTGGAGGTGGCTTGGCCTGGAGGGTAGGAAGGGTGAGGTGGGAGGAGAGGAGAAAGTGATCACACCAGGAGAGGGGTAGAGAGAGGGACAGAGAGGGGAAGTTCTGAGGAGATCAGGACATCCAGAGTGTGTCCTGCAGAATGAGTTGGGCCAAAGGGGAAAATAGTGAGTGAGAGAGAGTCGCAAAGGTCACGAAAGAGTCCAGAGGGAGGACAGGGGGCATCCAGGTGGATGTTGAAGTCTCCAAGAAGGAAGAGTTGAGTGGTTGAGGCCCGGAGTGAGGAGAAGAGATCCACCCACTCAGAGAGGAAGGAGGAGATCTGACCAGGTGGCCGATAGATAGTAGCCACAGTAAGGGAATGGCTAGGGGAGAGAGAAAGAGCCTGCAGACGAGGCATTCAAAGGAGGAATAGACCTGCGTGGGTGTGACAGAGGCAGGAATCCACTCGGGGAAGATCAGGGCTACACCCCCTTCAGGGCAGTTGGGCCTAGGCGCAGAGAGGATCTTGTAGCCAAGAGCTAGGAGTGTGTCAAAGCTAGTGACAAAACTGGTCGTGAACCATGTCTCAGTGAGACCGAGGACATCGAGGTCAAGTTCTTCCAAGAGGCGGCAGATATCAGAGGAGAGTTTGACAGCAGAGCGAGAGTTTAGAGTGGCAATATGGAGAAGGTTGCCATCCTTGAGGGACTTCCGAGGAGGGGTACAGCTCAGAGGTACGTCCTTCGGAGGTGTAGAAGGGGCCCGAGAGGGGCCAGAGAGAGAAGGTGAAGGCAAGGTAGCCAAGCTGGAGGCAGAAGAGGGAGGCGAAGTAGCCACAGAAAAGGGGGAGGGGACAGCAGGAGAAGAAAGGAAATTGATGAGGCGCGGAAAGCTTCGATCAAAGAGGTGAAGGCTGGCCTGAGGGCCTTGGACCAAGACGGACCCATTCCAGTAAACTTTAATGATGACCTTAGAGGAGTGGAAGGGGGCCACAAGGGCAACAACACTCACTGGACTGGGCATCAAAGTCCTGCATCTCTCCCACTCCTTCGACCGATTCTTTTGGTATGAACTCCGCAACGAGTGCCTCGTGCGGAATGAGGTGATCCTCCTCAGGTGGTGGCCCACCGCCAGTCACCAGAGTCATGCTGTAGTTAGAGGCACTCTTGGCCTTAGCGCTCCGTTTGAGGTCATTCCAACGCTTCTTGCACACGGCAGCTGTGCACACCTCATGGCCGAATGCACTCACATTATCCGCAACATGCTTCCAGTGGGTATTCCGACAGGAAGCCGTAGTTTGACAATTCGGCCCCACTAGCATGTCATGTCTGTGGGCCTGCCCTGCACGTAGTTCCTGGTTGCAGAAAGGCTTCTTCCTTGACATGTAGGAAGCCATGGCTGTGTCTTTGGTCCCAGCCTGTGCTGCAGATGCAACCTTCCTCCTCTTGGATGGTGGCGTGGACCCGAGCTGGCGATTGCCACCCTGATCAGTATGGCCAGTGGGACCAGTGGATTGAACCAAGGGAGTGGCAGGTTGAAGGATGACCGAAGGCCTGACTTGCGTCAGTGGCTGCTGGATGCCCTGGAATGGACCATGCGCAGCAACATCCGCTGTGCCAGGGTCATTGACTGCGACTGTCCTGGTTGGTAGACTCACAACCGGGGTGTTGTTGGCTGCATCTGCCCAGCACTTGCCAACACCCGGCTGGTCGGGGCAGCAGATGACTTTGCTGCCCCAGGGACACGTGACTCGGTCAGGGCAGCCCTGCGGCACCTACAGTGTTCCTCCTGACCTGCTGGAAATCTTCCAGTGACTCTTCAAGTGCCAACGCAGCCTGCGCTGGCAGACCCTGAGCCTGGGTGGTGGTGTCCACAGCTGCACCTGCAGCTACCACTACCCTTGGACCCGTGGCAGTCGATGAAACGGACTGCTGGGTCACACGGGCGCCAGTGCCAGATGCAGAAGCTGCATCTCCCGGAACCACAGGGGGTGGTGGCATGACTGCACCAACACGTGGCTCAACATCGCCCCAAGCTGGCGCACCCCTACCTCTCCCCCCTCTGCAGCCACCCTGGACACCCTGGACCTGGTCACCCTGGCCATGTCCCTGACCACGCCCACCACGAGGAATACGACCATCTGAGGCGCCCCTCACCTTTGGTGGCCTCCCAACCAGGGCATAGATGGAGTAGTGCCAGCACAGATGGAGAAGTGCCAATGGGAGGTGTACACCACAATTGTCCTGGGCAATTAGGGTGAAGGGGGTGGGATACAAGATGTTATAAGCACCCCTGCACCTGCAAGGCTGTATGTGACCCCGGTGATGAATTGATGGGTCACGCAACGCTCAGGCACCCCAAAACTGCAGTAAAACCGTGCATGCACCCCGGTAGCCCACTTGTGTGGAATTAACCTCCCGCAGTACGCAGTGGCACCCAGGTACACGAAAAACACATACGCGTGGGACACGCAGGCTACTATGACCTCGAAAATGGGTACGCGATGCACAGGGGCACCCGCAGTGGGAAAAATAGTGTGCGCGACTCACCCTCAGACTAGCGTGATAATGAAAAACACACGTAGCCAATACCCCCGCCAAAAGAAGAGATACGTCCTTGATAGCTGTGAAGTAGTGATGGTGCGCGAAACAACAAGAAGTAGCAACACACATGTCGGTCTCCACGAAAGGCACGTACAGCGAACTGCAGGGACCCACTCACCTTTAACCCGTGCTGAGGGAAACGCTTGCGTGCGCCACGTCACTTACGGCTTACGCGCTAAGGGCCTTTCCTACAATAGCACGCTGACATGCATTATTCTCACATGCTCATTCACAATGCACCCGTGTTGTGGGAAACGCCCGCGCGCGTAACGTCACAGATGCGCTTACGCGCTAAGGGCCTTTCCTCAAATTACACACTGACGTGTACTTTTTTCACGTGCCAAATCACTCTGTATCAAGCTGGCCACGCGAAAACACATGGAAGACCATGCTCCTGTCCAGAGGCCATTTTCCTGCCCCCCAGAGCCCCTAGCACGCTCCCACTTGCCATCTGCTGCTGCCTGCTGCCCACGTGCCCTGCTATTTGCTTCCTGCATGTCAGCCATCTGCAGGGGTGCAGTTGCTGTGACCACCCCTGCTGGAACAGAAGACTCCCGACTGGGATACCATCGCTCCACAGCCCAGCCCCAGCACCCAGTTGCACACCTGCCTCTGGGGTTGCCATGTCTGACACAACACCATCTGGCACCACTGGCAACCCCCAGCCAGAGAGGCAGAGGGCCACCAGCTTCAGTGCCAGGGAAGTTGGTGTCCTGTGGAGCAAGTCCTGGGGTAGTATGATGCCCTCTTTGGAAGTTTGCGTGCCGACAATGAAGGACGGAAGAGGATCTGGATGGACATCGTGACTGCCATCAACGAGGAGGGGGTGGCAGTCCGCGAGATCAAACATGTCCGGAAGCGCTGGGAGGACTTCAGGTCCAGGACCCTCAACAAGGCCCGGCGCCTTTAGAAGGCAGCGGATGCCAAGGGGTGCCGGGCCCACCTGACCGACAACCAGATGAGGGTCCTGGAACGCATACGCCCAACACTCCACGTCCAGGTCCTTGAGGGGCAGACCCATCTGGAGTCAAGCGGTAAGTGTACATGCATACTGATTGGACGCTGTGCGTGTTGTGGTGAGTGTGCAGGTTGCACATATGTCTTTGTAGGGACATTTATGGCTGCGTATGTACAGGGACATGAACCTGCCACATGTGATTCCTATCAAGTGTGAGACACAGATGGTGTATGTGTTGGTAAGCATGCTGTGCAAATTTATGTGTGAGTGCACACATGTAATGAATTATGAGTATGTACTGTGGCATGGTTGTGGTGTCACACATGGATGCTGGTTCATGCTGCATGTATCTGCACTATGCACATGTGCATGTGGGTGTATTTGACAAGTGTGCAACTGTGAGGCAACATGGATGCATGTGACACTGACATGTAGAAGGCTGAGTGCGAGATGTGACAATCTCAACACTGCGACAGTTGGTGGAGATGTACACATGCATGTAAGTCTGGTGGCATGTGTCCCTGTGTTTCATGTCGCGTCAGGCTCACCTTCGGCTGCTCGTGCTGTTGTTTGTGTATGGATGGTGCTGCCTGGTGCAATATTCCTGTTGATTTGCTCATGTGTGTGAGTTGAAATGACATGTGTGTTGGGGGAGTGTGATGCCATGTCTGTAGTTTTACACTGCCACTCATGTGCAACAGTCATGTGTGTATTAGTCCATTGTACAGTGCCCTGATGCTTGTGTTCTATCTCTCCCTGTCTGCAGCGTCAACTGATGAAGAGGGCGGAGAGGGTGCTGTGGAGCAAAGCGGCACGGATCGCACCACCAGCCAGAGACGCAAGCCCCGGCTCCCCTCCCACGTTGTCATCTCATCGGGGAATGAGGAGTCTGGTGCTGCGTCCCAGGCTGCAGCTGCCGAGGGTATGTCGAAGAGGCAGAGGTCGGAGGTGGACTCCTCGGCAGCAGAAGGGGCAGCTGAGACCCCACAGGGTCCGACGGAGGAAGATGGCATGGAGTCATCCAGGTTAATGGGGGGTTTGGTGGAGGAGGAGGCCGTGGAAGGGACACACACGGGGTCTGGAGGTGGGGATTCCACTGGTGCTAGTGGTGCAGTGCAGGGGCAGGGAAAGGAGGCAGCACAGGCCGCCGCGGAGGTGCCTGTGTGTAATTCTGTCCCCGATCCTGTGACTGCATCATCCTGCACCAGCAGGGATACCTACGTCCCGACCTGTTTTCAGGGAGGGGATGAGCGCACAACAACTGGCCTTCCTCTCCCTGCGGACGTGGCAATCCGGGACCGGGTTGAGCCTGTCCTGGCTGGGATGGCGTTGCGTCAACGGGGCATGCGAGGTGACCTGCAGTGTTTTCGTGAAGACACTGCACGCCATCTCGGATGCCTCGTTGACCGCGTTGACCTACTGGGACGGGTCACCAGGGCTGGATTCCTCCGTATGCTGGACCTTATTCCGACCCCCTCCTCACCTGAACCCCCTATGCGCCAGTCGTCCTCCATGCCATCTTCCCTACCATGTATCACCTGGGTACCCTGTGGAGCTGCCTCTGACCCAGCGGCCAGGCTGGTGGAGGACACATCCCTGCCACATTTGGGAGTCGGACATCCAGCAGGGGTGGCCACCACAACAACTGCAACCCAGCCGGAGGAGGAAGTGCAGGCAGCAAGAGCCAGGGCGCAGGCACAGCAGCAACAAGGTGGGAGCGATGATGGCTCGGGGCCATCAACATCCGAGGGGCAGGCATCGGCCACAGGCCAGGAGGACCCAGGATTGGGAGTGTCTTCCGTGTGGTAGCGGTTGGGCTAGGCCATAGATGCGGACCGCTGGTGGGCGGAAGAGGCACGGCTCACAATGGTCAGGGCGGAGAACTCCATGCGGAGGGTGCTGAGGCGGGCCGAGTGCCTCGAGGCAATTTGCAGGGAGTTGGAGTTGAACATGGCATCATCCCTGCGAACACTCGGGGCCATGGAAGAGGACCGCCTCCAGGACATAGAGCAGGAGTTCGATGATGCCCTGGCCCGGGAAATCGGAAAGTGAGCCGTCGGACTAGCCCACCGCCATTGTATATAGTTTTTAGTGTTAGGTTTCATTTTTGTTTTGCTTTATTTTGGGGTGATTGGACTATGCCCCACACTTTTGTATATAGTTATTTCTTAGGTAGTTTGTTTGATGGGTTTCATTTCTTTCGTTGGGCTCATGGACCCTTTGAACATTCATTGTACATAGTTGAACATTGGATTTGTGGGAACTTATTTTTTAAAATTCACCATGGATCAATGGATTTTACATTTCCTTTGGATTTTCTTTGGTGGACGGAGAGTTTGGACGAATATTCTTTTGGATTTATTTGGATTGGTTCTACATTTCATTTAAGTATGTTTTGGACATGCATTTCATTTGACATTTGTTCATGCTTTCTTTTTATTACATTCTTTTTGTTCATATTACATTTTCATATTTTACATCCATGTGTGGTATTCGCTCATCGGGTTAATGCTTGTCAAAATGTGGGTTTACATAATCAATGGCACCCAGTGTGTGTGTGTGACGGACATGTGTTGATGTACATAGTGACTTGTGGTTTGTGTCATGAGATAGGCATGTCAGTGTGTGGTGCATTGGGAAACTCATTCCATCTCAAGACTGGGGTGGCGTGCTGTGGGATTTTTGTGGACATGAGGGCCATGATTGTGCATCTTTAGGATGTGTTGCGGGGGGACATGAGTCGGGCCTGACCCTCAATGCTGGGTGGATGGGGGTGCCGGGGGACAAGAGTCGGGCCTGCTGGCAGGTGCCCGTCAATGCTGAGTGGATGGGGGTGCTGGGGAACATGAGTCGGGGCATGCTGGCAGGTGCCCGTCAACGCTGGGTGGATGGGTGTGCTGTGGAACATGAGTCGGGGCCTGCTGGCAGGTGCCCATCGATGCTGGGTGAATAGGGGTACTGGGGGGCATGAGTCTGGGCCTGCTGGCAGGTACCCATCGATGCTGGGTGGATGGGGGTGCTGGGGGACATGAGTCGGGGCCTGACGGCAGGTGCCCGTCAATGCTGGGTGGATGGGGTGCTGGGGAACATGAGGCGGGGCCTGCTGGCAGGTGCCCATCAATGCTGGGTGGATGGGGGTGCTGGGGGACATGAGTCGGGCCTGACCCTCAATGCTGGGTGGATGGGGGTGCTGGGGAACATGAGTTGGGGCCTGCTGGCAGGTGCCCGTCAATGCTGGGTGGATGGGGGTGCTGGGGAACATGAGTCGGGGCCTGCTGGCAGGTGCCTGTCAATGCTGGGTGGATGGGGGAGCTGGGGAACATGAGTCGGGGCCTGCTGGCATGTGCCCGTCCATGGTGGGTGGATGGGGATGCTGGGGGACATGAGTTGGGGTCTGACGGCAGGTGCCCGTCAATCCTGGGTGGATGGGGGTGCTGGGGGACATGAGTCGGGGCCTGACCCTTAATGCTGGGTGGATGGGGGTGCTAGGGGACATGAGTCGGGGCTGGACCCTCAATGCTGGGTGGATGGGGTTGCTGGGGGACATGAGTCGGGGCCTGACCCTCAATGCTGGGTTGATGGGGGTGCTGGGGGACATGGGTCAGGGCCTGACCCTCAATGCTGGGTGGATGGGGGTGCTGGGGGACATGTGTTGGTGCTCAGTTGTACGTGGTGACATGTGGGCTGGCTGGGGGCTCCGCCAGGGTGGTTGGGCTGCCTGTGGGGCATGGCCAGGGGTGCAGTGTGTTCCCCTGTGTTGTGGTCTGCCTGCAGGCCTTGGGGAGGGGGGAGAGGGCACACCTGGGAGGACACACACTAACAATTTGTTGGGGCACCCCCGAAATACACGTACACCGCTCGCACAGGGCCAATCGCGTGTGATTCTCCCCGCGTACCCCCGTAATACACGTACCCCACTCGCACAAGGCCAATCGCGGGTGAAACTTCCTGCACACCCCCGAAATACATGCAGCCTGCTTGCACAAGGCCAATCGCAGGTGAAACTTCCCGCGCACCCCCGAAATACGCAAGGCCAATCGCGGGTAAAACTTCCCGTACACCCCCGAAATACATGTAGCACGCTCGCTCAGGGCCAATCGCGGGTGATTCTCCCCCCTCACCGCCGTAATACATGTACCCCGCTCGCACAAGGCCAATCGCGAGTGAAACTTTCCACGCACCCCCAAAATACACATAGCCTGCTCGCACAAGGCCATTCGCGGGTAAAACTTCCTGCACCCTCTGAAATACACATATCACGCTCACACAGGGCCAATAGCGTGTGATTCTCCCCACGTACCCCCGTAATACACGTACCCCGCTCGCATTCGTGGTTGGCGGGCTGTATGCTGGTCCACTGGCCTGTGCGCCATGTACGGGATTTGTGCGCTGTTCATGGCGCACGGGGGGGTTTGGGGGCGTAACTGGCGCTGCTGCAGGGTCGCTGCTCCACTCTGCGCCACGGCTGGTTATGGATGTTTGAATCCATGAATACGCTGTGCGCGGAAATTGATTTTGGCGCACGCCGCTGGCGCAGACTGCCGCACGCACACCCTGTGCGCCAGCCGCATGCGCCACTTGTGCGCTGAATGCTATGAATCACCCCCTTCATCTTACAAACTCTGTGCTAGCAGTACCCTTGAGGGCTGGATAGTACAGGCGGATTCAGAAACAACATTAACTACAAAGCCTTTACAGGACATTTGGGCTAGAACCTCCAGGCCCCAGCAGGCAGATACTCTGATGGCAACATTTCAAACACAGTATATAGCTTTTACATCAGAGTTCAAGCAAATGCTTACTGATTTCAAGAAAGACCTAATGGACCTGGGGGAATGCATGGATGCAAACAAACGTGCTATACAAGAATTGACTCAAGACAACAGCCAACCAGACCAACTGTTGGAACACCTTGCAAGATCAACTCATAGCTTGGAGTTGCAATGCAAAGATTTAGCCAATAGGTCTCGCAGGTAATGATCTGAGTCTGAAAACCTTCCGGAATCAGTTGCCGACCCAGACTTGAAAAAAGCGATAATATCCATCTTTAAAGAACTATTGGGTGCGGAAGACGAAGACAAGATAGCATTGGATCGAGTTCATAGAGTCGGCCCAATGAGAACTGATCCAGGAATGCCCCTAGGTACATGTTGGGAGCATGTGGGGACTACCCTCAGAAAGAAGAAATATTTAGGGTAGCCAGACAAGCGGAACCTATAGCATAAAATGGTTCAAATATCCAACTATTTCAAGATCTTTCTCCACTCACACTTCAGAAACGCAAAGAAATGCAAATAGTGGTTACATTGCTCCAAGCTAGAAAGATACAATACAGATGTACGTTCCCCTTTGGTATATTATTCACACTGGACGGGAGGCAACACAGAGTTACCTCCCGTGAAGAAGGCATTGAACTGTTAAAAATTGAAGAAGAGGAGGGAGATACTCCTCAAAATCATCACTTGCAATCGGTTCGCCCTACATCGGTGAAATCGCCTGAGGAGCTGGGTCAAGATACGAGTAGTGTATATACCAAAGGATTAAAATGGGGCAGTTGGAATCCTTGTTTTAGAGGGCCGAAGTATTCATCTAAAAAGTGACATCAATCAAGAATCTAGACAGGAACTACGAGAATGATGTGCTGAAAATGTTATGAAGTAATGGGCTCGGACGAGTTCATCCAATTTGGAATCTGTGGAGTGGAGGTGGAGAGGGTTTTAGGATACCCTAAGGGGATCCCTGGAAGAAGTGGCAATCCAAGGTGGAGAAGTGGTGGTCAAAGGTACTCTAGGTACAAGGGGTTGCACCAGGGAAGGAGGGAGTAGGGGTGAGGTGGATTGGGACGAAAGTTTTTATTTGGTGGGAGGTGGGTTTTTGAGTTGGGGAAATGGGAGTGGGTAAACTACACTTGTTTGAGGAAACAGAAGTATGGATCAAGGTCAAGGAATTTGGCAAAGTTTATATATTTGAAATTAAAAACACAAGACATTCAAATGTTTATCTCTTAATGTTCAAGAGCTAAACACCCCAGTAAAACGCAAGAAATTAGAGGGATTTCTAACATGTCATCAGACAGATATACTTGCATTACAGGAAACTCATATTAGACAGCAGGATAAAGTCAGACTTCATTTACAACAGTATCCCACAATAATTGAAGCTAATGCATTGAAGAAAATTGCTGGTGTCTTAATTGCGATTAGGAAGGGGGTACAGGATAAAATAAACAGAATCAAAGCAGATAAGGATAGCCGCTACCTTTTTTATTATAGCTGAAATAGAGTCAATAATGATAACCCTGGTATCGATTTATGCCCAGAACACTGGTCAGGATATGTTTTTGAGGAAAGTATTAGCAGAAGTGGAGGGGTTCATGGTGGGAGAACGATTAATATTCGGGGACTTGAATATGGCCTGGAACCCATGTAGAGACAGAAGCGTGAGAACTCAATATGGTCAGCCCCCTCCTTCACAAGGGCTACAATTTAAGGTAGAACAATTAGTGATATCAGATGTATGGGTTATAATGCGAGAAACAGAGACAGGATATACACACTATACCCATATACACAAATCATTCTTGCATAGTGATTATATTTGGGCATCTGTCAATTTGCTGGGCAGCATTACAAAAATAGATATTCACCTGATTGCGCCTTCAGATCACATGCCCCTAGAACTAGAGTTTTTTCTCTTAAGACCTGCTCCTGGGATGTGGTTGTGGATTGCCCATCGGCTCTCTTTCGAGGCTCAGCATTGAAGGAAAAATTAGGTGGCAAGATTGTGGAATTTGTTTGAGTTAAACGATTCAGGCGAGATAGCAATGTATACACTATGGGATGCATTTAAGGCTTTGTTCCGAGGGATACTTATCTCAGAAGGGGCCTATAGACATAAACAACGCATGGCCATTGAGTCAGAACTTACTTGAGAATGAACTGAAGATTACATTGAAGAAAATGGAATCGGATCGTCAGCTGGCAGTTAAAAAGGCATATAGAAATGTAAGGTGGAGACTTCAGCTTATGCAAACATAGAAAGTGAAACAAGTTCGTCTACATGGGAAACAAAAAAACTATATAAAACCGAATAAAGCTGACTATTGGTCAGGCAGCTAAGCAAAAATCAGGCATCACGTACACTTTTAGGTGTGAAAGATATTCAAGGGGATCTGGTTACAACTACCCCACAAAAACTCATATAATCTGTGGAGTTTTACTGCATATTATATCAATCGGATGGCCCTGACAATTTAGCTCAATACACATATTTATGTTCAGTTAAGCTTCCAAGGATTACATCACAGTAATGTGAATGTCTGGAACAAGAATTAACTATTGAAGAAATATCCCATGTAATCAGAAATCTCCCTTTGAAGAAAGCCCCAGGCCTGGACGGATACTCTGCCTTGTTCTACAAAACATATCAATTGGGATTGGCCCCAAAATTGTTACATTTATTTAATTAATTTAAAGAAACTGGATATATACCTCCCTCTATCGAGGAAGCAAAAAGGATCCTTTTTCCAAAACCGAACAAGCATCCCACATTATGCTGGTCATATAGACCTATTGCCCTGGTGAACCTCGACGCAAAAATGTATACGATAATTCTCAACAACAGATCAGCAGATTTTCTACCATCACTGATCCATCCGGATCAATCAGGGATTATTAAACATCGACAAACCCACAACAGCATCAGAAGGGTGTGTCATCGAATCGAAAAAACAAGTAAGAAGCGACATCCGGTGCTTTCTTTATCATTAGATGCAGAGAAAGCGTTTGATAGGGTAGAATGTTTTTTGTTTGTTTAAAACCCTACAAATTATGGGATTTGGGTCAAAGTTTATAAATATGATACAAGTTAATTACAGAAATTCCAAGATAAGATTATCCTTTAATGGTCAGGTATCTACCCCAATCACATTGCACCGCGGAACGAAGCAGATATGTCCACTTTCCCCTCTTCTGTATGCAATACATCTAGAACTCTTCTTAGCTAGAAGCAAACAATCAGACCAAATTATAGGGATACCATTTGTGTCAGAACATCATAAAATACTGTCTTATGCCGAAGATATGCTCGTCACGGTTACAGAACCAGTTGATTCACTGATTATGGTCACACAGGAATTTGCACAATTTGGTAGGGAAGCAGGGCTAAAATTAAATATGACAAAATCGGAAATACTGAATTTATCACTTACGCCTCCTCAAGTAGCTTGGGTGTCTATGAACATTAACTTTGCATGGGCTAAAGATAAAATCAAATTATTAGGAGTGACCTAACCAATTCACTACAATCAATATATAAAGTACATTTTTCACCTATTCTTTTAGAACTCAGAGGGTTACTGACACGGTGTGTGAAAACAAGGAAATAATATGAGGCAGGGTAACCAAAAAGGAAACACACCAAACACAGGTTACAAAGGAACATACAAAGCACTTTATTTTATACTGAATCCAGTTACAAAAGAACAGAACAAAATTCAGATAGCTATCGACCCTCAGTACAACACAGCGAACTCCGGCGTGGTTCGGTGTGCTCAGTGAGTGCAAATATTCATTGAAACAGTCAGGCTTTTATACATTTCTCCAGCCTGTTGTCCAGCCTTTCTTCAGGTTAACCATTCCATAAATAAGTTACTGCTCTAGGGTCACTTGCCAGGTCAAATCTAGTTCATCTTAGGTTTATACATTAACAAGAAGAAATGGTAATAATGTATGCTCTAGGCCTAACATTACAATGCGGGACTTAATTTATACAATATAGTTAAGCAGGTGTTCTCATTCAATTATAGATCAGTTTCGATGATACAGGTAATCCATTGCACACAGGTCAGCAGAAGGACAAGGTCTCAGCTCATGACCCTAACAAGTGACCTGCAGGCAAGTTATACATTAGCTGTACAGAGGTCATGACAATCGAGTTCTGTTCTGAATAACATAGGCTACCATTTTAGCTCACATGGTGACTTTATAGAGCAAGAAAACCTAAAATGGCGGCTTGACCCAAAATGACAGTTTACATGGTTTCTAAGGTCAGGACCTGGCAATGCAAGTTTATTCACATGTAGTTTATAAGCAGCTTGTTAGCAGCTTGGCGTAGGCCAATATTCATAGCAATAGGAGGCACGATATAATTTCTAGTTTGACAAACCCTCCTTTTGGCCTATGCCAAGTGCTAAACTACTTCTGATCTCCCTGCAAATAACTCCATGTGTCATCGTCCATACACCCTGAATAGCTGTCAGAAATATCTATCGCCATTAGATCTTTTACTAAGATCTCTTCCAGTACATACTCCTTAGAGGTTTTATCCGGGGCATGCACTTTATGTTCTATTGTACCTATCGCCTGAGCGCAACATCCCCCTAGCATTGAACATATACTTGGTAGACATTGGATACAACAATAAAGAAATAGCAGAATTCCCAAAATAATCAGCAAGACTGAAAGCACTTTCCAACCCTAAGACCGCAAGAAGTCCCAGAACCAAGCGCTAAGATCCCGATTTCCCTCGGGAACATGCACTTCTGAACTAAGAATGTGCAGATTCTGTATTGCCTTAAAAATAGTTGGGGAGGAATCCGGTATGAAAACACAGCAAGCGGACCCCACTAGTTTACATACTCCACCACGTTCAGCCAGAATGACATCTAATGCCATCCGGTTCTGAAGCGCTACCAATCTGATCGCTTTCTGCTCTAAAGTCATATTATAGAGTATATCTGTGGTCCGGTTGATGGTTCTCTCCAGTACTCTCGCTAGTTTCCTGATATCCTCGGAATTCGCTATCTGCCCAAAGAATGGAAGGAATGATTTCGCTACATCTCCTAAAACCTGTGCTGGAGTGTCGCCATTCTCGTCCCGCCGTGGACGAGCCTTCGAAACCTCTACAGTACTTGCTATAAACACCCCAGGTAACAGGATTCCTAGATAACAAGTTCCCTGCCAATCCCTGGGCAACCATGGAAATGCTACATGGCCGCAAACAAAATAGACAGGTTCGCCTACATACAAAGGTCTGTCTTCCCCAGTCAAATTTGCAACGTTGGCACAACCTTTAAAATCTCCCATTGACCGGGTGCCATTCCTCTGGATGCAGAAAGAAACTGAATCGGGGCTGTGGTTAACAGTGTAAGAAGGAGGCATGGCATCCCTATTGCCTATCAGAGCCATTTTAAAGGAAATCAAAGATTGGAAAGGACAAGACAGTCTATCAGAAGGCCTAATAGAAGCAATATTGAGCTTACTCCTATTTACAAAAAGCGAGCATCCCAGGGGAGTCAGAACACGTTTCTCAAAACTATTCAAATTAGTGCCATCAAAGTTCCCCGAGATGCTATCGTTCCATCGGCCAAAGAACAGTGCTCTAAGTGAAGCATAACAAGCAGTTGTCAAAGGTAAAGGGTGAATATACCAACCTAGCCCCTTATCCCCATGTTGCGGTAAATGTGAGCAGACCCAACAATTAGTCTTATTAAAAATGGCATGTGTTGCATTCATTATAAGCAACAAGGTATTATTGTGATACTTCTGTCTATGCTGTGAGTCCCTAGGTGACAGAGTATGCAAATGTACAAAAGCTGTAGGAACAGTGGGTACAATTTCAGTCGGCAGCAAAGACTCTAAAGGATGAGTCTCTTCGAAATACCAAAGGCCTAACACAGTGACTATTATAAAACCAAATATTATCATAAAAACACAGCAATACGTTTTCGGGGCCCAGGCACATTGTTCATTGTCCGAGTTGGTCACCCGCTTATTTATAAGTCCAATACGAGCAGCAGCGGTGGCGGTAGCAGGCATTGTAGATTTTCAATCGACGACCCCAATGTTCGTTGCTGGCGACACTACGGTCGCGTGGCTTCTTAGTCCTTCCACAACCCCTAGCCAACAGAATCCCCTTCCTCAATTTTTTGGGCAAAAGCAAGCCCTTGATGATCCTTTCCTTCCTTGAATGCACAGCCGAACCGTGCCGTATGTCTATCAGATGCACAGCAAAACCGTGCCGTATGTCTATCTTCGTGGCCGGAAGTTGTATCTTGTTGTGCCTGGTATTGTTTGATCCGAGAACAAGATGTCATCACTTCCCATTGGAAGCAACGTATCAGAGGCAAGTGAAGTTGGAACAGCAATTTCCGGGAGCAACATTTTCGGAGAGTGCAGAGACAAAATGGCAGCTTCCCCAAGCCTCACGGGCTCAGAAAGATTCTCCGACGCACTCTCAGTGCTACTCACTGCTTTGGGATCATTGGTTGCAGCGTTAGCGAGGGGTTCTGAGGAAGTTTCTTGACATGCGTCGCGTGGATCCAATGCTTCCGGCCTGCGACACGCACCGCTGTTTGGGTGACCAGCAGGACCTGGAACGGGCCCCGCCACTGAGGTGCAAGGCAGGAAGATCGGTCAAAGGATTTGACCAAAACCCAACTTCCAGGTTGTATACTATGGCCTGGGCCCTCGTATCGCGCGGGTAAAGCGTCTCATACCTGGTGATAAATGAAATACAGGTTTTTAGTCAACTGGCTACAATAGTCTGAAAGCAATACATTTTCTACATTCCTCAATGCCCTAGGCTTCGGAAGACCCCAGATATTGGCAGGTCTCCCCATTACCACCTCAAATGGAGAGAGCCCAGTCTTAGTTTGAGGGGTTGTACGCATGGCTAGTAACACGATCGGTAAGGCGTCCGGCCATTTTAGTTTGGTGCCGGCACATGTCTTAGCGAGCTTGTTTTTTATGATACCATTGTGTCTTTCCACTAATCCGGCGCTCTGAGCATGTCTGGCCGAATGGAATCGTTTGTCAATTTGCAATGCCGTACAAATCTGTAGAATTACAGCAGCGATAAAATGCGGACCATTATCCGACCAGATAACTCTCGGCAAACCGAACCGTGGGAAGAATTCCTTTAACATGGTCTTTGCAGTGGTCATGGCTGTAGCGTCTTTAACAGGGAAAGCCTCGACCCACTTACTAAAGGCGCAAATGACCACAAGGACATATTTTAGATTGTTACATTGCTCCATTTCAATAAAGTCAAAGTGAATCACTTCAAATGGGACAGAAGGAGGCCCAAAGCTACCTCTTGGATTTGCTGTCCCCTTTCCCACATTGTGTTGTAGGCAAATCATGCAATTTTGGACATAATGCTGGGCAATTTTTGAAATATTATCATTTACCCAGACTTTCTCTAACATTCTCGTGATCTGTTGAACGCACACATGTGTGGGACCGTGTGCCATGGTAACCATCATTACTATATAGGCATTAGGAAGCATCCATTTCCCTTCAACCATGTCCACCCAACACCCATCATCATCGAGTTGCCCCAAGCCCTCAGCCCACCTCTTGGATTCTTCTAATGTGGCATCGGCTTGGATATCCCGTACAGACCCAACACCCTCATCCATTGCATAGGCATCTACAGTCTCCCTTGAAACATACATCTCTGTGAAGAGATCAGAGGCAGTTTGTCTAGCTATTTGATCAGCGAAAGCATTCCCTTTCCCTACATCATCTATAATCTTGCGATGTGCTGCGCACTTAATGATTGCTAACTGACTAGGGAGCGCAAGCGCTGAAAGCAATTGTACTATCAGGGAGCCATGTTGGATCTTGGTGCCATGCAAAGTTAAAAACCCTCTCTCTGACCAAAGTCTCCCAAAGTTGTGAGCCACCCCAAAGACATACTGGCTATCAGTATATATGTTTACTGTTAGCCCTTCGGAAAGCTCCCAAGCTCGAGTCAATGCTATAATCTCTGCGGCCTGCACAGAGTTATGCGTAATTCTCTTGGTCTCCACAACCGTACTCAATGTAGTGACTGCATAAGCAGCTGTGGATGTACCATCCAGTAGTTTGAAGCAGGAGCCATCACAAAACAGCTCCCCTTGTGGGTTATCCAAAGGAGTGTCCCTCACATCAACTCTGCCTTTTGTATCTTGTTCAGTAGTATACAGGCAGTCATGTGACTCTTCGTCACCGCAAACAGTATTTTGCGGGAAAGGTAGGAGTTCAGCCGGATTAAGAATGCAGCACCTCCTAATTTGAATGTGGTGAGCAAACAAGATTAATTCATATCTTGTCAGTCGTGCGGAAGTGAGGTGTTGCGTTTGGGTTTTGTTCAATAGAATATCTACAGAGTGAGGCACCATCAGGGTTAAATCATGGCCTAAGACCATTCCCTCACTCTGTTTTACAGACGCAGCAGCAGCAGCGACAGCGCGCAAACATCTTGGCAAAGCGCATGCAACAGGATCAAGGGCGGAAGAGTAGTAACCGCATGGCCTATTCGTCCCTCCATGTTCCTGCGTTAATACAGCCAAAGCATATCCATCACATTCATGCACAAACAACACAAAGGCCTTCTCATAGTTCGGTGTGCCCAAAACTGGCGCCGAACATAATGCAGTCTTGAGCAACTCGAATGAATGTTGATGCTCCGTATTCCATGGCAATGGCGAAGAAATACCCTTCTTCGTCAAGGCCAACATCGGTTTTATCACTAGTGAGAAGTTTGGGATCCATAACCTACAGTAAGAAGCCATACCTATCAAGGCTCTAACTTCCTTTTGTGTATTTGGGACAGACATGCCAGAAATGTGTTTTATTCTTTCAGGTGTCAATCTTCTTCCCTCCTTTGACAGGAGATAGCCTAAATAGGCGACCTCCTGGCAACAATATTGAAACTTTTTAAGCGAAGCTGTGTGACCATGCTTAGCTAGATGGATGAGCAACAACACAGTGCCCTCTTTACAAGAGCTCTCAGAGTCAGCGGCTAAAAGCAAATCATCAACATATTGAAGCAACGTACAAGTAGGGGGCAATCCAAGGGTATCAAGCTGCTCTTTCAAAGCCCTACTATAAATACTAGGACTCTCAGTATAACCTTGAGGTGCACGAGTAAATGTGAATGAGCGTCCCCCTAAGCTGAACGCGAACAAGTATCTACTATCCTCATGTATAGGAATACTGAAGAAAGCATTCTTTAGGTCCACAACACTGAAGTGAGTAGCCGTAGCTGGAATCATGGTTAATATTGTCGTCACATCAGGCACAATTGGAAATTGCGGAGCGACGACTTTATTAATGGCACGTAAATCAATTATAAAACGAAATGGAATTGCATTATCACCTTTTTTGTACACGGGTAAAATCGGACGATTGCACAAACTTCCTGCAATCTCCTCAATCACCCCACGATGCACAAAATCGGAAACAATGCTCTTCAAAGCTCGCTCGCCTTCAACTGAGATCTTATACTGTGGAATACGGGGAAGCTTAATTCCATGTTTCAAAACTATTTTAACAGGCTCAATCTGCAAAACACCGACATCATTGTCATCAACTGCCCACAAACACTCTGGTACATTACTGAATTCTGGCGGCAAAGGTCTAGTCAAGAATTGCGAAACAGAACAGTGCTGTGGTGAAATCGTCAAACGCACTCCATCAGAAGAACAATGAATTACCGCATTTAATTCCTTCAACAGATTCAACCCCAGCAAATTCTCTCCACAATTCGAAGTCAAGAGAAATGGACAGTGGTCCGTAAAGGGACCCAAAGAAATAGGTACCGGTGAAGAAACCGGACAAACAACTGGTGTGCCAGAAAACCCTACAGAAACATTGGTTTACCCTGACAGTGGAATGTTTGGAACCCGAGAATGATCAATGGAGCACTTCTGTGCTCCAGTGTCTATCAAAAATTGATGTTTCCTATTTCCCACTACCATTTCAACGTAGGGACCTTTCTGATTAACGGGAATAGGTGTAGGTTCCAAACCCTGCTTCGGGCAATCCTAACGAAACAAAATATCATCAAAAGGAAGCTCTTCAGATAGATATGCAGCAGAAGGATGATCAAATATGTTTCTAGTATCCACACTCGAAGTCTGATTATCCTGTGAAAAAGGTTGTTGGGGATCCTGCGAAAACTGGCCTCTACCAGGGCCCCCTACACCCGGGCGACCTCTGGATCGTCTACCCATATTTCCAAATGTGTTATTCGACCTCTGTCGAAGGACGGGGCATTGTGCACGCCAATGACCCTCCTGGCGACAATAGGCACACTGGTTAATATTCACAGGACTCAAGGGCACATTCCCTTGTGGAACATACTGATCTCTAATCTGCGAACTACCCCCTCTGGGGCCTCTAACAATTTGCTGTAACAATACTTTAGTCTTCAAATCACCTTTTCTCTTCTCGACTCTATCTTTTTCATTATTGACATGGTTCTCGTAGTACTGAGCCATGTGCAGTACTTCTGATTGGGATTTCGCCTGCCAAGCGCTCTCAGAAGACATAATTTGTGACTGGATGTCAGGCAGCAATCCATGTACAAATTTGTCCACAAATAATCTTTTCCCAGACTCTGTGCCTAAGTCTTGTCCACTGAAATCCGAGAATATCTGTTCGAACCGATTAAAGAAGTCGGTAGCACCCTCAGATTTTCCTTGGACACAGGCCGTAAGCTTGTCCCAAATAATTCTCTTTTCGGGGATTATAGTTTTCAGTTTTGCAATGATTCTGTCAGGCAAAGTTAGTATCACCTGAGGTGGTCTCTCACCGGCTGGCCTTTCCCCATCAAGCCTAACTATGTTAGCCCATGTATCTCCCAACCCTGGTACATCGTCTATAGTTCTAACTTGTTTCCACAAATCTACAGCCAGGAGTACAGGGAATAACAAATCAATGTCGTCTAGGGTAAACACTGAGGCCTGCAAAACGGACTCTATCTCTTTATAGAACCCTGTCGGATTTTTCCTAATGTCAGGAATAGTTTGTCTAATAGTATTCACTTCCTGTCGTGAAAACGGGACGTGAACAAACTGCGATACATAATGCGCAGGAATGTCCACAGCAGGTGTACCTGCTGCAGCATTAGCAGGAATCTCAACCTTTGGGACAAATGTCGGAGGGACCTCTCTCATAGGCAACTGAGATGTAGGCAACTCCGAACGTTTACTAAGCAACAGAGCTAAGTCGAGCGCTAAAGCAGTTGAAGAAGTGTCAAGTGAAAAAGCTCTCTTATAAATGCTCAATAACGCTGTGGGACAACTAACCTTTCTCTTTAAACATTCATCCTGCAGGTACTCTACCATTACCTGTATCACTTTCCTCTGCATTTCTAGCGTATATTAACTGTATGTGTCATATACCTCAACTGGAGTTATCGATATGTCTGAAATCCATCTAATCGCATCTTTTGTACAAATTCGCGCCTCCTCAGATGTCGATTTACGACACGGAAGAAATCGTTTCTGTACATACATACTTTCTTCTTCGTCATCCTCATTCCGTAACCTTTCCAACTCCTTTCTATACTCAAATATCCTCTCAACATGCTCATGTACCTTCTCCACAGTGTCTCTTGAAAACGCTAAAGTATTCAGGTCCCTCAACCCTTGTGGGAGGTCTGAATTATTTAATTTACCCCACATTACACATAAATGAATCCCTAAACCTTCAATGAAAACATTTTTCTCAGGAAAATTATCCATATTAGAAAGTGTGGCAAGAACATTAGCTCAATCATCTCTCTCCATACAATGCTTAGCCCATGCAAACAAATCCTGTTTCTTTTCTGTAGGAACAGTATTACGAGTAACAATCCTCGACCCCGCACCCTGATCAACTACAAGCGGTACAGAACTACTTGGGAGTGAGGGTGCAGGCAAATTCAATGGAGGTACTATTACTGGTGCAATGGGAATAGGCAGAGGAGCAGGTGGAGGAACAACAACCGGAGGAATAGGAGCAACAGGTTGAGTAGGAAGAGCAGGAATAACAGCAGGAAGAGGTACAGCAGGAGGAAGAGGAACATACGGAGGTGGTGCAGAGGCACCAGGCCTTCGTTCATTTAACAATTTGTCGATAAACTCATCAGAAACATGAAAATCTTTAGAAGGATAGATTTTCTGAATACCGAGTGAGAAAGCCCTGTCCATATTCCTAACCGACTCAGACTGTTTGTCCTGATCATATAACAACGCCTTTTCAGCATTTGTTTTATGACGGCGCACATGTTTTTCCCTACTTTTAAGCTGCTGCAACGCTTCTCTTTTCCAATTTTGCAAAACATCAAATGCTGCAGGTCTGGCCTTCTTTTTTAACAAGACTGACTCTAAATATTCAATACGAGGGATCTCAAAACTACCATTGACTGGCCACTGAAGTTTGGAGGCATGTCTGGTTTGTCTGTGCCAAATTTTATTAAATACTACACTTCCAATGCCATGCTTACAGTACATAGTACATGCCGGTGACCCCTCCTGTGGTGCCGGATGGCTAAATTCCAAAGATTGTCTATCGCTGCGGAATAATGCCCTAAAGCAGCTAGACAATTTCTCAGGCATTTCTCAAATACTCAGTGTTACCTGGTCAATAATTGTGTCTGCAGATACAATGCGCCAAATTCAAATTGTCAGGGTTGAATTAAGAGTTGGGTAACGACTCACCTGACCAAACCTAAGGAGGACCTATCGGTTTACAAAGGACTTACCTAACAAATTTTACCTTGTGTATGGTGATTTCGGCAAAACTGCCCGCCTCAAAAAATTGACCCTCGTCAAGATGCCGTCTCAGACCACACGGCTATCGTCCAGGGAACGGATCGTGCAGCGCTGTTGAGGTGTCGAGTCTCGTTCAGTCGGGCCCGTTATGTCACACCGTCCGATCCCGGTCCGATAGCGTGCGTCAACCTTCAATAATCCGGCATCAATCTTGAGGGTCCCTATTCCGGGCGCCAACTGTGAAAACAAGGAAATAATATGAGGCAGGGTAACCAAAAAGGAAACACACCAAACACAGGTTACAAAGGAACATACAAAGCACTTTATTTTATACTGAATCCAGTTACAAAAGAACAGAACAAAATTCAGATAGCTATCGACCCTCAGTACAACACAGCGAACTCCGGCGTGGTTCGGTGTGCTCAGTGAGTGCAAATATTCATTGAAACAGTCAGGCTTTTATATATTTCTCCAGCCTGTTGTCCAGCCTTTCTTCAGGTTAACCATTCCATTAATAAGTTACTGCTCTAGGGTCCCTTGCCAGGTCAAATCTAGTTCATCTTAGGTTTATACATTAACAAGAAGAAATGGTAATAATGTATGCTCTAGGCCTAACATTACAATGCAGGACTTAATTTATACAATATAGTTAAGCAGGTGTTCTCATTCAATTATAGATCAGTTTCGGGGATACAGGTAATCCATTGCAAACAGGTCAGCAGAAGGCCAAGGTCTCAGCTCATGACCCTAACAAGTGGCCTGCAGGCAAGTTATACATTAGCTTTACAGAGGTCATGACAATCGAGTTCTGTTCTGAATAACATAGGCTACCATTTTAGCTCACATGGTGACTTTATAGAGCAAGAAAACCTAAAATGGCGGCTTGACCCAAAATGACAGTTTAGATGGTTTCTAAGGTCAGGACCTTGCAATGCAAGTTTATTCACATGTAGTTTATAAGCAGCTTGTTAGCAGCTTGCCGTAGGCCAATATTCATAGCAATAGGAGGCACGATATAATTTCTAGTTTGACAGGTGGGGCCCTTTAACGATTTCCTGGCTGGGGCAGATAAATGCAGTGAAAATGTTGATACTACCCACGTGTTATATTTGTTCGAGGATCTCCGAAAACTGCTACCAAAATCATTTTTTTGGGAGCTACAAAGCTTAATATCAAAATGTATTTGGAACAATAACACCTCACACATAGCAATGAAAACTCTAGTGATGCCGATAAACAAGGGGTGCCTGGGCCTTCCCAATTTTGTAAAATATTACCAGGCTGCACACCTATGGATATTGGGCCTCATTACGACCCTGGCGGAAATCCACAGACCGGACCGCGATGGCGTACATAGCGTTTCCGCCATTGCACGAGGGAGCAAAGTGCGGCTAATCACGACCCATCGGGCACGAGCCTCACGCCATGGCGGAATCGGAAAGTCCGCGATGGCGGAAATGACCCCAAAACGCCCCTTACCGCCGCCGTACGCTGCACCAGGTGCAATACCGCCACCCATCTTTGCGGTCACCGTAATGAGCGGTCACCGTAATGAGCGAACAACGCAAATTCCGGCCACCGTAAAAGTACGGAAACGGAAGTAAAAGCATGTAGCCGGAACGGGAAACAGCACGCCGCACACCTATAAAATGAGAATTCCAACACAACCATAACAATTCCGACCCTGACACACAGCCCAACCCGTTAGCAACTCCAGTTAAAAACATAAAAATGGGAAAAGTAGCTAAGAAAGCGTGTGACCGCAAGCGGCAGGTCCAATTCTCCCGTGAGGAACTGACCGTGCTCACCGAGACCCTCCAGGAGAATGCCTCCGTCGTCTTCTCCAGTGAAATGACCAGGACGGCCCTTGCCAACAAGAAGGCCATATGGACCCTGGTGGGACAGCGCGTAAGTGCGGTGGGGACCGCACCCCGCACCACCCAGCAATGTCGAAAGCGCTGGGACGACCTGCGGATCCGCGTCCGCAGCATACTCTCTGCGAACAGGAACATCGCCACAGCGACCGGGGGTGGATCAGATTCGCCCATCAAGTTGACCCCCTGGGAGGAAATCTGTGCCTCCACCATAGGAATCGAGAGCATAGAGGGAGTCGGAGGGATGGAGAAAGGAGTGCCGACATCCGGTGAATCAGGTAGGGTGGCCAAAACAAACAATGGCAAAGCCACTATGCACGACCATGTACAGTTCCATGTGTGCCCATAGTGTAATACATTAGCCCTGATAGCGCCCTCTAAAACAGACTAAACAAATAAATTAATTAAGAACCTAAGGGAAACCCCCACATGTGCAGCAAGCACCCCCAACTGCAGGCAGCCCAATATAAGCTTCAGCATTGCACACAAAAAAGAGACCACCCCCAAGGCCCAGTCCCAATTCACCCTCATGTACCACCCCAATGCATGTGATACATTGCCATTCCAAATTACACCGACCCATAACTAACGCTCGCTCCCCCTTACTCCACCACAGGGTCCCAATCCAACGAGGAGCTGCAGGACACCCCTACCAGCACTCCTGCAAAGAGGGCCAAGACAAACGTCCCAAGCGGCTCCACCTCTGGTGCAAGGATCAAGAGACGACGGCAGCAGCAGGAATCAAGTGCCAGCACACCGGGGGGGACTGCAACAGGCACCCCAGCAGCCAGCATGTCCACAACACCAGCACCACAGTCCCCCCCAAAGGATGTATCAGATGGCAATGCTTCTGGTGGTAGCAGCACCATGGTTGACACTGCGTTCATGCCAGCATGCTCCGACACAGAAAACGGTGCTGGCGATGTAGGCCACATCCATGACCTGTCCCAATCCCCAAGTATGTCATATGCCCTACACCATGAGGGAAGCACGCAGGGGCACCCACAAGACGAGGACTGGCCAAGCCCCTCAAGTCCTGTGCCAAGGCAACACGTGTCGAGCAGCCCCTCTGTCACACCACCGCTAATTTCCATGGCCCAGCAGAGGCAAAAATCCCTCAACAAGCTGCTCGAGCAACAGCAGCAAGTGGCCACGATAATCAAGGATCATGCCAAAGAATGTGGGGGTTCAAGGGCATCCATGGAAACATGCACTGAGACACTTAGGGCACAAATACATCAAAGTAGTGAGAGCCTGAGGGGAGAAATGGAGAAAAGCACAGAGACCCTGAGGGGAGAAATGGAGAAAAGCACAGAGACCCTGAGGGGAGAAATGGAGAAAAGCACAGAGACCCTGAGGGGAGAAATGGAGAAAAGCACAGATACCCTGCGGGGTGAACTGCATGCGACGTCAAAAGACGTATGTGCTGAACTTGCCGCTGTTCGCCGTGTGCTCACAGAGCTCTCACAAACACTCAGAGAGATGCATGGACGCGAGCAGGCAGAGACATCATCCGTGGCAAGTTCGGTACAGGGCAGCCCCCAACGCAGATCTGCCAGGCACCGGCGCTCCACGGCCAGGGGTACCCCTGATACCCGTAGAGGGGGCTTGCAATAGCGTCTACCCACGAACTACATGCATATCTGGACACTGGTGTTGGGGGGGGGAAGGTTAGGAGGGTGGAGGGGGTGAGGTGGTCTTCACAGGGTTGCGGGTATATAGGGTCACTTGATCAATCCACATGAGCAATACAGTACAACATGAACATCTGATGAGAAGCGTGGTCATTTATTTGCGTACGATTAGTTCTTAGGCGTAAACCAAATAAAGTGCCTGTGCAACAGGTCCCCTTTCCATGTAATAGCAAAAAAGCGTGGTTGTTAGAAGCATGCATCTATGATGCTCTGTCTGATCTCACGTCCATCCTGTGCCTCATGGACTCCCTCAGGTGCCGCCACATCCCCACCATCATCAAGTCCATCATCATCAGGTGCATGCATTTCAGCGTCAGGTGGCATGGCCACATTCCTACGAACGCACATGTTGTGCAGCATGACACATACCATTACCATCTTAGAGACCTTCTCATGGCTGTACATGAGTGCCCCGCCAGACCTGCTGAGGCAGCGGAAACGAGCCTTCAGTAGGCCGAATGCCTGCTCTATTACTATACGGGTACGTGAGTGTGCATGGTTGTACTCCTCCTCATGCTGGTTCTGTGGGTTCCGTATTGGTGTCAGGAGCCATCTCTTCAGCGGATACCCGGCATCACCTATATGAGACAGATAAAGTGTGTCAGTGGAATGATAGTGCTAATTGGCCCCCCCCCCTTCCTGCAAGATAATTGACGCATCAAATGGGCCACGATGTCATGCATTGAATGAGACTCACCGAGTAGCCAGGATCTGTGCCCAGCGTGTCGCTCCATGTAGCGGGGTATTCTTGAGTTCCTTAGGACCATAGAATCATGGGTGGATCCTGGAAATCTGGCACAACAATGCGTGAAGATCTTGTTCGCGTCACACACCATTTGCACATTTATGGAATGGAACTGTTTCCGGTTGCGGTACTGGGCCTCCATGGCAAGTGGGACAACCAATTCAACATGGGTGCAATCGATGGCACCGATGCAACCCGGGATGCCGCCAAGTGCATGGAATCCAACTTTCGCGTTGGTGATCTCCTGGGCCGTGCGTGGTAGTGTGATGTGGTCGTCGGCGTGCTTCAAGAGGGCATCGAGCACTTGAAAGAGTGTCCGTGAGAACAGTGGCTGTGAAATGCCATGCAACTGTCCGACTGTGTGCTGGTATGTGCCTGTGGCCAGGAAGTGGAGTACAGACACCACCTTCAGTAGGGGTGGGATGGCGGTTGGGCTATCAATCATGCTCACGAGGGCTGCCTGTGTCATGTCCACAATGGAGATGATGGTTTGCCGGTCCAAACGGTAGAGGGTGTGGATCTGTTCAGCAGTGAGGTTGAACGGATCAGCACGGATGCGTTGGATTGCGGGCCGCCTGCGTGGTGGTAGTGGCTGTGCTGGTGGGCCTTGCTGCACCTGCCTTGCCATCCTCCTCCTCCTCCTTCTCCTCCGTCTCCCCTGTGCGGCCGGTTGTTGTACCTGTTGTAGTTCGTCGTCTTCTTCCAGTTGAAGTACTTGCAGTGCTATCTGCTCCCCCAGGGCCAACATCGCTAGTGCTGCCGGACGCATTTTGGAGTGGTAGTGGTCGTGGGAGGTGCTTGGGTCTGCTATATATGTGCTGTCGGCCTGTATGGCTTCCACCTGTGCTGATTGAATGAATCTGTGGCAGTTGCAATCCATTCTGGGCGAGCACGTCCCGCCCGTAAGGCTGCATATGGCCGCATGGCATCTTGGGATTGCAGTCATGTATCAAATCCCGATGGCAGTGTGATGTACGTTGAATGATAATTTTGCTATGCTCACATTTTTACACATGCTGTATTTACTATCGCAGGCATACTTGTGGGGACTCAGTGGTATGTAGGGCTCGATCAACGGAGGACCCTCATGCAGCACAACTACGGACTTCACCGACGGGCGTGGCCTCCCAATCGTGATAGCAGCCAGTTACCATTATCACACACAGCCGCACTAGATTGATATATTAGTGGATGCAGGCATTCACAGACGCGTTTTCGGGCGTAATGTTGCAAATTAGGAATTCGAAGGTCAGCGTTCGTGGTCTTGTAGTAGCGGCGGGGATACGCCCACAGGTCTTGCTGGAAATGTAACGTTCTATTGTAGAATGTCCTTGGGACAGGGCCCATGACGAGCAAGCAATGAATGATATTCATTGAATGGCATGCGCAATAGCGTAGTGGCCGATAAGGCAGGACGTTTAATAATCCATGTTGCCACACAACACTGAAGATCCTGCCAGGTGCACAGTGATTTTTGCAGACTGCATTACGCACAGACGCAATGGAAGCTTCTAATATTATGTGAGTGAATATACATGCGATTGCATGGCGGGATGAGGGAATGATGAATGGATGCAAGGAAACAGACGTTGGCAATGGTGTATTTACCCCTGTTGTCTACATAATGATTCGCTGCTACTTTAGGGGGGTATATGTTCCGTTGGAGTGGCCGTGCATGCATATGGGTGTGTATTCTGTGTGTGTCATGAGGTGTGTGATGCATCAGGAGTCCCGTTATGCATTAGGTTGATTTGTCTTTCTTTTGGGTGTCAGGTATCTGGTGCCCTTTTGCAGATGCCATCTGTACGCCACTCCTCCAGATGGATTTTACCCTCGACACCTGCAGCTTCGGGTGAATCAGTGGAGCACCATAACGATCTTATGGGACGATCGCCAATGGGCCACATGCCCTTACGCAGTACTGGTGGCTAGGTGTGGCATTTCGGCCTTTCAGCTGGACTAGTGCCTGCCTCATGGGACGGTCCTGCGGTTCTTGGCCCTTCCATGTTGCCTTTTGGGACGTCGATGTAGGCCCTGTGTGACATGAAGGGACAGGGCGTCACACAAGTGGAAGCTGGTCTATTGTAGCGGATGCGGACCTCGGTGATGATGGATGTTCTGGTGTTATTGTGCATTTTTGTGCTGTGCCTTTGTCATTTGGATGTCCATTTACAATATCATTTCACTTTTTCTACGTGTTGCGTAATTCATTGCAGGTGATGTATCTATTTCCTATTAGTGGCGCTATGTTTCGTGGGTTCATCTGCATTTTTGTGTTCCGCATTCTGTGTTGCGTTGCGTGGTACTGTACTGGCAGCGATTTCCTGCGTAGCACTGTATGGTGACGGATTGGGCGTGATTGTGACTGTTTACATGATGTGCTGCTCATGGGAGGGGGATTAGCTTTTTGCCAACTGGTGCCTGTCAGCCAGGTGGATTGGTGGGATGATGGGATTATCAGTATATGGATGGTCACAGGTGCCTGTGTTTGCGTGCGTTTGTTGGAGGGGACTGGGGTCATGTCCATTGGAATTGGATCTGTATTCGTGCCATCTGTGTCCTGCAGCTCCTGTCGGACCCTCTTGTGATGGCCTGGCTGCTCAGTTGCTCTGCCGACTTGTGTGGTACGTGCTTCTGCTGATGGTTGGTTTTTTAACTGGCAAGAGTACAGGGCTGGTGCAATCTCCGTCAGGATACTGCTTTGGGGGTTGCCTTGCGCTGGTGGCAAGCGATGGGGGACTACTGTTGTATTGTGTCATGTATTCTTGCTTTTCATTTTGGTGTCCTTGTACCTTCACATGCCTGTGCTGCTTCAGTACGGCTATGGTGGCATGCCGTGCATGGATGGCCACTCACGGGGCGCTTTGAGCCCCTGCATGCATTTCTACGTTGGCATGCATGGGTGAATTGTAGTTTTCACTGGTTGCATGGTGTGAGTACATTGCGCCTGCCAGGAGTTGTGCAATGTGGCCAGGGAGTGGAGTACAGGCACTCAGTGGGCCATTTACGGTTGGTTCACGATGCCGTATTTCTCGCCATGGCGGATTGGTACTTTCCGCCGTCCTTGATGGCGTTCAGTACATGTCCGCTAGGGTCGGAATTCGCGTACCATTGCGCCATGGCGGTCATTCCGGTTTTGCAGGGCGCGCGTGCGCGTACTTGGTGCAGTTAGCGTTGCCGTTCACTGCGGTGTCGCTAATGGCATCGTACTTTACGGTGACGGGTCATAATCGCAACGAGCGGTATTCGATGGCGGTATTGCATTTCCGCCATCGTTTTTCCATTTCCGCCAGGGTCGTAATGAGGCCCATTGAGAGAATGGTTTTCACTAGCAACTAAAAAAACTGGGCCATAATGGAGTAAGAAATGTGTGGCCCGTGAAGAGAAAGTGCCAAGCACCATCCACACTCCAGCCACCCCCTTCGAAGTACCAGTATGTTCACACCAAAATATGTGACGTATGAAGAACAGATAAACCAGCAGAGAGCCGCAGTCAGGCTCTGCTCAGTGCCTATCAGAGTAACAGCACCTATTGAAGTACCGACACCTAAGAAAACCTGGACAGTAAGGTACCCATTGAGAGAACCATATCTACAGGCAAGACAAAATGACGTTTGTCACAATGGAATACCCGAAGAAGCCAAGAAGATACTAAAGGAAGATGAATGGTGACGTCATAAGAAATCGGACTGACGCACATATAGAAGATATAATGATCTAAGAATGCTGCCAAAGAGACGAAATGCCATTGATAAGTGACATCTTGAGCCCAAGGTGAAACAGTTGATGCCAAGATGAAGAAACGTATGCCATATGCACGATGAAAATATTCAGCTAGTTTAAACGTGTACAGATGCAAGAAACTGCCAGGAGCAAAGAAATTGTGAAGCTTGCTTATGCTTAGTAGTAAAATAGATTGCGGCAAGCGCAAACTATACATATATATATACCTCAAAAGCACTTTATAGATGAGTGAAAATCCACTACGCACATAAGCAGAATTGAACAGAGGTTACTAAAGGTCTCGAGAGCAGAGTGTTGCAGCAAACAAATCAAGAATTAAGAAGGAGAGAAACCCAGCTGAAGGTAACCATGCCAAGAAGCCAAGGTCACATCGGGCTGGAAAAGGCCAACAGTGGATACAATTAAAGAGAAAAAGAATAGAGCATCCTGTTCAGAAAGGTCAAGATAAGCCACAGATGGTAGAAGACTGGCAGAATTAAACCAAATACATGAAAATACATGAAGAAGAGGTCAATTTCACGGTGTCTAAATCCTGTGACAAGGCAGGCAGGAAGGGATGAGACTTTCACATCTACACATGGATCCCTGCCATACCCATACTCCTTAACTTTCTCAAACCAAGAAGCAGACTCGAGGACAAACTACAAAGGAGTAATTGACACATGACCACTGAGGTGATGATTGATTGTAACATAATGGGAGGGAAGCTGGGGTACAGACAAACTCCCTGCACCTGGCTGGTTGTTCTGCATGCTGTTAGACGTGAGTGGAAACGTATGAGTGGGGTTGATGCCAACCCAATCATAGTGGACCGTGTAATCTAGGGTGCTATAGTGAGTAGAACCAATGAGATGTCATACTTTTAGTGACGTTTACAATGGCCATTTTGAAGGAAGGGCTTAGTTGCCCCACCTGACATTGATTATCCACTCCCCTCTCCCCATTACCACATACAGTTATAGTACCTATGTTAAAGTTACCTTCCTATAACCAATCACATTGCATGTTAGGTTTTTAAGATTGCGCATCAGTGATGATGAGTTTTTGATATAAATATTGTGTTTTCTCTGAAATTAAGTGAAGTTTAAGCAAGAAGGAAGATCGAACGGTTGCTGATGTTCATTGAACTCCCCGTTTTTTGTACTTGTCATTAAACGGACTCCCAAACTATTGAGTTGTCATAATGATTTGGTTGGATTAGATAAGACACCCATTGACCTTCGACATAAGTAACTTCAGTCCCTCGGAAATATCACAAGTCCTTTGCCATCCGGCTGAAAGAATGAGAAGCTCCCCGTAGATAGCGGTTAGTTTAATTAAAAACCCTGCAGGTTAGGTATGAAGGGACCTTTGCTTTCCCCCAGGAACCCCTTCTCACGTCTACAAGCAGCTGATCGAACGAGACGCACGGAAAGGCGGTAACGAAGGCAGTGATCCCAAGCGTCTGGAGAGGAAAAACATGTGAACGGTGATTGAAAAAGTCTGAATGCTTTGGCAAAAAGTTGTATGCCTTAAAACAAGTAAAGCGAAAGTAACGGAGGGAGGTGGGACAAATATAATGTCAGAGTAAGAGTATAACGTATATATAAGGGGAAAATATTGACTCGAGGGTGGCCGAGCAATATAGAGAGATACCGGGAGTGACCGAGATAAGAGTATATGCCTATTTTCCTAGGTTTTAAAGAGCGCTAGAAGAAGCCTTCATTTAAGTTCCTGAATTGAGAGGATGACGTAGAAGACCAAATCGATTAAAAACAATCTGCAAGAAATGGGTTTAAATTCCATGTCGGAATACAAATTAGGGGCAGGATGCATCTGAGGAAGCAGATGGTATGATATTTGGGTGGCCGGCCAGAGTCTGTCTGTTTGGTTTATGTGTTTTGGTAGATCTATGACGTCATAAGGTAAAACACCTTTTTTTTTTAAATAGCTTGAAAATTGCACTATTGTAATGATAAAATGTTGCATGGCATGGATTGATGGTTCTAGTTAACAAAAGTAAAAGTGAAATAATTGTTGAAAAAATGGGATTGGAGCTTGCGACGATTGGTGCTCGCTCATATTGTTGATCTTGTTTGTGAAATGTAAAACATAACAAAGTGTTATATAAGGAGAGGATAAACAGGTTAAGCATTGAAGACATTACCCCATTGATACACATGTGCAACAGCTGCCGAAGCTTGCACCCAAGCTTAAACAGTACAGTGCAGAATGGGTTAAAGGGACCGCAGACAAAATGGCGACACAAGGCGGATCGCTATCTAAAACGGTCCTGCAGCACATGACGACATATTTGCACCCCATATATACTGGCAAAAAGTTAGACAAACACCTAGCTAGTTTATTATAACTTTGGAAGATGTACCAACAAGAAAAAGAGGAGGAGCCACCGTTAGATTGGATACTGAATATATTCACAGAGGGGGGTAACAAGCCTTCTGCGCCACCCGCCCCGTCTGATATAAAAAGCAAAGCTAGTAAAGACGAAGGATTGTACTCATTAAGGGAACTTAAAGCAGCAACAGGATATAGCAATCCGTCATATGAGTCACCTACACAAAGAGATATTACCTACAAAGTCCTGAAGGACAAGGAGAGACACGATAAGGAAAAAGGAGACCAAGCACAAACAAGTAAATCTCTAGATACGAGAAGAGAGGTGAGGAGATGGAAAGGAGATGAGGATAGGACTGATGAGATGGCATTCACACAGAACGAATGGATGGGAAGCTAGATTTTATTGAAAGTCGATGGTAAAGGCAATAAGGATATGAGACAAAGGGGAGAACAAGATGAATAGAAAGGAAAGAGAAGGAAAAGGAAAAATGATTGAGAGACGAAGGGGCTCGGAAAAAAGATAGGCGGAAACGAGAGCAGTTATATCGTGATGAGCAGGTCAGAAAACAGGAAACGGCGGAGGAACAAAGAAAACACCATCATAAGCAGAGAACAGCTTATGATCAGGATAGAATAGAACAAACATGAATAGAAGAAGAACAAACAATATGGGAGAAGAGAATAAAAAGACAAAGAGATGAGTAAATGCAAAGGGAAAATGAACGAAGAGATGCGAGGAAGCAAGAAGAAGACAGGGTCAGAGAGGAAGCAAGTAAGCACAGAGAGTTTGATGACGCCATAGAATGCAAAGGGAGACAGAGAGCACAGGATCTAGAATATCTGGACAGAGAGGTTAAAAAACCCTATCCTGTAGTAGACTGGAAAGATATAGAAGAATTCTTTCCTGAGTATGATTCAGTACCAGACACGTCTAGAGCAAATATAGAAGATGACTTCGACACCAGAAGCATCGGCGAGACAATCGATAAAATATACAATGAGATGGGGATAGAAAAGGCACGCCAAAGGGAAGAAGAGGATGAGCGTCTTGAGAGCACTCAGCTGTATGATACTGAGGACACCTCCCGAAGTAGCAGAAATAGAGAGCGGACCTTAGCTAGGCTGACTCTAAATATACATGAGGAGGATGAGAGAAGTTGCACGAGTTAGGAATAGACAATATCGGACGCAGAAAGAGAAGAATGTGAAGAAAGAGAAGACAAGAGAAGACGTGAAAGACGCTTCTCTAGGGGAAAGGGAATAGGATGGTCAGATTCTAGTGGGTCTGCACCTAAGGCATCAGAGTTAGCCATACAATCAGATCGGCATGAAGGAGTATCATACGGTCAGAGGGGGGTGTCTCCACCACCCTATGTGAGCAGATTACGGACATTGCCAGGTAGACGGCGCTGCAGGAATATTACCCCTGCGGTGGACGGAAAAATGATGAGAGAGGAAAAGGAATGGCATGTGTCACAGTTCCCTTTACTAGAAAAAGGAGGAACAAAGCCACAATATATACCGTGGCCACAGATGGATAGAGAAAACCTAAAAAATAAGCTCCCAATGTTGACATTGGCAGACGGAAAAAGGATAAATGAGTTAGAAATGATGGGAGGGAACACCTTAGCTTAGCATAGGGGATATTAAGGGTCTTTTAATCGCCATACTTGGTGATAGAGCTGACGATGTGTGGACATGTGCAGATTACCCTGGGGTGACTATAGTTAATACCGTGCATTACGGAGCGCCACAGAACAATTTCAGAACCGCGGTATGGAAAGCACTTTGAGTGCTATACCCAGACACTGCAGATATGGGAGCTGTAATGACACGCAAGATGAAGGAGTCAGATGATCCATTGCTTTACATTCAGAATTTCCAAGACGCCTGGGTATTGGAAATTTGTGAATCTTGGGGTAAATCTATACCAGTGTTTTACCATGTATTATGCCAAGGGCTTCCAGAACAGGTACAGAAGCAGCTCAAGAAATTGGTAGGGATTGAGGCTAAGCCATGGTCTGAAATACAGCTGACCATCACGCACTATTGCAGATTGCTGCAAGAGAAGAATTGCAAAAAGGATGCTGCACGAAAAGGTGAGAAGGCTAAATTAGTGCAGAACAAATTATCAAAGTATGCCATTGTGGGGGCAATGATAACTAATACAGATGGATCAAACATGCAGCAGGCCAATAGCCAAAGACAGTTTTATGAAAGCAATAACCAATTTTACCCAAGAGGAAGAGGCTTTCGGAAGAGGATGCCAGAGTAATCAGGGAGGTTTTCAAAATAATCAAGGAGGTTTTCAAAATATGCAAGGCGGAAACCAGGATATGCAAAATGGGTAAATAATCACACCACCGCCAACATGTTGGACGTGTGGGATGACAGGGCATCTACACGCACGTGCAGAAGTCAAGGAATGGTGCAGAACGACCAATTCACAAGAGTAGGGATGGTGAATCCATCTGTGTTTTCGCAGCAGGTTGGAAATGGAGTTGTGCAGAATCACACTGTGCAGCAGCAAGCACCAAGAGTACAGCAAATCTTTCAGCCACAGCAGAATGTGACACATTCTTTTCCTCAGGGGCAGTATCAACAGTTTCCAATGCAATTGTTACAAACAACACAGTACAGGAAAGGCACTGAATTCTGGAATAAGAAAACCCACAAGTGACGGGGCAAATCCATTCACTCAGAGTGGGACAAGATTATATATGAACTATGATAGCTCACTGGGAAACCTGATGTCTTTTATCCTATCTGTGACACTGAACCCTCACGAGGAACCAAGAATAGATGTCTTTATAGGGGATAAGGAAAATTATTTCTTAGTTGACACAGGTGCGACGCGCTCGTGTATACGTGAAGGCAAGTTTTCTTTATCCGGCGATGCCTTAAATACTCAGGGCTTCACAGGAGCAACAAGTCGTGTTCCTTTTACAAAAGAACTTCCAGTTTCCATAGGAGAATGTGACATGAAAGTGTCACTGATATATTCAAGGCAGACGCCGGTGAATATATTGGGACGAGACCTAATGACAAAGTTCAACATGACAATCTCATTCACAGAGAAGGGCATAGTATGTTCAACTCCAGGAATGCATTATTTGGACATGTGCGAAATGATTAGAGCATACATAGGACAAATGGCTATGATTCCATTGGAACCAGAAATATTCGCATATGGAGTGCGTATATTAATGCCATGGCTACCAGGCCTTGCAGACAAAACAATGAGAACCCCAGACGAGTTTCTGTTCAGACCAAGCATACCTATGTATGATAAAAAGGGACAAGTGTTTCCCTTAACAAAACAATCAGCCATAGTGTGAGGAGAGATGGCTTTGCTTGATGGTTGTGATGATGAAGGCAAACAATGGTGCGCAGTAATCGCCATTGGGGAAGGTTACAGATTGACTGACGTCACTGATGACGTTCTATTTGAAGAGCAAATAGGTAAAGATGAGATGAAACTTGAGGTTAATTGGGTGAAAATGGTCAAAAGAGAGGTGCCTCAGAGAATGATGCTGGCACAAAAACATCCAGAATATTTTAATGACGACATAGAAAAGGTGCCTGTCTCAGTATGGACTACAGGCCCTTATGACGTAGGCTTACTGAAAGGAGTCGGAGAAGTGAAGATTAAATTGAAACCAGGAGCAATTTTACCAAAAGCATGACAATATCCCATGTCTAGGGAAGCAGATGAAGGGATTTTTAAGACAATTTCTGCCATGATGGAGCAGGCTTTCTTAGTGATGACAGAATCGTCATGCAATTCTTCGATTTACACCATGAAAAATGGGAAGGGGGGTCTTGGAGGCTAGTACAAGATCTTGGCCCGATAAACCAGATAGTCGAGGCCGAGGTCCCTCTAGTCCCGAACCCGTCTAGGATCCTATGTAATATACCCATTCAAGCAAGATATTTCACAGTGATTGACTTAAAAAATGCATTTATCTCAATCCCATTGCACAAAGATTCACAAGACTTGACGTTGTTTACGTTCAGACAAGTTCGTCTGAAAAGCACAAGGCTGCCTCAAGGTTATTGTGACTCTCCATCGATTTTCAACAGGGTCCTGCAGATGGACTTAAGCAATATTGCATTAGAGAGTGTTGTCTTACAATATGTGGATTGCATTCTAATTTGCAGCACAACAGAGGAAAAGTGCAGACACGATTCTATTCAGCTATTAACTATACTGGCTGAGAAAGGATATAAAGTTGACAAAGAGAAGTTACAGTATTGTGAGCAAGAAGTGCTGTACATAGGCCAGCTGATATCACAAGAAGGGAACAGGGTTACCCTGAAAGAGCCGAAGCCATTTCACAAACAGCCAAGCCACACACGATAAAATAAATGCAGAACTACAGTTCTTATACCAGGCCCTTGTTACAAGCCTTAAAGAAAGCACAGGCAAAGAAAGAAAAAATAATACGTGGACCGAGACCATGGGAGAAGTTTTTGTTGACGTAAAAAAGGCCATTTGCACAGCACCAGTCTTAGGGATCCCCAATTATGCAGAGGAACTTTACCTGTTTTCACACACGAGTGGCAGTGTTATGACAGGAGTACTCACACAGAAAACCACGTTGGGGTACAAGCCCCTTGCATACTACAATGGGAATTTAGACCCAGTGTTGAGGGGTCACTTCCCGTGCGAACAAAGTTTGGCTGCCGCAGTGTTAGCCATATAGAAGGCTACAACCATTGTGATGGGATGCCCAATGACGTTATTCTTCGAGCATGCATTATTTGCCATTTTAGAGAAACCAAAAGGCACATTGACATCTCAAAGAGCTTCTGCCTATGAGGTGGTCATATCAAATCCAACAATCAAAATAGTTCAATGCAAAATAGTGAACCCAGCTACGTTTATAGCAGAGCCACTCACTGAAGGTGAGCCAATACATGATTGCGCGAACTATGAAGAATTTTATGATGAGATTCCCAGAGTGAAAGAAAATGCTTTGACTGAAGGAGAAATTGTCTTTGTTGATGGTTCTTCGAGGATGGACAGAGATATACAGGTGCTGCTATGGTGAAGCACATGGCAAATGGAGAATTTTGAGTACTTATTAGTGCACGATTACCCTCACATTATTCAGCACAAGCTGCAGAATTATTGGGGTTGATAATCGCGCTCGAGAATCACGCAGACCAGGAAGTGACGGTGTACAATGACTCCGCCTATGTGACATTGACAGTACACACAGGTCTAGCACGCTGGAAAAGGAGGGGCTACCTCCAAGTGGACGGCACCCCAGTGCAGCACGCAGCCTTATTGGGCAGGCTCATTAAGGCACTACAACTCCCAGTGGGCATAGCGGTCGTGAAATGCGCCACCCACATCAAAGGGACAGATTTTATCTCACATGGAAATCAAGCAGCAGACACTGAAGCCAAGCATGTGGCAACCAAAGACGAAAGAATCATGAGTGTGGAAACAATTGATGTGCATGAGAGAATGATTGTTGCACACAGTGAGCCGGAAGGCTATAGCAATATGGCAAAAACTCAGTTAATGGAGTTCCAAGGAGAAGCACCACAGGAAGAGAAGAATTTATGGAAGCGACAAAGGTGTTCTTTAAACTTCTCCGAGAGCTTGTGGCGACAAGACATCACTGGTAAAGCAGTGATGCCTATAGCCTTATTGAAAATAGCACTGGAACAGTTAAACTATCCAGCACACATGACAAAGGAGAATCTATCAGCAACAATTGCTGAAGACTGGTTCATACCGAACTTGGCAGAGCATGTTGCATTTTTTATGGTAAACTGTATAATCTGTCAGCAGTTCACGGCTGGGCATATACTATGTGTAATTAGAGGAGTTATCCCAAGGCCTAATGCGCCTTTTCAGCACTTGCATTATGTCGATATGATTCAAGTATGTAATGGGTACAGGTATCTAATTGTTGTGGTGTGTCTATTCTCTAGATGGATAGAAGCAGGTCCATGTACACACCCAGACTCTACCTGTGTGGCCAAATTCCTGGTGAGGGAGGTGTGTCCCAGATGGGGAGTGTGTGAAGTGATGGGGTCAGACAATGGTCCTCATTTTGTTAATGCAGTATTTGAACAGATTAGCTTGTTGCTTGGTATAAAGCACAAGTTTTCTTCAGTGTACCATCCTCAAGGGAATAGAGTATGTGAGAAGCTCAACGGCTTGTTAAAGGAAAGGATAGCCAAGTTGAAGCTTACTCTGAAGAAGGGATGGCTGCACTGTCTTCCAGTGGCACTGTATGCACTCAGAAACCAGCCTGGTTCTGACCACTATCTCACGCCGCACGAAATCGTGATGGGTATAAAGATGTGAATGCCATTAACACCTCTATATAGAGCTATGTGTGATGCTCAGCCAACAGGAGAATTGTTAGGATCCATGACGAGGAAGAAGGACGCTTGACCAGCCAAGTAAAATACGAAGAACTTTTGTGCAAAGTTGTGGCTTAGTTTTGGACACTTCCATTGAGCAAAATAAGGGAAGAAGGACATAAAAACACAGACACTCTGTGCATCCTAGTTGCAGGGTGAAGGAGAAGCATTGCACGTATAAGCCACAAAATAGCTTGTTGACTTTGAACTTTGGACTGAGGCACACTGAAGCCTTGATAAGAAAAAATATGCCAAATTTTGATCAAGGATACATAAATTGGAAGAGAATACAGTATCCTGACTCTTTCGACACAGAATCCCTATTTGGATTCACTTCTGGTGTCACACAATAGTTACCTCACCAAAGACATTCTGATCTATTTTGAGTTAGTATTGAGGTTATACCCGTCATTGGTGGGAAGAATCACAAGCATAACAGAATTTCTTCAAGATTCTGAAAACGAAAAGACAATAAAGAGGCTGCCCACGGTGGATGCAGAACAGTTTCTTTACTCCCGGAGAACAGCGAGGACAAGACAAATGTCCCTGTCACAAGAGAATAGCAGAATAGCCAGTACTGTATTTTTTCGCTTAATTAAAGACTTTCCAGAACTTTAGGGAAACATGCCAATGTCAACGTCCTCACTTTCATGAGAGAACCAGCGAGCACTACACATCTCAGTATGCTCCTGCATGGTATCGTAATGCAGGTTGAACTTTCTAGTCAGCATCAGAATCACAGGAGAAGAGTGTAAACATTCCTTCGAGGCACAGATCATGAAGTTGTTGCCAAGGACTTCTCTTTTTTATATGCTGCCAAGAAACCAACATGTCATCTGGAGTGAAACAGATTAGAGGCATAGATTGGGAATTGGTTTACATGGAACAGGCAAATTAAGACTTAGTGAATTTATTGCCTCATTTGGAACTTTTGTTAATAGAAAAAGAACTGTTTCCAGAGACAGTCTATTATTCGGACAAAGAGGATAATCAGTTCAGCACTCGTGACCTGCAAACAGAAGCAGCAGAATCCAGATAAAGTGGCAATGTTTAGCATGCATTAAAGAATTAGTTTTGTTCTTTAGATGATCGAGATGGGAAACCAGAGCAGCAACGTTGTCCTCCCTCATGAGGAAATACATTAATATTGGCACAGGAACACATGTTGTAAATTAATCTGCTATTGTATTATTTACACATGCATAGTATTCATTATCATACTATTCTCATTGCTGATTAGAACTGCATTTTTCATTGGTGCAGAAAGCATTCAGATGCCCGTGCACCCACCTAATGATGTATGCATGAAACCTACAAAGGTACCCAGACCATATATAGTTATTCCAATTCCTAGAAAGAATGACAGAGTGACTGAACTTGAGATGGATGTGATAAACAATGACACACATTTGACACTTGTGATAACAAATGAATTGAAACGCCAGAGACAGGGTCGGAAAAGTAAACCTGAGAGAGGGTTGATGAAAGGTACACGTACACAAATAAGAGTGCATACACACCTGGTCTAGTGTCAATGACTGCAAAATCACATTCCAGAAAATGGGGATTGTTTGGACAGAGCTCAACAAGAAGCTTTTTACCAAAGGGTGTTATAAAACACAAGGAAAAGGAACTGTTAGGGAGACAAAAGACTCTAGAGAATGAATGAACAGAAACAGCACCGATGAGCACGCCTGATACAGTGATGAAAAGGTCAAGCTTAAGTCCTGCAATATAAACATGTGAAGAGATAATGGCAGAATCAAAATGGACGTTCATAACCAGAGCTAAAAAGAAACAGGAGGACAAGGAAAGACTTACCGGACCTTATTCTACAATAATAATACATGTGGACATCATTGATGGAGATGCCTGAGAATTCTCCAGCGAGAAGAAGCTATACGGATGTGTTCAAAGATGTGGTTTTAGCAAACTACAGAAAGACTTTAAAAATTAAAAGAAGCACACAAGAAGACAATTACAAACTGAATGATTACCTGAATAGCACAGCACACTTGGGAAACAAAATATGGTACCAACATATGAAGGAAGTTGGAAGACGACCTTCAGAGGAAGAATGCTTTGTGAACTCCTACCTTACAGCATGGGGAAGTCAAAAATCTTTGTAGCTGTTGAAATAGATGTGCAGACAGCACACTCTCTATTACATATAGCAATGTGCAAGACCAGAGGCCAGTTCATGGGTAGTGATGCTTCTCTCAAATGGGCAACTGAAGCAACTGACCCAGATGAAGATGATTATGTCCAAGACATAAAGACAAGAAACAATGCCAGAATGAAGAACATTGTGATCAGATATTAAAAACCTGGAGTAAAAGGAGCAGAAATCAGAAGAGAAGTGAACAAGAAATTGGAGACTGCAGGAAAAGCTTCAGAAGAGGCTTGCAGATGGAAGAACAAGGTCAAATGCAAATCTGGGAAACAGTGCTTTCACCAGATGGATGTGAAAAGGGAGTAGTGATCTGCACGGCATGGGTAGTTATTGGTTGTTCCCAGGCTACCATTGGCATAGTGCAAAATGGATGCAAGCCATTATGGACAAAGCTTGCTAAACTATTGACATGGGTCGAGGACAGAGGAGGAACCTTGCAGATATTACCATTAAGGAGCCAAAAATCCTGCTTCAGAAACAATGGCACAAGAAAAATGGGAGAGAATCACAATTGTGGTTGAGTCTTTGATGTTCCAGGAATGGTACATGGCACTGCAGTGAGTGACCATGGATCATTATTGGGCATGTGGATCCAAAGCATATATGAGATTGCCGAAGAATTGGGGAGGTATATGCACATTGGTGAATGTCCATGTTCTAGCGTTGGTGATTCCAAAAAGTGATCTGAATATTGACAGTTTCCCGAAAGCAGATGCCCACCTAAGAAAGAAGAGATCTATGGAGCTTATGAAGAGAAGAAAGAGGAAAAATCATTTCTCTGCAAAATCCATAGACACTTTCTATGATATCCCATATGAACATAGACTGTTCAGTCAGACTTTTTCAGTATTCACCTTGATCTTGATTGTTAAGAAGGATTTCGAAACTCTGCTCTGGAGGGGCAGAGGTTCAGAAGGCCAACCTAGTTTCTTGGAACAGGGTAACCTCTGGACAAGCCAGGCCAATCAGGTTAGCTATGGCAGGCAGTCAAGACTAAGCAACTTTGGATTCTCTCCCTTCATGTTCATTAGCCACTTTACGGGTTATGGTCAGTTTACACAGTGAAGTAGGTCCCATAGAAGTAGGGCCTAAGCTTCCTTAGGCCCCACACAACAGAGAAACATTCTTTCTCTACTGTGGACCATCTGAGCTCTCTGTCCTTAAACTGGCGACTAATGAAGCCAATAGATTGCTCCTTACCCTTCTCATCTACCTGTGATAGAACAGCTCCTATCCCAGTATCAGAGGCATCTGTCTACCCAATAAAAGGTCTTTGGTAATAAGGGGCCCTGAGAACAGGGGCCTGGCACAAGGAGTCATTTAAGCCATTGAAGTCCTTCACACACTCTTCAGACCAAGTTACCTTCTTGGGTTTCTTTTGAGTAGTGAGAGCAGTCACAGGGGCAGTCAGAGGGGCAGCTATGGTACCATAATCTGCCATTAAATTTCTGTAGTAGCCTGTGAGTTCCAAAAAGGCTCTCACTTGGGTCTGTGTAGTGGGGGTAGGCCAGTCGTGTACTGCTTGTACATTACTGGGTAGAGGCTGTATCCTCCCTCTACCTACTTCATGTCCAAGGTAGACCACTGATCCTTGTCCAATCTGGCACTTGCTGGCCTTTATGGTCAAGTGGGCCTTCTGAAGAGCCTGTAACACAATCCCAAGGTGTTTCACATGGTCTTCACAGGTGGCACTGAAAACTGCTATATCATCCAGATATGCAAGGCTGAAGTCATCCAACCCATTCAACACATGATCCACAAGCCTCTGGAAAGTGGCAGGGGCATTCTTCAACCCAAAAGACATTACCCTGAACTGGTAAAGACCCTCTGGTGTTGAGAAAGCTGTCTTCTGCTTGGCATGTTCTGCAAGGAAGGGCTATTTGCCAATAGCCTGCAGTGAGGTCAAACATGCTGAGGTACCTGGAGTCACCCAAAGTATCCACCAGCTCATCTGTTCTAGGCAAGGGGTGTGCATCTGTCTTGGTGACAGCATTCAGAGCCCTGTAATCCACACAGAACCTCAGTTCAGACGTACCTGCCTTTGGATCGAAAACCACTGGGCTGGACCAAGGAATACTGGAGGGTTCAATCACACCAAGATCCAACATTTTGTTGTCCTCTGTCTTAATGTAAGACTTTACTTTGTCTGACATTCTGTATCCTCTACTTTAGGTAGGTACACTGTGTCTCCTGTGTCAATGCTATGTTTGCACCATGGTGTCAAACCAGGGGACTGTGAAAACAAGGGGGAAAATTGCCTTAGAAAACTTTTCACCTCAGCCTGTTGATCAAAAGTCAGGCGAGGGGCCACATGGACACCCTCAATGGAGCTGTCTGAAGGGCTGCTTTGGAACAGGTCAGGGAGAGCTTCTGACTCCTCTTCCTCAACCTCTGAAGCCAAAAGCAGTGCAGCGATTTCAACTCTTGGAATGAAAGCCTTGAGTGTATTTACATGGAACACTTTTGGAGCCTGACCAGCCCTTCCAAGGTTCACTAAATAGTTGACCTCACCCAGTGACTCCATCACTGTGTAAGGGCCTGACCTCTTGTCCTGTAAAGCCCTAGGCCGTATAGGATTCATGATCAGGACTTGCTGACCAGGTGTGAAATTGATGAGGGACGCTTTCTGGTCATACCAGTGTTTCACCAGAGCTTGTTCTGCCTTCAACTTTTCACTAGCCAGACCCATCAAGAGTACAATCCTTTTTCTGAGCCCTAGCACATAGTCCACTACATTGGTAGTAATGGGGGGAGTGGGCATCTCCCATCCCTCCTTGACTATGGCTAAGGGTCCCCTTACAGGGTGACCAAACAGAAGTTCAAAGGGGATGAAGCCAACACCCTCTTGTGGTACTTCTCTGTAGACAAACAGTAAGCATGGTAACAGAAGATCCCATGTTCTTCTTTGAGGTTCTTCCGGGGCCCCAATCATGCTTTTCAAGGTCCTGTTAAACTTTTCAACCAGACCATTGGTCTGTGGTTGGTATGCGGATGAAAACTTATAGGTGACACCACATTCCTTCCACATGGCCTGCATATACTCGGACATAAAGTTGCTGCCTCTGTCAGACACAACTTCTTTAGGGAAGCCAACCCTAGTAAATATGCCAAGCAAAGCTTTTGCAACTGACTTGGCAGTCACAGTTTTCAATTGGATGGCCTCAGGATACCTGGTGGCATGGTCGGCCAGCACCAGGATAAACCTATTGTCTGTGGATGTTTGGGGGTCAAGGGGACCAACAATGTTGATACCTACCCTTTCATGTGGTACCCCCACAACTGGGAGTGGTATCAATGGAGCTTGGATTGTTGAGCCACTTTTACCAGATAACTGGCAGTAGGCACAACTCCTGCAGTGACTTTCTACTTGCACCCCCATCTTGGGCCAGTAGAAGTGCATGGATAACCTTTGCTTGGTTCTCTTGATTCCAAGGTGACCAGCAAGGGGCACGTCATGCGCCAGCTGCAGGAGGAAGGGTCTTACAGCATGGGGAACCACCAACCTCCTACTGTCTCCTTCTGTAGACTCTGTAGGCTCACTATACAGGAGGCCACCTTCCCAATAAATCCAGTGCTTCCCAGGAGGTTCATCCTCAAGCTGGTAGCAGGCCTGTCTCCTTAGGCCTTCCAGAGATGGGCACTCACGTTGACCCTTACTAAATTCTTCCCTGTCAGGACCACCTTCTACTAACAAGTCTTTTAGTTCAGGATGGTCATTTGGGTAAAATACTTCAGGTATCACCACCTCCTCGTCAGGTCCTGGTGATTGACCAACTACCTCCACCTCAGTGGTATGTGAGTTAGGGGGGATGTTTTCTTTCCCTCTTTTGGATTTTCTTACTCCTTTAGCCTTGGGTTTCCCCTTTGGCTGGGGCATTGCATTGGTCTTGGCCAGTGCTGCCCTTGTTTGAGACCTTGTGCAGGGTCTTTCAGCTGTATCTCCCAGAAGCCCTAAAGCTCCTAAAGCTCGGAGATCATTTCCCAGCAAGACCTTTCCTGGGACACTCCTCTGTATGCTCACTGGAATTCTGACTGCTGTACCATTGATAGTAAGAGTTAAAGGTATTACTGGGAACATGAGAGGTGGGTCATCAGCCAACTTAGTGGGTACCAGAGGAGCTCTGGCAACTTCCTCTGGGTCTACCAAGGTACAATACACTACCGTTCAACTACACCCACTACCCCTAAGAGCTGGAGTATCTACTATATCGAACAGCACACTGTCTTTAAAGTAGTGCTTGGTATTATATGGAATCCTAGCATAAGCCTCTGAGACTTTAGGCTCCCAGGAACCAAGGGAAACTAAAACTAACTCAATTTCTATCCCACTGGGGAAGGAGTCTGAGGAGAAGGATGTCCCTGTAATCTTTTCTTCCTCATAGTAGGAGAAGGCCAGATTAGCAGAGTGGACCCCAAGGTTTTGACCTTACATATGGAATCCACCTTCACATGGTCAGTTGCTCCACAAGCAAAACAAGATCCACTGGGTCTGTTTACATAGGGAGTCTTATTATAACCAGAGATCTGTTTTGGAGGCTGACCTCCACTACCCTGTGAGTTCTCTTGTGTCTTACCCTTCTATTTCTTTGTGTGGCCCTTCTGGGAAGATGTTTTATCAGTTTCTCCACCCTCCTTATCTGTGGACTTTTTCCCTTCCTCCTGCTTACCAGGATGAGTCTTGTCCTTATGGGACACTCTATGTGACATCCACAAATCTGCTGCTATGGCCAGCTTCTAAGGATATACCTCCTTTGAATCTGCCAAGTGCTGCTTAAGCTCAGAGGAAGAAGATGCAAAGATATGTTCCAGCATGACAAGACTTATCATACCTTCAAAGGTAGAGACATTATAACCTTCAACCCAGCCAGTCAAGTTCTTTAAGGATTCAGTTACATAAGATACCCAAGTACCACCTTCTTTCTTTGTGTACTCTCTGAATCTCTTTAAGTATTCGGCAGGAGTGTTTCCAAACTTTAAGATGAGAGTTTGCTTCAACCTTGCAAAATCTGCTCTATCAGCTTTTGACATTTCCATAATGGCACTACATCCAGAATGGGGCAGTCTGCTAAGTAACAAGGCAGTTTTATCAGCATTGTCAACTTGTTGAACTTCACATGCATACTCAAATGTATTCAGCCAGTCCATAATGCCATTCTTTTCCTCATACACACTGAGCAGATCCTTAGGAAACCTTGGATGAGGGGAGGACCCTTGGATCCATTGGCAACCTGAGGTTTGGCCAGTTTTAACTGGTGGTCCCTGTCTTTCTGTTTTTCTGCCTTCTCTATCCTCAGTTTGGTCATGCTAAATTCAAACTCCTGCCTAAATAGCCGTTCTTGTTTCTTGAATTCAAGCATGGCCTCACCTTCAGAACTGGCAGAGGAAACATTAGACATTACAACCTCCAAATCCTCATGATCTCTATGGATCAGTGCAGGGGCAGAACTACCAGTCTGCCAGTGGGAGCAGCCCCACCTCCTTCTGCACTGTCCTCAGAAGCTATGGCACTAAGCTGAGCTTCTTGCCAGTCCATGTTTCTTTGCATCATTTCCATTTTTGTGCCTTGAGCAGAGACGCCTCTCTCAGCATACATCTTTCTCAATGTTTCAGATTTAGAAGCATTTAAAGTTAACAAGGTACTTGTTTCCATATTGATAGATAGGACTGTGGCCTTTTTCAGTTATACTACAACAATTCACTATGTATTCCTGGTAGTAATAACTCAAAATGCCTTCACTAGTATGCAACACTGGATGCCTTCAGTCCTATCCCAAAGCTGTACACCAATTTGTTAAGAAGGATTTCTGAATTCTGACCTGGAGGGGCAGAGGTTCAGAAGGCCAACCTGGTTTCTTGGAACAGGGTAACCTCTGGACAAGCCAGACCAATCACGGTAGCTATGGCAGGCGGTCAAGACTAAGGGCCTCATCACGACTTGGGCGGTAAATGTGGCGGATTATCTGCCCGACCTAAATAGCGCTAACGCCAAGGCACCCGGCGGATAATCCGCCAGATCACGAGTTATCGTGCACGCGCCCCGGTCCAAGGCGTTAGCGCGATTAGCGCAAACCCTTAAATCCGGCGCACCATGTGCTACCGCCACCTCGCGCTAATAGCGCGCGGGAAACGCGTCACCACCGGAACGGGAAATAAAGCGGCGGCCATCTTGGAAATCACAATCCGTCGGATATCACAGCCACTGGAAGCCATCCACGCGATCTGAACCCTGAAAATGAGTCAAGAGTGCACTAGGGGCAAGTCTGCACTGGACAGGGTCAGAAAACCCAAGTTCAGTGACCAGGAGCTTGAGGTACTTGTGGAGGAGGCACTGACGTACCATAATGAGCTGCAGCAGCGTAAAACCAGCGCCCAGTGCAGAGGCCAAATATGGAGATCCGTTGCACAAAGGGTCAGTGCAGTGGGGCGCGTGCCCCGGGATGGGGAGGACTGCCGCAAGCGGCTGAATGACCTGTGCGTGCGAGTGCGAGGCATCCTGTCCCAGCACAGGAGTGCAAGCAGGAGCACAGGAGGAGGGCCACCCCCCCCACCCGACCTCACACCATGGGAGGAGAAATTGACGGGCCTCATCGACGTCGGAACCATTGAGGGCATTGGTGGAGCGGAGGCAGGGACTGGCATAAATCCAACGGCAGGTGAGTCCCATCCCTGAATACATGCATATGAATGAGAGTGAAGACATGTGTCTGAGGCACTGCGTACACCCGTAAGTGAGGGCCACATCCCTAGAACGGTAGTGCTGCCTAGACGACCCTGTACGTGCAGTGCATGAATGACAGGGGCAGGGGATAGACTCCCATACCCATAGGACGGCTACGTAGAGTGGTACTGTGCATCAACACAACCACAAAAGCCTGAGCGCAGTCCACCCCAACCACGCGTTCCCATGCAGTGTACCTCCATGCACATCCACAACAAGCACCACATGGTGACTGAACGGAATGCAAGTTGACTGCGTCATTGTCACTGTCTTCATTCACACTTGTTTGCATGACCTGCATCACAAAAATGTATGTAGCATTGTACTCAAACCACCCCCTATGTACCCCACAGGCACACGTCGATCCCAACAGCCTGGTGATGATGGCGATGAGGCCACACCGACAATGCACCCACAACACCGTGCCTCCACCAGCACCAGCACCCCCCCAAAGACGCCGCACCCATGGGAGACAACACAGGGGAACACCCACCTCACCCCAACGCAGCCCCGCCAGACAGCAGCGGCAGCCACATGGCCGCAGGGAGGCGACTGGCAGCTCACCAGAAGCCACCATCCACAGCCCTGTTGCCGAGGGAGAGAGGCCTGAACTGTAGCCCGACGTGGGAGCAACACCTCCACGTGGGCATCATGCCAGCGCACAACACTCGCAAAGCAGTACTGATGGAGAAGGGGTGTCAACACCCCATGGAAGCCCAAGCCCAGGCAGACACCAGGCAGGGAGTCGCCATGTGCCTGTGCGTCGCTGCAGCACACCGCAGCCCGATGTGGACACTCCGTCCTATGGGAGTCCAGAGGGCCAGCGATCTGAGCCAGGCAGCCCAGTCCAGTCTGGTGGCATGTCGCCATGCAGACCCCCCCACCCCCCACAGCGCCCAATTCGCGGTCCACCACCTGACGCACCAGAAGAGGCCTTTGTCACTGGGGCAGCAGTCATGGGCCGACTGGATATCATTGAGGCAAAACAGGCCCGGTGGAACGAATGGCAAGGGTCCAGAGCCGGCACATAAAGGCCGTGAGTAAATCCATCCGGCATGGGTGCAAGTACATTGCGCGGGACAATGCGCGCACACGGCAAGTTGTGCAACAATGCACCGCTGCCCTGACAGGCTTTGGGCAATGAGTCCGCGAATTCACGGAGGCAGTGTCAGCACTGGCAAAACAGCAACGCGAGGCCAATAACCTCATGCGCCAGCGCTTCCATACCCTCTACTTCCACAACACCCACAGAGGGTTCACTAGACCCATCTCCGAGGCGCCGGTCCATGCGCCACCTGAGGGCACACACACCGGAGGGTCCTGGGAGAGGGAAGCGCCCACGCCCATCCTAGTGGTGCATGGCAACATTGTTGTTGGCCTGATGAGGCAACTGCCCAGTTGGGGGTTGTACACTGGGGGGAGGGGGGATTGTTGGGTGTTCACTGGGGGAGGGGGGTTTGTTGGGTGTTCACTGGGGGGAGGGGGGATTGTTGGGTGTTCACTGGGGGAGGGGGGATTGTTGGGTGTTCACTGGGGGAGGGGGGATTGTTGGGTGTTCACTGGGGGGAGGGGAGATTGTTTGAGGGAAAATAAATCACGTTACAAAAAACACAATGCATGGACAGTAGTGATTGTAACAAATGCAATTTGATGTTGAAGTGACATGTTCACAATTTACCTATTACCCATTTCTAATGGAATCCATCAATCAATCCCTGTCTGGCCAACCTCCCTTCCCTCAGCCCAACCCTTTGTGCATGTGCAACACCTTCTGGCACTTCATCGCCCTCACTACCATCATCAGGTGGCTGCACATGTGCATCAGGGGGCAGTGGCACATTTCTGCGACAACAGATGTTGTGCAGCATGGCACATGTCAGTGCAATTTTTACAGCTTTTTCTGGTGCATACATCATTGCCCCTCCCATGCGGTCGAGGCATCGGAAGCGTGCCTTCAGCAGTCCAAATGCCCTCTCCACGCAGATCCGTGTATGGGCATGGCCAAGGTTGTATGCCCACTCCGCCGCCGACGCACAGGGGTCATGAGCCACGTATACTGGGGATATGCAGAATCATCTGCAGGGGAGAGGAAGCCGGTATGGAGACAAGGTAAGTCCAGTGGGTGTACAGAGCCCTGTCATCAGTGTGATTTTGCCATAATTGGCATCTGGCCTATAACATTGTGGAGTGTGCTGTCCTACGGGCACGATTGAATCAAAGGGGTACTCTCCACTTGGTACGCCTATGTTTCTGTATGTAACAGTACTCATTCACTTGTCGCAGGATGAGGGGGCCCTTCCATCTACTTCTGCTTGACAGAAGTGGCTGCCTCATGTGTCATTTCAAATCCATTTGGCTGCAGTTGCATTTGCTGCTCTTCACTATTCTGTACTGTTCTCCATGCATTTCCATGGCCATTTTGCGGACAGTGTCTGTGGGATGTGCATTGTCATTACTCGCCCTACTTATGTGTGGAGCATTCGTGGATGTGCCAGCTCATGGTTTGGAATTACATTACTGTCGGATGGCCAGGGTGGGATATCTGGACTGTGTCAGTGTTGTGAGCCATGGTGCTACTCACACAGGAGGCTTTGTTGTGGTGGGGATTCCATATGTCCCTGTGCCGCCACATGTCTTACATCCTGCATGGGTGTGTTCTGCTGTGTTGGACATGTCCAAGGTTCATCGTGCAAGGTGCTTGAATATGTATGCTGCTGTGATGCTGCTGACTATTGGGAGTGATGGATTCTGTGACAGGCACCATCAGTTGTGGATTGACATGCTTTGTGGGATACATTTGTACTCACTCAGTGGCCATGTGTTTTGGCCTCGGTGCCTTTCCATGTACTCTGGCAGGGTACTGTTGCGCAGGACCATGGAGTCATGGGTGGATCCTGGGTAGCGGGCACAGCAGTGGCTGAAGGTGAGGTCAGGGCCACATGTCATCTGCACGTTGAGGGAATGGTACTGTTTACGGTTTCTGTAGGCAGCCTCATGTGCCTGGGGTGGTGCAAGTGCCACATGTGTGCAGTCCAGGGCTGCTATTACATTTGGGACTTGGGCAATGGCATAGAATTGACCCTTCAGCTGGTGCACCTGTGCCTGTGTGGCTGGCAATGCAATGTGTTCGTTCACATGATTCAACAGTGCATCAGGCACCTGTCCCAGCATGGCACTGAATGTGGACTGGGCCATTCCATGCATCATGGCAACGGTATGTTGGTAGCTGCCAGTCCCAAGTAATTGAGGCACAGACACGAGCTTCACTAGGGGAGGTACTGCCGTGCTGGTGGCTATGCGGCTGCATATGTCACCCTGGATTGTGTCCAGCAACTGGGTGATGGTTGCCCTGTCCAGCCGATATTCTGTCACCAACTGACCATCAGTTAGGGCCCAGGGTGTTGGCCTGACCCTGTGGATGGCTGGCCACCTTGCTTGTGCTGCTCTCCTCCTCCTTCTCCTCATCCCCACTGCCCCCTGCACTCCCAGGGACCTGGCCTGGTTGACTGGCCTCTGTAGCTCCAGACGCAGCTGGTAGAAGTCGACATCAAGGCTCCCGGCTCCAAATGGCAGCATGGTGTTGGGGAGGGTGTGTTGTGCATGGGTGGGTCCTTTGTAGGCCTCTGATTTGCATTACTTCCACCTGGGCCCTCATTGCTGTCTCCTCCCTACTCCTGCTGGTGTAATGGGGTTGGGGAGGGTGTGTTGTGCATGGGTGGGTCCTTTGTAGGCCTCTGATTTGCATTGCTTCCACCTGGGCCCTTATTGCTGTGGCCTGTGTTCTGTTACCTCCAGCTTTTTGCTGGAGGTATTTTCGGAGGATTATCCGCCGCTTTTCTGGCGCTAATAGCGCTAATGCCGGACTCGTGATTGATGATGTTTTAGCGCAAATGGTTCCTGGCGCTGTTATGGCCGGCGCTTGTACAGCTGGCTGTCCTTGCGCCGGCTGTTATTGCGCCGGCGGTATTTGGTGTCGTGATCCGACGGACCCTTAAAATCGGTGCTAAGAGCGTTACCACCGATTTTAAGGGTTACCGCCCAAGTCGTGATGAGGCCCTAAGTCTCAGGAGGGGTGAGGGTGACTGAAGGACCTCAATGAGCACACAGAGCAAGGACACTTACACATTACTCCGGACAGGTGTTATATCAAAAATATAGACACATTTATTACAAGGCCTTTGTAACATAGACCATAGCAAAAAAATCACAGTAACACTAAGTAAATCAATACATCACACTCAATACAATATATATACAAGACCATGGGGGTTTAAAGGGTTAAATGCACAAACTATGTCGACAACCTAGATGGGAAGGAACCAGGCAGTGCAGTTAATCTTTAGGCCCAGTTCAACATCAATAATTCAGCTAACTAAGAGGCAGTCCAAGCCCTACGAAGAGAGGAGCCGTGTGCTCAATAGTACATGCACGCGCTTGTGCCAATTGGCGGAATAGGGTCTCTTCAAGGGTCTCTAGCAGCTCAGGAAGGTGGATGAGGTGATGCAGAACAGGTTCCCACTATTCAAGAAGGACCTCTACTTGAAGGCAGAGGCAGTTTGAAAAGTGCAGGATGGAGTAGCTATTTCGCAATAGCTGTGGAAAGGAGAGGGGTCCCCAGGGGCCACTCATGCGTAAAAATGGGCTCTTGCGCTAAGCGCCACCGGTTGGGGTAAGGAGTACTCACCGGTCCCCGACGCAAGCAGACCCAAACTTCGCCTGTTCAGTCCACTTTGCTGGCAGGTTGGAATGTGGCAAAAAGGACGTCTCGGCACCTTTCAGTTCCTAAGATACAGCAATGATTCCCAAACGGGACAGTGGCGATTTCTCCGCTCTGGGTGGAGGAATCGGCCCAGTTTCACTGCAGCAGGCTTCAGGGGTAAGAGGGTCACAAATGCAGCGAAGTTGCACAGGTCATTGCCGCGGCAGGGCAACACAGTAACCACGTTTACTCCGGTCCTGGCGCACTCGTCTCACTTCAGACCTGGGAATGCCAAGTGTACGAAATTCGATGTGACGGTGTCGGGGACACAGAGCTAGCAGTATGGCAAGTTTCGAGGGCCTCCTTGAAACGGTGGCAGTGACAGAACAAAGGTACTGGGTAAGCTTTTCAGTCCACTGGTTGGCCCTGGGACACTTCCGAGAAACCTTACTTGCAGGGTTTGATGAAGGTGCCGAGAGTAGTTGTACCACTATTCTAATGGGTCAAAGCATCTTCGCAGAGCTTATAGGATGACCAGATGCAGCGGGGTCCCACAGGACGACAGCGGGCTCAGGATGCCAAACCTTCCAGCGGGTCACCAGCGGTTCCTTGACTCAGATTCGTAGTTGCAGGACACTTGGATCCACTCCTTTGTTCAGTGAGAACTCAGGAGATCGACATGGTAGTGGTGTTTTCAGCCTCCTCTTATCCAAGGTTCCCTTCACGCCAAAACGGTGAGGACCCAATGGGAGATCTGCTCACAAACACACACTCCATACATCGACCAATCACGGACCACGGTGGTCCCAGACATTCATGGCACTCCAGGCTCTCTGGCACCCAGGATGTGTATTGGAATCATACATTCCAGCCCACATCCTGGAGGCACACACACAAGGCATGCAGAAGCCCGCAAAAGCATTGGGATTCACGGGAAAGTGCATGACCAAATAAGGACTTGTCCGAGTTGACTCGATCAGGGGAAGGTGAAGGGGCAAGATGGCCAAAGGACAGGACAAAGAACATCGTGGCATGGCCATTTTGGAGCCAGGTCGCCTATTTGTGCCAAACACGGTTAATGCGGTTAACATGGCAGGAAAGGGTTAAAAAGAATGTAAAAAGATAGCTGCCACCAGTCCTGTCCATGACACATCTGCACAGTTCATAAAAAGTCCAGCGAGAGTATCTAGGGCCTTTGGAAATTACTATAGACCCAAGTGTGCTGTATGGTAAGATACATGGCACACTTGTCACATGTTGCACAAAAGCTGCAACAGGAGGAAAGAACTAAGGGAAACCAAGTCTCCCAGTACTGACTTTCTTAAGGGCATGTCAGTTTCCCCATAAAAGGTGAGCGAAAGCCCAGAGGAGTGCAGCTGAAGGCTGTGCTTCTCTGGTAAAGTCAGTCAATGGTGCATAAACAGCAGCAAAATGTTTGGGGGTTGACACATGAAGGGAAAATGACATACAACTATGAAATCTTTCCTAACATTGATGCCAAGAGTTCAAGTTGGAGCAAATACTAAATGGTTGCAGATAGCCAGATGGGAGTTACTGCAGACCATCAACACAACCATAAAAGGATTCAATGCAAATGAAGAAGAGTTAAGAGCGATTTAACTAATGACGCTCCAGAACAGGTATGTCCTCAACATGATCACAGCTATGGATGGAGTTGTTCGTGCAAAAATCAGAGAATCATGTTGCACATTTATAACATCACTCAATGACGAAAATGGGACCTTACCAGAAGTCATAGGTATGCTGACAAAACTACAGAATCAGATGATAGATTAAGTTGACAAAGTCAACTATGACAGTTGCTTTGGATCACTGTTTTCATGGCTTCCTCAATGGATGGCAGACACATTCAAGTTCCTAAGAGCCCTGTTGGTGATGATATTGCTTGGATTCAGTGTTATCAAGCTAATAATCTCTCAGTGCCAGAAAACTGCAAAAAAGGCCATAGGGATGAAAATCATGATTGATGTTGAGTCAGGATGGTCACCTGACTGATGAAGAAATAAGAGACTTTATGAAGGCCAGAATGTATGCACCAGAAGGAATGAAGTTCTGGTATCCGAGGAAATCTAGCAAATATGTTGGAAAATGGATCTATTGCAATCCAAGTGGAGAATGTCAACTAATGACATGGAACAAAGATGAGCACGTAAGAATAGCAGGATGTTTTAAGGGAGTCATAAAGTTATGGACCCTAAAGGAACATTTCTTCAGACCTAGATGTCTAGATCAGAATTGGCAACAGATACCAGGAATATCGATATCTACCGAAGAATGGCAAGGGTTATGGAAGGATGTCCCCAAATTAACATGCTCCTTACAGATTAGAGAATCATGATACAAGGCTACGCTACAATGGCACTATACCCCACAAAGGTTATTTAAAATGAAATTAATCAGTTACGATAAGTGTTGGAGGGAATGTAATGGGAAAAGGGTCTTGCTACATACTTGGTTAGAATGCCCTAAATTGGCAGGATACTGGGGAACCATTAATAAGCAAATGCAAAGTATATTTGGTACACAGGTACAGGTTCATACAAAGGACATTTTGCTGGCAGTTTCTACCTCTGAAGAAAAGCTCAGACTATTTTAAGGGTGGCATCCTTAGTGGTGATTGCCCAGTTCATGATTAGTTCATCAAGGTATGGAACTTTGGTGTTTTGGAGGGGATGACTTGTGCAATTCACAACGCACAACAAGCTTTTACAAAGGAATGGACTCTGGCACTGCAATTCCAACAAGATGAATATAATGTTGCACTATGCTGCCACAAATTGCGGTTTCTGGGCATTGCATAGTCAGTGATCCTCGATGGACATTATATGATTCCGGTTGTGGGGCTGAAGTGGGGATTGTGGGTAAGGAGTGGGTAGGAGCAGAGGGATTGCTGTTTATGTTTATAAAATGTGAAGTGCCAATAAAAGAACATTTAAAAAAAAAATAGTGAGTACAGCAGCACTGCTATTTGTGCAAAAACACCAATAAACTGTAAGTCAAGGCAGTATACAAATGCAAATGTATAGACTATAAGCTGATCAGATTTGTTTAAAAGTCAATATCCATTTAAAATGCTATATTGCAACATGAGGGAGCCAGAAATGCAGTGCATGGAAGGCAAATTGAGTTTGGTGGTAGACGAGACAAAGCATTCTTCTAGGAAAGCTGGACTTAACGCTGTGTGCACCAGATGTGATGTGCAGTATGGAACAAGTTACTTACCTGTAACTGTTGTTCTCCAGCATGGGTCTGACATGGATTCACATGCTCATGAATATTAACCCGTCGTCAGGCTGGGAATCCTCGGTAAAGAAAAAAATCAGTATCAGTTTCGTTTCTGATCTGTCTTTCGTAGTAGTAACCAATCACTGATCTCTGCGTCATACTGACCACAGCAAATGACTGCCCTCTACCTAAGCCCCGCCTCTGGCAGCCATCTTCAGATTTGGTAGCACGTGAAGTGGCGGTATGACCAAGTGAAGAGCCGCAGAGGGGTAGGCGGGAGGGTTCGCATGTGAATCCATGCCAGACCCATGCTGGAGAACAACAGTTACAGGTAAGTAACTTGTTCCTTCTCCAGCATGGGGTCTGGCATGGATTCACATGCTCATGAATAAAGAATACATAGCAGTACACACATGCACAACCACGGGAGGTGGCAAAGGCTCAACATTAAGCATTACATCAAACTCAACATTAAGCAATTCTTACCTCCTCACCAGGCTCACCTTAGGCGAACAAGTTGCGCAGCACTGCTTGGCCGACCCTGGACTCCTCCCTGGAATCCCAATCGACGCAGTAGAATTTCGTGAAGGTGTGCGTCGACCTCCACGTAGCAGCCCTGCAGATGTCCAGCAAGGGCACACCAGATAGGAACGCCGTGGTAGCTGCGATCGCTCTGGTGGAATGGGCTCTCGGACGGCCAGGCAGCGGTCAGTTTGCCAACCGATGACAGTACATGATACAGCCGGAGAGCCATCTGGAAATGGAAGCCTTCGAGAGAGCCTTCCCCTGATTGACAGGTCCAAAGTTCACAAAGAGTTGTGACGTCTTCCGAAAACACTTCGTGCGGTCCACGTAGAACTTCAGCGCTCTAGCCACATCCAGTGAGTGCAAAGTCCTTTCAGCCGGCGACGAAGGCGACGGGAAGAAAACAGGCAACACCAAGGGTTCGTTGAGGTGGAAGTCCGACGGCACCTTGGGCATGAAGGAGGGGTGCGTCCTGAGCACTACGCTCGTGTCGTGAAAAGTCAAGTACGGGGCCTTGCAGGAAAGGGCCTGGATCTCTCCCACCCGTCGTGCGGAGGTGATGGCCACAAGAAACGCTGTTTTCCACGACAAGAACTTCAACGGAGCCGAGTGCAGAGGCTCGAACGGAGGTCCCATGAGCTTGGTCAGCACCACATTGAGCTCCCACGCCGGGGCCGGAGCCTTCACTGGCGGGAACAATCTGAACAGTCCCTTCATGAACTCTTTCACCAGACGATGAGACCACAAAGACGTCCGCCCCGTGGTTCTGGTGTATCGGGAGATCGCAGCAAGATGAATCTTGATGGACGCGTGCGCCAGTCCAGCTTTGGCCAGCGTCAGTAGGTACGGCAGTATTTGGGGAGCCGTAATCCATAGAGGGTTAATCTTCTGTGCGTGGCACCAGACAGAGAACCTCTTCCATTTGTGTCCGTGGCATTTAAGAGTTGAGGACGCCCTGGCCTTTGCAAGAACCTCTCTGCAGTCGGCCGGTAAGTCGTATCCACCAAACTCTAACGCTGCAGGAGCCAGGCCTGCAAGCTCAGCGACTTCGGGTCATAATGGAGGATGGCACCTCCTTCTCTGGAGAGAAGATCCGCGTCCACTGGCAGCTTGATTGACGGGGACGCAGACAAGTCCAGAAGGTCCGGGAACCATATCTGCCTCGGACAAGCAGGTGCGATGAGGATCATTCTGCACCGTGACCTCTTGAGCTGGTTGATGAGCCGGACCAGCAATGGCAATGGAGGGAACGCGTATAGAAACAAGCCCTCCCAGGGGAACGAGAAAGCATCGCCCATGCTCCTCGGCTGGGGAAACCTGCTGGCGAACCTCCGGCACTTGGAGTTTGTCGCCGTCGCGAACAGATCGATCTGGGGTGTGCCCCACCGTCGGAAGAGGCGGTCCACTAGATCCTGTCGTAGTTCCCACTCGTGGCACGAGCGCAGCTCCCTGCTGAGTGAGTCGGCGATGGTGTTTTTTATCCCTGCCAGATGAAACGGCACCAGAAACATCCCTTGGGCGACGGCCCAATGCCACAGATCCTGCGCCTCCATGGACAGGGCTGGGGACCTGGTTCCGCCCTGTTTCCTGATGTAGAACATGGTGGTGGTGTTGTCGGTGAAGATCCTCACCACCTTGCCCTTGAGGGACGGAAGAAAGGACCTGAGGGCCCAAAACACTGCACGGAGCTCCAGGACGTTGATATGGAGGGACTTCTCCGTCGGGAGCCAAAGGCCTCTCGCGTGCAGATTTTCGGTGTGCGCTCCCCACCCTTCCAGGGAGGCATCCGTGGTCACTGTCTCCTGGTGGCCGGGGGTCTGGAAGTCCATGCCCGCCGTCAGATGCGCGCGGGTGCCCCACCACCGGATCGCTCGTCGGAAACTCTCGTCGAGTGTGATCCTCTCCTCGAAGCTGCCCGTCGTCTGGATCCAGCGCGCGTCCAGGAACTCCAGCAACGGCGCATCCGGAGCCTGCACAGGGGGATGAGGTAAATGCAAGAAGACATCATTCCGAGGAGGGACTTGATGGACCTCACTCTGGCCGCGTCCGCAATCAGCATCCGCTGCACCTTGCCCAAAATGGCCCTCGTCCTTTCCTCCGACGGATAGGCCAGAAGCGACACTGTGTCGAGCTTCGCTCCCAGAAACAGTGCGTCTTGCGCGGGCACCAGGTGGGACTTGGCGTAGTTTATGGAGAATCCCAGGTCCGTGAGAAGTTGGACAGTCCTTGCCGTGTGACCCACGGCGAGCTCCTTCGTCTTCGCTCGGATGAGCCAGTCGTCCAGGTAGGGGTAGACGTGGATCCCCTCTCGGCGCAGCTGCGCCGCCACCGGTGCGAGGCACTTGGTGAACACCCTGGGTGCCGACCTCAGTCAGAAGGGAAGGGCTCTGAACTGATAGTGACGCCCTTGGACCACGAACCTGAGAAACATTCGGTGTCCCTTTAGGATGGGAATATGGAAGTAGGCATCCTCCAAATCCAACGACGACAGGAAATCGCCCTCCTCCAGCTGACCCAGGACGTGTTGAAGGGTGACCATCCGGAACTTTTGTGCCTTGATGAATTTGTTCAGTCGTCGTAGGTCCAGGATGGGACGCCATCCTCCCGTCTTCTTCTTCACAAGGAAGTATCTTGAGTAAACTCCGGAGCCCCGAAGCCTCTTTGGAACGAGCTCGATGGTGCCCTTCCTGAGCATCGCCTTTACCTCCAAGAGAAGTTGAGGGACGTGATGTTCTTTCCTGGCCACAGGGGGGACGCGCGGGCACCTCTTTAGAAACTCGAGCGCATGACCCTGGGCTAGGGCGTCCAGCACCCAACGGTCGGTGGAGATGGACTCCCACACGCTGACGAAGCTCGCCAGCCGGCCTCCCACCGGGGTGCTTCGGTGGGGGCCCGACCCCACGGCCGGTTCAGTCCTGCTTCGACGAGGCTTTGCCGCCTTGACCTTCTTGGCGACGACAGCGGGGTCCGCCTGACTTGCCTCGTCCCCTGTAAGCTTCCTGCGACGACGAACGGGCCGCTTGGCGGTAGGTGGAAAATCCGCCGCCGGAACCTTTGGAGGCACCCTGTTTGCCTCCGCCGCTCCGAAAGGGCGGCCACCATTGCTGGAGAACCCCAAGAGCCCGGGCCGTCTCCGTGTCTGCCTTGATGGCTTGAAGGGAATCGTCCACTGTTTTCCCAAACAGGTTGTTTCCGTCGAACGGCATGTCCAAGACTCTGGTCTGCACGTCCTGACGGAAGTCAGTAGCCTTGAGCCATCCACGCCACCTAAGGCACGCGCCATTGCCCAACTGGCGAAATCCAGTGTCGGCGATGTCCGTCGCAATCGTAATGGCGTGGTCCGACGTCACCTCTCCTTCCTGCAAGATCTCTAGGGCATCCGCCCTCTTGTCGTCCGGTAGGAAGTCCAGCAGGGGGGCCAGTTTGTACCACAATTCCCTGTCATAGCGGGCTACGATAGCCAAGGCGTTGGCCGCCTTAATCGTCGTCCCTGCAGACGAGATGACCCTGCGTCCCATCGTATCCAATTTCTTTCCCTCGCCGTCCGGCGGGGAGGTCGACGTAGAGGCCGCGCCCCCCCCGCTTTCTTCCTGGCCGCCGCGGAGACGACCGAGTCCGGGGTCAGCTGTGCTCGAAGGCACAAGGGGGCCGCGTCTGGGACCCGGTACTTCTTCTCGTACCGATCCCTTCTAGCCGGCGTCGTGGATGGGTTCTTGAGGCGGGCGAGGCCCTCATCCCAAATATCGTCCAGTAGAGGTACGGAGAGGACCGTCTTCCTCTTGGCCTCGCGCCGTTGATAAAGGAAACCTTCCTTCTTCTTCTCTTCCGGGCAGAGCTGGAAAAGCTCGGATGCCCTGGCGATCATGGAGTGAAACGATCCAATCTCGTCGGGCGGGGAAGCCCGGGTGGGAGGTGACGACGGCAGATCCTCGTCGTAACACTCGTCGTCCGTACCCGTCACGGCCGTGTCAGTCCCCGTATCATGCCCACGAGTCGTGGACGGGGAGGAGGGCTGAACAGGGCGCGATGGCTGAAAAGGGGGTGGAGGATGAATCCTTCTTCTCTTAGGGGGAGGGCTCCCAGAAGGGCCTGGCTCTGGGTCCCCCGTCGGGAGCGGTTCCTCCGCTGGTGGTAACGGCAGTCTCGTCCTTATCTCCGAGCATAAGGACTGTATAGCCAACAAAATGTCCGCCGAGTTGTCTTGCGGCACTGGTTGAGGGGATTCCGACGGGCGGTCAGCGGCCCCGTCGGCACCCTCGACGTTATCGTCGTCTCCCACGTCGGGGTCCCTCCCGACGGGCTGGTCTTCTTCCACGCCAACGCCGTGGTTTAAGACTTCGATCAGCTCTTCCTCAGAGGTTGAGGCCGAATCCACGACGACCTCCTGCCCCCCCCTTTTTCTTCTCTTTTGGAGGTTTCACGGGGGTCCTGTCGATGGGCATAAAAGAGGACTCCCTCTGCGGTGGCAGGGAGACTCTGAGCCCCGAGGTCGCCACCACTGGTGTAGCCTCCACAGGCTGAGCCAGGGCCGCCGCGACTGCCTCGATAGAGGCCTTGGCCGGGTGGCTTTCACCACCTTAGGTGCGCTCACCGCCTTCTCCTTGGGGGGAGGGTCACTGCCTCGCTCTCCCTCCGATGGGGCCTTCGAGCTCGACCGGGGCCTCTCCAGGAGCTTCGCCGGGTGCTCGGCCTTCCTCTTACCCGAACCAGAGCGTTGGCTCGTGGTTGATGGTGCCGGGGAGGATGCGCCCTGCCTGGTGCCCGTAGAGCCCGACCGTTCGGGGCTCCCGGTGCCAGCGGACTCGCGGTGCTTGGCCTTGTGTTGGACCCCCGTCGCCGGGGCGTCCTCAAAGGTCTTAGAAGACCGCTCGGATTTCTTCTTCTTCTTCTCGCCTGACGGGCTCTTACCTTCCAGCCAGTTGGCGAGACGTTGATGGCGGTCCTTCATGGTCCGCTCCGACATATTGCCGCAAAACGCACAGTCCTTCTCCACGTGCGTCTTGTCCTCATGTAGGCAGTACAGACAAAAGGAGTGTTCGTCCTCCTTAAAGACATTCTGAAGCTGGCATCCAGGGCAGGCCCTGAACAGCTTTCCGGGCGTCGAGCTTCCCTTCTCCTGGGCCATGTCCGAGATGGGCCTGAGAAACTTCTGGAGTCCTCCAAAAGCGTGGCTCGACGAAATCTTCACCCTTGAGGGGCGTAGACGAATCCGACACGGGTCCCCGTTGATCGGATGAAGAAACGGTGGAGCTTGAGGCTCTTTTGACCGAAAAAAATCGAAGTTTTTGAGAGAAAAAACGTGAAAAAATAGCACTACGCTCGAGAGCAATAGCACGAGGATCCCAACACTTGAACGTGTGGTAAAAATCTGAAGATGGCTGCCAGAGGCGGGGCTTAGGTAGAGGGCAGTCATTGGCTGTGGTCAGTATTACGCAGAGATCAGTGATTGGTTACTACTACGAAAGACAGATCAGAAACGAAACTGATACTGATTTTTTCTTTACCGAGGATTCCCAGCCTGACGACGGGGAATATTCATGAGCATGTGAATCCATGCCAGACCCCATGCTGGAGAAGTATAGGTACACCTCACCCATAGCTATAGGCACCTGATTCTCAGGATGCATGGAATATGTTTGTGGAGGACTGAATGTTGATGTCTACCTGTGTGACCTCATGTGGCTTCAGTACCTAGCAGTGGTTTCACTTGTTCAGAGGCGAGCAGTTTCCTCTCAGTTTCTATTTCAAGATGGCCGCTGCCAATGTTGAGATAGGACAGGCTACGTCAGTGCACGTGTAAACGGCCCCACCCCGGTACATAGAGGGCACCATCTGTTTCAGTCCTGTAACGCTATATTTAGAGACTACCCTTATCATGGGGAGTCATCCCCCCCAATTAAGGTGCCAACAATGTATCATTTGTCTTATTCAGTCTAGCCTTGTCTATGACTCATAAAGAGCCACAGAAACCCCTATGCCACCAATAAGTCAAGAACCAGGCCGGGGTGCAGAAAGAATATATATTTCTTAAACAATAGGTTCAATGAATATATTTACACCACATGGTTACACACACCACCTTATCTGTGGCACAGACCAAAGTTTCAATTCAGAAATTCACTTTTTGGGATTTTACTTTTGGTTCTCGTGTACTTGGAACACAGACCAGATAAACAGTTCAACCCTCCTGTCCCACAAAAAGCACTGAATGCAAAAATGTAACAATACCTTGGAACATTACAAGATCATGAGTATTAGCATTTCTTGATGAGGTTTAGAGTTAAACCAATTGCAACCATTTTCTATTTTAAAAAGCAATTTCACGCATGCAGCACTTTGTGTCTTTCATTTCCCTGCGCACTTGAAAACGCGAGCAGTTTTGAAAGCACCAAAGACTTTTGATAATACTTTGGATTGCTAGATCCCTTCTTCCTTTTTCACCGGGAAGTAATAGATAATCCTTCTTCTATCTGGCCCCTTTCTCACTCTCGGGAGAGAGTGTGCATTTTTCAATCAGGAACTATTCTTTGTTTCATTTAGCCAAGCACTTCTCTACACAGCACCAAAATCCCAGACCTTCTGGGACATTAAGCACCCTTCTGCTTAAAGGCCAGGTCTGAGGAATGGTGACAGTCAGGAATATTGTTTCTAGACAAGGATACACCCTTCTTTTAGGGAATTCTGGGGTTGAAAAGGAAAATAAGGAATACCCGATTGCAATAACAGACTAAAGATTTTAATCACAATGGGAGTGAGTTTTATTAATTTGAAATGTTAACAAACTCACCCCAATTTATTTGGCGATAGGGCAAATTCCTTGAATTATTATTTATCAAAATATACTAAGGATCTACTTCCATGCCCCCACCCATTAACTAAGGGCAATATATTAAATAAAACAAATCCCCACACTTGGTTCTGTTGGACGAACTACTGACATTGGCAAATTGAATGCAGCTGAGCTTTGGGCAACCCACAGTCTATCTCCCTGTCAAATGTCAGGGTTCTAAAAGTGTCATCCAGGACCAGTGGCGGCTGATGATTTTGAAAAGTGGTGGGTCAGCAAATTTTCCAGGGCGAGTTTGCAAGCAAGCAACTCACATCAAGAAGGGTTCCGGGAGGTTCTCTCCCCGTGACAATTTGAGGGAAATGGCTTCCAAAATGTATAATTTTCTGTCCAAACCCACACAAGCATGACCTAAAAAGCATGAGGTTTTAGGTACTAATGACGGTACATTATTCTTGTGTGTGCCAGTGTGATGATGCATTTTACAGAAGATTGTATTGAGAATAGCTGGCACTATGTTGTATGCATAAAGACATTCTTTATATAGATATCCAGTAATGCAGTAAAAATATAAATTCCTCACGCTGTTACTGGCGTTCACATGTGTTCATCCTCTTACTAAGGTGGGATTTTAGCCATTTTCTGAAAGGGGAGAAACTAAGCTAAAACATCACTTGTTTACCACTTTATTAATGCAAAATGTGTCCTACCTAAAATGGAGAAAAGGTTAGAGTTTGCAATTGAGGTAGAAGGTAGAATTGTGGCATGTTATGTGCCAGCTGGTTGTTACCACCGGTGGCTACTGCTTAGCAGGTAAAGGACATGGTACACAGGAAATATACTTACCTGTCCCCATGCAATCACAAAGTGAGACATGTGGATGAAAGGGACCCTAAGCAATCCCCAGCAGATGAGGGCTTTGTGGCTACCTTAAAAAGAAAGCACAGTGGGTAAATATACCCAGCACTTTAGGGTTTTTATGTTTTTTGGGGATAGGTTGTCCACTCTAATCGCTTTGGGGGTGTGCATTGTGTTCTTCAAAAAAACAGAGTGCTTTGCCACAGGCTGTAATCGTGAGTGACTGTCTGCTGGATCCATGACATCTATTAAAATGTTGAAATGCTGGAGATGAGCATGGGGGACATGTTTATAAAAGGTAAATTTGCAACCCTGGGAGACTTCACAAGGGCGTTGGGGGGCGGGCCACTTAAAGTACTACAATATTACAGGATGGGATCCGCATTGCAGAAGAAATGGCTGCTCTTCCTGGACGAGCCACCCCCGCATCCCTGCTCACAACTCATCACCACAAAGCGAGCGCTGGGTATTTCTAAATTGTATATGTTAGTACAAACCCACACAGACCTACAGATGCCAATCTCGGAAGACAAATGGAGTAGATATTGTGCACTTACAAAGAAAGTTTCACTAAATGCTGGATTACGCCTGATCCAATTCAAAATCCTAAATAGATTACATTACACACCAGCTAAAACAGCCAAATTTGTAGCAGATTGCAATGGAGAATGTCCCAAATGCGGGTCCCCACAGGTGGGCTCATTTAACATGTACTGGGGGTGTCCGGCACTGGTGGGCTTTTGGAGAAAGGTGGCCGAGATGCTGACGGAAATCACACAGATACCCCAACAGCTGACTCCTCAAAACTACTTATTTGGAGACATTGGTAAATGCTCTGAGAAAACCAGAAGACTAATTAATATCACATGTCCAGTGGCTAAGAAGTGTATATTACAGGCCTGGAAAAGTGCTACACCACCAAGCATGACCACTTTCCTTCGGGAATTGACTTATGTTAATGAGTGTGAAGAGCAATACATTTTGACCCAGCCCGGGACAAGCAGGCCAAAGGACATTTGGGGCCCCTTCCGCTTGTACCTGTGTGAAATGCTCTCTGAGGATGAAACCTCCATGCAACAATGTTTTGTAAGAAATGAAACTGGTAGACTACTTGAGTATATTATGGGAGCAAAGTTTCTGTAACTGTTGAGACCACTGTTAATCAATAAAAAGAATTTTCTTAAAAATGTTGAAATGCTGGCAAACTCTTTTTCCTTCACTTGTCTTGAGAGTTGTATGAGGCCCAGCCCATGAAGGAAGCTGCAGTCTGACTTGTGCTCTGCCGAGAAGTACAGGGATCATGTATTCCATTATTACTGCTCTGAGCTGAAAGCAAATCATTATTTGCAAGAGGGCGCAGGAGTGAATATTCAGCAAAGGGAAGTGATTAAATAAAATAATAGGTGCTTAATCGTTTTCTGTGTGTTGGCTAATCTAGAGGAAGTAATAAACAACTCAGGGCTGGTTATGAGGTTTGCATTGCGGGTCCGATTTGCCTGATTATTGTCACATCCATTACCTGCGAGAAAAGAAAGCTGCAGGGCTGCCCTGAGAGGCTGCAGTCTCTTGGGTTTTCTTAGCATCACTCAATTCGATAATGCAACGTTTGAATAATCACGAAGCACATCACTAGTATATATGTTGTTCCCTTATGACATCCCTGACCTCTATCGAAGGGTCAATAACCTAGCTTGAGGCAGGAGCAGAGAGTGCGTCGCCACACAGCTCCCCTCCCCCGAACTCGTATGTCACGTGATATGCAAGTGTAAGGAAGAATCCATTTTGATTTTTGATTTTTTTTGTATTTGTAACACGCCCACGACGGACTCGACCGAAAGGGGTGCAGTTGGAATGATCAGTATTAGAATAGAGGTACAGAAGGTCACTCAATAGTTAATGTGTTACTGTGTCCCTTTGAGTTGTCAAACATTCAGATGATTACTGAAAGAGAAATGTTTTCAAGGCCTTCCTGAACTGAACAAGGGTCTCACACTGCCTGATCTTTTGTGGTATACTTTTCCATCATTTGGATGCTGAGTATAAGCTCCCTGGCTGGAAGATATCCCTATTCTACTGTGTCTCTTGTGGCGAGCGGATTAAGAAGTTGATTACAACTAAGGAATAACCGATGAATGCTGGAAGAATATCTCGCCATCAGGACATAATATATCTGGACCTTGACATAGGAGGTACGAGCAGGGATCTTTCCTCTTTGGAAAGTTATTGACAGACATGCAAGACACTCCCATACCTGTACTACTAGTCAGTATAGGTGCAGATTAATCCATCACCACTGCAGGATAAAGTCCATTGGTTGACACGCGACTCCAACATTGGGTGTGGAGATTGTGTTTTGAAGACATCCGCCACCGTATTGAAATTTCGGAGTGGTTATAATTCAACCATCCGTCTCCTGAAGAAGTTCGCTTTTAGTAACTGGCCCAAACCAGGGATCCATTGTGTGACGACCGAAACATATGTTGCGCTATATCAAATAAGCAGGATGCTATTTGTTGTTGTGTATTTACACTTACTGAAGTTACAAAGAAGTGTTGAAACTTATCTGAATATATGTTTTCTAGGTGGACAGAGTACCCTATTTTGAAATATTGATGTGTATAGTGAGAGTGTGAATGAATGATGGAATGAATGGTGGTGTACATATGTGGATGTCGAGAATAGAAATGTTCTGTGTAAGATACATATTAATAAATATATATTTTTTGACAAGATTTGGTAGTGTCTATTCAATTAGACGTTCTGATCTCAATTCGCCCAGGTTCACTCTTTGTTTTTCCACTGGAAGATATCCCTGACAAGGAAGAGCAACACATTGGTCTGAATCGCAGATAAGAGTCCCCTGAGCGAGCAAGGAGCGCAGAATGGCACGTAAACATGGCTACCGCACTTTGAACACGCTCCACCACACTGCAGCCTTCCCATGGAATATCGTTCTGTTTTCAAAAAGCCCAGCGTTCATACAAGAATCCCCTCATTTCTTTGACATGTTTTGATCGTTGCTTTGTGTCTACCAATCTCGGTCACGTCTTCAACTCGGCAACGCGCCGCAGTTACTAACAAACATTCTGGGCTTGTGGACGACGCCACCAAGATACTGAAATGATTTCTCAGCCTGAGCTTCAGCGCTTTTGGGTTGGCACCTGCCTCAGTCAGAGGCGTTGCTAGGGGGGGCTAACGGGGCTATAGCCACGGGTCTTTTCGATGTAGCCCCGGATAGAAGCTCAGGGGTTCCAACCAAAAAGGCAAGCTAGCCCCGAGTCCCGACACTCCCAAAATTAGCATAGCCCCAGATCTTTTCCAGACCTAGCAACACCCCTGGCCCTCAGTGCTGCAGGCAATCCTGTGCAGTGTTCGTTTCTGCGCACACATAAAGCTGCCCAGACAAAGGGCCGCATGTGGAACACGCGGAGAGCACGGCATCTTTCCCCCGCTGACTGATCCCTGCAGACGGCACACAAGTGCCCAAAGGCGGGCCACACCAATAGCTTAAATCACCACCGTGAGCTGCCAGATCTCTGGAGACACCGACCTGCCCAGATAGACAGATAAATGCTAGACTTTCTTTCTCGAATGCACGTGTATGGGCGCACGTTTGGTCCTGGCTATCTTACCTCATTGCCTTTGGAAGAAAGGCCCTGTGCTCCGAAAGCAAATGTCGTTCCAATTAAAGACCTCAGTGGCTTAAAAAAAAAATACAGATATCCCTCTTGAAATGGCAGGGGGACAGGGTAACTTGGGACCTGTTTTTGCTAATGTTCAAGCAATTGCACACATCAGCGTCGAACAGCTTGGATTGCTACAAACAAATGCAGCAGGTGGCCCAGAGTGCCTGCACGCGTCTTCTGATCCTGGGGTCCTTAGTTAAAGCAACCCAAGTTATCTACTTCGTTCTCTGGCTGAGGAAGCTGGGAACACCAAGCCCGGCTTGCTTGCTCTACACCAAATGCAACAACTGAAGGTAGAAGATGGCGCACGTGCCTGCGCCCATCCCCCCACACACTCATCATTAAAGAATTTCATTGACTGACAAACAGCCAATGAAAATGCGTACATTCTGTCACTCTGCTGAAGATTCTACAGACAGCGCTGCGCTGCTTGCGCACAAATGAATACTGGCGGGGCCTGCCAGGCTCCTACAGTGAATGGATTGCGTAAACTGCGTGGAGCCAACCAGCTCTGTGCAGTATATACTGTAGGAAATTGTGTAAAATGGGACGCGCCCGTCTGTGTAGTTAAGCCCAGCCACGACACAGCAAACATTGCAGCCACACTGCGCTCCACATAACAAAATTGATGCATACAGACACTTACCCTTAGCCAGTGGCCTACCAATGTAGGTGGGGCGACTATAAATGGCAATTATTAGGACCATAGAATCCTTGCAAAAGCCTTAATGACCTTGACTAATTAACACATCTGTGCCCCCCTCAGGGAAATGCGCCCCATCCTTGCGAAGCATCATGTCACGTTTCAAGAATCCCTGGGGCGGATGTCTAAGCGCCCCATTCCGTTGAGTGAGTGACCTTCCTGCCCGACACTTTGAGAGCCTTCTGTGGAGCACAGCTATCACTTCACTGGATCATTTGAGGCCCCACAATGACGGTTTTAGGGAACAAATTAGACACCCATGTGAGTATATCAAGCGGCAACTGTCTAATTTTCTTTCTGACCACATTGGTGACGTTGTTTCTGACCAAGTGAACGACTATCAAGTACAAGAGAGCACCTCAGTCCTGGAGAAACCCTCATTGATTACCCCTCAGTTAATTGCAAAAGGTGGAAAGACCTGATACCAATACAAAAACACATGACCTCACTTGACCGTGCCACAGGTTAACCCAGCTGCTCATTTACGCACCTCACTAATGAGGGACCATTAGTCTAGACCATGCGCATGGTCAAGTTGTGCTACTGGAGGATCCCATCATTATGTAACCGTAACAGGTGTGTGGGTATATACCTCTTGAAACAACCAGATTTCCACCCTCAATTGTTTTCCTCTCCATCTCTCAGGCTGCTACGGGCTGTCATGGTTACCACAGATACCTGTAAAGAGTGGGTAGAAAAGTCCCGAGCATCTCTGCCCGTCGCCTGTAGTGCCCTGGACGCGTGGAAAGGGTGGACCGTCTGGATGAATACATCGAGGTCAATCCCATCCCTAGGCCTGATGGCCAGTGAGTGAGGATGGACTGCCCTGGACAGCACTCCAGCCCTGGGGATGGACCCGGTGCTCCAACTCAGCCAGACCCTCCTGGTCTGTTTTTGGCCTAGCAATCCTAATCACTACACAGTCAACCTTATTGATATCACCCGCTAAAGTACATTTCCCATGCTTATCCTGAAAGCTCCTTATATAGGCCAGGAAAAGTTTGAATAAAACAACCTCGAACTAAGGATTCCATGTAATAATGTTCCTGCAAAAATCTTGCCATGCAAAATATTTGCCGAAAAATTGCTGTTTTTTGCAGAGACTTTACTATGCTCCCCCTGCCCCTTTATATATGGTCACCTACATAATGTCACCACAAACTTTTCACAGAGACATTATATGCAGCAACCATATATATAGGGACATTATTACCTGTTAAAGAACTAAGCCTGCATACACCACCTGCTCTACCCTCATCAGCCTTCATGCCCTGCCGCCCTCTCCCATCTCCCTAAAGCTTCCTTCACCCTCTCCCTAAAGCTTCCTTCATGAAAGCGAGGGCCTTCATGCCCGCCGCCCTCTCCCATCTCCCTAAAGCTTCCTTCATGAGAGCGAGGGCCTTCATGCCCGCCGCCCTCTCCCATCTCCCTAAAGCTTCCTTCATGAGAGCGAGGGCCTTCATGCCCGCCGCCCTCTCCCATCTCCCTAAAGCTTCCTTCATGAGAGCGAGGGCCTTCATGCCCGCCGCCCTCTCCCATCTCCCTAAAGCTTCCTTCATGAGAGCGAGGGCCTTCATGCCCGCCGCCCTCTCCCATCTCCCTAAAGCTTCCTTCACCCTCTCCCATCTCCCTAAAGCTTCCTTCATGAGAGCGAGGGCCTTCATGCCCGCCGCCCTCTCCCATCTCCCTAAAGCTTCCTTCATGAGAGTGAGGGCCTTCATGCCCGCCACCCTCTCCCATCTCCCTAAAGCTTCCTTCATGAGAGCGAGGGCCTTCATGCCGGCCACCCTCTCCCATCTCCCTAAAGCTTCCTTCATGAGAGCGAGGGCCTTCATGCCCGCCGCCCTCTCCCATCTCCCTAAAGCTTCCTTCATGAGAGCGAGGGCCTTCATGCCCGCCGCGCTCTCCCATCTCCCTAAAGCTTCCTTCATGAGAGCGAGGGCCTTCATGCCCGCCGCCCTCTCCCATCTCCCTAAAGCTTCCTTCATGAGAGCGAGGGCCTTCATGCCCGCCGCCCTCTCCCATCTCCCTAAAGCTTCCTTCATGAGAGCGAGGGCCTTCATGCCCGCCGCCCTCTCCCATCTCCCTAAAGCTTCCTTCATGAGAGCGAGGGCCTTCATGCCCGCCGCCCTCTCCCATCTCCCTAAAGCTTCCTTCATGAGAGCGAGGGCCTTCATGCCCTGCCGCCCTCTCCCATCTCCCTAAAGCTTCCTTCATGAGAGCGAGGGCCTTCATGCCCGCCGCCCTCTCCCATCTCCCTAAAGCTTCCTTCATGAGAGCGAGGGCCTTCATGCCCGCCGCCCTCTCCCATCTCCCTAAAGCTTCCTTCATGAGAGCGAGGGCCTTCATGCCCGCCGCCCTCTCCCATCTCCCTAAAGCTTCCTTCATGAGAGCGAGGGCCTTCATGCCCGCCGCCCTCTCCCATCTCCCTAAAGCTTCCTTCATGAGAGCGAGGGCCTTCATGCCCGCCGCCCTCTCCCATCTCCCTAAAGCTTCCTTCATGAGAGCGAGGGCCTTCATGCCCGCCGCCCTCTCCCATCTCCCTAAAGCTTCCTTCATGAGAGTGAGGGCCTTCATGCCCGCCGCCCTCTCCCATCTCCATAAAGCTTCCTTCATGAAAGCGAGGGCCTTCATGCCCGCTGCCCTCTCCCATCTCCCTAAAGCTTCCTTCACCCTCTCCTTAAAGCTTCCTTCATGAAAGTGAGGGCCTTCATGCCCGCCGCCCTCTCCCATCTCCATAAAGCTTCCTTCATGAGAGCGAGGGCCTTCATGCCCGCCGCCCTCTCCCATCTCCCTAAAGCTTCCTTCATGAGAGCGAGGGCCTTCATGCCCGCCGCCAGGGGAGTTGCTAGGTCTGGAAAAGACCCGGGGCTAAGCTGATGTTGGAACTGTTGGGACTGGGGGCTAGCTAGTCTTTTGGCTGTAGCTCCTGAGATTCTATCCGGGGCTACAACCAAAAGATCAGGGGCTACAGCCCCCTTAGCCCCCCCCCCCTAGCAACGCCCCTGCCCGCCGCCCTCTCCCATCTCCCTAAAGCTTTCTTTATGAGAACGAGGGCGGGTGCTTCTGGGGCGCCTGTTATCCTTGCGAAGATGGGAATGGCTGCCACACGTTTACAGGCACGGGTAATCGAATGCAGATCGCGTTTCAGGAGCGCCACATAAGGACCCCCCTCCCTAGGTCCATGAGGCCATCAGCACATAGTGGGGGTAGGAAAACGGGTTTGGGAGTTTTGTGGTGATGTAAAAAACATGACTTTAATAGTGAGTAAAGTAAGTAAGCAATCTGAGTTAATATATTAAATGTGGTTTATGTTGCAGCATTTAAATAGCAAGTCTGTCTTTACAAGTTAAAGGATAGTTCCGGGACTTTTTTTTTATTGTGCCTACGGTTCGGCCATGTGTTTTTAAGCATAAATCGGTAGATCGTAGAAAACTTTCCTGTGGACCTTACCCGACTTTTCGTCCATTAACGCACTCGAAATCAGCCGCCATTTTGTGATAATCCTATCATTTCCCCCCATCGACCTGGCTCACCTGCGTTTGCGCCACTAAATCAAATCCCCCCCCCCTGAGCCTGACATCAGCAGACGCGTACCGCCCATTTCCCAACGCCAAAGCACGTTTCGTGTCAACATTCGCTGCGCCTCAGCTAATGAAGTGTCGCCATGGAAATGGCAGGACGCCTCTTTCCTCAATAAGTATAAACAGACCGTTTCACAACACACAGCAGCAGATTTTCGATTCCATTCCTCTCTCTGTGTTACTTTGAGTATTCTGTGACTCGTTTCTGTGCTCTGGTCAGCTACTTTCGCCGCTTCTAGGCCTTGTGAACACCTGTACCATCTCTGTAAATTATTTTACTTTCTTTACCACACAATGGCTACAATAATGCCGTATATGTACGAGCCCGAGTACACCGAGGAGGAACTACTGGAAAGGCAAGCACGCGAAAACGATGGGGATTCGGACGGCAGTTGGGAGGACCAGTCAACGGATGAAGAGCCTGGACCATGTCGCATGGACGGCGTCTCCACCTGGTGCACGTGTAATCGGTGCGAGCTAATGCCAACTGAGGAGGAGAACTGCTGCTGCCGTGAAAATTCCGGGTGCTTGGCCTACATTCCAGAAGGCGAGCCAAGTCCGCAATGCATCACCGAGCTGTCAGAGTTCAGGGAAGCCTGCCTCTCACGGACCGTTTTGAGGATGATGATGGTGCTTATGCACGAACTTCGCGGCACTGTTCGTCCGCGTAATCCGAGTAACGAGTAAGTATACTCTGGTTGTGATGTCAGTGATGCCACTACTATTTCATGGTCGTCTCCCACATATAAAATTACATCTACATATCATTCGAATGCATGTAAATTGGTTCCATATTGTGCATTTTCTAGATAGAATTTTTTTCAAAGCAGAATGACATTTTTTACCTCAATCGACATTGATAAGAAAGTTTTGTCATTTTAATACAGTTTGCATCTTTCTTTTTCACAGGTGGTACAGGTTGGTGGCCTATCGTTGCTTCACTTGGTGGCTTCACGGGAGGCTCGGACACCGCGTTCGGAGAGTAATACCTGCCTGTGCGGTACTTGCCATTGGACAACATTTCCCCAGCGACAGTGGACAATACCGCGGATTTTCCCTGGATGTGCTGCAACCAGAACTTTACAATGTGTAATGTTTATTATTTATGTTCAATTGAAATTAAGATCTAAAATAAAACCCAACATATATTTTAACAATGGTTGTTTTGATTTTTTAAATGAATCTAGTGTGTCTCCATTGAATAGTATTCCTGTGCCTTGTCTTGTCACACCACATGTCTCCGGCCAGCATCCTCCCTCACGCTGGCCGCCCACCTTCAATCCACATAACCGTTGAACCCATATGCAGCAGACATACATATGTTATTTTGCGGGTTGGCATCAAGCCTCCCGGCCTTGCCTCCTCCCCCAAAAACACTTACCACACCACTTTGTTCAAGCGTTGGCAATAAAAGGCCGTTGGATTTTATTGATACAAAACATGGTTATAGGTAAATAATCAATATGGTTGATCATAATAAATCATCCTTTTGGGCACCGGGTACAGAGATGACCCCCTCTGGCCCGTGCCGCCTTGCCACCACAGGCCAGCCTGCTGCTGACTAACTGCCTAGGCATCCAGGGTCTCCAGGGTGAACTGCACCCATATATTCTCCTGGGAGGGTGAGGTATTTATAAACTCACCCCCCTGCCTTCCATGTACCAGATCCTGCAGCCTGCCTCTTACATGCAGTTAGATGGCCTCTCCTTGGTGAGGCCCTGCGGCAAACGAGTCTTGTCTGCACGACCCCCGCCCTATCAAAGGCAGTTCGCACCGGGGTACTTGCACTGGCAAGTGGAGCTGTCAGGGAGCGATAAAGGCCAAGAGGTGCCAAAGACCATGTACACTTCAAAGTGGTCTATAGAGCATGGGTTGTTGTTCCCATGTCTACCTCCAGACCCCGTGTCTCCTGCCAAGCATCCCCCCTCACGCTGGACGCTCCCCTGCAATCCACATAAGTGTGTCTCCATTCACGAGTCTTCCTGTGTCTTGTCTGCACGACCACCGCCCCAATCCACCCCCGCCCTATCAAAGGCAGTTCGCACCGGGGTACTAGCGCTGGCAAGTGGAGCTGTCAGGGAGCGATAAAGGACAAGAGGTGCCAAAGACCATGTACACTTCAAAGTCTATAGAGCATGGGTTGTTGTTCCCATGTCTACTTCCAGACCTCGTGTCTCCTGCCAAGCATCCCCCCTCACGCTGGACGCCCCCCTGCAAACCGCATAATGCCACGACATATACACGTCATTCACTCACAAACACACCCCTGTTTCGAATTCTTTATAACCCACTTCATATTTCTAATGAGAACTTCTTTGCGCTTTGCTAGTCAACCCGTGAAGGTGCTGGTTATCTGCTCTTCGTCTCTGTGAACTTCCGTAACCACTTCGAGCAAACTCGTCAGTTTGCAACCTGTGAACTGCTCCCTGTTCTACGACAAGAAACTACTCTGATCCCTGCATCTAACTGTTTGTTCGTTAAGGTAAGGCCATGTACCATAATCATTTTGCGTCCAATTTTTTAATTTATATCTATTTGCTAGTAGTCATCAAATTGCATCCATGTTTTCTTTTCGTTCACGACAGTACATGCAAGGAACTAGTCACATGTTCTGAGTTTAGTCAAATTATTTTTCTATTTTTTTAAAGTTATTCAAATACTTATCCGCATGTGAATAACGTGTATAGTTCCAAGAACCAAAACGAACCTTGCATTGAATCTTTTATGTGTCATTTAATTTTTTAACACATTGGTATTCATACAGAATTGTTGATCTTTACTTTTCAGAACTTTCCACAATGCCTGCCTGTTCCATTGGCGGTTGCCCTTCGAAGACCTATAATAAATCTGAAGGTACTATAATGCATGTTTTCCCTAAGACAATAGATCAGATAAGAGAATGGGTCCGATATTGCGGATATCCACCGTCTGAGCTTGAAAGTAGAGTCCTAGAAGTCTTTGCGGACAAGAGGGGTGATCGATACCACATCTGCAGCAGGCACTTTAGCTCAGACATGTACTCCACATCATTGCTAATAAAGAAGAAAACACCGCGAGCGACGCGAAAATTGCTCTCAACCGCTATTCCCACTCTATTCGTCCACATCCCTCCACTGGTGAGTCAAGTTTACGGATTTAGCTCTCGGCCTTGCGGTAGTGTGTAGCATTAGCTAACAATAATTTCCCCATTTATGTATCCACTCAATATGAAGGCGGAAGATTCTCCATCCATGTCGTTATTGCAGTCATCAGCCACTTCAAACGCCTATCGGGTAATCTTACTTAGCTATTCTGCCACTGACTTGTTTTAGGCATGTAAATCAATAGTTTTAATTTATCGTGCAATTATTTTACCTAATGGTACACCCTAGTACTCGTCCTCTAGTCTTTGTTTTCAGTTATAATTATTGTTATCCAAAATAATGCAAGTACTGTCTTTCAGGGAGATGCTGAGGAGTCCAACGCATTGACGACAACCGTTGATGTCACTCAGATGCTCGAGGTACGTTTCCGGACAATTCCATCGATGAAGATCATCAGATCTTGCATTCTTGTAGCGTGATTGTTACACACAATGTTTCTTTCGTTTTTAGCCATTGATATGTCCTTCTGTCGTTGCCCTCCTATGTGTCTTCTTTTTTCAATATTGTGTTCATTACTAATGAAAGTCCTATGTTTCAGGGAGTCGATGGAGCATTAGTCCAAGAAGAAGGGGGAGCATGCAGTTACGGGTCGGCGCAACAGCTTGCAGAAGTGTGCACCGCAGTTACAGCGTCCCTTGATGTTCTTATGCATTTCGAGGTATGGATACTGACAGTTCGATCAAGCGAGATCATATGACGTGATTACATCCGCTATACTTCCTTCTTTATTAACGCAAGTACTATGTTTCAGGGAGATGACGGAGCTTCTTCTACAAGAACATCACCCCTAGTAGTTGATGCAGATCTCTGGGTGGTGACACTTCCAACGATTGAGCAAATCGAATCATATTTAGATATCCATTATTTATTTTAGACAACTGATCATTTGTGCAGGTCTATTTAGATGAGCCGTTGACGCCTGCACAAAGTTTATGTTCTTTTTAACAAAATAGAAAACCATACTAATGCAATTACTGTGTTTCAGGGAGTTGCTGAAGCGTCATCTTCAATAATATCATCAATGGAAGTCTATGCGGAGCCCGAGGTATGGATCTTGACAGTTCCATCTAACTAGATCAACAATGCGTGAATAATTGTCGTTTGAATGTTCTACACAATGCGTTCATTCGTGTTTTGCTATTGAGATGTACCTGGGTATTGGTCCCCAAGTACATTTTGTGTTTTCAATATTATTATACATACTAATGAAAGTTCTATGTTTCAGGGAGTCGATGGAGCGTCAGTGCGTGATGGATGTGCTTATCATGAAAATATAGTCGTTGCAGCGCAAGAGGAAGTGGAGACATGCACACACGAGTCGGAGCAACAGCGTCCAGATGTTGAAGTTCGAGGCAAGAAAGTTTCAAAGAAAAGAAAGCAAAAGAAGGTTAGTGTCCTGGTCACTATATTATGTTGTTTTTCACTGTTAATAGTTCAATACTGTAAGTTGTGTTTAAACTGAACATCCCTTTTCCAATCTGTCCTCTAGTTGCGAGTGGGTGTACGAACTATATCTACACAGACAGTGAAGCGAACGAGAGATGTTGCTTGTCAAACCTTTTGGCAGGGACTTGAGACTGGAGATGCATCGTGCCAATGGGAAGAATATGAAGTGATTGACAACGGAGCTATACCACCACCAGCCATTGATAGTGAATGTCCTCCTGGTAGTTCGGATGCAGTCGGAGATCAATTCAGAGAATCCACACCCGCAAAAACTAAGACCGCGAGAAAGTTGAAGAAATTGTTTTATTCTCCCATTGCCAGAGAAGGAACAGATGTTGCAATGGAAGAGAATGAAATGGACGACAATGAAACACCATCAATATCACTGAACATAGCGGAAGACGATATCAGAGATTGTACCTTTCATGTGAGTGACATGTCCTCAACGTTACAGGCCGAACCAGCTGGGATGCAGAGTGACAGTATAAGGAAAGAGGCCAAATTCATTGTATTCGATAGTTGTTTGATGGATATTATTATGATGATGAAATGTGGGCATTCGGTTGGTGGGGAAGTATGTGGGGAGCCATTGATTAATGTGACTCGTGCAATTCGAGTCACTAACCTTAAAATACATGCCACCTGTACACAATATCATCCGTTCTCATGGTCTGCACAACCCATGCTGGGGCAACTGCCAGCAGGCAATCTACTTTGTGCAGCGGCCGCACTTTTTAGTGGTTCAAGTTTTAAAAAGTTACAGTATTTCTTTCAGTTTGTGGGAATCCATTTCATTGCGAAAACTCAGTTCTACAAATACCAAACCGATTATCTATTTCCAGCCATTAGCGAAGCTTGGAGAATGGAAAAAATGTCTATTGAAAGTACATTTGCGGGCAAACGGTTCAGGCTAGCTGGTGATGGACAGTGCGACAGCCCAGGATTTTCAGCCAAGTACTGCACCTACCACTTTCAGGACATGGAAAGTAAGAAAATTGTGAGTTCGGTGGTCGTGCAGGTGTCACAAAGTACATCCTCAGTGGCCATGGAGAAAGTTGGCTTTGTAGCATCATTGCAAGAACTACAATCGCGGGGAATGGTGATCGACCTGATAGCCACGGACAGACACGTTTTAATTGCCAAGACAATGAGAGAAGAGTACAAAAATATAAATCACCAATTTGACGTATGGCATCTTGCAAAAACAATCAATAAAAAAATGTCGGCTGCAGGTAAAAAAAAAGATATGCAAGGTATTTCACAGTGGTCCAAGTCAATCAGCAACCATCTTTGGTGGAACTCAAAAACATGTGAAGGGTCGTTGGAAATTCTACTGGAAAAATGGCGGTCAGTAATGCTACACTGTAGCAACGTTCACCGCTGGACCACAAACCAACATTTCCACAATTGTGAACATGGCCATTTGTCCACAGAGGAGGCACGGAAGAAGAAGTGGTTGATTCCTTCATCACCCACTCACAAAGCCATTGAAAAGATTGTATTTGATAAAACTATAACAAGAGATTTGAGGGGACTCACGGAATTCTGCCACACAGGAGATTTGGGGGTGTTCCACAATATGTGCCTAAAGTACAGGCCAAAACGATAGCATTTTGGCATGGAGGGCATGATAAATCCGACTCTTCTAGCGGTCTTGGCACATAACCATAATGTTGGCCGTCAACAAAGTAGGACGACCGGAACTTTAGGGACGCTTCGCTACAATAAGAACTTCACTAAAAGAAGTAAACAATGGGTGATCAAACCAGTGTTTGAGGATATGCAATATGAGTTTATTGAGAGATTTATTGTTGATGTCCTAGATAGGCACATACATGGAGTTGTGAACGAACCTGTGTAGGGTACAACTGCATTGCCACCCAACATTGCCTCTGTTCCATGTCCACCTAAAGCAGAGCACATTGAGAAATACACATCACGGTTTAAATGATTGTAATTTGATTGTCTGTTCTCTCGAGTCTCCTCATGTTGCAGGCCCATTGAATATGTGTATCTATGTAATGTGTAAATAAAAGTGATTGCTCAGTGTACATGCAATGTGTCTCTCCACCCTTACCCCTCCCTTCACCGTGCAGTAGTGCGAACCACCCGGGTGTCACCTGTGACTTTGCTCTCGAGTCTCCTCATGTCGCAGACCCATTGAATATGTGTATCTATGTAATGTGTAAATAAAAGTGATTGCTCAGTGTACATGCAAGGTGTCTCTCCACCCTTGCCCCTCCCTTCACCGTGCAGTAGTGCGAACCACCCGGGTGTCACCTGTGACTTTGCTCTCGAGTCTCCTCATGTCGCAGGCCCATTGAATATGTGTATCTATGTAATGTGTAAATAAAAGTGATTGCTCAGTGTACATGCAATGTGTCTCTCCACCCTTGCCCCTCCCTTCACCGTGCAGTAGTGCGAACCACCCGGGTGTCACCTGTGACTTTGCTCTCGAGTCTCCTCATGTCGCAGGCCCATTGAATATGTGTAGCTATGTATTGTGTAAATAAAAGTGATTGCTCAGTGTACATGCAATGTGTCTCTCCACCCTTGCCCATTTGCACATTAAATTAAACCAAACAGTAATATAAATCATTTTTCAAAAAATATAGAATGTCTCCGTATTTATGGTTCTCTGGGGCTGCAAAGCACGCAGACAAAATGCAAAGATGGAGTGTAAATTTCAAGTCCTGTGAGATGGCCTTACACTGAATGTAGCTAACTAGGAATGTGTGCTCGTTCAAAGTGAAGGTCAGCTGCTTTGATTTTTTGCTCGGGTGCCGGAATGGCCCACGACTCAGTATAAGGTTCTATTGTTATTCGACCTTGACAGGCCGGGACCATCCCGAAAGACTTCTTTTTGGGGGTGTGGTGCAATAACGTAAGAAACGATAATGAATAAAATTTCAGAAACGATAGCCATTTGATGTTCGTTCATTAGAAGAAATAACGTCGGCATTGAAGGAGTGGTATTTCGGGGCTGCCCTACACACAGACACAATGGAAAATGCAAATATAATGTAAGTAACTCTTTAGATGAGTTTATACCGCAATTTAATTACTATACAGTAGCTTTAAAGACGGGTTAAGTTGTACTTGTTCGTTCTATGTGGCATATTGTTTTGTACCGCGCACTATCTTGAGGAGAACCATCTCCTTTTACGGAAGCACCTCAAAACCTTCCTCTTTGCTTCTGCTTTCTCTCTCCCTCTCCCCTGCTACAACTGGTCCACTGTCTGCGACCTCGGTCCTGGGCCCTTCCACTCTCCACCTGCACTGCCTCCCTGTCAACCCCTGCACTGGGGGACTGTCTCAGTATCCTACAGCCCCCCCCTTCCCAGCACTTGTTCTGCACTTACCTTGCACTTGCCACCAGCTGGCCCTATGTATTTATTATTTTATGCTACTTACCTTGTACTCCACTTCCCCCCTCCCCTTGCACTTTTACCTTCCCCCTACCCCTGCACTTGCGCGCGATCTGAATGACACCTGGCCTAGTAGGATCGTTGTCTGTCTTCTCCTTGTTCCCCCTCCCTCCCTGCCTCGCCACACCTTGAAACACTTGTGTATAGGCGCGTTGCAAATGCCATATTATATCAGATCAGTGACGAAGTGGTCCACTGGCGCTCAGGCGGCTCTGAAAAAGGCAGAGGAGAGGGGGTGGGATACTGGAAATGACGTATAATACCCAGTTGCGCTGTCCTAGCTATGAAATGAATAATTTTAATAAAGATCTGATGGTGAGACTAATTTCATTTTTTATGTTTTTAAAACAGGTACATCCTTCATTATTGTCTGTGTCACGAGTACCAGACACCAGTGGATGGCTTTTACAACCGCCAGTTGCTTCTCCGCGTGAACAACGTTACCACCCTGACCATTTTATGGGACGATCGCCAAGTACAAGTATGCCCTTACGCGGTACTAACGGCTAGATGCAACATACATACTGTTGTGGTGGCCTAGTGCCTCGTTGTTGGAACAGCCATGCGATTATCAGTGCGACCGAAGAGCTTATTTTATCGTAAACCAACACCCTGTGTACTGCACACAAACATCGCTTGCCTCAAGACGAACTATTTTGGATCGAGAGCAAAGAAAAATGCAAATCGCTGAATATTCTCTAAACATTTGATGTCCAATAAATGTACTTTGCCAAATGTACAATCTTGCCGTTTGCTTTTAAACCACAGTTTCATATTCCGAATTGCAAATCGCTGAATATTCTCTAAACATTTGATGTCAAATAAATGTACTTTACCAAATTTACAATCTTGCGGTTTGATTTAAAAGCACAGTTTCATATTCCGAATTGTGGCGCGCTGTGTTGTGAGCTGATCTGTGTTGATTTCCGGGTTCTGTGTGGAGTCGCGTAGAAGACGCCTGGGCGCGTTTGCCTACGCAGCACAGTCACGTCACGGATAGAGGCGGGGAATATGAATGTTTTGATAAAGTCTGTTTCAGGGGCGGGGGATTTGATTTAGTGCCGCAAACGCAGGTGAGCCAGGTCGATGGGGGGAAATGATAGGATTATCACAAAATGGCGGCTGATTTCGAGTGCGTTAATGGACGAAAAGTCGGGTAAGGTCCATAGGAAAGTTTTCTACGATCTACCGATTTATGCTTAAAAACACATGGCCGAACCGTAGGGACAATAAAAAAAAAGTCCCGGAACTATCCTTTAAGAATTGTAATTGTAGACTTGGTTTAACTGGAGCAGGTTTAACATGAGCGTGCATTACGTTTTCTGTGAGAACGTGGAAGCATGTTCTTATGTTTTTGCTTTCTCTTTGGTGAGATAAATTGGATGTTGCAGCAAAAAAAGCCCTTCCAGAAAGTCAGTGTCTTGTTGAAAGAAAAATTGACTGTAAATTGCATTCTGTTTCCGTGTTTGCTTTTAAGTCAGAATGTTCGGATGCAGTCAATAACAGTAGTTATTGACTGCGCTCTGAACATTCCAATTGGCTGGGAGCAGGTGAATAATGATCAACATGTGCTAATTTAACAAATTCACGTATGAGCCTTTTGGGAATGAGTGATTGTTTATCAGGCGTAACTGACCGTCCTCCCTTCTTTGGCACTCCCCAGTGCCGTCGGGGGTACCACGCATAATCCAGGAAGATGAGGACGTGGGGGGCACTTACAGGGACTCGACCTAATCTCAGCTCCCGCTCAATGTTTGTGTGAACTGCAGCCAGGTTGCAGAAACCCGATGCCTGTCTCCTAGGGACAAAGCCCTCACCCTACGCCACCGACCCTAGGATTCTAACTGGCATGGAAACAGGTGCCGGCTCCATCCCAAAACTCTCTGGGGGACCCCCCTTACTCGCGTGCCTCTTTTCTATTAGACTTGTGGTGACCCCCAGAATGAGCATGTGCGTTTGAACATACCTACCTGCCCCTTTACTAGAGCCTTGCTTGTTGTAGGCCAAACACGTTCCTTTTTTTGTCGCTGGAGAGACTTCAGCTAAGGAAAGGCTGCTGATGTTTGCCCCCCACCCCCCTCTAATTCGAGTTCATCTTCGATAATCACCTGGTCCCCACGGTCCCTGGCCACTGGATTTCAGGCTGGCCCGCTTTCACCCTACGAAACCTTTAGTCATAGAGAGACAAGGGTTAAAAACAAACTCTTTCTGGGACTCAGGACAAAGAGCTTCTCTAAGAAAGCAGACATGCATCCTGCTGCAGCGACCTTTCAATCCCAGAATCCCTATGTCTGCTCTTGGAATCCCTGTGCGAATCCAAGTCCAAACTCGTCCACCAGTTCAAAGGCTTCTTCTAAGAAGTGGGTTACCCAGATCTTCACCATTAGTTCATCAGGCAAATGCCGTGAGAAGGTACCGGGGGTGGAGAGGAGCGGCTGAAGACCAGAAAGTTTGACCACTTCTCTAAGCAGTGCCCAGCCAGAGGGAGGCCCTGCTGGCTGTGTGGCCAAGCTTCAGTATATGGGGACTGTTTATTGGGGTGCCCCTACACAACCGTGCATGCTCTCCTTGTCCACTGACCTTGTCGTGTGATATCGTATGTGCACCCCCTTTATCCAGGCAAGCTTGGGTACTTGGCGCTTCAGCTTCCTTAGTCACACTGTCTGCACCTCAGCCTTAGATGACCCACCCAAGACCCTCAGAAGGGGTTCCTTCTCCTCTCATTCCGCCGGCCAACCCGTGGAAACTAAGGCTACCCCCAAAATTAAATGTCTGTAATAATCTTTAAGGGCCCACCATAGATGGCTGAGGAAAAAGTCCAAGGGGGTATTGAAAATTGGGGTAGCACCACAAGGTGCAGAGTAAACAAAACTACAGCCCCCTGAATTAATCCCCCCAACAGTCCACCTCGCATCCCCACGGTCCCAAGATGCCACGCCAGCGATGGTTTCTATGGTGAGTGCGGCAGGTGGTAGGGGCTACGGGCAACTGGAATGGGGGTGGCGGGCGCTCTGAATGGCATGGACACTGGAGCAGAGGCTGTCAGCACCTGGTGGGACGCACCTGATGGGACGCAGCTGGTGGGACACACCTGGTGGGATGCAGCTGGTGGGACGCACCTGGTGGGACGCAGCGGGTGGGATGCAGCGGGTGGGACGCACCTGATGGGATGCAGCTGGTGGGACACAGCAGGTGGGATGCAGCGGGTGGGACGCAGCGGTTGGGACGCACCTGGTGGGACGCAGCGGGTGGGATGCAGCTGGTGGGACGCAGCGGGTGGGACGCAGCGGGTGGGACGCAGCGGGTGGGACGCAGGCAGCATTGTAGGCACTGGGGCATGAGCCACTTGCGCTTGGGGCAGAACGGTTTTGCTCCCCACCTGTATTCTGTTTTTGGCCACTGTTCTATAGAGGGCCTCTTAGAGACTGGAGAGAAGACAAGTTATGGGGTGCCCCCTCCCCTCTAGGGCATTCATTGACACAGGTGTGCCCATCTTCCTCCAGGTTTCCCCCGCTCTGTTGATACGTTCATCCATAACCTGTTGGGTCATCAGCCCCAATAATGTACTTAAAAGCTGTACAAGGCGCAGTCACATTGCCTCTGTCCACGCTCCTCCACTAAATCACAGGGCACGTGCAAACACAATGATCAAAAGACAACTCCACTAAATAAAGTCACAAGCAGAAAAATAACCTACACTAGTCGATGCACAAAACCTTTCATCCTTTCTAAACACTGTCTGATATAAGCCATCTCTTCCATGAGCCTTATGGGTTAGTCTTTGCCCACACAGGGCGGCTTACCCTTTCTGCTTGGGGCTGTGGAAAAGGGATCTGTCTGTTGTCCACTCACCCTCGTCTTCTGCGGTCTCACCTCCTGAGACTTCCTCATCTCCCCAGTATGGGTCATCGGAATCTTCCCTGACCCATGTGTCCACACCGTCTTCCTCCTCCTCCTCCTCCGAGGCTTCCCAGGATGTCACTTCACTGTGACATTCTTTGAAGTGTGACACGTTTCTTGTGACTTCATGTCCTTTCTCATCCACGGCCGTGATCAAGTTGCCTTTCACCTTTGTGTATGTGAAAGGGCTAGTTGCGAAACGGGCGTCTTCCTTCCTTCGTGGGGTCTGACGTACCAGTACTCTGTCTCCTTCCCCGAAGTTGTGCTCTCGAGCATCCCTCCTCTCATCTCCCAAGATCTTCATTCTCTTCTTTTCTCCGGCGTCCCTGGTTTGGACCTCCTCATCCTCTGGTATGGTGTTGCCCTCTGGGGATCCTTGCGCCAGCCATGTGCTTAACCTGCGGCCAAACAAAAGGTCAGCTGGGCATTTTCCCGTGGTGCTATGAGGAGTGTGGCGGTAGTCGCGCAAGAGCCTGTACAGTGCCTGTTCAAATGGTTTGTAGGACAGCTGCGCCACTTGCAGTGCCCTCTTGATGTTCCCCATGAAGCATTCAGCCATGCTGTTGGTTTGGGGCCTGAGTGGTGTATTTTATTCGGTGCTTAAAACCCATGTATTGGGCAAAGTTGGTGAAGTCCACGCTGGTAAAAGGTGAGCCATTGTCAGATTTGATCGTCTGAGGAATGTCATAAGCCGTGAGTATGCAGTCTCGGACTGGGATGACTACCGTTGCTGCTGTGGGCGGCACTATTTGCACCTGAGGGTGCCTTGAGTATGTGTCGATCATGGCTATGGCATGTGTGCTGTGTGCTGTCTTGGAGATGTCCAAAGAAGTCAGCCATCAGCTCCTCCCATACCCCTCCAGGGAGCAGAGACATCAGCAGGGGATTTGGACGTGGGGATCGAGCTATTGTGCTGCAGATGGCACAATTGTTCATGGTGTCCTCAACTTGTTTGTCTAGACTTGGGAACCAGATCTTCTTCCGCAGCAACTTCTTCGTCGAGACCACTCCTCTGTGTCCCTCGTGGGCCAGATCAACCACTTACTGGCATAGCGACATGGGCAGCACAATTTGGCAGCCCTTCATGATTAATCCTCCTGAACCAGCAACATTGCTTTGACAAACTTCTCATCTAGGTGTTTGGCTCTCTCCCTTGCATGTCTCATTTTGCCTTGGCTGATGCACTGTGCAATGATGGCCACAGTGGCACGCTTTCAGACTCTTGTTGAAGCATCTTCCACGCTATTGGGAACGGTTTTAGTTGGTGGATAATGTATTGTAGGTAGGCGTTGAGTGTTCCGGAAGTGACCGTCCTGCAGGGTGACGCAAAAGATAGTCGACTAGATTCTTGTCCTTGCCCGCTCTGTGGCGGATGAAGAATTTGTAGTTCTGAAGAAAAAGCCCCCATCTTTCTATCCATGGCAGCATCTGGGCTTGGGGGTTACCATAAATGGTGAGGAGGACTTGGTGATCGGTGACGACTGTAAATGCTTTTCTGAATAGAAATAGATAGAAGGGCCTGCAGGCCCAGACAACCGCTTTCCTTTTGCTTTCCTTTCCTGCCTATGAAAACTTCTGCTCTGTGGCTAAGAGGCTGGGGCTTGCACATGCCACAACCTTTTTGATGTGTGGGGTTCTGGGGTCATATTCCACAAGTATCGCGCCTAGTCGCACCTGCTGACATGACAGTCACTTCCCTGTTGTTAGTAGAGCTGAAGTATGCCATGGCTGAGGCTGAGGCGATTCGAGCCTGAATTTCTGTGAGGGCAGCCTCGCATTCTGATGTCCAGATGAAGACCTGATTGTTCTTAGTTCTTTGAGCGAGGCGCTCGCCATCGCAAAGTTTTCTATGTAACGAGGACAGTTGCTTATGAGCCACAGGAATGACCTGAGGTCTGAAACGTCCGCTGGGCGAGGGGCTTCTTAAAGTGCTTTAACTTTCTCTGGGTCCGGACGCATGCCCTGGTCCGAAAATATGCGGCCAGAGTTTGTTTGCCGAACTTGCACTTGTCCTTGTTAAGTGTGACAGTCACTGATTCTGGGGCCCTGCAGACCTTGTGTAGATTGTCGTTGTGTCCCTGGGTCGATTTGCCAAATACCAGGATGTTGCTATAGTTCAGACATCCTGGGATGTGTTTGATTACCTGGTGGATCTCCTCCTCGAAAATCTCTGCAGCCGAAGATATGCCAAAGTTCAAACGCTTGTAGCAATATAGCCCCAGGTGAGTCAAAAAAGTGGTAATTTAGCTGGACTCCTGGGCTAGCCCCAGCTGATGGTAACCATTGTTGAGAAGGTTGATCATGTCCGTTATTCTTGGGGCTGGATGTTGCTCTCGCTGCATGACCATGTTGGGGCGGCACATATCTACTCAGAGGTGGATGGAACCTTCTGCCGATTTCTTGAGGACCAGCACAATTGGGGAGACTAATGGAGTGGGCCGCACCACGGGCTCGATGATGTGGGGGTCCAGTAAGTGTCTTATTTCTTCCTCCATCTGTTTTTGAATGTTTATCGGGATGCACCTCTAGTGCTGGACTGTGGGTTTGACTTGCGGATCAATGAGAAGCTTCACTTTGAAGTTGCGTAGTTTGTCCAGGCCCTTGAAGAGGTTTGGATACGCTTTGATGACGTCCCCTTCTGGGGCTAGGTATTTATGGGCCGTTATGTGGTATAGAATATGGACAAGTCCCATGTCCACAGCCATTTTGAAGCTTAGAATGCATCCAATGTTGGCTTCTGTGAAGAGCACATGCATCTGTATGCGGTCCGTGTTTGATTTGTATACGCAGATTGTGGTAAAAGTACCCTTATATGGCACAGGTGTGTTTGAACCTTAAGGGAAAATGTCAACCTCCGAGGGCTGCAGACTTGGTGGCAGAGGGACGCGATTATAGGCCTCCTCGTTCAGAATATTCCAGTTGCACCCATATTGATGAGAAATTCTGCCGGTATGTTGTGGACCTGGAGGGTTAAGATGGGGCTGTGTTCTTTCGCCGTCTCATTCCCTAGAGGCCACACGTACCATTTTCTCCTTTGGCTGTCGTGTGAGGATGAGAAAGTCACTCCCTGATGGTTAGCGTACTTCCACATAGTGAACACTTCGCCAAGGTCTGTGAGTTATTCTCCTGTCAGGTGACCAAAGCGATCTTCTGGGCTGTTGATGGCTGCTCTCGCCTTCAGCGGGACAGTACCTTCTGTACTTGCGGCTCGACCTCCTGTCATCCGAACAGTGATTGGGACAGCATCTGCTGTCCCTCGGGGTGGCAACCTGGGCGATTGGTGCCGGGGCGTTCCTGCAGACTGCCCGTCACCCCCGCATGCTGCACACTTCTTGCTGAGTGCCGGGGACTTCCTCTCATGGGGGAACTCATAGACACACCTGTAGCACGATTTTGTTGACTGGCTGGTTTTGTCAGGTAATGTTGGCATTAATTTCTTGATGACCTCCTTTGACTGGCTGGTTTTGTCACGTAATGTTGGCGTTAATTTTTTGATGACCTCCTGATCTCTGGGGTCTGATGAGATCTTCACTCGTCCCAGGCCGACCACCTTTTGCATGACTGCCGAGTCAGTGCTGGCCATCGCTAAGTCGAGGGTCAGCTGTTTCCGGAGCAGTTTCCTTTTAAATTCTTCAGACTCTCACCCCACAATGACTTGGGAGCGTAGTGCTTCGTCATTCGAGTAATGATGGAATGTGCAGTGCTTCATCCGGATGCACAGCTGCATGACGTAGTTGTCTATGGTCTCCGCTAGCTCCTGCGTAGTTGTATGAAAAATATGTCTCTCGTAGTCGACATTGGTATGTGGTGCAAAGTATGTACTAAGCACCTCACAAATTTCCTGGTATGTCACCTTTTCCTCATCAACTAATTTGTAGAGGATATCCCTCCCGCCTGCTCTAACTTCTAATGTAAGTATATTTTTCTTCCTTTCTTTATCCATGGGGCCCATCGCCGCCACCTACACTCTAAAGTCCTTCCTCCATCGGACCCACGGGGCTCTAAATTACCTGTGTCTCTGAGGTCAAACACTTGGGGCAGCTGCCACAGAGTAACGTCTCGTTGTCCCTGGGGGAAAGTTTCTGACAGTCTGACAGGCACTGTGGCCGGGATGTCTTCCTCCGACATTGTTGGCCTTTGTGTGCATCTCCCTGCAGCCTTGAGCATTGTTCCTTGTTAGCGGCACGTGTGATGATGGTGTTGCTGTCAGTTTCTCCTAGCGGGACGGGGTTCCGCTCTTTGTACTGGATATTGGGCATTCACTCTCTTTCCAGAGTCACGTGACCACCAGGGGGCCCCTCGGGCCTGAATGTGCTCTGAGGTAATCGCCACAGACCAGGTGAGGAGATCACGGTGTGTGGTATGCATTCACTGCCGCTCCCCTGGGTAATCGCACCGTGTCGGCCCGGGTCTGCACGAGCAGCTGAGGCTGGCCACGCCTCCTGCTCCTTCTCTGAGCAAAAAAGCATCAGGCCAGAGAGGACTGCACCGGGTCCGTGTCTCCTTTGTCGCCAATGTTAGCGTTGCAGCAGCGCTCATACTCTCATACGGCGGTGCGCCGTGATATCATGCATGCACTGTGAACAAGTTGGTCCACACGGTCACTGCCGGTCTCGACTCCAGACTTTTATTAACTACTGCTTTTACTTCCCCTTCACGTCCTTTCCCCTGGGTTCCACCCCTCCCTAACCTCGCCTACCACCTAACGATGTGGATTGGATTACAACATAACATGACAGACTTGTGTCAGGTTCCCACTCTTGCATTCAATTTTAAGATGGCCGCCGTCAAAATTTCACTCTAGACCAGGTACATTTGTGTGCATGGACAAAGGCCCAGCAAGATCCAGGGTGGAGGGGGGGGGCACTAGATAGTGCCACTAGTCTCATAACCCCTGCAGCCGTCCATTAGCCTTTCCTGCCAATTACTCCTTGCGCATGTACCCCCATGCATTCTTCCTTATCCCCATAAATTGGCATGACACAGAATTTCAAATGGCATACTTGGCCGCAGTTTTTATTTCCTTGACAACAGAATTATTTGTACACATTTGTGAACTTCATTCTGCCCGTGTGGCGTTTCCTTGCCGGACTTCCTTTGCTTCCCCCTCTCTCCGTAGGCCCCCAACTCCCCCGACCCATTGTACCTGTTCCTATCCTGCCCGTGCAGGTGTCCGAGGGTGGGGAGAGCGCCGTTTGTTTAGGGGGAAGCTGAGCCTTAATTGTCCCTACCAGACGCCCCCGCCGTTTTAGGCCCCCAAGAGGCGCTGGTCCGGAAGAGCGAAGACCCATTCCGTTTCCTTCTGGCTCGTCCGGAGTCTATCCTCTGTGCTTGGTTGCCCAAACACCGCCACCTTGTCAAATCTTTGCCTGGGTGCCCTGCGACAGTAACACCCAGGTCCCTTGCTCCTCGCATGTATTTCGTGGGTGGGTGGGTGGAAAACGAAATTCCTTCCACTTGTGGGGCGGCGACCGGGTTCCAGTGCAGGAGCGTGATGCCCGGCACCCCGGTCCTACCTGCTTAAATCCAGGTAGCCCCGCCCCCTTTCCTTTGTTCCCCTTTCGCGGGCTTTAGGACCATCAGACCTTTGGGCGCCGCTGCCCATCGCCTTTTGACCCCGGGGGGAGGGTTCCAGATCCCGGCGGCATGACCCCGCAGGGGTTACCCTGCTGCCTCCTCCATTTTGAGCTGATTTTCCGTCGTCAGCTCCATAACCCCTGCAGCCGTCCATTAGCCTTTCCTGCCAATTACTCCTTGCGCATGTACCCCCATGCATTCTTCCTTATCCCCATAAATTGGCATGACACAGAATTTCAAATGGCATACTTGGCCGCAGTTTTTATTTCCTTGACAACAGAATTATTTGTACACATTTGTGAACTTCATTCTGCCCGTGTGGCGTTTCCTTGCCGGACTTCCTTTGCTTCCCCCTCTCTCCGTAGGCCCCCAACTCCCCCGACCCATTGTACCTGTTCCTATCCTGCCCGTGCAGGTGTCCGAGGGTGGGGAGAGCGCCGTTTGTTTAGGGGGAAGCTGAGCCTTAATTGTCCCTACCAGACGCCCCCGCCGTTTTAGGCCCCCAAGAGGCGCTGGTCCGGAAGAGCGAAGACCCATTCCGTTTCCTTCTGGCTCGTCCGGAGTCTATCCTCTGTGCTTGGTTGCCCAAACACCGCCACGCCAACCGGTGGGTTTCCGCCCACCGTGGCTCCCCCTTTTCCGACTCCTTTTCACAACTCCAGTAATTTGGTACAAATGTTCCAGAAAAAGAGCTCCGTTCCCTTTCTGGATAGGTGCACCCCATCCGCCAAAAAGTACTCGGGCGTTTTCCCGTCAATCAGGCCGTGTCTGATCTGATGGAAACCTCTGCCCTTGCAGAATTTAGCCATGGCCCCGTTTAGTTTCCTTCTTGATTTCTCCACCGCCGAATGGCTCTCTGCTCCTCTCCATTGAGCCCTGGCGATCACCTCCGACCAGATGATCTCTGTTTCCCCCATTTGTGCCGCTATCCTTTGTAGAGAGTTTGTCATATCCTTTAGCAAAACTCCCCTCCCCAGGCTGGTCAGGTCATTTCCCCCCAAATGTATCACCAGAGCGTCCGGCCACCGCCGCCCGTTCCGCAGCTTTTGCAAGTGCCCCTCCAGCTGGGCCCATTTCATCCCTGGCACCCCATGCCACGCTATCCTGAACTCTCCGGCCGTCAAGATCTCCTGCTGCTGCGCCCAGCTCACTTTTGCCCTCGAAATGAAGGAATGCCCCACCGCCCATACTGTGCGTGGTTTCTTTTGAAATCCTGCTGGGAGATGACATGGGGGGAACGCCATTGTTAATTTCACATTTTTTCCGGTCTCACATACCGTTTGTAACATCCCGAAGACCATCTACCCAGTTTCTTGATGTCCTCCGCCCCTAACCCCCCGACTGCCGCGGTGGTGGCGGCCCCTATCCGGAACGAATGTGTCCCATACCGGCCCTCTGCCGATCCCATGTTAGCCAAACCCATGTTCATCACTTTTTTGAACTGAAAGCGGCTCATTGCGGACCCATCATTGTGCATGAGCCACGGCGCCTCGACCCCTGAAGGCTGCCGCTGTTCCATAAAGCTTGCCGCCGCCGCCACTGGGCAGACCCTGCTCGCTTGAATCGCCTGTAGGGTCAGCGCCGCCCCTTTGCCTTTCTGGTCTGTTTTTGATCTCCTCACCCAAATGATCATCTGACCGCTGCCCACCTGGACGTCCCTGACGCGCAGGAACCCCTTCCCCTTGCCAGCCTTGTTTTCCGGCACCAATTCGCTGATTCTGAGGGCCCCAAAAAATGCTACCGTAAATGCTGCCGTGAAGAGCACTCTTTCCGCTTCCCCGCTACATACTGCACCCAGACTCCTAATCAACCCGTGCAGTTTCCCAATATCGATAGGCCGCCTATCGTCCGGCTCTGCTATGGATTGCCTGGCCCAGCCTCTCATGGCTAGCATTACGTAGTGCTCTTTGGTGGGATCCTTTTCCCCCTTTATTTTTGCATAGTGTGCTATGGCTGCCAAGTGATAGCCTACCCACGCCCGTGTCCTCCCCGTTTTCCAGCACCAGCCTACAAATGCCCTCACCGGGTTTTCCCCTTGGCCCTGTGCCAGTACCTCCTCCTGGAACTCCACGAAACGGTCCCAGCACGCTCTGTACCTTTTGGCTGTACCTGGGGCTAGGGCCGTCTCTACCAGCGAGGTCAGGTCGGCCCAATCATCCCCCACCACTCCTCTTCGAATGGGGTCATCTCCTCCCTCGCTTCGGGGCAGCTGTCTCGGAATCGGTCCCACTGTAAACGAGACAGAGAATCAGCTGCCGTATTTTTAACTCCTGGAATGTGCCGCGCCCTGACCTCAATGTTCATTGTTAACAGGCTTTTAGTGAGTTCCCTGAGGAGCCTCAGGACCTTCAAGTTGCTGGATGCCCCTGCGTTGATAATTTGTACCACCGCCAAGTTGTCTGACCACAGGGCGACCCTCGCATTCTGTAACTGTTCTCCCCACAACTTAAATGCGACCACTATGGGAAAAAGCTCCAGTAGCGTAATGTCTTTTGTGACCCCTTTCTCGTGCCACTCCCTCGGCCATGCCCTGCCGCACCAGCTGTCCCCCAGGATTGCCCCAAAACCAAGTGACCCAGATGAGTCTGTAAACAGTTTGAGCTTCTGGCTGCTGGCCCAATCCGCCCTCCAGATTGCCACCCCGTTGAAATCCGCCAGGAAGCTCTCCCACATCCGGAGGTCTTCCTTCACCTCCGAACCCAATCGGACGTGCTGAGCGGCGTGCTGCAAGCCCACCGTTTTCAGCTCTATGCTCCTGGCAAATGCCCTCCCTGCCGGAATCACTCTGCCTGCAAAATTGAGGTTCCCTGCCAACGACTGCAATTCTTGTAATGTTGCTTTCTTCCTCCCCACTAGCTCCTGAATCATGCCCCTTAGTTTTTGAACCTTGTCCTGCGGGAGCCTGCACTCTCCTTTCACTGAATCGATCTCGATCCCCAAAAAGGTCAATGTCGTCGCTGGACCCATGGTCTTCCCTGGTGCCAGGGGGACCCCCAGCTGTCCCATTCGTTTTTGGAATGTGTCCATCAGAATCCCACATTCGTCCGTCCCTTCCCTCCCAATGAAGAGAAAATCGTCCAAGTAGTGCAGTATACCCCCTCGCTTCATCCCTACTTTAACCGTAAACTCCAGAAAGGAACTAAACGCTTCGAAGTAGGAACAGGAAATTGCGCAACCCATGGGTAAGCATTTGTCATAATAGTACTTATCCCCCACCTTAAAACCCAACAAGTGAAAACTCTCCCTGTGGATTGGTAGCAGTCGGAAAGCCGATTCTATATCCGCCTTCCCCAACAGTGCCCCTTCACCTATTGTCTTCACCATTTGAATTGCGTCTTCCAGTGAGGCGTAATGCACCCTGCAT